>NC_090354.1:22213220-22843637 GCF_035084215.1 Heptranchias perlo
GCTATTTAATCTACTGTACTCCATTTTTTATACCAGAGGTAAAATTGAAGCAGATACTCAATCAGAACTTATGTATTAATCTGGGACTTGCAACTTTAACAGTTTTGTAAGGTGGACTCTGAACCCATTAGCTCTCAAAAGTAAAACATTTACAATTTATAAAGTATGATGAAAGAGTCAATAGAATCTTTCAAATAACTTTGACACAGTATTATTAATTAGTGCAACCATCCAGATATGGCTCAAATGCTATACAACAGTGTATTTGTTTCAGTTCGGCAGCTGGTTAGACCTTTCTCCTCTTTGTTGATCCAGTCTACTTCAGATTTGTCCTTTAATACAGAGTATAACTGAGTCTCATACTCTGCATCTTTCACAATAACACAAGTCTTTCTCAAGAGTTCCACATCAACAGATTGGTCTTTGGTAATAGCTTGTATATTGCCAAGTCTTGAAGGCAACTGAATATCCCATTCAGATTCTGATGAAAATGTATCTGTGGGAAATATGTCATTTTTAAAGGAGGAATGACAGAGGTTAGTTAGGTTGGCAGAATTGTTACATCCATTTTCATTTACTTGAACATTCGTTTTTGCACATAGGAGAGTGTCAGATCCGAAAGATTTCTGGGCATTGGTTGTAAAGGAAGAAATTAGCTGCATTATAGTATTTCCTGCTACATCACAGTGTTCAATTTCCTCATTTGTTATTTGAATTTCAGCTTCACCCATAAGTGCACTACTGAGGATTACTTTGCTGCTTTGAGATGTCAAGCCTTCTGTATTCTGAGGAGCTGTTAGCAACTCTTTTCCAGCCTGAGATGTTGCACTGCTTAAAGGAATTTTCATTTGCTCTTTGTCATGCAGAACAGTTTCACTGGTTTGAACAAGTAAAATTTCTTCATTTACTTCCTGACTACCTGTAGCTGTAGTGTTTGGTAAGTGGCTTGGTTTCACTTCACAATCCCAAACGACTCTTGGCGTCCCTTGGTTTTCACATTCATTTTCGGCGCTACTGCTTTGAAAGTCTACTAGGCTTTCTTTACTAGTCAAAGGCCTGTTTAAGTTAAACTTAGCAGACAAATCAAAATGCTCTCCCATGGAGACGTTCATAGAATGTGTAGAAGGAAACACATTTTGTTCAACACAAGTATGAGAAGTAAAGGTTTTATCCAGAGTAGATAAATAAAGCTGTTCTGCATGTGGCTGGAAAATATGTTCATTGAAGTTACTGGCAAGGGAATTGCTATTTTTAATGAAAGAGAAGCAATCACATACTCCAGTCAAATCATCCAATCTGGGTCTCGGGCTCCTCTCGTTTTGTGAACTTGTGTCGTTAGAGCGTTTGCGTTTTTTGAAATTACAGTTAGTGCCTGTTGTAATTATATCACAATCAACCTTCCATGACTTAGGGATGGCCTCTACACAATATGAAATTTCTTCAGATGCAGATTTCATATGCTCCTGTTCATCCCGAAGGTAGCTTTCTGAAGTTTCCTCTTTGTCAGCACCATATGAAATTTCTTGCACAAAAGCATCTATAGCATCCAGTTGTCCATTAGGCATGTGGCAAGTTGCTCTCTCTGCTGGTACTCCTGTATTAAAGTCCAATGAACTGCAGTCTGGGGATTTCACCACCAACTGTTTAGAACATAAGGCGATTTGATTCATTAAACTGAAAGATGCCAGCTCATGATCCTGCTGAAGGGGACAGGATCTGTGCCTATTAATTTCCAGTCGTTCTTGGGTTCGCTCATCCTTCGTTTTGTCAGCTTCCATGTGACACAGCTTTGAATTCTGACCAATCTCATCAATTCTTTCCAAATTTTCTGCAGGAAAATTCATCAGTTGGCTTCCAGCTACAGATTCAAGTGAAAGTTTTTCTTCTCCAAGAAAAAGGTCATTAACAGCCTGCAATGATTCCATATACATTTTGGATAGTGAAATTCCAGGACTTGAAGCAGACTTCATGGATCTGAATTAAAACCACAAATCTATATTAATACACAGGTCAAGCAGGCATAAAATTCAATATATCTGAAATCCTGCAGTTTTCTTGAACCATTTTTAAGTGAAATTGGTGCTAAAAAGCTCAATTTCTGGGCTTTGAAATTTTGATTACTAAAATAATCTGTTGGCTATTAATCCATTTCAAAAAGTGCCATGGTGTTCAAAAGATAGGACATTAAGGCACAAAATAAAATATTTTCCCCTCTTTGGAGCTAAAAAAAAATGAAAAAACACATCCTGCTATTGTACTTAATTTGGCTTTAGAATTACACATTGATGCAGTCATAGAAATACTATGGAAGCAACAATACAGAAACAGGCAATTCAGTCCAACCAGTCCGTGTTGGCGTTTATCCTCCACACAAGCAAGGAGTTCCAATCACATTTATCCACCCTGTTCCCAAATCCCCTCAACCCCATTTCCTTCATCCACCTATCCCCACCCAGGCATTTCCAACCAGAAGCTAGACTCCCTTGGAGCTCACCTCCCCTTTTCATTGGGTAAGTGAAAGCATGATTCAGGAATGTTTTTCTGTTTCCCAGATTAGCTATCCTTGTACTCTTTAAGCAGGTTTGCCTATTTAATACCAAATTATGATCAGATTCATGCTTTGGATTCACATCCAACTGTAATTCAATCTGTGTCTATTAAGGTCCAGAAGAACTGGATTAAGGTTGACCAACTGTATTTTACTTGGGAATCTTTACAATCATCACAGAGGAAATATTAATCCCACCACACCACAGATGAAATGAAACATATTTCAATGTGGCATCCTGTCCCTTATCTTTGAAAGTTTAAAAGTAGGAGTTGTGTTTTGCCGATTTGGTAGAGACTCAGAATACATTTAGGGGAAAATAATGTACAGCCAGAATTCTCTGCTTAAGAGCAATATATTGATTCTACAAAAATACATTTAACAACATTTATTCAGGGTCAAAATATATATGTTTTAAGATTTTTACCGCTGGGTGCATCCATTGCTTTGGTACTCTACAAATTCATTTTCTAATTGAGACATAATACCATCAAGGGCTATGAACTGAGAGGGGTCACTGGCGAAGTCTTGATGCTGCTTCGAGTGAAGATGCTGCAAAAGAAAAGTAAATTAAATGTCTATTCTTTTCTAACTGCTTTAGTTTAGATTTTAAAAAGTTGCCACTGCAACCTCAACTGCTATGATATCCTCTCAGCATTAGCAAAGCAGCACCCAAATAACACCCGTACTTTTATGCAGCTGGAGCATTATTGTATTAACATTCTTTATTGATGCCATTCCTTTTTAAACACCACTATAAAAAGGCACATCTAAAACATAATTACATGTTCAGTTGACTCAGCTACCAAGTACTCTTGGCTCATGCAACACAATCTCAGCAACTACTTGTTCCAGAAAATCATCTTGAGATTCACTTCTGAAAATATCTTCTGCACTTCCTTAGCTTTCTTTGAGCAAATCCATAACCACATATCAGAGGAACAGAAAATCCTGGCAGCCACATTGTTACCATGGATGTGCTCAATCTAGCTATTCGGGTGATACCATCTGCATTTAACTAGGCACTACCTCTGACTACAGTAGAGACTCATGCTGTAGCTATACTAAATTGGGTAGATGATTTGTATATAAGTTTAACCCAACGAGCAAGGTAGGCCAAGTTCAGGCTAGTAAATAGGTAATTTCCCTTGTTGATCTGCCTAAAGATGATTAAGGAGACCATGAGTTATTCAAAATATTCCCCCATTTCATAGAAAAAGAAATAGTCTGAGCAGAATGCCTTTTTAATGTTCAGGAAAAAGCATCAATTTTGTTACTGGCATGGTGAATATTCTATCCCTTGCTACTAAGCTGCTCCATTAATAACACCGATGGCGAGCGTGTCCGTGCATCCTGGAGTGGCTTCATAAGAAACATTAACAGCTATAATTTCAGATTGCCTTGAGATCTGTAGGACCCTGGGGAACTATTCTATAAGTTGGGAAATCTCATCTGTAGCCTATAATGTGATGTCGCCCCAGAGTGTTTCTTTGGCTGGTGTGAAATTGCCACTCCTGCTGTTGCCTAGGAAGTTGTCCTGGGGTGTATTGGAAGTGTCCCTGTTGGTGGTGCCATCAACTACTTACATTTCTATAGTGCTCTTCATATGCAGAGGAACTCTGGGTGAAAAACAATGGGCTTAGTGATAAAGCCAGGTACCAAATCGAGATAGATATGGAACCTGGCCCAATGTAACACGAAGAGGACAATATGAATATGAAGAACGAAAGAACAATGGAGCCCTAGGGAGCTGACCATGTGGGCACAAGAGGAGAAACCCATGGAGGAGATGCAATGTCTCTGTTGTGATCGATATCAGCGAAGCCAAGAAAAAGCAATGCAACTGAGGTGGACTGCAGAGGAGAGATGGAGGTTGGAGTGGTGGATGATGTGAAAGGTAGTGAACAAGTTGAGGAACATAGCAAAAGACAAGAAGGAACAATAACATGATGCAATGTGTTCTTTTTCTAGTGCGAACTCTGTGCTGGGAGTGGGGCGGGAGCCGATTGGGTAGTCTCGAACAAGTTATGATGCAGTCCAAGATCTTGGAAAGAAAAGAAACATTGAGCTAGTGTGGCATTTAAAGAGAATGGAGGAGATTAAGGGGCGAAGTGCCTTGCGACGTTTTGCCACGTTAAATGCCCTGTATAAATGCATGTTGTTGTTGTTGTTGTTGCTGCAGCTGCAGTTTTGAAGGCAGCATGGATAATGCCAAAGGATAAAAAAATAGGTTGATAATAACAGCAAGCACAAGACTGAGGAGGGGAAGTTGGATGGTCCAGAACTGAGATGGGAGGGTATCAAGGGAGCAGGTAGTTCGCTTCACAAATGAGATGAGCTTATTAAAAGATAAGAGAGAATTCTTTGCCCCAGAGGGCTGTGGAGGCTCAGTCATTGAGTACATTCAAAACAGAGATCGATAGATTTCTGGATATTAAAGGCATCAAGGGATATGGGTATAGTGCAGGAAAATGGTGTTGAGGTAGAAGATCAGCCATGATCTTGTTGAATGGCACAGCAGGCTCGAGGGGCCGGATGGCCTATTCTTGCTCCTATTTCTTAGGTTCTTATGTATGTGCTTAGAGGAGGCATAGCCAAGAAAAAAGCAGATGGGAAGGTTTGGAGTGGAGGGGGCATGGGAAGATGTGTGGAGGCAGGAGCAGCTGTGCTGATCATGATTTTTTGATTTCAATACAAATAAGTTCATGAGCTCATGTATTTAGTGTCTGATATGAGGTTGTAGTGGTAGGAGAAGACTGTTATTGATGCAGTAGTTTAGATTTTTTTTAACGTCCCGGATTATTTTGGAGTAATAAGCAGATTTGGGTATAGAACGGGAGCAATAGTACAGTTTGAGGCAGTCAAACCAAATCTGGCGATGGACAGGCAGGCTGGCCATTTGCCACGTGGATTTGAGGTTACAAAGGAGGGTGTTGCCCCAGAGGGAGTGGTGCATGTCGGAGACCATCTGGAAGCCAAGAGGGTGAAGGTGGTGGCAAGAGAGCCATGCAATAAGTTGTGGGAAAGGCATTCGAGTGCCATCAGAGCAATCTAGCAATGAAGGAGACCCAACCTGAAGGTCTCCATAAGGGTAAGAAAATTGACATTTTAGCTAATCATCAAAAATTCTGCTCAGACAATTGGAAAAAAAATTCCTTCCCCTTTGAGGAAATGCTGGCTGGTTGTTTAACAGGCCCAACATGAAAGTGAAATTCCAAGAATCCATTTAAAGAAAAAAATAAAGAACATTAGGCATGGAGCCCATTGAATATGACATCTTACACACTGATAATTTTGCAAATATTCTAATATTACCACAGTTCTTTACAAAAGGAGCACAACTAAAATTATACAATGGACAGAATCAGTTCATCAAGGCTATGTTTGGTCCTATTTGAGGCACTATTATAAAATATTATACACTTACTGCAACAAGGTCATAGAATGTCTCATGGCAACATTCACAGAATCGCTGCCGTTTCTTTTCTATATGCATTGCTGCTGGTTTTGTGAAGGTTTCTAAATCTCCCTCACTGTTAGTCATTCTACAGCCCCTGTACAATGGAAGAGAGTTAAAATGGTCATGAATTTGGATTACAACTGCAAACGATGGTTTTACACACATATCAAGAAGCACAAGAATGGAACAACATCTTCCAAAGCAAATTAACAAAATAACTATTGGGACAAAGTGTTCTAGTCATGATGTGAGGTTTCTTTTAGCTATTAGACATGGCTACACATCCCACAAATATTAGATATTGCAGAGTCCCATGTAATAACTCACCAAATTATACACCCATCCCAATGTTTTCCAAAGAGAAAAATGAGGCAATTGTAACAGGCTTTGTGAATGAGTAATTGTGAAGTAGTGAAAAAAGCTGAAATAATGTGTCATTCCAGTTAAACCCAATTGCTGGATGGCCTGGATAAAAATTAATTTGGGAAGCTGACAATATGAGTTCAACAGTATTTTAGATATTTCCCCCCCCCCCCCTTTATTAAGCACTTACCAGTCATTTTAAAACTGGACAGAGCTAATAAAACTCCCACTCATAAAATCCTGGGAGTTAAAATAAAAAGTGTACTACCAAAACACAGTAATCTATATACAAATGTTTACCCAAGTTTGCTCTTTTGTTCTTGACATCCATTCCTAGATTTCTTCAGAGGATCAAATGCACTAAATCCTCTATGGGATTTGTAGTTCAGTTCTGGATAGCTGACAAACTGCTGGTAGAGAGGTCTAAAATGCCTGTGCACACACACAATTTGTCAACACTTACAAATAATTCTGTAGACACTGCATAAATTTAATGCATCTAATCAAGTTTTTTTAAAATGTAGTGAATTTTAATTAAAAACATACAACAATGGCTTAATTTATACAAATCTCAGTAAGGCAACTGTAAAAAGCAATGGTAAGTACAATGAGCATTAAAATATTCTAAAAATTCACTTCCACATTATCAATATTTCATTCATAATGCCAAATATTCTGATCAGGTTTTGACAATCGTAATGCACAATGTATTATTCTGGTACGGTGGAACAGTGCTCTTTAAGGCCGCAAAGTCTGATTGTTGTTAAGTTAAGTGTCAGCCTTGGCTCAATGATAGCACTCCCACCTCTGAGTCAGAGGTTGTCCACTGTACTGATTTTGAAAGATGTCCAAATGTTCATTATTCAAGAACTACTTATAAACAAATATTAAATAATATGGTGTCATCCTTGTGTGGAAAAGATATCAGCTGGCTTACCGACTGGAATCTTCAATTTTAAGAAAGGGTTGTTTTAGTTTTCCCGCTACTCAAACAAAAATGAAATGAAAGGTAATTAATAATAGTAGTACCCAGAATCAACTGTTTTATAGAGAAAATTTAAACAGGAGCTACTGTGTGAATGAGTAGTACTGACAAATATGACCAGATACAGCATCAAAACTGCATTCACCAAGGACCGACCATTGCAGTGTGCTGCAGATTCAAATCCCAACCTGTTAGCCCTGTAATTCTCTATAGGCACCATTTCAAGATTGGATTTTAAACAAAGCCCCATCACAATAACAATGCACTTCTTGTAATTTTTATTTTACTGGTGAATCTTCCATGGCATTGCCACAGAAATCTGGATTAAGTGTTGTTTTATGAGGACAGGATTGTTATATGATGTAATGCACAAAGTCTGATTGTTAAGTTAAGTGTCAACCTTGGCTCAATGGTAGCACTCCCGCCTCCGAGTCAGAGGTGGGTTCAAGTGCCACTTCAGAGACTTGAGCACATAATCGAGGCTGACACTTCAGTGCAGTACTGAGGGAGTGCTGCACTGTCGGAGACGTAAACCAAGACTCCATCTGCCCCCATAGGTGGATGTAAAAGATCCCACGGCACTATCTGAAGAAGAGCAGGGGAGTTCTCCCAGTGTCCGTGCCAATACTTATCCCTCAACCAGCAGCTAAAACAGATGAGCTAGTCATTTATTTCATTGCTGTTTGCTGTGGGCAAATTGGCTGCCACGTTTCCTACAGTACAACAGTGACTACACTTCAAAAGTACTTAATTGGTTCTAAGTGCTTTGGGACGTCCTGAGGTCTTGGAAGATGCTTTATAAATATAAGTTCTTTCTTTTCTTTAAACGCATGCTATTTTAATTGTTGTTTGGTCAGGGAACCTTGATTACAATGCACTTGTCAGTTTCGTGCTGTAGCACTCAGTATTTTAAGATCGTTCAACATCTGTAAAAATGTGTAACGTCCCAAGTTTAACATCTACGCTAGACTACGATTTTTAATATTGAAATGCACAATACATTGGTCTATTCCAGCATGATAGGCACAGCAGTAAGTAAATACTGGCAGAAGCCAAGTGCAAATCTGCAACTCAGAGTATCCATTATATTGGGAAAGGCAGGGAAGCAACAACATGGATTTAATAGATTTAATTTCATTTACAGAACATTTCCTATGATTAATAAAAGTTTCTGAATGAAACAAGATAGCCAATATTTTCAAATTTCCTATTATAACTATACACTTTGCAAATAGATTAGCAAACTATTTTTGCCACTAGCATCAAAAATTGTATGAAAAAACATGAGTCATATCATAACTGACCTTTTGCACGCTTGCAGATAGATTTAGATGAAAGACCATTTCCCTGTAAAATATCCCAAAAATCAATTAATTTTTTTTGCAATTGGACTTTTAAAGGCTTTATTTAAAAACACAGTTTCAGAATCAAGCACATATTTTTGTTTCCTTAAAAGCTAGCAATGTACTGTAGGTTAAATACTAGTATGCATATGGATATTGATCACAATATAAAATTGGCCAGGGAAGACTTTATGAATTTGTACCTTAGTGTAACAAATTCAGGGTCACTGGATTGGTATAATTCTTATTGTTAACTACGGTGTTTCTTTCTTCCATGCACTTCAATTTATTTCAAGGAGTTAATTACAAATGGAAATTTACAGCCATTAAAGCTTCAGTCTAGTCAGTCAAACATGCAACTAAGACAAAGCATTATTACTTCATGTCATCCATAATTATCAAATTTACTCACGAGATTCAGATGACATAAGCATCAAGATCAACATTCTGAACCCTCAAGACTTGAAACAGTTCTTTTTTAAAAAAACTTTTCTTTTTATATCATTTATTATACTATTGTCTCAGTAAAATGAAAACAACTACCAGCAGTTCCAAGACTGCAGCTGTTACACTAATTGAAGAGAGACTATGGTGCTGTCATCACTGCATAATATAGCAGCAACAATTTACATGATAAAATAGGAAATTTTTGCCAAGGATTTAACAACCCAGCATATCATATCTTAGAATTGCATTATTAAAAGGGTGCTAATCAGGCAACCATATTCTACATCATCAATAAAATCTCTTCGTCTTAAAAGCAGAGCTGAAGTTGCATTAGAATGCTCTTTGTTTTATTGAAACCACACAAAAAATCATAAACAGCAGAATGTGAATATGATCAATTAGGCTTTGTTCAGAGATCCCCGAATTACTCAAGCTTTGCTCTTCTGGCTTATATCATTTGATACCATAGTCTCATCACATATCTCAGGTTTAAAATATATGGACACATACAAAACTTACCTCAGGTTTTCTATCGGCATTTAGCAATTTCTTAACACCCCTTTTTTCAAAATATGCCAATAGATCTTTGTAGCAGTTAAGGTTCAAACACTTTTTTGTGGGGGTACATGCAAGATTTTGAATACATGTCAGAATATATCTGATCATGATTCCATTATTGGCAAGTGTTATCTAATTGTAAAGGTTTATGAATAAAGGGGGATAGGAGATTTAAAAAAATTGTGAAATATAGAAAGTATTCCTATAACCCCCTACAATTAGATAAAGCACCTCTACCACCCAGAAGGACGAGGGCAGTAGGTGCATGGGAACACCATCACCTCCAAGTTACCCTCCAAGTCTCACACCATATATCGCTGTCCCTTCACATTCACTGGGTCAAAATCCTGGAACTCCCTACTTAACAGCAATGTGGGAGTACCTTCACCACACAGACTGCAGCGGTTCAGAAGAAGGTCCACCACCTTCTTAAGGGCAACTAGTGATGGGCAATAAATGCTGGCCTTGCCAGCAACGCCCACATCCCAAGAATGAATAATATATAAATGTACTAAAACATATTTGTACATGTAAGATTTGTATGTATTTTATATAGGGGTCAAGACCAGGTGCTGCATTTAGGTCAAGCAAGAGTCAGAGAAGTGAGGAATAATTTGCCTCATGTGTGACCATTTTACAAAAATGATGGTACAATGTCAGCAACAAAGCCAAAAAAACTAATTTTGTTTTTGTTGTAAAATTGCAGTTTTCCTTCAGTGGTATGTTATTTTCCGATTATTTTAGGTTCTGCCAGGCAGTGCAGCTCTTTTGAGATTCAGGTTCTTATCAGCTTCATGTTAGGACATAAAAGATCTTATAGACACACATACATTCGTGCACAGTCTTCGCCACACAGTGGTAGGTCTAAGCTATTACACATTAACAGGTACAGTACTGTAGAGGAGTTTGTATAATTTGCAAATATTTCTGGTACGAATTAATTACGCAAATTTCTAAGTACATCAAATGTACCAAATTATGCAGTTAATAGAGTAAAGCTTGCACACACACACACAGTATCCATTACAATGGTTATACATACAAAATGTCACTTTACAATTAGAAAGGATACCATCAAGATGTAGGATTTTCACTCCCCAGGAACATGCATTGGCCAAAATACTGTTACCAGCACCACATTCCTGTCAAAAGAAACAAATTAAAAAGAGGGCCTATTAGCAGTATTGCTTTTAAGTTGTTGCCTTTGAAAATCATGTTAACACAAGTAAACTTTCACTCTGCTGATAAAGCCGACAATGGGCTCGATTTTCGCACCCCTGAACGGGTGCGTTCGTGGCCGGGGGGGGGGGGGGGCTGTGAAAATCGGGGATTCCCGGGGCGGGTCCGAAGCCCGGCTCCAACCCGCCCACTTCCGGGTTCCCCAGTGACGCGCTGACATGCGCGCGCAGCCCCCGCATGTGGGACTCCCGCCGGGATCCCACTTAAGGTAATTAACCAGGTACTTCAGGTCGTTTACAGACCTGATATTTTAGGAGGGGTGAGATTTTGCAATGAACTGAGACTGTTTCCCGTACTGGGGGAAACACTCCCAGTTGAAACGGACGTGTTGCAGCCACCAGCCTGTGGCAGCTGCAAAGGTCACTTGGGACAAAGTTTGGCCTCCACCACCCTCCTCCTAACACTACAATTCACCAACTTGGAACCTCAACCCCAGTGTGCGGACACATTTACCTACCTTGCGGACCCCCTCAAAAGTACATCTTCCGGATGGGGGCCGCCGCAGTTGCAGTCATGACCTCCTCGGAGGACGAACAGCATCACCAGCCTCGCCGACCACCTCTGACACATGGAGCTCCACAACACAGTGCTGTGACACATCCACCTGCACAGCAGGAGGGAGGTCAACCGCAGAGAGAGATGCATCGCAGAAGGAACTACCCTCGCCACTGGGTCTACAGACCGAGGCTCAGCTTTCTGGACCTCTGAGGAGCAGTGCATACGGAGGCTCAGAGTCAGTCGCCAGGTAGTCGCGGACATCTGCAGCCTCCTTAATGACAAGCTGCTCCCGGATGGACCGAGCACTGTCTTCTTACCTGTCGCTGTCAAAGTCACCACTGCCCACAACTTCTTCGCCTCCGGATCCTTCCAGGGTGCCACCGGGGACATCACCGGGGTCTCTCAGTCGTCTGCACACAAGTGCATAAGGCAGATCACTGACGGCTTGTTTCACAGGGCCTCGCACTATATCAACTTCCCCATGGATGATCTCAACCAGATGGAGAGGGCAGTGGGATTCCACGCTGTGGCTGGCTTCCCACGGGTGCAGGGTGTAATCGACTGCACCCATATAGCAATACGAGCACCTCCACACGAGCCAGGACTGTTCGTCAACAGGAAGGGCTATCACTCCATTAACACTCAGCTCATCTGTGACCACCGCAAGAGATTCCTTCACGTGTGCGCCAGATACACTGGCAGATGCCACGATTCCTTCATCCTCAGGGAGTCCACCGTGCCGCCCCTCTTCCACTCACCCAACACCCGCAAGGGCTGGCTCCTCGGGGACGAGGGATACCCCCTGCACACGTGGCTTATGACACCTCTGAGAAACCCCACCACCGAGCTACAGCGTCGATATAACGACAGCCACATTGCTACCAGGTCTACAATTGAGCAGGTTATAGGGCTGCTCAAGATGCACTTCAGGTGCCTAGATCATTCTGGGGGAGCGCACAACATGGCACAACAGAGAGGGGTGTCGCTGGAGGAGGCCCCATCCACATCTGCTACCCATATTGAGGAGGAGGAGGACGAGGAGGAGGAACAACCCATGGGCAGAACAGCGGCTCACCTGGCTGCTTGTGAGGCCAGGGAGTCACTGATGTGTGAACGGTTCTCCTAACATGTGAAGAGTCCAGTCCTCATCACCTGGACAGAGGAGCGGCCATACCAGTACCCTCCCCTGCCCCCTGCACGAAACAGTGGTGCAACTACACCTACACCCACTGTAGAATGACCCAATGGGTGGCATCAAGTGTGCGTGTTCATGGTGAACCCCATGAAAGGTACCTATTCCACAAGCCAGTCAAGAATGGCCAAGACGTGGCAGTAGTGGTGATAATAAGAAGATTTATTATGAATGTGGCAGAAAACAAATATAAATAAAAAACATGACAAATCGTCAAACACCCTTGTGCATTCCCTTTGTGCTCACAAAACCTTCGCCTTGCGTTTACGGGAACCCCTACGTGGTGCTACCCCTGTGGCTTCAGCAGAGGTAGTGGCAGGTTGCTCTTGTCCATGCCCCGACCAATTAGATGCTTTGCACGGACGCCCTCTGGGTTTCGGTGCCCATGAGGGCCCCTCCAAAGACTGCTCCACCTGCACCTGTGCAGGGGCAGACTCGGCCACCTGGAGAGGGGGCAGCATTGCGGGTACTGGTTGAGAGGGGGGACAACGGGTGAGAAGTGGGAGCGCTTTGAGTGACGTCCCCACTTCCATGTCCCCTTTCACCATCATCCCTCTCCTGGCCCAGGCCCACATCACCCCTTCCACCCTGCTGGATGACAGTTTGGAGGACTTGTGTGAAGCCTTGGCAGGTCAGTTGTAAAGTATCTGTCAGCCTGTTTAAGGCGGCAGAATGTTGCTCACCTTGAATCCGAACGGCCGTTGTCAGGGCCTGAACGGACTCATTGTTGAGCCGTGCTTGACGCTCGATGGAGGCTAGCCTTTCCTCCATCGCAGACATTCCCACACCTACCCGCGACACTATCTCAGAGATGCTTCACGTCCCTGTGACAGTATTCCACTCATGCAGGAGTTGGACTCCTCCATCCTCTGCGCGATTGTGGAGAGTGCGCGTGGCAACTGTTCCAGTACCTCAGCAATGTGCTGCTGGCCCTCGATGACTCTCCTTTTCATGGCTGGCCCCCAGGGTTCAGCATCTGGGTCCAGCTGAGCAGAGCCTGGAGAAGAGTGCTCCCACCGATGTGGACTCTCCACGGCTGCCTCTGCTCACATGTGCGTGGTGACTCACCATGTGCAAGCCCAACTAAGTGAGGACGGGGACCCACCAAGGTGTGTGTATCTGCGCTGGTGGATGGATGGCTCAGATGTGACGATGGACCCTCAGAGGCCAGCAGGTCCTCTGAGGAATCGCCCTCCACGGTCACAGATGGGCCTGCAAGAGAACAGAAAGCAATATTAAGCATGTGGACAGATGTTGAGATGCTGCAGATGCCAAGTGATGCTAAGATCATTCGTTATCATGAGTGCTGAGTGTTAGCTTTCTGTCACCAGCCGCTTGTGCAATCCCAGTCTTGGCATCCGCAACAGAAAGGCACTCCAGTGTGTGGCTTATCTCCAGTGCCCGCTGCTCCGCGTCTGTTAGTGCCACCTGGTGTGGTGGGCCCCCTCCGGTCCTTGCCCTCTCCTGGGTATTCTGGCATCTCTTCTACTATCAAGGCAAAACACAGAGGCGTGATTGAGTGATGGTTCCATGGTGATCCGCTGCATGCATTGGTGTGGGTGGGGTTTAGCGTGAGGGAGATGCATGGGAGGGTGCGTGTGTGACATAGCCATGAGATTGTATGAGGATTGGGTTGCGTGGTAGTGTTCGAATGGGAACTGGGGTGGTGAGGTACGTGCAGGCAAGGTGAGGATGATAGTTGAGTGGATGTGAGGAGTGATGCGAGAGCGTTGTGGTGGCAGTGCAGAAGGGGTTGCATGGTGGTGGAGGTGATGTGGAAGTCGGAGTGTGGGAGAATGCGTAAGTATACTCACTTTGGCTGACCTAGTTAGGTCATTAAATCTCTTCCTGCACTGCACCCAGGTTCGTGGCACATTGCCGCTGCTGGTGACCTCCTCGGCCACCTCCAGCCAGGCCTTCTTGGTGGTGGAGGGAGGGCACTTCCTCCCATCAGATGGGAAAAGGATTTCCCTCCTCCTCCTCACCCTATCGAGCAGAACCTGGAGTGTGGAGTCCGAAAGCCTTGGGCAGCTTTTCCTCTGGCCTGCTCCATGTTTCAAAATTGGTTGTTTGCTGCAGGAGGAGCATTGGTGGCCTGCCCCTTTAAATAGGGCTCCTCCAGCTGACAGCCTATGCTGCGCATGCGCAGACGGCCCGCTGCGCAGCTTTCCACTGCGAAACCCGGAAGCAAAGGTAAGTGGCTTCAATTAGCCTGCGATTGCGTGCGGAGCACCCCGATTACACTGGGCACGTGGGTAACGCGCCCAGTCGACCCCCCGCTGCGTACCCGCCGCCATCCTAATATCGGGCCCAATATCTCTCTACAGTAATAAGGCCAGTACGTTAGCAAAATTTAAGCTTACTCAATTACATGAAATTAAAGTTGGATTCACTTCTGCAGAGTAATTCTGTAAAGAAAGGTCAGGAATATTCTAGTTTTATACTTATCCTCATACTCCCATGAAAATTTAGAAGTCATTAAGAAAAGTTAAGGAAAAGACCATTTGGTCCATTGAAGTTCATCCCTCTACTGCCCAAAATCTTCAATCTTTGCATCCAATTCTTTTTTGAAAATCCTTAATGCTTTTGACCCTACCACTCTGCCAGGCAGACGATTTCAAACGTTTTACCATTCTTAGGAAAAAGTAGTTCTTTGTAATAACTATTTTCAACCTATTTTTCATTCATTTTAAAATTCATGTCCTTCAGTCCTACTTTCCTGGCCTACACTTAAGTAATAATCTGGGTTTACTGTAGACCATCTTTTTTAATACTTTGACAGGACCCCACCCCCACCCCACAACTATAACTCCTGTTTTTGAGCTTCTCTAATCTTTCTTCAAATGGCACTTACTGTGGACAAATGCAAGATAATGAGACAAGAGAAATAAATAGTGGGAATGTAAACTAAATGCTCAAGACTACAGGACAACACAGGAGTGTGATCTGGAGGAATTGATGGATACCTCAATGAAATTGACAGCTGTGTGTGGGCAGCAATAAGGAAAACTAACTGGATCACAGGACATATAGCCAGAGGGAGAGAGCACATACCATGGGATGATAAAGACTCTGTGAAAGACAGTGGTACAGCCATATCTAAGGATGCACCCCAGTGCAGGCAGTGGACACAAAGGAGGCTAGGAGCCTGAACACAAGCTATGTACTAGCCTCATTAGACTCACTGACTCAAAAATTAGGCACCTTCACATAATGTAGCTGGAGTTCCTGAGCTGTGCTCCATCCATATAGCATTAGTGTGGAATCGCTAGATACCAAACAGAACAGGAATCTCAGCTGATATTTCCCCTCTGTATCCCCAGAGGCCAATTGCAGCATCTCCACTGCTAACCCAGTTGAGATCAGCACTCAACACACCAAAGATTGAATTTCGGACCTTTTGGTTTATATAGCTCAGTACCATAACCTACCCACTAAGCCACAATCAGCCTTTGTAGATTAATTGAGAACATTCTAATATCTGGTTTTAACAATTTATTGAATGTTGACAAAATAGCTTCTTACATTGTTCTTGATCACCGTTTCAAGTAGTCGCTTTCCCCTGCTGATCTGCATCTGAAAGATTGGTTACAAACACCAGAGTAATATTTCAGTACAGTAAACTTATGGAAGGATGCATGCCACTGCACAGTGTGAAAATAACCACAGCCAGATGTCAGAACTGGCTCCTGCTACTTGGCACCTATCACTTTACTTGTTACCCAGTTGAACAAGCAGGTGCAACATTATTAGAAAATAAATTAGTTGCAAATTTTACATTGAGAATATCTTATTGTGCACGATAGCAATATATAGTTCCAAGAAGAGATCTTGAAAATGTTTTAAAAGCAACAGGTCAAGTAGTAAAATTCTGGAACTAGCAGCTACATATGGCCTTCGTTTCACTAGGCTAAAGAGGGGAGAAAAGTTTCCATTCCAGATCATGATCTAGCAATACTTCGTGTATGAGCATGTTAACAGGATCAGGCTTAATGATAATGACTCCAACAGTCAAATAGCCTACTGACACTTAATGTCAACAATCACATGAAGAATAGGTGATTGGGAAGAACAGCATCTGTGGAATTAAACTCTAGCATTAGTCACCCTTTTGGGAGTCGGGAGGTAAGGAGAGAAAAGTGGAGGATAGGGGAATAAATACCAATATAGTCAGCCACACAGTTGCAGCATCATTTTCAGATAGGGCTCTGGATATTTTATTATCCATTTTTAAGAGCTGAAAATATATGTCGGCTACAACCAAACGTAGCAAAATTGTGAAAATTTCCATCCGTAAATTTGATAATTTGTATATTCAGAATTGAAAGTAACTGAAAAGAGGCTAAGAATTATGAACAAATTCAGTCACATCTCTATTGAGGTGACTTGAGCTTTTTTTGATTTGAGGATAACTGCTTCTCCATATCTTGAGGTATAGAGTAACTGCAGCCAAATCAGCTATCAAGAAATCTGATCACATGCCAACTTGAAGTAGCCACAAGGAGTGGCTTGGACAATCCTCTATTTGAGGAAACACCTATGCAACAATTCCCAAAGCAGCTGGTGATTGATATCAAGATCTCATCAGTGTAGGAGTGAAAAATCCCAAGAAAATTGCACTCGCCACAGTTGCCACCTAGTCCGCTCATAATTTAAGTGCCTGCAGCACAAACACAGTTGATCTTCATTCTGCTGATCCAGCTAGCGAAACTGTTGCCCAAACAATAAACTCAGCCCAAAAGAGCTGCAAATTACTTCAATTAGCACCAGGTGGGTCAAAAACAAGACTGAGCAATTGTGCACCTTTATTTTGTAGAGTAACAGAATGCACACATACAGAATTTACCATCTCTGCTGTTTTGCTCACTTACCATCTGGCCATCTCGAGGATTGACTGGATGAGAGGAACTAGCTTGGCTGTTTTTCAAACATTCCCTGTTTGGAACAGATGCCAAATTGGCTGATTTATTCCTAAGCCTTGCTTCCTTGCTGTTGGAAATCACATAACTCACTTCTTTACTGAGAAAACTTTCTATTGTCTGAAATTCAAAGACAAAAACATCCGTGTTAAGAGAAATAAAAGTGAACCTACAAAAATGAAACCATATATAAAACAAAAACATTGTTCATTTATTGAATATAATTTCCCAGTACAACCTAGGGTAAAGTCCAGACAAGTTACTTTAGATTTGTTTTGAACAATCCTTCCAAGCAAGGTTAAAAAATACTGCACAATACTCCCCATTTACTAGACTTAGTGAAGGTGTCCAAATAATGGACGAGATAACAGAAAGCAATTGGTGGCCAGAGTTCTATCTCAGTAAGCCAATGTCTTTGGGAAAGAGGAAGAGAAAAAGCTTTAACAGACTGTAAAGAGCATTTGGGATCATGTCACCCAACATCTGCAGACACATTTGCCAATAAGAGTCACTGGATACCAATTAATAGCAGATACCCTGTAAAACTTTATAGCCCATAGCCTGGGCACTCAGTCAAACTGTAGCTCCCCTATTGCTATGTCCAAAAATGTAGCCAACTTAGCACAGACCAGGTAACACATCTTGGAACATCCTGGTTTGTATGCTTAGCTACTTACTGGACAACCTGCTTCGCTATCGAGGAAGTCCTCTTACAAGCTTCAGTCCTTCAGCAGCTGTTTTCAGAATTAGCAATGTGAACAAAAATCAGAGCTCCTTGCTCTAGTTTTGTTATATTTGCAACAGTTAACAAAGTAGAAGATGGTGAAGGGTGCCCAAAACGGTTTTTCAAAATTATATGAATAGGAGTTCATTTATGATGGAATGCTTCCCCTGCCAAGATAGCAAAATTTGTTTTTATGTAGTTATTCTTTGTAACATCAAATTTCATTTAGATTTGTTAAAAAAAACCCTCACCCCCGACAGCCTGGAAAAAAATAGGATGAAAATTTGCAGTTATTAACAATTATGAGCTAATCTTAATTCCTCTTATCCCCATAAAAACATAATAATGTTGAAGTGCTTCCTCCCTTCCAATTTTTTTCTTCCCTACCCCCTTTTCTGTTGCAGACAGTCAACTGTCCTGCAGTCACATTTTCACATAATAGCAACTGTAATAATGGAAATCCAAAAAACAGTAACAGGATCCTCACTCTTTCCTTAAGAATCCTGGGTATATACCACATGATCCAGATGTCCTGTATATTTCATCTTTACATGCCATACTGAATTTATATAGATCCAGAATTGGCAAACGTTGTTCCTTAAAGATTGATGTCATGAATTAATTTAACAACTTTGCCATTCCTTGATCCTCTGGAACAGCAGCATTACACTTATCTCTCAAACGACCTGTCTGGCATTTTATCATCCTTTATGTCTTTTAATCCCTCTTACTGCTGTCATTTATCAAAAGCTAGATATGAATGAGGGAGGAAATTCAACCCATCCACAAATACTGATCCAGTGTCTCCTTGTCGTACTGCCATGGTTTAATTTGGAGTGTTGTGAATTTATCTTGTATACTTCTGTAAAGTCACCTCTCAAAAGCCAAAGTCTCAGTCTTTCCTCAAAACTTAGTCCTTTGACATTAATCTTGCCTCTTCCAACACGGATAGTTGAAGATAACTAATTACTGTATGATCCCTAGTCCTCACTAATCTTTATTAAACGCACTTTAAAATATTTCTGTTTAGTATTTGGATTTTTTTTGACCTCCTTATTCAACCAAAGTGAGCCCATCATTTACTGCACAACTGCCTGGAAACAGTATGGTATGCAATTTTTAATTTCAAGTTGGAACAATTTTTAAAACATAATGAAATCCTTGAGGATGGTTAGAATGTTCTTGTAAAATTGATCAAAATATTAAAATAGCAAAGAAATAATAAGCTTGATGGCAATTCTGTTATATGTAGCACTGTACATACCCCTCCCAATTTCTTCACAACATCCTCCAGAAATTTTGTGTTCTTATTGTTTGGAAGATCTAGGTAAAACGCCTTCCCAGAAATTGGACAATTCTTTACTGTGCCATCTTCATACTCTTGCACCAAGCACCTGCGTGACATCTTCTGTGCTACAAATGTCCCTGCAGATTTTCTTCTAATAAAAGAAAACAAACAATTCTACTCAGTGTCAGAGATTTACAAACCAAACACCTTAAATTTGAATTCATGTGAAGCTGAACATCCAAGAGGCAATCAGAACAAGTTGTCGTTCTGTTCTAGCTGTTTATAAATTGCTCTAGTGCTGTTGGCTCGTGTTGTACAGGTCTCGCGTAGCCAGCAGCAACAAAGTAAACTTGCTGGTAGTCAGGAAGACACAGTTAAAAAAGTGGGTTTGCCCAGCCACTGGTTTTACCAAATAAAGTAAGTTAATTTTGGTGTTACCACTGGTTCTGATATCCACGCACCAGGAGCCAACGGCACTAAATATGATACAAAAGTAATAAAATGTTATTCATTTTGTGATAGTAAGGGCCCGATATTAGGAGGGAGGCGGGTTGCCAGCAGGGGGGTCGCCCAGTAAAATCGGTGGGTTCCCCACGCGATCGTAAGTAAATTGAAGCCACTTACCTTGGCTTCCGCGCTGGAAAGCTGCGCAGCGGGCGGACTGCGCACCTGCGTCATAGACAGTCAGCTGGAGGAGCCCTATTTAAAGGGGCAGTCCTCCACTGACTGATGCTGCAGAAAGGAGCAGCCCAGGGGGAAGGCTGCTCTCAGGTTTAATGATGCCTCACTCCAGGTCCTACTGGATGGGGTAAGGAGGAGGGGGAGGACAGAGAACTTCTCCCCGGCGGATGGGAAGAAGTGGCCTGCCTCTGCCACCACGAAGGCTTGGCTCGAGGTGGCAGAGGAGGTCACCAACACCAACATATCACGCACCTGCATACAGTGTAGGAGGCGCTTCAATAACCTAAGTAGGTCAGCCGAAGTGAGTACACTTACTCATTCCCCTACACGTCGTCTGCCACATCACCGCCCCCACCCCACATCTCCTTCTGCACTGCCAACACTAATCTATCACATCACTCCTCACACCCTCTCAAAGCTCATCCTCATCTTACCTGCACTTACTCATCTCGCCAGTACTCATCCCACCACTACCACTCAACCCAATCCTCATACAATCTCATGGTTCTATCGTATACTCACCCTCTGATGCATCTCTTTCACGGTCAGCCTCACCCAACCTGCCACTACCTGTGCTGCAGCCACAGGGCATGCATCACATATGTATAGTAGGAAGCATAAGGCAAACGTGTCGTGAGCATGAAGGGGATGCACAAGAGTGTTTGAGGGTTTGTCATGGTTTTTACTTATATTTGATTGCTGATCAACTCAGATTACATATTATATTGTCACCACTACTGCCACGTCTTAGCCATTCTTGACTGGCTTGTGCAATAATGCCCTTTCATGAGGTTCTCCATGAACATCCTTGATGCCACCCATTGAGTCACCCTACAGCGGGTGTATGTTTAGTTGCATGACTACTTTGTGCAGGTGCCTGTTGCGCAGCACTTTGTTGTGTAGCTCCACGTGGCGGAGGTGGACGGCATGGCTGGTGAGGCTGGTGATGTTGCTCGTCCTCCAATGGAGTGATGAATGTAGCAATGGAACCCTCCCACCCCATCCTGATGGTGTGAGTGTGAGGGGGTTCACAAAGTAGGTAAATGTGTTTGGACAGCAGAGTTTAGGGAATGATTTAATAATCTGGAGTGTGGAGACAACGGTATGGCAGGCAAAACTTTGTCTGAGGTGAAAGAGTGCCCTGCTGCAATGAATGAAGGTTTACCTCGCACCTGTTAAATGGACCTTTTCAGCTGCCACTGGCTGCTGGCTGCAACACGTCTGTTTAAACAGGGAGTGTTTCCCCCAGCATGGGAAACACACTCTGGGTAGGCCAAAATCTGAATCCTCCTAAAATCTCCAACTAATGAGGTCTGTAAACGACCTCAAGTACCCAGATAATGATCTTAAGTGAGATCCCGCCGGGAGTCCCGCATGCGGGGGCTGCGCGTGCACCGATTCACGTCATTGGGGAACCCAGGTTGGAGCCGGGCTCCGGACCCGCTCCAGGAATCTCCAATTTTAGGAGCACCCCCGCCACGAACGCACCTGCTTGGCCATCCGAAAATTGACCCCTAAGTGTCTCACACCCCACTGACCAAACCATTCTGTAAAATGAGCCTGGCTCAGTTATTAGGTTATTTCAATAATTGAAATGCGAGAGATTCCAGGTTCAAATCCCTGAGTCCAGCTACTTCCCCCCTTTTACTGAAAAATCACAAAATCCATCTTTTGTTATTGAACTCAATACAGTCCAAGGTCATTAGGACAATTTACTCAACCTCTGACCCAACCAATAACGGCCTTTAACGAAAAAGAATCAAGGCCCTATTTTTGACTTCACATAGAGCCTCAGAATTTACACATTTCTGTGTAGCATTGTAACTCAGGTTTAAACTCCACTGTCCTTGGAAGTATTAGATTCCTGTATTAAACCAGTTAGGCTGCCTTTATACTGCATTTCTGGCATTGGTGCAATACTCTTTTGGGCACCAATCCAGCACCAGTATAAAAAGGGAAGATAAAGATGGGCATTAGCTTGAGTATTAAAATCAGCCACTGCAAAGTCCCACCAAAACAGGTAAACTTCTAAAGTTTAAAAAAAAATCTGGTTGGCCAAGCGTAACACCATTCATATCTTAATGACTCAAAAGTACTGTCTCATCAATTGGTTTCAGTATTTACTGCATTTGGGAGATCAATGCACAGCACTCTGCGTGCATTTTGAGTATGCATCCTTGTGGAGTTCTGCCTTCCCCAAATACACAATATTATCAGAGGAATTACAACCATTGCAAAGTAGTAATCTCACCTTAGATTTAAAAGAAATACATCTTCTAAAACAAGAGCAGCAAAGTTTTAGCAGCTGATCAGTGACACCCAGCGATGATTGCAACAAGGACAGGTATCTCATGAAATTGACCAAACTGGTTACTGGGAACACAGGATGTCCCCATTTGCACTGCTGTGAAACTGATACTAAGCCCATTATAGTACCTCTCTTTTTTCTCTCTTTACAGTCCCCCGGCTGTGGAATTTGCCTGCAGCACATTTTGGTGCATTTTTCTCTTTCCCTCTAGGAAACATATGTTATGTAGGCTTGAATGTGATTATGTTGGGACAATTTAGGACACTGAAGACTGTGGTCTCCTCCACCCTCAACCAGACTGCTAGTCCTCTACAAGGTCATATCTGTAGCAGTATAACTATTGCTAGCACTCAGCCAAACCTCCAACTTAATACCAGGAACACAAGAGATGCACCTCAACATTCTGTATTAAAAAGCTTGAGATAGAATTTCAGTGATAAAACTAGATACAAACTCCTGAAACTCTTTCTAACCACATAGAATTCTGTCCTTTGCATGTACATCTTTCAATGCTTGTTGAAGTATACATGAAGTGAATTTTGTAACTTGCACATTGATATCCTGATAGCATGTTTTGATGAAACTGTGCTCCCAGCAACAAACTTGGTCAATTTTATAAGATATTTGTCCTTGTTATCAAGGGGCATGGGGATCGGGCGGGAAAGTGGAGTTGAGGTCGAAGATTAGCCATGATCTTAATGAATGGCTGAGCAGGCTTGAGGAGCCATATGGCCTACTCCTGCTCCTATTTCTCATGTTATAGTCATTGTTGGTTGTCACCCAAAAACTGCTATAAGCTGCTGAAACTTTGCTGTTCTCATTTATAAGATATATTTCTCTGAACACCAAGGTGATATTATTGCCTTGCAATAGTTAGAATTCTTTCTGGGTATCCATTCAACATTATTATCATTCACAAACTCCAAGCTTCACTTAATTCTCCTTTTCCCACCACACACACATACTCATGCTGCTGTGTGAGTATGTGTGCATGGGAAAAGGAGAACACTTGGCCAAAGGGACAAGCAAATAAAAAACACAGAGGGCTCTCAACAATCTGTTTCAAACCAAGTGGTGAAATGCAGGAAGCAGTGTTCATCTGTAGATGGTGGATAATTTAAATAAAAGGGATGCAGGCTTTAGACATCAACTGAAACAACTGTAAAAATCTGACAAGTTAAAAAGTCTAAAACCAACACCTGCTTCAGTTGTGAAACTTACTTTAAAAAGGCAGATTTTGAATAAATATTTGCATAGTATTTACAGCTGTTGTGACAAAAGTTGCTGGACTACTCAAAAATTGTGAATGCTGGAAATTTGAGATTGAAACTGAAAATGCTGGAAAACTGGTCAAACAGCATATGAAAGGGAGAAGATAGCTGAACATTCTGGGAAGGAATTAAACATTAACTTACCATTTCTCTTTCAGGTGCTGTCTAAACTCCTATGTGTCAGCATTTGCAGTTTATACTCTTTGTTAACAAGTAGCTTTCATGACATTCTTATCATAAAGCTCATCTACAAGGAGCTTCTAAACCATTTTTGAAATAACTATTAGCAACGTTACCACTAGGATTTTCATACCATATCTCTTTGGTGTGTGAAAAACTCCAAGAAGTACATTTATAGTTTTTGTTCATCTAAACTTGGGTATCTGGAGAATGAATTTTGAATTATATATTAGGGTCAAGTATTGGGTGGTTGGTTCCAAGTTTAATACTGGTGATAGTGATAGGAACAATTGAAGAATGCATTATTTTTCCAATTTTAGCACCACTGCATGGCAGAACAACCACGGAGTTGGGTCCCAAACTAACTCTGAAAGGGAGTGGGGCAAGATCCCCTGGAGGAGGCAGTCTCATACCGCACTGAAGTAAAACTCCAGTGCAGCATCAAACCTTGTTTTAAAAAGTGCTGATGATGTCCTGGCACTCTTTAGACTTATCCAGAAGTTACTTAAATCCAAGGAGAGTGCTGATACTTCCACAACATTTAAATTTTGCAAGGCGAGGCAAAGGCGGGGGGGGGGGGGGGGGGGCGTGTGTGGGCGTGTGTGTGTGTGTGTGTGTGTGTGTGTGTGTGTGTAAGCACATATGTGCAGAACTCTCTCAGTCGGGTTAGGGTATGGTAGCATAGTGGTTATGTTACTGGACTAGTAATCCAGAGGCCTGGACGAAAATCCAGAGTCATGAGTTCAAATCCCGCCACGGCAGCTGGCGAATTTAAATCAATTAATTAATTACATTCAATTAATTAAATAAAAATCTGGAATTAAAATACTAGTATCAGTAATAATGGCCATGAAACTACCGGATTGTCGTAAAAACCCATCTGGTTCACTAATGTCCTTTAGGGAAGGAAACCTGCCGTCCTTACCCGGTCTGGCCTATATGTGACTCCAGACCCACAGCAATGTGGTTGATTCTTAATTGCCCTCTGGAATGGCCGAGCAAGCCACTCAGTTGTAAAATCTCGCTACGAAAAGTCATAAGAATAAAACCGGACGGACCACTAGGCACCGGACACGACAACGGCAAACCAAGCCCAGTCGACCCTGCAAGGTCCTCCTTACTAACATCTGGGGACTTGTGCCAAAATTGGTAGAGCTGTCCCACAGACTAGTCAAGCAACAGCCTGACATAGCCATACTCACAGAATCATAACTTTCAGTCCCAGACTCTTCCATCACCATCCCTGGGTATGTCCTGTCCCAACGGCAGGACAGACCCACCAGAGGTGGCGGTACAGTGATATACAGTCAGGAGGGAGTGGCCCTGGGAGTCCTCAACATTGACTCTGGACCCCATGAAATCTCATGGCATCAGGTCATACATGGGCAAGGAAACCTCCTGCTGATTACCACCTACCATCCTCCCTCAGCTGATGAATCAGTCCTCCTCCATGTTGAGCACCACTTGGAGGAAGCACTGAGAGTAGCAAGGGCACAAAATGTACTCTGGGTGGGGGACTTCAATGTCCATCACCAAGAGTGGCTCGGTAGCACCACTACTGACCGAGCTGGCCGAGTCCTGAAGGACATAGCTGCTAGACTGGGCCTGCGGCAGGTGGTGAGCGAACCAACACGAGGGAAAAACTTACTTGACCTTGTCCTCACCAATCTACCTGTCGCAAATGCATCTGTCCATGACAGTATTGGTAGGAGTGACCACCGCACAGTCCTCGTGGAGATGAAGTCCTGTCTTCGCACTGAGGACACCATCCAACTTTTTGTGTGGCACTACCACCGTGCTAAATGGGATAGATTCAGAACAGATCTAGCAGCTCAAAACTGGGCATCCATGAGGCGCTGTGGGCCATCAGCACCAGCAGCATTGTATTCCAGCACAATCTGTAACCTCATGGCCTGGCATATTCCTCACTCTACCATTACCAACAAGCCAGGGGATCAACCCTGGTTCAATGAGGAGTATAGAAGAGCATGCCAGGAGCAGCACCAGGCGTACCTAAAAATGAGGTACCAACCTGGTGAAGCTACAACTCAGGACTACATGCATGCTAAACAGCGGAAGCAACATGCTATAGACAGAGCTAAGCGATTCCACAACCAACGGATCGGATCAAAGCTCTGCAGTCCTGCCACATCCAGTCGTGAATGGTGGTGGACAATTAAACAACTAATGGGAGGAGGAGGCTCTGCAAACATCCCCATCCTCAATGATGGCGGAGTCCAGCACGTGAGTGCAAAAGACAAGGCTGAAGCGTTTGCAACCATCTTCAGCCAGAAGTGCTGAGTGGATGATCCATCTCGGCCTCCTCCCGATATCCCCACCATCACGGAAGCCAGTCTTCGGCCAATTCGATTCACTCCACGTGATATCAAGAAACGGCTGAGTGCACTGGATACAGCAAAGGCTATGGGCCCTGACAACATCCCAGCTGTAGTGCTGAAGACTTGTGCTCCAGAACTAGCTGCGCCTCTAGCCAAGCTGTTCCAGTACAGCTACAACACTGGCATCTACCCGACAATGTGGAAAATTGCCCAGGTATGTCTTGTCCACAAAAAGCAGGACAAATCCAATCTGGCCAATTACTGCCCCATCAGTCTACTCTCAATCATCAGCAAAGTGATGGAAGGTGTCGTCGACAGTGCTATCAAGCAGCACTTACTCACCAATAACCTGCTCACCGATGCTCAGTTTGGGTTCCACCAGGACCACTCGGCTCCAGACCTCATTACAGCCTTGGTCCAAACATGGACAAAAGAGTTGAATTCCAGAGGTGAGGCGAGAGTGACTGCCCTTGACATCAAGGCAGCATTTGACCGAGTGTGGCACCAAGGAGCCCTAGTAAAATTGAATTCAATGGGAATCAGGGGGAAAACTCTCCAGTGGCTGGAGTCATACCTAGCACAAAGGAAGATGGTAGTGGTTGTTGGAGGACAATCATCTCAGCCCCAGGTCATTGCTGCAGGAGTTCCTCAGGGCAGTGTCCTAGGCCCAACCATCTTCAGCTGCTTCATCAATGACCTTCCCTCCATCATAAGGTCAGTAATGGGGATGTTCGCTGATGACTGCACAGTGTTCAGTTCCATTCGCAACCCCTCAAATAATGAAGCAGTCCCAGCCCGCATGCAGCAAGACCTGGACAACATCCAGGCTTGGGCTGATAAGTGGCAAGTAACATTCGCGCCAGACAAGTGCCAGGCAATGGCCCTCTCCAAAAAGAGAGAGTCTAACCACCTCCCCTTGACATTCAACGGCATTACCATCGCCGAATCCCCCACCATCAACATCCTGGGGGTCACCATTGACCAGAAACTTAACTGGACCAGCCATATAAATACTGTAGCTACGAGAGCAGGTCAGAGGCTGGGTATTCTGCGGCGAGTGACTCACCTCCTGACTCCCCAAAGCCTTTCCACCATCTACAAGGCACAAGTAAGGAGTGTGATGGAATACTCTCCACTTGCTTGGATGAGTGCAGCTCCAACAACACTCAAGAAGCTCGACACCATCCAAGATAAAGCAGCCCGCTTGATTGGCACCCCATCCACCTCCCTAAACATTCACTCCCTTCACCACCGGCGCACTGTGGCTGCAGTGTGTACCATCCACAGGATGCACTGCAGCAACTTGCCAAGGCTTCTTCGACAGCACCTCCCAAACCCGCGACCTCTACCACCTAGAAGGACAAGAGCAGCAGGCACATGGGAACAACACCACCTGCACCTTCCCCTCCAAGTCACACACCATCCCGACTTGAAAATATATCGCCGTTCCTTCATTGTCGCTGGGTCAAAATCCTGGAACTCCCTTCCTAACAGCACAGTGGGAGAACCGTCACCACACGGACTGCAGCGGTTCAAGAAGGCGGCTCACCACCACCTTCTCGAGGGCAATTAGGGATGGGCAATAAATGCTGGCCTCGCCAGCGACGCCCACATCCCGTGAACGAATAAAAAAAAACAATTCTAATTTGCAGCCAAGCAGTATAAGCAAGACTACCTGACTGTAGCCTGGCATGGTGTAAATTAATGGTCTAGTGGAGGGTATACAGTATACTACGTTACATTTTTGAAGGTTAAAATATGAATGAAGATTAAATGTATTGTTTGTTGTGTTTAGTCCCCATTTCTTCCCCAAGCACATATATAGTCTACTGTGAATTTGATGTTATTTTTTCCTCAAAAAATTCAAATTATCCAGCAATACAAATTAAGAAATTTTAATAACTCAGCAAGGGGGGGGGTTTCTTTTATCAGTTCAAATTAACAGATAATCAAATAGCCTCCTTCTATTGCTATAAAATTTTACAATATCTATAATATCAAATACAATGTATGACAATGGGGATCAGGCATGAATGATGATTCCCCATTATCATACACTATGTATAATCAACATGCGTATGAAGTTCACATCCCCTTCATAAACTTAAATATTGTCCTCTCAAGTGAAGTAGTATCTAGACGTCTACTCCAAAATGCACCAAATAGTATCGAAATCAAAAGTTTCTGGGAATGGGGAGCATATCCCCAGATAATCCTCGAAAACAGATTATACTCATTTCTTGAACTGCCACAACTGCACCCGAAAGTGGTGAGTTAAGAGGGTGGCATAACATTCAAGGCTATCGGATTAAACGCAATTTTCCTCTGAATTGCAGACAGTGAATAAGCCAAATGAGCACTTTTATCCAAACAAAGAGCTTGCGCTCGCTTGCTTCCCCCTCCCCCGGTCCCCAGCGGGTCCCCTCCCCCGACCGACCCCCCTCCCCCGGTCCCCCGCGGGTCCCCCGACCCCGACCGACCGACCCCCCTCCCCCGGTCCCCCGCGGGTCCCCCGACCCCGGTCCCCCCTCGGCCCCCCGGGGGTCCCCCGACCCTCCTCCCCCGGTCGGCTTTAATCAGCGGCTCGCGCGCCTCCGCTGGCCGGGGTTTAACGGCCATTTAAAGGACCACAGCCCGGGCTCCGACCCGGGATCGGCTTCGCGGCTCAAATCAAGACTCCGGGGAGGTGAATGTTTAAAAATTGAATTTAAACCGTCGGGTGACCGCTTCCCAAACCGGGAACAAAGAGCCCGAGCCGCCGAGCCCGCCCGCTGTCCTCTCTCTAACCGTCTAACATGTACCTTTCGGCGCTGCTGACCGTTGGTTTATTCTGTCGCCCCTCCGCCGTTTGCTTCGTCCTTTCAGTTTTGAATCGGAATTTCAAACTTGGCTCCGCTTTAGCGCCAAACTCCAGCTACGGCGGCCGCTCGGGGGCCAAACGCTTGCGCTGCGGAATGTCCGGGCACATCCGCGGGCAGCTGCAGGGGCGGATCAGGCCCCCTCCCTGACAACATGGCTGCGCCCAGCGGTGAAGTGGCGGCGTTCGGAGAGTGGCTGAGTAAACGGCTGGAGGAGCTGGAAATAGATGAAGATGTTTACGGGTCGTACATAAACGGTATCTTGCGGGAAGAGGAAAACGAAGAGGAAAAGTCTGAAGCTCTTCAAAGCATATTATCCGCATTTATGGTGAGTGCACCACTGACCCGCGGCCGTGTGGGTTTCAGTCAGCGGTTGTACCCACCCATCCACGCTGTCTATTTTAAATATATTTACTCCAGTTAATAATTTTGCTGTTTTTACATATCTCCCTGTTAAAGTCGAAACTCATGCGTGTTTTTTTTTTGATTTGACATTAAGGTAATTTGAAGCGTTTGCTGTAATTGGACACGGAAGTGGCTAATTCTGTTACAGTACATGTATAAACTGTAAATATAGCCATGTTCCCTCACGTAGCTATCTAAACCATATTTGTATCGGAACAGCAAAACTAAATATTCTATCATATCGCTACTGAATTTATTGTCGTTTAATTTCATTTACTTCAATAGGTGTAAATATAATATATGTGGGGGGAAAAACATACTCACCCATATCCCGCCCGAAATTACACATTTATATCGTGCTGTTATTTCCCTCTCTTCCGAAAACTTTTGATTAAAGGCAAAAAGTTTGACTCGTCACACAGGAATGGTAATCACAATTGCCATCCTTCGCGGGTCTGTAATTTGTTTATTGTTTACTGTAGTGTTCAAAGTCATTGATTTAATTTCCACCGCTCCCATCAAAATTCGTTTTGGAGCTTTACTCGCGACCCATGATTCAAATTAACCATACGTTGATTACTAAAGCGACAGGGTGCTCTTAAAAACTACCCGGAAAAGATAAACATGGCGCCGTGTTGCTACTACGGTCTTATCTGGGCCACAGTTGCTGGTCATATTTATCGAGTCTGGAGTACCGTTGTACTAAAATGGATGACCCATGCAAGACCCATAAATCAAGAATGGAGGATATGAAAAGTCAAATCAAGGTTAAGAGAAATTAGGATTAGGGATAATAAGTCCTATCTACTGGGTCTCATCTTTGCTACAGACCCTATGTTGCAAAAGTGCGTTGTTGTGGGAAGTTCTGTCAGGAATAAATATCTACTTAGGGCCACAAGTTAATTATGCAGAGTACTAAAATATATAGATCATGGTCTATTCCATGTTCATGGAAGCAGACAATTTCATAATAGATAACCCACATTACTTTCTAGTTTCTCCTCATGCCCTCTTGGATCTGACCTCATCTATGAGTCCCAATTGCTGCTCCCCTAAACTCATTTCCACTAAGCTGCTGACCACCAACTTCACTTCCTGGGCCTAATATAGCTCACTTCATAAATGGTTTTCTCTCCTCAGCTACTGCCCCATCCCTTTCAAAACCACAGTGATCACCCCACTCTTCAAAAAAAAAACCACCCTTGACTTCTCTGTGCTTGTAGACTATCACCTCATACCCAACCCTTTCTTTCCTCTCCAAAAGTCATTGAACATGCTGGCACCTCTCAAATCTGTGCTCATCATTCCTGCAAGTCCCTGTTTGAATCTCTTTAATAAGAACATAAGAAATAGGAGCAGGAGTAGGCCATAAGGCCCCTCGAGCCTGCCCTGCCATTCAATCAGATCATGGCTGATCTTCGACCTCAACTCCACTTTCCTGCCCGATCCCCATATCCCTTGATTTCCCCTAGAGTCCAAAAATCTATCTATCTCAGCCTTGAATATACTCAACGACTCAGCATCCACAGCCCTCTGGGGTAGAGAATTACAAAGATTCACAACCCTCTGAGTGAAGAAATTCCACCTCATCTCAGTCTTAAATGGCCGACCCCATATCTTGCGACTATGCTCTCTAGTTCTAGACTCTCCAGCGAGGGGAAACAACTTCTCAGCATCTACCCTGTCAAGCCCAATCAGAATCTTATGTTTCAGTGAGATCACCTCTCATTCTTCTAAACTCCAGAGACAGTATAGGCCCATTCTACTCAACCTCTCCTCATAGGACAACCCTCTCATCCCAGGAATTAATCTAGTGAACCTTTGTTGCACCGCCTCTAAGGCAAGTATGTCCTTCCTTAGATAAGGAGACCAAAACTGTAAGCAGTACTCCAGGTGAGGTCTCATTTAAAGCCCTGTACAACTGTAGTAAGACTTCCTTACTCTTGTACTCCCAACCCCCTTGCAATAAAGGCCAACATGCCATTTGCTTTCCTGATTGCTTGCTGTACCTGCATGCTTTTTGTGTTTCTTATATGAGGACACCCATGTCTCTCTGAACACTAACATTTAATAGTTTCTCACCATTTAAAAAATATTCTATTTTTCTATTCTTCCTACCAAAGTGAATAACCTCACAATTCCCCACATTATACTCCATCAGCCACCTTCTTGCCCACTCACTTAACCTGTCTATATCCCTTTGCAGATTCTTTGTGACCTCCTCACAGCTTATTTTCCCACCTAGCTTTGTATCGTCAGCAAACTTGGATATATTACACTCGGTCCCTTCATCTAAGTCATTAATATAGGTAAATGGTTGAGGCCCAAGCACCGATCATTGCAGCACCCTACGAGTTACAGCCTGAAAGTGACCCGTTTATCCCTACTCTCTTTTCTATCCGTTAACCAATCCTCTATCTATGCTAATATGTTACCCGCAACCCCATGAGCCCTTATCTTGCGTAACAACCTTTTTATGTGGCACCTTTATCGAATGCCTTTTGAAAATCCAAATATACTACATCCACTGGTTCCCCTTTATCTACCCTGCTAGTTACATCCTCAAAAAACTCTATTTCCCTTTCAAAAAACCACACTGACTGCCTAATCATATTATGATGTTCCAAGTGCCCTGTTACCACTTACTTAATAATGGATTCCAGCATTTTCCCGGTTTCCGTCCCTGCCACAGAACAAAAATGGCCGTACCCAAAGTCACAAAGGGCATCCTCCATGACTGTAAGCATTATCCATGCTCGTTTTCCTCGACCTCTGCATCCTTCAACACTTCCAACCACACCATCCTCCTCCAATGCCTCTCCATTGTTGTCCAGCTCAGTGGGACTGCCCTCGCTTGGCTCCACCCGTACCTATCTAATCAGAGCCAGCGCATCTCCAGCAATGGGTTCACTTCTCATCACTGCGCTGTTACCTCTGGAGTCCCCAGATGATGTTGAGCTTCTTGGGTGTTATTGGAGCTACACCCATGCAGGAAAGTGGAGAGTATTCCATCACTCTCCTGATTTGTGTCTTGTAGGTGGGCAGAGGCTTTAGGAAGTCAGGAGGTGAGCCACTCGCCACAGAATACCCAGCCTATGACCTGCTCTAGTAGTCATGGCATTTATGTGGCTGGTCCAGTTGAGTTTCTGGTCAGTGGTGAACCCCAGGATGTTGATTGTGGGGGACTTGGTGATGGTAAAGCCATTACACGTCAAGGATAGGTGGCTAGGCTCTCTTGTTGAAGATGGTCATTGCCTGGCACTTGTGTGATGCAAATGTTACTTGCTACCTGGATGTTGTTCAGCTCGTGCTGCATGCGAGCATGGGCTGCTTCGTTATCTGACGAATTGCAAATTGATCTGAATACTGCAATTATCAGCGAACCGTTCCACTTCTGACCCTACGATGGAGGTAAGGTCATTGATGAAGCAACTGAAGATAGTTGGGCCGAAGATAGTTGGACCTAAGATGCTGCCTTGAGAAACTCCTGCTGCAATGTGCTGGGGCTGAGATGATTGGCTTAGATGTCAAGGACCATCACTATTGCCTCATGTCTAGAATTCAGCTCTTGTTGTCCACGTTTGGACCAAGGCTGTAATGGGGTCTGGAGCAGAGTGATCTTAGTGGAACCCAAACTGAGCATTGGTGAGTAAGTGCTGTTTGATGGCACTGTTGATGACTCCTTCCATCACTTTACTGATGATTGGGAGTAGGCTGATACAGTGGTAATTGGCTAGGTTGGATTTGTCCTGTTTTTTGTGGACAGGACATACCTGGGCAATTTTACACATTGCTGGGTAAATGCTGTACTGGAACAGCTTGGCTAGGGATACGTCTAGTTCTGGAGTACAAGTCTTCAGCACTTCTGCAGGATATTGTTGGGGCCAACATCCGTTGCTCATAAAATAAAATCTTTACAAAAGGCCAAACTAGCTTTGAACCTCGTACATGAGCCTGTATTTGTTAGTCTTGAATTCACTGTTAATTTTTCCTCTGAAGCAGGCTGTATATAAATCTGCAGTTCTACCGTTGTCATTTCTTTCAGGATGAAGATTCGTTAGTAATCATTTGCAAAGAAATAATTCAAAAGTGGTCTGAGACCACAAACAATATCACAGCTAAAGAGAAAAATGTTGAAGGTAAAGATCAGGATAATCTCAGATGTCCAATATTTGCTGTTCTGTTTTTTTGCATATTTTAAATGCATGAAGTCAATAAATTGGGTGAGTATGCATCATAACTATGTAGGATATTTGTTTTATTCATATAAATGTTAAAGATTGTTATGAAGATAATATCAGAAGGAAAAACCGTTGTTTCTTTTGGTATTCTAAATATAAAAGTTTAATATCTAACTGGAATTTTTCTGTGTATGTTTTTAAGATGAAGTACACGCCATTGCAAGTATGATTGAGAAACAGGCTCAGATTGTTGTGAAACAAAAAGGTGCTTCAGAAGAGGAGAAATCTAGGAAAGCTGCAGTTCTTGCACAGTATGCGAATATAACTGATGAGGAAGAATATCCTTTGTTTTCTTTAGAGGAAGAATTGAGAAATTTTCAGTGGAATAATTTTACTACCATGGATTTGAAAGCCTAGTCTTGCACCTTTTCCATCCTTCCCTTCCTGCAAAAGAGCAATAAATTAGCACAAACTTTAATTTTTTGGAGGGGGGGGGGGGGGGGGTTGAAAATTTCATTAAACAGCACTGTGATGGGAGACCTCAATTTAAAAAAAAATATAGAAGTATCTTAAAAAAAAGTGTGAAAGATACTTTGAAAAGAAGGAGCATGAACATGTAATGATCATGAAACATTTCACAGGTGGTGATATTACTGCAGTACTAGGCCTTTCCTACTAATGGCAGTCATCATAACCTTTTAATGGGGTTTTATTAGTGTTGCTGTGTAATTGATCTCTTAGAGGTAAATGGAATCAGCCAATGTTGTCTTTGTTAATACTTCAGCCTGTTAGGGGACATATCTGCTCAGTGCTTCTGCTAACTGGCCTGACACAATTTTACAAACTGTGTTGTTCTTCTTCATCTGAGAATTAGTGCACCAAAACATTGCAGACTGATATGCCACGACTTCTTATCCTATAAGAATGAAGGAGAGGAACTTCAATGATCAGAAATAACGTATTTAAAACATAATTTAAAAAAATTTCTGTATTTTTACAAAGCACGCGACACAAAATTAATGTCTTTCAATTCCTGGCTAACCTGCCTCCCTCAACCAACATCATCAAAACATCTTTTCTGGTCACTCATTCAGTTGCTGTTGAAGCTTTGGCAGCCATATTTCCAATATAATAAAAGTGACTGCACTTCACAAGTAGACACTTTGGGATGTCTTGAGGATGTGATGTCCCACATCAGGTTCCACGTGTACGCTGATGACACCCAGCTCTACCTCACCACCACCTCTCGATCTCTCCACTGCCTCTAATTTGTCATGCTGTTTCTCCGACATCCAGTATTGGATGAGCAGAAATTTCCTCCAATTAAATATTGGGAAGACCAAAGCCATTGTCTTCGGTCCCTGCCACAAACGCCATTCCCCTCCCAGGCCACTGTCTGAGGCTGAACCGGACTGTTTGCTAACTTGGCATCCTATTTGACTGTGAGCTGAGCTGAGCCTCCGACCCCATGTCTTCACCATCACCAAGACTGCTTACTTCCACCTCCATAATGTTGTCCGTCTCTGGCCCTGCCTCAGCTCAAAGCCTCACCTATGCCTTTGTTATCTCCAGACTCGACTATTCCAATGCTCTCCTGGCCAGCCTCCCACCTTGCACCAATCCAAAACTCTGCTGCCCTTATCCTAACTCGCACCAAGTCCTGTTCACCCATCACCCATGCTCGCTGACCTACATTGGCTCCCTATAATGGTCCGGCAACGCCTCGATTTTAAAATTGTCGCCCTTGTTTTGAAATCCCTCCATGGCCGCGCCCCTCCCTATCTCTGTAACCTCTTCCAGCCCTAAAAGATCTCTGCACTCCTCCAATTCTGGCCTCTTGTGCATCCCTGATTTTCATCTCACTACCGTTGGCAGTTGTGGCTTCTGTTGCCTAGGCCCTAAGCTCTGGGATTCTCCCCCTAAACCTGTCCGCCCCTCTTTCCTTTGATCCTTGAAGCCTATCTCTTTGACCACAATTTTGGTCACCTGTCCTAATATCTCATTACGTAGCTCGATATTAGATTTTGTTTGGTAACGCTCCAGTGAAGTGCCCTCACCCTCAGGATGTTTTACTACGTTAAAGGCGCTATATAAATGCAAGTTGTTGTTGATGAGGTGCTATTTGTAGTGTTTGTTGGTCATATTGCCCGTTGTTATGAACGGAATCTTTGTGGTATTTATATAGTAATTTATTTAAGAATAATTCTCACAAAAACTGAATTTAGGATCCAACTGCAACTGTAGAAAAATTAAATATTGGGAGACTTAGTTTCGATTAAGGTTCGATATATTGTCTGAAATTACTACTTGTTCCAAACACAAGTTGATAATTGTGATCTGGTAAAGCAGCTGAATTAAATACTGTAAACCGCTTTTTTGGGATTCCAATTAAGGTAGTGATAGATACAATAGCTGACAGAATGAATCATCTAACAAGGTTCTTAACACTGTTGGGTAGCATTAAAATTTCCTTCCAGTTCACTCAATTTCAGAAGATCACCTACTCCCATAAGCTTAGGAATAGTAGCCTAGTGGTTATCATAGCGGACTGACAGCCCACTGGTTCGAGTTCAAATCCCACCATAGTAATTTGTGAAATTGAATTCAATAAATCTGACCACAAAAGCTGTCATTAAAAACCTATCTGGTTTATTAATACCCTCCAAGGAAGAGAACATGTGACTCCAGTCCCACACAATGTGGTTGACTTTTAATACCTTCAGGGCAACTAGAGATGGGCAATGAATACTGCCTTGCCAATGTCTCCTACATTGCAAGAACAATCACCGAGGGTGATGCCTACGTTTCCTGCACCAGCTATTCTTGTGATATGAGTGAGATTGCCAATTTGTGCCAAACTTTGGGTAGATTTCTGTTGTTGACTCAAATCCACTCGGAATTGGGTTGAAATTGACCAAACTAACATCACGTTACATTTCATTTCACTAGACTACATTTGGTTTTAACCCATTCCCCAGGGATGAAGGGACTGCATGTTAATTCACTTATTCACCTCGCCTGTCCATTTATTTTCTTTCAGCAATGATCCTCTTGAAGTTACTTCCTGATTAGGAATGATTAAATGAGGATGTGTGATGCTACTTTTAGTTAATTCCCGCTTAATAAAAAACACACAACAGGCATGTGGAGGAGGGGAAAAAAGAATCCTGCATTTTTTTTTGCAGGTGGGGTATAAGGGTGGATCTATTAAATTAAACTTGGTAGAAGTCCGTATGCAGTTGATATCATATCCGATTGCTGTGACAACAGCCGTGTGATCAAATCAACACTGTCAACCACCAGCTCATCATCTGTTGATGTTATTTGTTACTCACGGCGTAAACTTTTAGTTTCTTTAACTTGAGCACTGAAGACGATGAAGCCCATGGAGCAAGTGGATCATTTAACTTTGATAGTGATAAATGTATCCTTTTTCCAATGCATTCATTTTGGTATAAGTGGTCTCCTATTGATTGCTAAAGTTACTTTGGTCATCTTATTCTTAATGGGCAAAGAAGTTATGGCTGTAATACTTCAAAACTGTGCAAAGTGTCAAAAATGACTTGGTCTATTAATTGTACTTTTTTGATTAAAATTCGTTGCACAAGTTATTAAAGGCTTGTGTGAGGCAACAATGTTGGTTCTGTCTACATTTGTTAAGCAGCCATTTTTAAAAGGTTTACAATTATTAGATATTGGGTAAATTCATAATCTTTTAAAATGTGTTTAGTACTCTAGCATGAGTTACAAAAACAGCTGTTGGTATTTCAAGGCTGTAACAGGTTTTGTGATTTATTATTCAAGCTTCTCAACATGTTCTAATCTCATAACACCCTCTAGTAACTGATCAATGAAGAGGGCTAAGCTTTGGGTTACTTTTTTTGTTGCTGTGATAGGCTACCCATTTGATATATCTTGTTTATGACTCTCATTAATAGATATACTGGTCTGTAACAGATGCGTGTTTTTTTTCTCTGATCTTAAGAGTCAACTTAAACTTTTAATATATATATAAAAATTAATTTATAAAAATTGAAAAAGTCAGATGGAAAAGAACTTTCTTATTTGCTATTTTAAAAGTCAGATCTATACAATTAATGTAACTGTACAAACCAATCTTGGACCATTCTAGTTTGCTTAAACCTGAAAAGACTGTTCAGTTAGAAAAGGCTGGTAATATTATTGCATGCTGATAGCTATTTTTTGTGCAGTCGTCCAAGATAGCAATAAGTTCTTCATTTGTACAGTTATGCATTTCATGGCTGTAGTCATTTCATGACATGACATTACATCAGGTACGCCTCCCTGCTGTTGGGGCCCCAGGATCCCATTGGCCCTTGTCCTCAGATTGCTGCTAGCCTCCAACATCATTGAGTCTACAGCACAGAAACAGGCCATTCGGTCCAACTGGTGTATCCCGGCGTTTATGCTCCACACGAGCCTTCAACCACCCCTCTTCATCTAACCCTATCAGCATACCCTTCTATTCCTTTCTCCCTCATGTGCTTATCTAGCTTCCCCTTAAATGCAACTATGCTATTTGCCTCAACTATCTTTGTGGTAGCAAGTTCCACATTCTAACCACTCTCATATGAACATACGAATTAAGAGCAAGAGTAGGCCATTTGGCCCCTCTGGGTAAAGAAGTTTCTCCTGAATTCCCCATTGGATTTATTAGTGACTATCTTATATTTATGACCTCTAATTTTGAACTCCCCCACAAGTGGAAACATTTTCTCTACGTATACCCTATAAAACCCTTTCATTATCTTAAAGACCTCTATCGGGTCACCCCTCAGCCATCTCTTTTCTAGAGAAAAGAGCCCCAGCCTGTTTAGCATTTCCTGATAAGGATATCCTCTCAGTTCTGATATCATCCTTGTGAATCTCTTGCATCTTCTCCAATGCCTCTATAATCCTTTCTTTAATATAGAGATCAGAACTCTGCACAGTACTCCAAATCTGGTCCAACCAAGGTTCTATACAAGTTTAACATAACTTCTCTGCTTTTCAATTCTATCCCTCTAGAAATGAACCCCAGTGCATGATTTGCCTTTTTTATGGCCCTGTTAACCTGCGTCGCTACTTTGTGATTTTTGTATTTGTACTCCTAGATCCCTTTGCTCCTCTACCCCATTTAGACTTTTATTATCCAAGCAGTATGTGGCCTCCTTATTCTTCCTACCACAATGTACCACCTTACACTAATCTATATTAGCTCATTAGCATGCTAGTTTACTAGTTCCTGAGTTCTGGGACTACAACTCCTAGCATATGCAATCCAATTCAGTACACAATCCTCTGAAGCAGCAGAGACTCTAGAATTGTAAGTATCACAAACCATGATTCAGGCCCTAGACTATCTAAGCAACCCCATGAAAGATCTCCCAGTATTTATATAAAATTTACTAAAAATGGGACACTCTGATAGGACTGCTACTTTCACTGTGGGCACTTTGGGTGCGGCGTGGCCATCTGTTACCATTCACTCACAGCCTGACATTACTCAGGCAGTAAATTTAACAAGCGGTGTAAATGCAGAAAACTGAAAATTACATTTGATGTTGTGTTTGACCAGCAAGCAACATCAAATCTATTGGAGCAGGTTAAATTGGGGATGTGACCCCCAGGTATTTTTATGAAAAAAAATCTATGCAGACACATGAGGGCAAGTTCTGTTCTGTTATGCTTTTTTTCATAGCTCATATTTTTTGCTTCTTCCAATTCTCTTTTCTCATAATATGTAGAAAGTAGTAAATAAGACTTTTAATCATGGAGAGAAATTATTATTGTGGTAGTTACCTGAATGTCAGTTAGTTGGAATAATTCCTTAATTTAACTTTAGCTCTTTTCAAGAACACAAATGTTGAGGCTGTTCTTGTTGCAAAAAAAGCAGAAAGGGAGAAGGCTCGGGGAGATGCACAAAAGAAGAAGGAGCAAGATAAACTACAGCGAGAGAAAGACAAGCTTGCAAAACAGGAAAGAAAAGAAAAGGAGAAGAAGAGAACGCAGAAAGGAGAACGAAAACGGTAAAGATGATATGAAAAAACTAGTAGACTAGGATGTGAAGATGTTCCGAGGCGCAAAGTTTGCATCGACAAGTAAATATGAACTGTGCAGCATCAACGATTTATTTTGGGGGGAGGGGATGCTTTGGTGACATTTGGAAAAAAATCTTCATAAAAAGCCAAATTTTTCCAGTGTATTGTGTCAAAATTGAAAGTTCAAGGTCACTACATATTAAAAAAAATTAAATATGTCTTTTGTTCATCATAGGCTATACAATTAGGTATTTCAAATTCTTAATGTGTTTCAGTTTGTATTGTAACACTTGCATGAAAATAGCCTACAAGGAGGAAACTAGGAGTTGTTGAAACACAAACATGCTACAGCGGAACCCCTTCAGTGAAGGAAGATTTTTGTTCATTTGATGAAGTGTCACTTAAGAATAAAGGATTTTGTAGAGACCTAACATTGCTTCCCTTTTTAAGACTTATTTTTTTATACTAGTCTCTAGATAGCGTTAACCATTTTTGACTGAAATTAGAACATCACTTTTATTTTGGTTTTTTGAGGGATGGTGTACTTCCAGCACTGAAACTGAAAACATCTACTGAAATTATTTGAACTATTATTCACTTTAATTGTATGCTTGGGAAAATAAAGTATTTTTCATTGTAATTCATAAGAATAAAAGGCAAATTTGTCACCTTGTAAATACAGTACTCATTCTTCAAATTAAGATACTTTGCAAATAGGGTACTGTAGATTAAAGGAAGTCACTGACAGCTGTTCCTTTTTAAGAGAGCAATTTTCAACTAGAACCCATTTAACTACCAATTGCTTTCCTTTCCAGCAGAAAGTAGAAAAGAATGCCCTTCTGTTGTGCTGAAATAGAAACCTATAGCTTGGATTATAATTTGGTTTGGGTCTTCTCTACAATGATCACAAGCTAAAAATATTAGAGAGGCAGCTTTCATTAAGTAGATTGAGTATTCTATGATTTGAAATGTGACTTTGATAATGGCCTACAGGACTAACAGTTAAACTGTACTGTAGTTTCGTAGTATCTGGATTGCATGGGATGCCCGCCGCATTCTCGTGTCTGCTCCAAAAGGCAGTAAATACTATATTGTTAGACCAGTTATGTTCAAAGACTAATCAATTTATTAACAAAGGTAAGACACAGTAAGTTAATAATGGTACAATATTAGAAAACAAAGCCAGAATCAGTCAACGAGAGATAAAAATGTTCAAAGAATGAATTACACAACCTGATAATCCGCAAGACTTGGATACGAGACTTTTGTAGACTTCGTGATGCGATGACATACATGGGTAATGTGACTTCTAAGTCGACAGTGTGAAATTTGAATTTAAATAGAACACAATAAACCAAATGGTTCGAATAATGAGAGTTAGTAACAGCTGTGACCATGTAAGTACAAGTTGCTAATCAAACTGGAGAATGACGGTGCACACAAGAAAAAAAGTTAATATCCCACAAACCATCTTATTCAGAGGAGCAGAAGATGGAAAATGTAATCTATTGTATGTACCGTCATATGAAGAAAGATCATCTACCCTGAAGGGTTTTAGCTCTCCTAATGAGCATCCTCCACACATTGTTTGAATGGTCTAGTATGTTTTCTGGGAAGACATTTTGCTTCAGTTCTGGTTTGCTGTTTTACAGAGCTAATAAAAAAAAGTTATGGCAATAAGTGTATCAAACAGGTAGTGCACGCTAGATGCATGACTTGATATTACTTGTGGATTTGCCATGTCGTGTCTCACATTATGTAGTTGAAAACGCTCTCCCTTACCTATGTCTATTGTCTTTGTGACGCTGCTTCTCCCTATCTCTTATTCAGCTTCTTTCCTCACTCCTTTCTGTTCCTTCCCGCGCCTGTTTTCCTTCGTTACGTTTGGGTGTTGGGTGCGTGATATGACCGGAGCCGCTAAGAGCTTAGGCAAAAGTTTCCACAAGCAAATGGGTGCTGGTTAGGCAGAGGATCAAGTTGTGTGGGCCATCAGTCACAGGAGGAATCCTTCCAGAGCTGTGCAGCATGGAGTCCTGGGTGAGGGAAAGGGTCTGAACATGGAAGATAGTAACAGAAAGCAAAATGGGTGGTACTCCAGCACTCTTGGCTAATGTCTGGTCACACGAAATCACACCTCATCTAATTCCCTACTTCTTGTCACCATGCCCAGGCTCCTATAACCCCCATACCTTATCCTAGGTCTCACACTTCTGCAACCTACCCTCAACCTCATTCCCATAGTCTTGTACCATCCTACATCACCCCCACAGCCAGGGGGAGGGAGGGGACGGATGATGTGGTTGGGGAATGCAGACAGGGAGTTACTGTAAAGAGGAAATAAAATGGGGTAGGGTTAGCCTGGAAGGGGCAACTTGAAGCCAGGATGGGGAGGGGTATGGGATTGGAGCAACAAATTTAGCCAGTAGGGGGAGGGGAAATAGTGGGCTGAAACATAGTTCATGGTGGACCCAAAATCTTGCTCAGCGGCAGTGTTTAGGATCACAACTGGCTGGGGGTGAGTGGTTTGGTTTTGAAGTTGCCATTTGGGGGCTTCGATCTTGTGTATTGTGGAAGGGTGGTTTACCCAAGAGGCAGGTGGTTGGGATTCCTGTGTGGTCAATTAGATGTTTCATTAGTTATGGCCCCATTTTCATCATTTAGTTCTGTGACATTACATTTACAACTCCGCTTACAGGTGCATTACCGTTAGAATCTTGAAAGCACTCACCATTTTTAATACATACTAGGTACAGAAGGCTGAGAGGGAGCTGTTGACCAAGTCAACTTGTTGACAGATGCAACTTGCTTACCTGCTGGCAGCGAGTGTAAATTTCAGTATGGTATTGTTTAGTAAATTCTTTGTTACTAAAATCGATGAATTATTCCACCAGAGCCTGGCGTGGTTTCCCACGAACCTCCACCATCCACAGCCAGAATGTTGAAAGGTTGAATATGGTCAACTTTGGACTACAGTGGGGTGGTGGGGGGAAGGTATGCGGCTGTATCAAAAAGTCATTACAGGACTGAAAGTAGGCAGAAGAAGCAAGCTTATGGGGTTATTGCTGGGTAGAAAGAATTAGCATCTGAGAAAAACCCACCATTGGGAGTAGAAGACTGGACATTGGGTGACCTAGACAGTGTTTTTAAGAATCAACTGCAGACTTCTTTAGTACTTCTTGAAGCTTTCCAAGGCTATCTCAATGATTCTCCAAACGTGATATGAGAACGTTTAAGCAAATGCTTTTGAAGATCTAAGGAAAAATAAGAACTATTGAATAAAGTCATGCAAATACAAATATATTAATTCCTTGTTATGTTGTTTGGACAGCTGTGTCAGACATCCATGTCCGTTTGTTGCAAGCAATAGCTGAAATCAGATTAATTTGTATAGACTGCCTATGGAAGAACTTATACCAAATATGTTTGGTATCAAGCCATCGAGATATGATGGGTAGCTCAGATATAAAGGTGTTAAACACGTGTGTCCAATTGCCTGGAATCCTTTACAGGTAGTCTTGCCTTAAATTAGTCTTTGTTGAGAAGAAATTGTGCAACAAAGGGACACACTGAAGGCTGTTTTTGGCACATATGAAATCGAAAACCGGGCTTTAACGTGAGTCAATGACCATGCAGTAAAATTAGTTTGTAGAACCCAACAGACATTGAAATATTGTCGAGAATGGTGATTAAATTTGAAACTGAATCTGGTGACTTTTTTTAAAAAAGCATAGTAACTAACATGCATAACTGCTATTTTTATGAAATCTAAGTGATAATCTAAATAACTACTCTAAAAATTCTGCTGAAAATTCTGACTAAAATTGAAAAACATAAATCCTGTAAGACCACTGTAAATCGATTTCAGTGAGAAGAAACAGTGAGTAATAAAAGCCCAATACTATAGCCATTGCAATTAATGGACATAACAGATAAAAAACTTCAGTAAAAAGTGGGAGCTAACAGAGCTGACTACACTGTCTGTGACAGTGAAAATGAAATGTAGATGGGTGTCAAAAATTTGCGGTGGGGAAGGTCACATGTTGCATCTGGCACCAAGGTTTCATAAGGTACATTCTCCCCCAAAATGTGCACGGTTGCCTTAGCGGCCTCGTCAGGGATTTTCCCTTATGGCATCAGACTGATTCTCAGTATGTTGAGATTGAACAAATAATGATCAGTCTGATTAATTGGGTCTTAATGTTACTTCTGTGGTAAAACTGGACTTAAACTTATTTTTCTTTAGCTAAAGACTTTCCATTTTGTCAATTACAATTTTCCTATCTTCACATTTTAAATACCAATTGGATTTTTTTCTATTTGTGAGATTTGATGATTATAGGGATATAACTTTTTGTCCAGGTAAGTTAAATACTCCACTATTGTACAATTTCAAAATCAAGATTAATAAAAGAAATTAGATCAATATTTAATTTATTTAATGTCATATTTTCAGTAACTTATACAGTTCAGTAAAATATATCAACTTTTAACTTAGGGAAATCAAAAATTTCACATTTTCTTTGATACAAAGTCAACTTCTTAAATATTAATTTTGGAACTTGGGTTAACTTCTCATTTATAAATGACATTGTTTCAAGTAGTTACTACACTTTTTTTTAAACGCACAACCTTCTGTTGACTCCTCATGAGATAACAATTTCAGCAGTTGTGTATTACATTACCAAGTATTTCACTGATCACATAAAACATTTTAACATCTAGGAGGTTTCTCATACTGTATTCCTGATCAATTTATCAAGCATATGACAAAGATATGTTCCTTTCATTCATTAATCTAAACTAGCATTCAATTCATAAACTCAAAGGTCAAAGAATTCTAGTTCCTGAAGGTAATCGTACAACACAAATTATCATTTAAAGATATCTGATATATCACATTTATTTTGACATATCTTGACCTAGCTTAAATATAATTGAAGACTGCATTAAATGCCTTCCGGATAACCTCAAGATGCATTTTTAAACAATATATTTGAAATTGATTTCAAGAGAAATTGTTTAAACCTTTCAGATATTTCATATTATTTTTGAAATTTATTCAATTCCTTTGTCAAGTGGAATTGGAAGAAATCTATTAATCATTTCATGACATCCATTGTAAATCATTTCAAGGTACAGTATTTCTAAATGACAATTACGCTGGGTACGGACAATTGAATTTGGGTATGGATAATTGAATTTTGGAGATATCTCAAATTTGAATCTCTTAATGAGTTGCTGACTTTTCAATAGTAATCTTAGACTGAACATCTCAATCATTTAATGTATCTTTAAATGATTTTAAGGTAGTTACAAATATATTCGATCAATGAATTTGAGAATGAATGACAATTTAGCTTGCCATATAATATAGCACTAAATCAAGTACAATACCGTCAAGTCTAGAGCAATTCACTTCAGTTACAAGAGTTAAGTGTTCTGCTAAAATTACTAAACATCTACTATTGTGTCTGCTACTGACATAATATCAAACTTGTTTGCGTGGGCACATTTATCAGACTTAAATCCTCTAGATTTCAAATTAGAAATGCAGAACAGCTTACTGTTTCAATACAAAAACTTTGAACAGTACCACAGATCTACAATATGGAAAATAAGCCACTAACTTTTATAGGTTGTACACATTATAAACAAGTTGCCTCAGATAACTACATTCAACAAAACATCTGTAACAATTAGAGTAAATTAATATACTTACTAAATGTGGCATATCAGCATTAGTTAAAAATAAGTGTACACTTCAAACTTAGTAAATGCTAACAATACACTTCAAATACAAAAAAAATTCCACCAAATCATTACATCTAGACTGTTGAATAATGCATTATTTCTGTAGCTTTACTACAGAAATACAACACATACTGTAGCTAGTACAACATCCACTGCAAATATCCTTAATAATAAAATGTGATTTCCATACTAAAAATAATACTTGTCAGGTTTTTGTTAATGAAGCAGTATTCCTTGTAACAAAGAGATATTGTTTTGAGTTTGGAAAAGTATAGACTTTATAGTACCTTGCATGCTTCATTTTACAAGGTTTTGTACCATTACATTTAGGTAGTTTTTTGTATTCCTATTTCCTTTTCTCTGAAAATGTTTTTCTTGCTGAAAGTTATCTACTGCTTTCTGTGATTAGCATTATTAAAATGCTATTGGTTAATGCATATAATTATGTTTTGTAGGTATTTGTTTAGTACAGAATCTGTTATTCTATTATAGTATATACCAACACAATTAATTGTGGGCTATCAATTACATCATATAATGCCATCATGTAGCCTCTCACTACATAGGCACAAGTAAACTTGTCTAACATCAACAAAAATAATTGAAACAATCTGAAATGATTATTAAACTGTTGTATAAATAAAACATGCATCAACAAACAATGATATATGAAATATTAACCACTCATAGCTCCCCGATAGCCTAGTGGCTAAAGCCATTGCCCAGTATAGCACTAAGCCATACAGACTAGAAAGCCCTAGATTCCATTCCAAGTCTATGCTGAATTAGCAGGTCTCAGCCACAGTAGCACTTGGGGTACCACTCTATCCTCTGGGTTAGGGATGGGTTCCTGCTCCTGATCGCTTTCCAGTGACCTGTTCCAGAAAGTGTGTACGTGGACATTAGGTGAGAACAAAATCAGGCTTTGCTGTGATGGCCTCACAATAAACTAGTCTGCTAAAACTCTATAACTAGACTCACACATGAAGAGTGTTACTTGGGTGAGTTAGCGGAGGGCTGCTGTCTACCATGGAACTGTATTGTAGCAAAAGCTAGCAGTTTCAGCAGACGAAGGGGTGAAAAGAGGGATGAATTTGGAAAAAAACTCATAACTCTAGGAAAAGAAAACTCCTAACAATATGACTGACTGCCTTGTACTTGTCAGTGTGTACCTTATGTCACAATTGTTAATCATTCAGTTTAGATATCATCACGCATCAGCATAACACTCACTGTTGGCAAAAAAAAAATCTAAACTCTAATTGAAGTGTTCCAAGAAATTCAAAGTATAATTTAAAATATAACAGAGTGCAAACTCAAGGCAGTAATTCCATCTCTAGCATCAGATAACTTATAAATCCTACTCGCAATCTGACATCACCTAAACACCAAAATGAAATTACTGCCTTTTAATCACTCCTGGGTATCTCTTATTCTCTGCATAAATGTGAAAATACTACACTAATAATGAACGGTATTTTCCAATGAATTATCTTCAATATCATTAGATTAATATCTCCAGGTCTCTAATATATGATACAAAGTCTGTGACCTTTGCACATTATCTGAAACTTCAATTATCTAAACAGAGGGTCCAACCAGATTAGGGTGATATAAATAAAAATAGAACCACTAAATCTAAACTATGATAACCTTTTACAGGATAATTGCAGTGTACGGTATTAGTTTGATTAACCTCCACTTACTGTTGTGGCATTAAGTAATTTTTTGATTTAGACTGATTTTAAGCTCTCATACTTCTTACCAAAAGACTGCACCTTGGTGCACCTATTGCTCACTTTCACGAAATAGAGGTTACCTTTCCTTTCGAGTCATGTCAAAGAAAGCCATGACCTCTTTTATAAACTTTGTATGTAATAAATAACAAACATCTTGCAGAAACTAAAACAAACATTAGATTAAAATTTCCTGACTAAGAAGATTTAGTCACTCTGATTGGGAGGATTTGACAAGAACAATTCACCAAAACATGGGGTAAAATGATCTTGTTAAATTATGGTAATGAGAATTTTAAATAAGCTTTATATCACTTGTCTCAATATATAGATATGTATTTACTAACCAAATGCATGCTTGACCACGAGCTGCATTTTTTATAATTACTTTTCAGGGAGACTATGTATTTTAATTTTTTCCCCTGAATACTTTCTTTTTAGTTAATCTGAATTAGTGATCACTGCAACTTAACCAATTCATATTTAAGCAACTCAAAAGGTAATAATGAATAGAATCATTTATTTTATGGCTTTTCAGTCTATTATTTTTTTCTCCAGTTCTTCAGCAGTTCTCTAATCAACACGAGTTTTCACCACTTCATTCTTTTCCCCACTATAGTAGTTGCTTCTGTTTTGATAGTTTTTGTCTCCATTAGTTACTAGATCCTGCAGTTCTCTTTCTACTTCAGCTTGGTCATCTGGATTGGCATTTGGTGTTTTAGGTAATGTCATTTGGAGGGCACACCACAAAGCAGTCCGGGCTTTCCGTGTAGCTACTGCCATTTCTTTGACTGCAATAGCCAAAGCAAGAACATCTGTACATAAAAGAGATACATACTGGATGAAAGATTTGTCAGTGTGTCTATCTGAACAATGAAATGGCTTAGAACACAGTAGTGTAGTGCATTGGTAACATGCTGTGGCACTGAGTGATGGGACAAACTGTGCAGATGAGACGTCTCCACGTTCCAAGCTGCCAGGGGGATGAGTGGAGATGCCGAGCAGAGGCTGGGTACTTTCCACCATGTAAGCAAAAAAATAGATGATTAATCACTAAGATCTTGAAATTACATTGTGCAAAGATTAGTATCTAAGCTCTGGAATTCCCTCCCTAAACCTCTGCCCCTCTCTACCTCCCTCTCCTCCTTTAAGACTATCCTTAAAACCTACCTCTTTGACCAAGCTTTTGGGCACCTGTCTTAATATCTGCTTATGTGGCTTGGTGTCAAATTTTGTTTGATAATGCTCCTGTGAAGCAGCTTGGGAGGTTTTACTACATTAAAGACGCTGTATAAATGCAAGTTGTTGTGGTTATATACAACTCAATGCATTCACATTAAATTCCTTAGCCTGCTATTTTAACAAACATTATCCTATTTATTTTAAGCAGATTATAGCCTCCATTAAAATAGAATGCTATGAAAATTTAATTATGAATATATTAAATACTCATACACTGATCTTCACACAGTCTAATTTCATGTGATCACTTCATTATTTTTGAACTTTCAGTAAGACACTATTATGTATTAAATGCCTCACAGAGAATCCTAGCTGTCAATGTTTGCCATAAGACTTACTGACAAAAAAAAAGCTACAACATAATGTTATGATCTGGAATGCACCGTCTGAAATGGTGGTGGGAGGAGATTCAATAATAACTTTCAAAAGGGAACTGGATAAATAGTTGAAGGGGAAAAATTTGCAGGGCTATGGGGAAAGGACAGAGGAATGGGACTAATTGGATTGCTCTTTCAAAGAGCCGGTATAGGCATGATGGGCCGAATGGCCTCCTGTGCTACATCATTCTATGCACAGAGGGGCATTTTAAGAAGATCACAGAGCTATGCTGTACTGGTAGATGTGTAAAGATAACTGAACCTCCAGAACTTTCTGTGACATGACAATAGGTAGGTGTAGTCCACTGTAGCTAGCTAGTTGTTCTGGGCAGACTGCCTGAATAATAACAGTTGCCATTTACCCTTTTTCACAAGTATGTTAAGTTGTTTAAAGTCCAGGAAGAAGCAAAAAAAAAACCTCAATTTGTTTAATGGCACGAATGAAATTTACTTCTTTAATGCTGAGATGGAACCTCCTCTGTCAAAGGTAAGAAGTACCAACCAATGATTCCATTTATCAGTAGACAACAAATCAAGCCTCCTTAAATAGACCACGCTTGATATCATTCAGAGGAATAAAATATATTATTGCCGTACTGATACTGGTTTTCCAAAGAAGGCCTTCCATGCACAAGTAGGCATACACAGTTGTACAGTGAATAATTGAATTCACTGCATCGAGACCTCTACGCAGTAGTAAATTACTCCATTCCCCAGGTATGACCAACAGAGAAACACCAAATCCTCACGTTACATAAACTGGGTAAATTTATGATGTTACCTCTGTCATCCTGGTATCTTGGTGCTCCTTGTCTTTGTCGATTAGCTGCATTTACTATTTCATCTTTTCGACGAGCTTGGGTAATGTGGATGGCTTCCAGATGTCGATCAAGAGCTGTAGAAATATTGGCATGAAGAGGAGAACTGCGGAGGCGTTCCATTTTTCCAAGCAATGTTACAACCTGTTAATAGAAGATTTATGCAGTTCATGCATCCATTAATCCAGTAGTAAAAATGCTTACTACTTTATTGGTACTGCATAGCAATTTGATACTTAAACTGAACTGTAAAGTATCAGGAGTTGATACTGCTTGTACACTGATTTATGTATACATTTCTATCACTTTTTACAGTCATACCTGGGGGTAAATATATTTGTGAATATTTGCAGGTAATGAAAGTTAACGTAAATTTTTTTTACACAGTACATAATATAATGGCAGTGAAAATTAATGGATCTGTAGGTTTTTTTCCATTGATAATTCAATTTCTACAGAACAAAGGCACTGTAGTATTGAAATAAGATTCACACCAAAACAGAAATGACCACAAGAATCAGCATATAGAAACTTGATAGTTGATTCAATCAGTTAAAAATACTGACATTGAGAGGTGGCTTGATCATAGTTTGCATATTGGAATATTGATAGGACAAGCAGTGTGAAATTAATTCATGCTGATTCTCCATATGGTCAGCTCTTAATCTCAGTAAGGGTATTTGAAGAAATGTCGAGGTGGCAACCAAATCTTTCCCCCCAACTAAAATAAGATTTGATTTATTCATAACCGATTAGTCACAAAAGGGGTGATATTCAGACTATCAGTGATCTTATGCCAATTTACTACATTCATAACCATGCATATGACAATTTATTGAACTCAAGATAGATTACCCTCTGATGAGGTTATATAGCACCACAAAGAAGCTGTACACTTTGAATGGCTTATACTGAAATTCCCCCACCCCAAAACTCTTGTACAAAACCAAAGTGACATAAAATTGTTCTGTTTTTGTGATTTTGTAGAACTGACAAACCTGGCAACCTTCCAAAACAACCCATCAGTCACCTTTTAAATACAGGCAAAAATGATACTTTGTACAATGCTAGAGAAGTCATCTCTTGCTGAATGGGAAGTCTCAAGTTGCCAGATAATTAATAGTTACTATCACTTTCAGTCACAGCTCGAATAGTTGGAGTGACTGATAATACCTTTAAATTGGTTTCCAGCATCTGACAAAGCCTTCTGGAGAACCAGAACCTACAGAGTCCGTTGCTTTGAAAGGCCTGCATATGATACACAGGATCTTGTATAGTCTGTCCTGGTTGACCTAGTATTTGCATGAACCTGCTTCTCATCTTGTTTCTCTGATATGAAAGCCATATGCTGCATATGTGATGCAATAAAATCACTATGTTGTGCTAATGGGAACTTTGTGCCTTGGTTGGCAGCTTCACTGGGAGAAGGAAAAGACTGGTTTACATCCTCATGATCGGCAGTAACCCCTTCATTGGCACCCACCACAGAAGGATGTGGTGTACCTACCATGTATTCTTTCCCCAGTAAACAATGGCAGATCACAAATGCTTGTTATTAAGACCACCAACCTTCAAATCAGAGATGGCACAAGAAGATGTATTGACAGACAATGTAAGACATATTGCATAATATCAGTACTGGCATTGTTATGTTGTATTAGCAAAAATGAATAAAGGGATAACAATGTTGTAAATCCCCACCAGTCAGTTGCCGTCTCACCAGCGTACATTCAATGCTGAACAGATGTACCATCTATTCTCCATACAGGCTAAAATCACTCTTCACAATATTAGTGGATGAACACTTAATGCATTTGTATGAAATTCTTATGTCCATTATTTTAATGTCAAATTAACAGAAAGAGGAATGTCATACGAATGTGTAAAGCCTACATCTGCTAATATTGGCAACAGTAATTTTCTAAAAGTTTATTCAGAGAATATACTATGAATTTTTAAAAAATGACACTATAGGAGGTAAGAAATTTCTGCCCTGAAATACTAGTGTATGAACACTTATTGAGTTAGTCTGAAATTGCTTCTTCTGTTATGTTAGCAGAGGTGTTAAACCATTTAATCTTTGCAATAACTTCAGGACCTCCAAGTCAGTAATCTTACGAGTAGTTCAGATGATATCCAAAACCATCAATCTGTTAATTTTTAAAATTTAACTATGAATTTATTGTGAGTGCTTGATTACTGTTTTTGGCTTCTTCAGCTGTTTTTTTTTCGGGTGTCAAGGCGTAAATTACCAGCAATGAGATTTCATGCAGCTTATGCATGATAAGTGTTCAGACTGATGAATTAACAATTTTGACATAATCACTGCAAGTTTTATCAACCGTTAATTCTGGGAAGTAAGTCAATATATAACCTACAATGGAATGTTATTTCCTAATAGTCAACTAAAGACAATATTCTAATAATTTTAGAATATCATAAATTTAAACTTTCAGTGAGAATGCCATCAAGCATCAATACCCTCCATTTTTATAGTGCTTTTCACTTGTAGGAATTAAAAGCTTTACTTTAGAAGAACAATATAATGGATGTCAAACAGGAGGAGAAAAGTGGAAAGGATTGGGGGATACCAAAGACGTTCAAAGAGAAGGGTTTTGAGGTGGTTGTTAAAGTGAGGGAGGTGGTAATATGGAGGGAACTAGGCAAGGAGTTATAGAGGGCAAGAGCTTAGTAAGGAGTGGCAGAACTGTAGCTGCAAGGTAATGACACGTGCCAGGATTTTGTAGAGAAAGAAAAAGTTGGAAATAGTGTGTTAACTGCAGAATGGAGGGGATAATGGTGGGTTTCTTGAGGAGGGGACTGATAACAGCAGGCTGGAAGGAAGTTGGGGACAGTGCTTGAGAATAGAGTCATTATAGAAAATAATACTTTGCATGTCAGATGAAACTGCTTAGGCTTTGCTCATGGTTTCTAACACTTTTCAAACACCTTGACAGGATAATTTCTGTGGAATCACTCCTTCCTATGCTTTATTTTTAAACATTTTTACTTGATACTTAGCATTAGAAAGTGAAAGCATTATATACTCAAATGGTATGTAATAAAAATGTGCACATTCAGGAAACTGCTGCCAACAGTGTGAAATTGAGTGACAGATTCTGTCCCAAACAATAGAGCAATTAAATAAAAATACAAGATATGCACTACTATAATAATGTGAAATATTTCTGGTTATATAACACACAAACTCTGTAATAAGATGTGAAAGTATTACTGACTCTTGGGCAACCATCAGATAAATCTAACCTTTTTTAAAATAACAACAGATTGGTTTAACATTGTTCCTTTATTGCTGCAGTTCATATTCTTCCGGCTATGGTTTTAAGAGTCTTATGTAAATTGAGTCTGCGTAATCTCAACCCAATTCCTAGTGGATGTGGGCCTGAAAACTGTTCACACCTAGCAATACAAATTAGAAAGGGCTCGGACGTCCACCTTGCTTGGTGCCAAAACAAGCACTTTAAATCTGACACCCCTGTACCTGCCAACACCAAAAATATTCATGTTATTACTTGTGGTTTTTGGAGCTGGCAAGCATATGAAAATATGGACATTGTTTTCTGTCTGCTTCTGTCTCTCTTGTGACAGTGCAACCTGGCCACAGAAGGGAGAGGTAGCAGCTATGTTTTTTGGCTCCTTTCAGTTGCTCGTAAGATCCCAAATTCAGAGTTGCTTTGGCAGTGAGATCAACCATTGAGGTAAGTATTAGCTAATTTTTAGTTTTATTTATTTTTCCCAAAAGGATGCCAGATTCAGCAAATTAACATGTGAATGTGAAATCCTTTTGGACTACTTGCTGTTTTGTCAGATTTCTCAGCAATTGCTATTTGTTCAGTGTACCCAAGAGTAAGTTCTGCTGTTTCTCCAAGTGCTTTCAGCTGTTCCAAAATGTTGAAGGCTAGAGCTCCACGGTTCAATGACGTGCTAGTGGAGGTCCTGGTGGAGCAAGTGCGATAACGGAGGCAGGTCCACTTTCCCAGAGATGGCAACAGGATCCCAAAGCAGTCACAGCAGCAATCCTGGAAGGAGGCTGCTGATGTCAACACCCATAGCATCACCTCGAGGACCTGGATTCAGTGCAGGAAGAGGTTTAATGACTTGATCAGAATAGCAAGGGTAAGATGCAAGTCTTCCTGTCTTCATTCATATTTGTCATACTTTTCCATAGTAGTTTATTTGCCACCCCACCCCTCAAGCATGCTGAACTCTTCTCCCCCCACATTCTGCATGCTTCTTGTCCACTTAAAGTAGGTCATCTTTTTTTTATTCGTTCATGGGATGTGGGCATCGGTGGCAAGGCCAGCATTTATTGCCCATCCCTAATTGCCCTTGAGAAGGTGGTGGTGAGCCGCCTTCTTGAACCGCTGCAGTCCGCGTGGTGAAGGTTCTCCCACAGTGCTATTAGGAAGGGAGTTCCAGGATTTTGACCCAGCGATGATGAAGGAACGGCAATATATTTCCAAGTCGGGATGGTGTGTGACTTGGAGGGGAATGTGCAGGTGGTGTTGTTCCCATGTGCCTGCTGCTCTTGTCCTTCTAGGTGGTAGAGGTCACGGGTTTGGGAGGTGCTGTTGAAGAAGCCTTGGCGAGTTGCTGCAGTGCATCCTGTGGATGGTACACACTGCAGCCACAGCGTGCCGGTGGTGAAGGGAGTGAATGTTTAGGGTGGTGGATGGGGTGCCAATCAAACGGGCCGCTTTGTCCTGGATGGTGTCGAGCTTCTTGAGTGTTGTTGCAGCTGCACTCATCCAGGCAAGTGGAGAGTATTCCATCACACTCCTGACTTGTGCCTTGTAGATGATGGAAAGGCTTTGGGGAGTCAGGAGGTGAATTACTCGCCGTAGAATACCAAGCCTCTGACCTGCTCTTGTAGCCACAGTATTTATATGGCTGGTCCAGTTAAGTTTCTGGTCAATGGTGACCCCCAGGATGTTCATGGTGGGGGATTCGGTGATGGTAATGCCGTTGAATGTCAAGGGGAGGTGGTTAGACTCTCTTGTTGGAGATGGTCATTGCCTAGCACTTATCTGGCGCGAATGTTACTTGCCACTTACCAGCCCAAGCCTGGATGTTGGCCAGGTCTTTCTGCATGCGGGCACAGACTGCTTCATTATCTGAGGGGTTGCGAATGGAACTGAACACCGTGCAATCATCAGCGAACATCCCCATTTCTGACCTTATGATGGAGGGAAGGTCATTGATGAAGCAGCTGAAGATGGTTGGGCCTAGGACACTGCCCTGAGGAACTCCTGCAGCAATGTCCTGGGGCTGAGATGATTGGCCTCCATCAACCACTACCATCTTCCTTTGTGCTAGGTATGACTCCAGCCATAACATGCTGTTCATGCCCTTGACAGTCACAAACAGCAATCTGGGTTCATCTGGTCACAACTGGAAGGCCTTTCACTCTTCTGCTAATTACTTCCACCATTTCACATTGCAGTCACTCTCCTGCACAACAGCATCTCACCATCCTTCTCCATATTTGCTGTTTCTCCCATTCGGCACGTTCTCTAGATGAAGAAGCCTCACACAGATGAACAGCAGTTTACAACGAAGAAATACTAACTTTCTGCAGGAGAAGATAGCCCACAAGAGGGAGAAGAACCAAACCGGGGATGGGGGGCTCCCTCCATTTACACCCTCACTCAGATGGCAGAGGAAGCAATGCAGATCTTGATGCCAGAAGCACTGTAAATGATGAGACTGGCGCAAGCCCACAGCAGGGTGTCTGCCTTCATTACTACAATCTCTCTTTCCTCTCACTATCCTGCATCTAGACTGTGTGGTATCTTGGTGCTGTCCAGCGCTGTTAGTCATCCACTGCTTTGTTAACTGTAACCTCCACAGTAATCTTCGTCCCTCCTCTAGGTTCTCCTCATCTTTTGGAAGATTAAGCAGTAGCCTTGGAGGGAGAGAACCCTCCCTGAACAACACTGTCACTCGCTCCATCTCTTCCATGCACCAATTCAGAGATCAGCACCCTGGTTAGGAAAGATAGTTAGGTGGAGAGGGATGTACAAGGAGACTCGCACAGCTCTTGTAAGCAGGAGCAGGGGGCAGTGAATAGGGAAGCCCAGGACATGGCTTGCTGGAGGGAAATCCTGGTTCCTAACTCTGCTACAGGGGATCAAAAGGCAGACATAAGAGGCCTAGGCTACAAAATGAGACTCCATGACCTGTATGAGGAGTTGTTGGGGGCATTAGACTACCTGCCATGGAGATACCGCAACATGTCAGAGACTATGGAGGAGTTCCATTCCAGAATATGTGGTATTTTGGCCAGTGGCATCAGCAGTCTGTAGTCTACCATGGAGCGTGTGGTCGCCTCTGTGGCTGCTGCAGCCATGACCTCTGCACAAGAGTTTGTGTCACCAGCTCAGGGAGCTTTGACGGAAGATCTGACCGGTGCCATTCAGGCTTTGGAACATAGGAACAAGAGTAGGCCATTCAACCCGTTGAGCCTGTTCCACCATTCAATTAGATCATGGCTGATTTGTATCTTATCTCCAATTACCCACTTTGGTTCCATATCCCTTAATATCCTTACCTAACAAAAATCTATCAATCTCAGTTTTGAAATTTTCAATTGACCTAGTTGAGGGAGAGCATTCCAGATTTCCACTTATATCTATGTGAAGAAGTGCTTCGTGACATCACCCCTGAATGGCCTAGCTCTAATTTTAAGGTTATGCTCCCTTGTTCTGGCCTCCCCCACCAGAGGAAATAGTTTCTCTCTCTCTACCCTATTAAATCCTTTAATCATCTTAAATTCTTCAATTAGATCACCTCTTAATCTTCTATACTCGAGGGCATACAAGCCTAGTCTATGCAACCTGTCCTCATAATTTAATCCTTTTAGCCCCGGTATCAATCTGGTGAATCTGCGCTGCACCCCCTCCAAGCCAATATATCCTTCCTGAGGTCCGGTGCCCAGAACTGAACGCCGTACAGTCCCTACCACTTAACTGTCCCCACTTATCCCAGCCAGCCACCTGAATTGGGCAATTGGCGCTAACCATTTGCCATCAATTACAAAGTTGCTACTTAATCCGTATTAAGCACGCCGATTATTTCGGGCAGTTCAAGCAGTTGTTCGCACCTTGTTGAAGTGCGATTACCTGTCATTAAGTCCTAAACCCCCTGGCCTCTAGAATTCCTGCCACTGTTGCGAGTCCTTCTTGCTGGCTTACTGAGCTGGACATCTTCCGGGTCCGTTCTAAAATTAACATGACAGGCTGACCGCCTAGGTCTTTAATCTCCATTTCCAAGTTGCTGAGGAAGAGCTGACAGTGAGATTTCAAAGTCCTCATTATCTTAAAATCCCGCCATGATCAATTTCCTGTTTGGGTCATTACCGCAGTGTGTCTGTTGTCATTTAGGCATTGACTAATGGCACTGTAAATGTACAACATTTAAATTAATTTTAATTTTATTTAAAAAATTTACGCTACCAAGTCATACCGGCCATTGCGTATAGCCGTGGGGACTGTACTCTAGATGCGGTCTAACCTGAGCTCTATGGAACTGTAGTATAACTTCTACCCCTTTTAAATGAAGCTTAACATTCCATTAGCCTTTTAAATTATTCTTTGTACCTGTCCACTAGCTTTTAGTGGTTTCTGTTCATGGACCACTAAATCGCTGCTCCTCTACAGTTCCTAGCTACTCACCATTAAGAAAATACTCTGATCTATCTTTCTTAAGTCCAAAGTGGATGACCTCCCATTTCCCTACACTGAACTCCATCTGCCAGTTTTGCCCATTCACTTAATCTATCAATGCCCTTTTGCAACTTTCTCCTCCCACCCACACTTCTTACTAACTTGGTGGTCGTCAGCAAACTCGGATATACGACTCTCTATTCCTTCATCTAAGTCATTGATAAATATAGTGAAAATCTGAGGCCCCAGCACTGTTCTCTGGGGGACACCACCAGTCACATCCTGCCAACTGGAGTACATACTCCCTCTCCTACCTTCTAACCAATTCCCTACCCATGTCAAAAGGTTACCGCCAATTCCATTCCATTCATTTTTGCTAACAGCCTCGAGTGGAACCTAATCGAATGCCTTCTGGAAGTGCATATAAATAACATCCATAGACACTCCGTTATCTACCGCGTTAGTAACCTTCTCAAAAAATTCAACTAGGTTAGTTAGACATGACTTACCCCTTACAACTCCATGCTAGCTCTCTCTGATCAGTTCATATTTATCCAAATGCTGTCACTTTGTCCCTAATAGATTTTAGTAACTTCCCCACAACAGACGTTAGATTAACACATCAATGATTTCCTGGCTTCTCTCCCACCCTTCTTAAGTAATGGAGTGACATTGGCAATTTTCCAATCCAAAGAGGAAAATTCCTAAATTAAGAGAACTTTGGAAGATCATGACTATAGCATCTGTAATTTCCTCACCTACTTATTTTAATACCTTGAGGTGGAAACCATCAGGTCCTGGAGATTTTCCAATCTTCAGTCTCATTATTTTCACCATTAGCTTTTTAAAAAAAACTTATATTAAATCTAGTAAGTTCCTCCCCTTGATTTAATTTTAGTTTTCCTCGTACCTCTGGTACTTTATCTTCTTCCTCTACTGTGAAGACCTATACAAAGTAATTATTTAGCAAGTCTGTCATTTCCTTATTTTCAATTACAATATCACATGCATCTGTCCACATTACCCTTAGAATACCTCTTTCTCTTAATATACTTGTAAAAACTTGGCCTCCTCAGTATCTGTTGACTTCAAAGTGCTGGTGTAACACATCGATATGGTTTGCAAGGCGTCCTACAGATCACTAGGAGTGAGATCTTGGAGGCCCATGGGAGTGGCAGTAATTCAATGGGAGTGGCACATGCTGCCCTCTCTCATGATGATAGCTTGTCTACTCCCACACCACCCACTCAACCCGTGCCCACCATGGTGTATGAAAGGCAGGTGAGCCAGAGTACCTCAGCACCAGCCAAGATATCAGTTTCCAGAAGGCTCCTCAAGGCCCTGAGCTGCTAGAGGTCGCCGACTACGAGCATCTCAAGGATCCTCATCTAAGCCTCGGGACCTCTAACATCCCTGCTGAATTGACTGTGAAAATACCTTGTAGAAGCAGATTAGGTAAGAGAACACATAAGACGACCACAATGGGGTAAAACTAGGGTGAAATTATTCTAAAATGCCAGTCTGTGAAGGCATTAAAAATTATAGTAGCTGAACGGTGCAAGTTTGTCTGTCCGATGGGTTATAATGAGGTATTCAGTCATTAATGGCTGTGGTATCTGTACAAATGGCCAGAGTCTGGGGATATGGGCGATGTGATGGATCGGTATTGAAGGAAATTCCCAGGCATCTGAGTCGCTATCATTGTACCACCTTTCATCCGGGGTTCCTGGGTGCTGGACAGGTATCATAACCCATGGCAATAACGGGTAGGCCTTGTCCCCTAATAACCATCTTTGGACTTGCTATGTGGAGGGTTGATGGATTGGTGTTGAAGGACAGTTAATGCAGGGGTGATGTGAAGGAGTTGGTTGATTGTTCTTTTACTGGAAGCACTGGTCTATGAGTTACTGCCCAATAGCCCTGTATGCTTTTAATACAGGTCTTGCTGCACCTTGTCCTGCATCCTCTTCCTTCGATTATGACTTCTGCTCAGCTGCTGCTGGCTCAATGTCTTTCCTCTGTTGCACGGCAAGGTTATGTATGATACAGCAGAAGAACACAATATGGGAGATGCGATGGGTCAGTATTGAAGGAAATTCCCAGGCACCTGAGTCGCTATCATTGTACCACCTTTCAGCTGGGGTTCGTGGGTATCATAACTCATTGCATTAATGGGTAGGCCTTGTCCCCTAATAGCCATCCCAGGACTTGCTGCTCTTTGTCAAAAAATGCGGGGATGTTGGTTCGACAAAGGATGAATGCATCATGATTGTTACCAGAATACCACGCACACACCTGCATACTTTGTAGATGATGATCACACGCCAGTTGCACATAAAGAGGGGTAACTCTTCCTGTTCATAAAAGGTCCTGGCTCATGTAGTGGTGCCTTAATTGTCACGAGTGTAGTTAATAGCAGCGTGGACTTGTGGGAACCCAACAATTGCTGCAAATCCCATTGCTCTGTCATGTTGACTAGCGGCGTCTATGAGGAACTACTGGCTTGCCTTAGCACACAGAGCTTCCGTCATTTGTTTTATGCAGGTACATATGCCATGACCCCCGCTAAGCAAAAAAAAAATTGAGGTTAACTGTCACTTTGATTGCTACTGGCAGAGTGACCAGATGGCACAGAAGGCCGCAGCTTCTCCTGCAGGAGGCTGCACAGGTCTGTTACAGTCTTCTAGGAGGACCTGAATCTCCTTTCACATTACTCATCAGTGAGCTCCTGGCAAATGATTCTAGGTCTACAGACCTTATGTGAAGGGTAGGGTTGCACTTGCGACCCTCTTTCCTATGTGGTGCTCTGATAGCACCTGCTTCAGCTCCAGCATGCATTCTTTCCCGCTGCTGCTCCTCCTTTTCTCCTCTGCCCACAAATGGGTTGCTAGAATCAATCCCATGCCACCTCTCCCCACTCACCCTCCCTGAAGGCAAAGAATAAATTTTGCCAAATATTTTCAAAAAGCTTCTCTGTTATAATCAGTACCAAAGTTGCAAATGCTTCCACACTACTCAATTAAGAATTTCAACAGAAGTACTCACCACTTTTGTCTGCAGGTGCTTGCCCCGTTAAATCACGTGCTTAATTGCCGATTCTGGCTTTTACCACCAAGGATTACTGGACAGTCCCACCCTTTGGTACTACTTCCATTCTAGCCACCAAATATAACATTGGGGTCTTATTTGCGTCATAGGACCCCAAATTCCATAAGATTACTAGCCTACCGCTGAGTTCAGATGGCCATCTAGGCTGCCTAATCTGAGGACCCCGGGAAAATGGTGCTGGCAGCACCATTGACATAGATGGGGTGGTAAGTCTTTCTCAGCAGTTTGTGGGACGCTATTGCCTTGCTCCACTGGGCGGAAGGCCTCAAAATGCATCCCATTGTTTGAGCAGGGCAGAGAGTGGTTTACTTTCTACATTTGTCCGTGCTGCCTGACTTGGAAGGGTATGTTGTTAAAGTGTCCCATTCCTAGCACTGACATCCCTTACCTTAAAAGGGAGAAAAACAATCAGAAGTTAAAAAATAAATGATTGACCTTTACTCCAATTATTTATTCACTATCACCATTCTTCTCTTTTCTTTTCCTGGTTAGCTCAACTCTGAGTTAATTGGTTTGTTATTATTTTGTTAGCAAATAGTTATGTCGTTAATATACTGCCAAACCACAAAACCTTCCAATTGTTAAGGAATGGTACAATAACTATGTTTACAATATATTGCCTATATAAATAACAGTAGATTCGGTAACAACTATGGCCAATTACTGATGATAAAGTCTACTTCTATCAGTATGTAACTACATTTTGAAAATCAATAAAAATCTTAAATAGAAAAAAATAAGTGGTCTGAATTACACCTAAGCTGATCAACAAAAGGGATATGGAATATGGTCAATTAACCAATCTATCAGATGTAATTGAAACATACTCTTGCTTGTTCACGTAGTTGATCAACAATCAAACGATCAACCCGGGAAGGGTTTGACGGTAGCCTGGGAATAGGTGTATTATTTGAACTGGTCACTCTCTTTCCTGGGTAGTTCCGGGCAAGTGCTGCTTCAGTCTTAAAAATGGAGAAGGGGAAAATGGTCATAACCAATACCAGTTTTTAATATGACAAAATTAAACTTCAAAGAAAAAATCATTTTTAAGTGACAAGTTGGCAAAAGGGTTTACTGATGTGACTACCCTGATACCATCTGCCCCAGTACATACACATAATGACCGTGGCACAGCTTAAAAATACGAGAGCATCAAAATCAATAAAATACATTAAGCCTATCAAGTCTGTTCTTCCATAGATTATATAAAATTTGCCCTATTATGGGCTCCATCCAGCTGATGTGGGAAATTATAAAATATCACACTGGTGCATTAAGGGGTGATTTTCTGAGGTCGAGGCTTAGGCATGTTGTTAGGGCAGAATAAAAGGAGCTTCAATCTAGCTGTATTATACCTGACCTGAGATGCTTGATGCTGGCAGTCTATACCTGAAATGGGAAAAGTGCCATTCTCCAGCACTAAAATCCCTCACCTTGACCAGCATAATTTTTGTTTTTAAATTATAAAAGGCAAAAATATGGAGGAGGAAAAAGTATTCAAGATGTTCAATGCAAAAGAAGAGAAATGCTCATTGCCAAAAAACTAGGCTTCAATACTGAATCAAACAGCAAACTCGCTATAAGCAATGCTGAAAAACAGGCCAGGCTCGTTTCCATGTCATGTGCCCATTTTATATGGGCAAGCAGTAATATACAGCTTTGTCGGAACTTGTAAAATTCGGCATGGGAAGTGATTTGCAAAATTAATGTAGAATAATGTGGATTGCACATTCCTGCAATGAGGCCTCTTTATTCCATCCCAAGAATATGAATATCAGGCACAGTGGGAATTGGGCACAAAGTCAGGGGCCCAACTTTCTGACCTGCGCCAGCAAGCTCTGCATCATAGTAACAGGAGTGGGCCATTTAGCCCCTCGAGCCTGTTCCGCCATTCAAATGAGATCATGGCTGATCTGTGACCTAACTCCATATACCACCATAGCCCCATATCCCTTAATACCTTTGGTTAACAAAAATCTATCAATCACAGATTTAAAATTAACAATTGAGCTAGCATCAACTGCCGTTTGCGGAAGAGAGTTCCAAACTTCTACCACCCTTTGCATGTAGAAGTGTTTCCTAACTTCACTCCTGAAAGTCCTGGCTCTAATTTTTAGGCTATGTCCCTTAGTCCTAGTCCTGGACTCCCCAACCAGCGGAAGTAGTTTCTCTCTATCTACCCTATCAGTTCCCCTTAATATCTTGAAAACTTCAATCAAATCACCCCTTAATCTTCTAAATTCTAGGGACTGCAACTTTAGTTTGTGTAACCTCTCCACTGTTTTGAGCTTTTCACCATTTAGAAAGTACTCTGATCTATCCTTTTCAGGTCCAAAGTGGATGACTTCACACTTGCCTACATTGAAATCCATTTGCCACAGTTTAGCCCGTTCACTTAATCTATTAATATCTCTGTAATTTTTATGCTTCCATCTACACTACTTACAATGCTGCCTATCTTTGTGTCATCAGCAAACTTGAATATGTGGCTCTTTATCCCGTCATCTAAGTCGTTAATAAATTCAGCGGATAGTTGAGGCCCCAAAAAAGATCCCCGTGGGACACCACTAGTCACATCCTGCCAATTTGAGTACCTGCCCGTTATCCCTACTCTCTGTCTTCTGCCATTCAGCCAATTTCCAAACCAGGTCAATAGTGTGCCCTCAATTCCATGAGCTTCAACTTTAACTAACAGTCTCTTATGAGGGACTTTATTGACTGTCTTCTGGAAGTCCATATAAACAACATCCATAGGCATTCCCGTATCTACTACTTTAGTCACCTCTTCAAAAAAAATCAATCAAGTTCGTCAGGCATGACCTACACTTTACAAATCTATGCTGACTCTCTCTGATCAGCTGAAAATTTTCAAGGTGTTCAGTCACTTTCCTTAATTATAGACTCTTGCAATTTCCTGTCAACAGATGCTAGGCTAACTGGTGTATAATTTCCTGTTATCCCACTCTCACCTTTCTTAAATAGCGGAGTGACGTGCAATTTTTCAATCTAAAGGAACGGTTTCTGAATCGAGAGAACTTTGGAAGATTATAGTTACGGCTTCTGTAATGTTCCCACCTACTTCCTTTGAAACCCTGGGTTGGAAACCATCTGGTCCTGGGAATTTGTCACTCTTTAGTGCCATTATTTTCTTGAACATTTACCTGAGGAAGGAGGAAGTCTCCGAAAGCTTGTGAATTTAAAATAAAATTGCTGGACTATAACTTGGTGTTGTAAAATTGTTTACAATTATTTTCTTCATTACTGTTAATTTGCTTATGTTAATTATGGTGAGTCCTCGTCCCCGATTCAAAATTAGTTTCCTTGGGGTGTCTGCCATGCTATCCTCTTCCTCTGCTGTAAATACTGACCCAAAGTAATTATTTAATATGTCTGCATTTCCTTATTTTCAGTTACAATATCACCATTATCAGTTTTTTTGGGGCCCACATTGCTCATGACCACTCTCTTTTTCCTAATATAATTGTAAAAAAAGTGTTGATTATGATATCTCTTGCAAGTTTCTTTTCATACTCCCTTTTTGTAGCTCTATCTGTTTTGTCACCCTTTGCTGTTCTTTGTTTCTCTCCCAGTCGCCAGGATCTGTGCTATTTTTTGCATTTTTGTTTTATGTTGTCCCTTACCTCTTTTGTTGTCCATGGCTGTTTGTTTTGATAAGTAGATCTTGCCCCTTATGGGTATAAACTGGTTCTGCATCACGTTAAATTCTTTTTTGAACACCTCCCACTGATCTTCTGTCATTTTACCCGTAAACAGATTTGCCCAGTTTACTGTGGACAGTCTCTGTCTCATCTCGTTCAAGTCGGCCTTACCTAAATTTAGAATCTTAGTAGCTAATACAGGTTTCTTCCTTTCAAACACAACGTTGAACTCAATCATATTATGATCGCTATTAGATAAATATTCATGCACCGTTAGACTGTTAACTAAATCTGGCTCATTACTCATTATTAAATCTCATATGGCCTGCCCCCTGGTTGGTTCTAGGACATATTGTTGCAGAAAGCTGTCCTGAACACACAAAAAATTTGCTTCCTTTCTGACATGAGCTCGTCTGCTATCCCAATCTAAATGAAAGCTAAAATCCCCCCTTAAAACCACTCTGCCTTTGCTACATGCTTGTCTAATTTCTGCATTTACACATGCTGCCGCTATACATAACTCCCGCTAGTCTTAAATCCTTTTCTATTTCTTAATTCTACCCTATCCTTCCTATAGGTCTTATAACCTGGTATATTCAGTTCCCAGTCCTGACCGTCTTGCAGCCATGTCTCAGTAATGGCTACTATGTCGTACCCTCTAAGTTGAATTTGCGCTTGCAATTCATTCAATTTATTCCTTCTACTCTGTGCATTTGTATAAAGAACACTTATTTGGGTCACACACCCTAACCTGTCCTTCTGCTCCAATGTTGCTTTTCTCACACATTTCTTATTTCTCTCTCCTAATTTAGTTACTTTACATCTTTTAGTTTTCCTTTTATCTGAAGTGCCTAAAGCATAATTTCTGATTGTCACTCTACTCTCTTCCTTTTTGTTTGTTTTAGAATTATTATTTATACTACCTTTTCCATCTGAGCTCTTCCCCCCCCCACCCCCCGTTTACTAGTTTAAAGTCCTTGTGACTGCCCTATTTATCCTTTCCGCTAGAACCCTGGTCCCTGCCCAGTTCCGGTGGAGCCCATCCCAATGGTACAGTTCCTTCCTGCCCCAGTACTGGGACCAGTGTCCCATGAAATGGAATCCCTCCTTCCCACACCACTCCTTCAGGATTGAGCGTAGGAAAATTGGGATCTTAAGATTCTTGTTCTTTTGCCATTACAAAATAGAGGGAATAAAACAAACAAGGGCTAATGTTATATGCTGCATAGCACACTCATGCACACCAACAACTTCTAGGTCTAAGCATCTTAATTAATGATTGAGAAATAATTAAGCAATATATATATATAGCTTAATTATTTCTCTCTCTCTCATACAGTCCCTTAATCAGAATCAAAATATATTAAACCATTCAAATTATACTGCAACATAGAGGCAAATTTCAGATTTTCTAATTGTGGTGGGTAACGCTACTATGGGTAAAAGGATGAAACAGAGTATTTTAAGAAAATGTGTCATAAAGTGCAAGCAAAACAACCTACAATGACCGATATTACACTTGCTTAGAAGTGCTTAGAATTTATTTAAATGCTGCAATGAAGGGAAATGTAAATGTGCTACAATTTGAGAAAAATATGTGGATTCATATCAGCATATGAAGATTCACCTCACTGTTATACTGACAACAGATGGTAATTGAAAAACTGAAACTGCACTGTTTTACTTAAATGATGCAGGAAGTTTCTATTTTTCAAGAATAATGCTTAAATACACAAATATTTAAAGTGGTTGAAGCATTTTTCCCCCTTGTTGGGTATGCAGCTTCTGGGATAAAGCCCGTGTGGAGACTATGCAACACATTTCATTATTCCTGCGCTTGTCAGGCAGGGCAAGCCTGCGTGGAGGACTGCATACTTAATCAAGCCCACCCAATTTTCCATCCATTTAAAGAATTAGACAAAATTCGAGTGGACTTCCTTATGGGCATACGGTCCCCTCAATCTGATTTTCCTCTATTTGCTGCATCTGGTGATCTAATATATGCAGGCACATTAATAGGAAAAATCTGTGCCCATAAATGGAGAATTACTGCTAATATCCATAGACTAAAGAAGTTAATTCAGTTAGTTATGCTTCTCTACTTCGAAAATGTTGGTTATCTTACATTTACAGTGTATCTTTTTTTACAGCATTTTCACAATATATTAAAGTGAAAGGAAAGTCTATGAGTACTTTTTTATTATATTTCCAGATTTAAAAAAAAAAATTCAAATTCTCAAACTGCCATGGTAGGATTTGAATTTATATTCTCTGAATTATTAGTCCAGGCCTCTGAAAACCAGTGCAGTAACGTGACCACTACACTACTTGAGGTTAACTAAAGCTGCTATTAGAAAGGTCAAAAGGGCATTAGCAATAAAGAATTTTGTTTAGATGTGGTGGTAGCAATGGTGACTTTTTTCAGTAGAAAGCATTTAAGGACTTCATAGGCCCTTGGAGAAATTCAGCAGGTCAGGTTAGAATTGGAGACCAAGATGTGACTGAAGTGCTGAATGGATACTTTGCATCTGTTTTCTCTACTAAAGATAATGCTTAAATGTCAGTGATACTGGATAGGGGTGCTCCTAAAATTGATTCCATAGAAGTAAATGCAGAAATGTTATTAATTAGGATTAGCTGTTAAGGTTGATTCAGCTGCTGTACCAGATAACATTTATCCTGCACACTGAAAGAAATGAGAGATGTACTTTTTGAGCCATTTTTTTTTATTCGTTCATGGGATGTGGGCGTTGCTGGCAAGGCCAGCATTCATTGCCCATCCCTAATTGCCCTTGAGAAGGTGGTGGTGAGCCACCTCCTTGAACCGCTGCAGTCCGTGTGGTGAAGGTTCTCCCACAGCGCTGTTAGGTAGGGAGTTCCAGGATTTTGACCCAGCGACGATGAAGGAACGGCGATATATTTCCAAGTCGGGATGGTGTGTGACTTGGAGGGGAACGTGCAGGTGGTGTTGTCCCCATGTGCTTGCTGCCCTTGTCCTTCTAGGTGGTAGAGGTCACGGGTTTGGGAGGTGCTGTCGAAGAAGCCTTGGCGAGTTGCTGCAGTGCATCCTGTGGATGGTACACACTGCAGCCACTGTGTACCGGTGGTGGAGAGAATGAATGTTTTGGGTAGTGGACAGGGTGCCAATCAAGCGGGCTGCTTTGTCCTGGATGGTGTCAAGCTTCTTGAGTGTTGTTGGAGCTGCACTCATTCAGGCAAGTGGAGAGTATTCCATCACACTCCTGACTTGTGCCTTGTAGATGGTGGAAAGGCTTTGGGGAGTCAGGAGGTGAGTCACTTGCCGCAGAATACCCAGCCTCAGCTGTTCTTGTAGCCACAGTATTTATGTGGCTGGTCCAGTTAAGTTTTTGGTCAATGGTGACCTCCAGGATGTTGATGCTGGGGGATTCGGCGATGGTAATGCTGTTGAATGTCAAGGGGAGGTGGTTAGATTCTCTCTTGTTGGAGATGGTCATTGCCTGGCACTTGTCTGGCACGAATGTTACTTGCCACTTATCAGCCCAAGCCTGGATGTTGGCCAGGTCTTGCTGCATGCAGGATCGGACTGCTTCATTATCTATGGGGTTGTGAATGGAACAGAACACTGTGCAATCATCAGCAAACATCCCCATTTCTGACCTTATGATGGAGGGAAGGTTATTGATGAAGCAGCTGAAGATGGTTGGGCCTAGGACACTGCCCTGAGGAACTCCTGCAGCAATGTCCTGGGGCTGAGATGATTGGCCGCCAACAACCACTACCATCTTCCTTTGTGCTAGGTATGACTCTAGCCACTGGAGAGATTTCCCTGATTCCCATTGACTTCAATTTTACTCGGGCTCCTTGGTGCCACACTCGGTCAAATGCTGCCTTGATGTCAAGGGCAGTCACTCTCACCTCACCTCTGGAATTCAGCTCTTTTGTCCACGTTTGGACCAAGGCTGTAATGAGGTCTGGAGCCGAGTGGTCCTGGCGGAACCCAAACTGAGCATCAGTGAGCAGGTTATTGCTGAGTAAGTGCCGCTTAATAGCACTGTCTACGCCACCTTCCATCACTTTGCTGATGATTGACAGTAGACTGATGGGGCGGTAATTGGCCGGATTGGATTTGTCCTGGTTTTTTGGACAGGACATACCTAGGCAATTTTCCGTTGTCGGGCAGAAGCCAGTGTTGTAGCTGTACTGGAACAGTTTGGCTAGAGGCGCGGCTAGTTCAGGAGCACAAGTCGTCAGCGCTACAGCCAGGATATTGTTGGGGCCCATAGTCTTTGCTGTATTCAGTGCACTCAGCCGTTTCTTGATATCACGTAGAGTGAATCAAATTGGCTGAAGCCTGGCTTCTGTGAGGATGGGGATATCGGGAGGAGGCCAAGATGAATCATCCACTCGGCCCTTCTGGCTGAAGATGGTTGCAAACGCTTCAGCCTTGTCTTTTGCACTCACGTGCTGGACTCCGCCATCATTGAGGATGGGGATGTTTACAGAGCCTCCTCCTCCCGTTAGTTGTTTAACTGTCCACCACCATTCACGACTGGATGTGGCAGGACTGCAGAGCTTTGATCTGATCCGTTGGTTGTGGAATCGCTTAGCTCTGTCTATAGCATGTTGCTTCTGCTGTTTAGCATGCATGTGGTCCTGTGTTGTAGCTTCACCAGGTTGGCACCTCATTTTTAGGCACGCCTGGTGCTGCTCCTGGCATGCTCTTCTACACTCCTCATTGAACCAGGGTTCATCCCCTGGCTTGTTGGTAATGGTAGAGTGAGGAATATGCCAGGCAGTGAGGTTACAGATTGTGCTGGAATACAAATCTGCTGCTGCTGATGGCCCACAGCGCCTCATGGATGCCCAGTTTTGAGCTGCTAGATCTGTTCTGAATCTATCCCATTTAACACGGTGGTAGTGTCACACAACACGTTGGATGGTGTCCTCAGTGCGAAGACGGGGCTTGGTCTCCACAAGGACTGTGAGGTTGTCACTCCTACCAATACTGTCATGGACAAATGCATCTGCGGCAGGTAGATTGGTGAGGACGAGGTCAAGTATGTTTTTCCCTCGTGTTGGTTCGCCCTCCACCTGCCGCAGGCCCAATCTGGCAGCTATGTCCTTCAGGACTCGGCCAGCTCGGTCAGTTGCGGTGCTACCGAGCCACTCTTGGTGATGGACATTGAAGTCCCCCACCCAGAGTACATTCTGTGCCCTTGCTACCCTCAGTGCTTCCTCCAAATGGTGTTCAATATGGAGGAGAACTGATTCATCAGCTGAGGGAGGACGGTAGGTGGTAATCAGCAGGAGGTTTCCTTGCCTATGTTTGACCTGATGCCATGAGATTTCATGGGGTCTTGAGTCAATGTTGAGGACTCCCAGGGCCACTCCCTCCTGACTGTATATCACTGTACCGCCACTTCTGGTAGGTCTGTCCTGCCGATGGGACATGACATACCCAGGGATGGTGATGTAAGTATCTGGGACGTTGGCAAATTTATGAATGGTTCCATGATTGTCTTCATCTAAAACGTTTATGAAGATGTTGAAAAGGAATGATCCCAGCATGGATTCCTGCAGGACTCCACTCATGGCTTGGCCCTATGCAGAGCTACTTCCATACCCTCTGCCTGTAACAATTGAACAACTCATTTGAGTTCTGGGATCATTCCTATGGCCTAGAGGGAGGCTTCATTTGGTTCCAATATTTATGAAGTGGAAGAAATCAGACCCTAGGAATTTTTGGCCAGTTAGTTCAACGTTAGTTGCAGGAAAGATGATGGATGGCAGTATTAGGGATGTAATGGACGATCACCTAGAGAGATCGGCAGGCAGTTATTAGAGAAGCCCAGCATGGCTTTATGAAGGGAAACAGAGGTTGTCCCTCAATAACCCGACTGAATTTTTTGAAGAAGTGAAGAGGTTAGTGGATGACAGTAGCCTAGTTTATGGTGTTAAACCTGATTTTCAGAAAGTCTTTGATAAAGTGCCACATAGAAGGCTATTGGGGAAGATGTCATTATGTGAGATTGGCAGTCAGGTTTTATGCTGGATAGCAAATTGAGTACATTGGTACAGGCAGAGGGTATGGAAGTAGCTCTGCACGGGGCTAAGTCACAAGTGGAGTCCTGCAGGAATCGTTCCTCTTCAACATCTTCATAAATGTTTTAAATGAAGACAATAATGGAACCATCCATAAATTTACTGATGTATTGAAGTTAGGAACTTGCATTAAATAAGGTACAGGCATAGATACATTGGGGGAATGGGCTTGTATGTAGTAAACATCCTTTACTGTTATTAAATACTGTGGGATGGATAATTTCTAGGCATGTGCAAGGCTACCTGCTGAAGGTTGCAGAGGAGGAGAGGGATCTGGGGGTCAGTGGTTAAAACATTGAAGGTCCACAAGCTGTATGACAAGGCCACTGGGAAAGCAAATACGTTTTAGGCTGAATTGGACAGTACAATATATTAAAAAAACACAAAACACAAAACAATTTAATACTGAGGTTGTACAAAGCCTTGGTATGGCGGAATTTAGAGAACGGTGTTCAGTTTTGATTCCCCACATGGTGGAGGATGTCGAGCTCCTGGTCCAGAATAGGGTGGCCAAAAATGGTACTCAATCTTAGAGCTGTTAGCTATTAAGGCAGTTTCAAAGAATCAGGACTTTTTCTTGTTGGGGAAGTGCAGCCTTAGGGAAGATACAATTGAGGTTTTTAAAATGATGAAGGGAATAGATCTAGCTCTGGTGAGTTAGATAGGAGTGTGAGTATAAATCAGAGTTAGGTTAGATTGAAGGCCTAAGTACTTCTTTCCATAAAGAATTAGTGACTTTTGGATCAGATTACCAAAGCATAGGATAAGTTATGGATACCCTGTAGATCGTCAAAAAGGGTCTGGACAAATTCTTAAGACATTCCAAGTCATGAAAGGTATATTGTGGGGTAGCCGGGATTAATAATGCTCATGAGTTACTGCAATCTCCTAGAGCTTGCTTGATTTTCTTAAATTAGCTTCAGGATTTTTTTGCAACTCCCAGGAGTTGCACCATGTCTGGATGAAATGGGCTTGCTTGATATACATTGTATATTCATACGAAACCTGCAACTCCAGCCCAGATTGTGATTTTCCAGGTATCCGGAGCAATTCTCAGGCTGGTGTGAAATTACACGTTCCACTATTTTAAAATCGAGGCACTCAGATGTTTCTCATAATTGACCTCTTAGGACAGTCAAACAGAGGGGAGAGGGGTTCACCATCCTAACAAAGTTAAGGTTTTTTTTTAACAAGTCAAGAAATGTATGGCAAGACCATTATTTTCTTCTACAAAAAGCAGGAAAACTTCGAACAAAAAGTACTCCCCTAGACTTCCTTCCCCTTTAAATAAAAGTAATTAAGCTCAGAGCTTTCAACAAACTTATTTACCTTTTTCCTTTCTTTTTCCAAAGCCCTCCATTGTTCATAGCACTCCTCCAATCGAATATGAAGTTCGTTGGCTGGACCGCTACGATTTTTCATGGGTCTTGGAAATCCAAAAGGTGGTATAAATCCATAAAGGGGTGCATCTCCATAAAACATATCATTGAAAAGGGGATACAAGTGACTGAACTCCTCATAAGGAAATAACTCACTGGGATCCATTAATGAAACAACAGGGTGACCAAACTGAAGGTTAGTTCCTGAAGCAACACTACGTGGACCAAGTTGTGAAATATTGTGGTTCCGTCTAAAGTCACCCATCATGTAGGGACTTGAAAAAGAAGCTGAAGAACGAGTCATATAATTTGCTACACTGTTGCTGTCTCCAGCCCCTTGTTGGGAATTGTGATTATTATAATAATAAGACTGAGCACCAAGCAAATCTCTGTACATGTTTTGTGAAAATTCATCATCCTTTTTTTTTACATCTTCATTCAAATCATAATGACAGTTTTGCTGTTTAGTTTGATAGCTGGGATATTTGTTTGCAACATATTGCTGAGATGATGAACTCCCATGGAATCCATTTACTTGCTTTCCATTTTGACAATTCTTCTCAATGGGTGATTCAAAGTACATATCTCCACTGGCTTTGTTTTGCCCTTCCACATGTGTACCTGGCTGAACCCGTTCCACATTATATGTGAATTCACTACTAGAAATCTTGGAGTGGTTGTCCTGACTATAAATTCCTGTGGGTCGCTGGAAGTAAGCATTACTATTTTGAGAAAAAGGCATGGAAGACTGATGAGAAGATGGACAGAAAGAGTGAGATGATGTTTTAGAGGCAGGAGATACTTGATTACTGAGGTCTGCTGAGTTATCTGCTTTCCCAAATGAAGCAGTAGTGGTAGTTTCAGAACCAGAAGTAGACAATTTTGTCCAGGATTGTCTGTTTTGGTAAGACTCTCCAGAATACACAGACACCGGCAATGCATTTAATGGCTGAACATATTCAGACTGCTGTGAAAAATGATCATAATTAGAATGTTGTTGCTTTTCAAAGGCCTTCTCAAAGTCACTTCTAATTGGGCAAAATGTATGTGGATTTCTTCCACATTCAGATGTACACTTTTGTCCCAAATCACCACCTAATCCCATTTCCTTTGAAAGCTGTTTTTCACTCAAGCCTGAAGATTTCACACAGTATTTTAAGGTATGTTGATCAATGTTTAATTCATCAAACCCCTTTTGTGCTTGTTTTCCTTTTGACACCCTAGTGCATGTATCCATTTCTATCACTGGTAATTCTGGTATACATTCAGAAGCGGTCTTTCCATCTGCTATGTTAAAATTCACAAATTTGTTCTGTCTGAATTTACTGCCATGTAATTGCTCCATGTATTTGTTGCTATTATTACTGTTGTAAGAGTTTCTGGAATTATGCAGGAAAGGGAAAAGCTCTGTGGATGTCTGACTGGATGGAGTACCAACTTCTTTAAAATCTCCCCCGTCTCTGCCATACATGTGTATATCTGTTCCTGGTTCTCTAACTGATACGGATAATCCTACCTGCAGTTTGGAACAATTCTTCACATAAGGAAACTCCTGAAAGTTCATCTTGGTGGTATCAGTGGATTGAAAAGGACTGCAATCAGTAGCTTCTTTCTTTGAAGGAAACATCCATTGCTCTGTAAGATCCAAGTCATCAAATCCTAAAAAATCTTCCATATTTATTTTTTGCTGAGAGACTAAATGACTATCCTGCTGGTACTGTTGTTTGTCAGAAGTTGCTATGGATTCTTTTGCATTAAAAACAGGTTGTGAATACGATGTGTCTACAGGCTTCTTAGACTCAGATGAGTGATCTAGATGTTCTGCATATCTGCTGGTTGTGGAAGACCATATCGATCTTAACAAGTTAGAGGAGGTATTTCTAAAACAAAAGATGTCGCAGGGAACCGATTAGACAATAGTTTTAAAAAAGCCTTATAGGACAATATGCATTTTAATATTACACAGTTTGTGTGGTGTGATGGAATAGTACAGTGAACAACCAATTCACTACATCATAGCAGTGGAGGAATGCAGGGACTATCCCCTACACTGTTAATTGGCTGTCTAAGTTGTACCGCTGCAGTGAGGTAGGCCACAAGGGGGAGGGGAGAGGGAAAATCATCCTAAACAGTATGATGCATCTCTTTATGCCTAGCTCACAGGGGCAATGGAAGGAGTATGGGAGTAGGTTGTTTACCTTTTCAGCTGTACATATGTGGTCCAGCAGGAAGAGAAAACCAAAACACCAGAAGCCCCCACAAAATGTTTATTCAGTTTCACTAAATAAGTATACTCATATACAGAAACCTACCCTTCAACAAATAAGGATTGTGATTGATCAGGCTCTTCTAAAATGTTGGAAACAAGTCCATACAGGTCTGTAGCACTCCCAAAATCATTCATTTCATTCTGAGACCTATCCGGGAAAAAGAACAATATCCAAGAATGTAAATATTTTTTACCACTGTTAAAATCCTCAAGTCAGAATCAATGGGACCAATGTGTGATATAATTCAAAATAAGGGAATAATAAATAAAATGGTTTGCATTGATTTTTAGATTGAACACACTACAAGCAAGCTAAAGTGGACCCTGCTTTTCTGAAACCTAAAAGGGGCACAACTGATATATCAATTACATTCCAGTTAAGACATTTTGAAACATTAGTAGATCTCCCATGGTGCTGTACACAATGTCAGGTGATACGATGTTTTAAAAGAACAGCAGCATTATACCATGTAATGCACACCATATAATTCTAACACTAAAGTGCAGTTGTGTGTTATTGTTGTGCTTTTCTGAGGTCAACAGAGGCCAAAAGAAACCCTCAGGAAATAACTGGTTTTCTTTTTACTTTAGAAAAAAGTGTGGTGTGATTTCTACATTTGAACGAGGGTGAGAAAAGACCATCAAGCCTTCCCCATCCAAAGCATGCAGCATTCACCCACCACCTAACCAGGCTGGGAGAGGCAAAAAAAACCCAGAAAATATAATCTGCAGCCAATTCAGGAGAAACTCGAACTACCGAAGACAATCGAAAAAGCTCCAGGTAGTCCATAGCTCCTCATAAACACAACTAAATTTCTTAGCTTCTGTAACTGGAAATGTACTCTTTTCTTAGGACTTGCCATTTGATTTTAGAGAGTAGTGATTCCTTATCCACTGCATGTTTCAGTGGTTTCTTCCAGAGGGCTTTGACATTGTGAAAATTAAAACTTTGTGGCATGTAACACTTTACCTATGGGCACATATTCATGACCTCTTGTTCTACCTATTCATTGCAAATAACTTATCTAACCAGAAAGAATCCAATCCCTTCATCATTTTAACAACAAACTGCAGTTTTCAAAGTGAATAATCCTTTGGAGCCAATTTTCATAACTCAGCTCTATGGTTAGATATTATCGTGATCACACGCCTCTGCACTTTCAGGAGCCTCAGTATCCTTCCCTATTGACTCCTAAGATGAAATAGAAGCTACCTTCTGTTGCTCGGGGAGTTTTTTTGTAGATTGAATTAATTGGCTTTTTGATTTTACACTTCTTTTTGAGGTGACATAATAAGGGAAATAGTGATAGAAACCTCCTGACCCATGTTCCTTTGCCCCAACATCCTCAAACTAACCCCCTGCATTACTTGTTTCGTCACTCCAACACACTAGCTCAGATCATTTCACCTGGGGGGGGGGGGGGTGAATTAGATAATAATAGTGAGGAAGTGACATTGTGTGATTCACAGTGCATGACAGAGCTAGGAGTAGTGGGGAATGGGTGAGAATGTGCCACCTTCCCAGAGAAGAGAGTTGTGGGACCCACAACTCAAATATTTGCCTGAAAAGAAGGATCTCTGAGGAACAACATACCTATGTACAGGCTCTAAGATCAGTCTCTACGTATGTGAGGCAGCTGACAGGTGTGACTCTCGAGTCTACAGCTCTCATTTTCAGCAACACAGGGAAGTTTTCTCTTCATTGCAGATACCAAAGGAGCATGTAGTAGCTTCACTGCAAACTGCAGCAGACCCCCATCTAAGAAGTGGCGAGGGTCCATTCAGTACCTCCACCTTGTAGCTCTGATGGCATCAAAATTCTCACCCCTTCATAACAGAACATGCAAAAGTTGTGCAAGACAAGAGATGTCTTTCCCTTTGGGAGTCTCCAATTATGATCTGCAGTTTTACAGTGTGGGTAGATAGGGGATAGAAGATGTAGGACATGCGAATTCCAGGCTTTATTGATGTGGCACCATGTTGTGGGTCAGTACTTGGTGGATAGTCCAGGCATTCCTTTTCTTTCATTAGGCACAATTTAAATAATTGTACCTTAAACTTCCTTTGACCAGACAACAACTTCTTTCTCATTTACTTGCATGACCTATGAATGTGGGAGACTGTATTCACTGAAAAGGTCACTTCCTCCCATGCTTGCTACATATTAGCTCAGGTGGGAGGGTTCCCCTTGGCCCCTAAAATTGCCACCTTCCTCTAGTGCAGCTCCTCCAGCAGCATATCTAGTCTTTCATCCTTAAACGGATAAATTCTACTATATGTTCCTGACACCTTTTTCAAAACTGTGGCAGACCAGTCAGCCTGCAGAAAAAATTAACAGCAGCTTTTTAAGAGTTGCTGCAGTCCTCATTCTCCCCTTCCCCCCCAAATGCTGCCGTAGCCTTTCCTGCATTCCTGGCAAATATGCAGGGAGTATATTAAATTCGGATAAAACCTAGGATCCCATTGTCTGAACCTTGTTGCCCGTCAGCATCAAGCCTGGATCAGACCAATCCAAATGTATCTCTAAAGCAGTGCCTGCAGAGAGGATCACACCAAACTTGCTACTCAATCCAAACTCCCATAACAGGTGTTTTACACTGCAATTCAGTCCACTCACAAGCAACTGAAAACACATCAATCTTACTGAGTGATAATGACCCACTGTACTGACTCTTCAGTTTACGACCTCTCCCGATGTGGGGTGAAGCCAGCAATCATCCCTGGACTTCAACCGCCAGACTGCTCCAGATATGACCAGACCATCCAGGATTTTGTCAGTCATATTCAGAATCCAGGTGCTGATTAGGCTACAGCCTCCAACCAGGTCCTGGATCTCTATTGTTGATCTAGCCCTAAATTTTGACACTCAATTGGCCCTGGATCTTTGATTATCAGTAAGCCCACATCTGCATCTGCTAAGGACTACAAATGCCGATCTGGTACTAGGATCTTCATCCCAGGCTGTCACGCTGAGCAGGCAATAAACTCCAACGGAGGTGCGAGAGACACTTTCCAGGAGCACAACATTAAAGGAAGACAAGGGAAGCCAAGACAATTGATCACTAGACACTGCCTGCCCTGGATTTTAATTTTATAAAAAGACAGGCAAGCCAATCTTTCACTTCTTAAGAGTAATTTGTTCTTAAAACACTTCAAATACAGAATTTTGTAGCAGAGGTAGTACAGAATGAAAGAAGACATGGCAAGGAGATCAGCGGGCATCAGATTATAATGCAGACAATGGCACATCCACCTGCCAATAATCTGGGACAAATGCCTCAGCTTGCTACAGGTTAGCAGGACAGAGCTGTGTCATATGCAGCAAGAACACTTACAGCAAACTTGCAATATACAGACATTACCAGTGGTTGGCAATATCACCAATGCCCTCAATTGTTACATCTATAACTCTTTCCCAACCAGCACTGAAATATCAGGTACTGTATGAATCAAAATGTTGAGTTATACAATGGTGCATTTCCCAAAGAGCAAGGGTCACTTTGAAAAGTGCACCAATGTGTCCAACCTGAAACCATTGGAAGATGAGTGTGGCACAGCTGTCAATTGTATATTGCATCTTGATTGTCTGCCCTAAGGGCATGCATGAAATGGAAATGAAAGAGCTATAAGGATGCATGAAAGCCTAGCATGGGTTAGCAATAAACAGGTTGTCAGGCTACACATTGTGGCATCTGCCATCTACCTGGTACATCCGTATTATTGTTTAATTTTATCTTACCGGATTCCTTAAAATGTGGCATTTTCTCCACCACCTGTTTCCAGGTCCTGCAGGCAGGAATATTGGGGCCACCATCTCTTGCCAGGCAAAGGTACATTGCCATTCTCTGGGGACAGTGTCCTGGAATGCCAAACAGGGCAAACCTACTTGCACCTAACTCATGCAGCAGAATGTTCACTTTGCCACTAATCAAACAGGGGGTTGGGGGGCAGCACTGCTCTGCCATTAGTCCAGACTCCATGTCGTGCCTCCACATTGCCTTGTCTGTCTTTTCGACTTTGGCCATCAACTCTTTCCCTCCCATTCAGCCTTTGCAAAGGTTGTAAATTGTTGTGACCATTTTTCAGACTTACTCTAGGATTTTAATCCCCTTATATGTAACCACATACCTTTAATTTTGAGTGGTTGCCTGCTTCGGATTCAGCAGCCCCACCCCTCTTCATTACATTCCCTGCATTAGGCTCAAGCTGCAGGGAGCATATGTAAAATTATTAAAACAACAAGGTTAACTCCCCACTCCAGTTTTGCACGCACCAACTGTGGAACCATTTTTCAAAGACCATGGAATCAGTCCCAATATCAATAGTTTTATGAAGTTTTGAGAAAAAAATGTTTAGACCCCATTAACATGTTCACAATATTCTACAGTGTTTCTATGCTATGCTACTGTGAATGCAATGTTAATCTTTACCCCACTGAATAAACAGTGCAAAAAAATTTTGTCTGGCATATAGAAAACTTATTTAATACCTTTGAAGATCCATCATGTGACAAGAAATATGAGGTAGAGAAGACGATTGTTCGACATTGCAAAACGGGTAAAAATATTTCCCATTTTTAAAATAAGTTGATTTATCTCAAGGGTACAATGAAGCTAACACTGATTTGGTAAACTAAAGCTCCAGGGATTTGACTAATTGTCCCAAATGTGGAATAATGGCCTCACTTCTGATATCACCATGGCAATAACCCACAGCCTTCAAAACATGACAATATTTAAATATCAGAATTTTTTTTACATCATTTAATTATGGAAATAGATAATCCTCATACCGGTTAGGGTTGCTCTGAGATCCAGCAAGCTGCTTATAATCATCTCCAGATGTTGACCAAGGGACATAGAACAAGGAGGAATCAGGAGTAGTCGACACTGATGCAGTGTAGGACTGATGTGAATCTATATTTTCTTCATACTGAGGTACCTACAGAGAATCCAGATGCAAGACTGAAAATCTTAAAACTGCTGAAATGCAATGTTCTAGATATAAACATTAGTCATTACAAAACTTTTTCAAAAGGTATAATGCAGGTTACATCTGCATTCTCCATATAGCACTGCTTCAACGAAATCAGAAAAACTCTCTAAGGTGTCCGATAGGCTAGTATAAAGTGCAATTAGACATTTAACATGACTGATGGCTATGGTAAACCTTTACTACGGGGGGGGGGGGGGGGGGATAATTCAACCTGCACCTAAAACGGGCACAAAGTGGGCATCTGCCTGACGACGTGCACAAGAGGCATAAACTATTTTCAGGTATGTGCCTTATTTCCATATGGTGGGCGAGCTGTCCGCACTACGCACACTGGTTTCTGGCAGCTCGACCGTGGTGGGGGGAGGTGGGATTTTGGGTAGGAGTGACAATTTAAAAGGCATTCTGCACCTCTTTAAGGGCAGGTGCACTTTGACTGCACTGCATGCTTCAGACTTCAAACTTGAAACAGACAAGTCAGTATGAGTTCTGAAAGAGCCCCTCAATTTTCCAACAATGCCTCGGAGTCTTTGTAGAACAGATAAGCAGGAGGAAGTAGTTCCTGTTTCCAGCTGACAGAAGAAGATTGCCAAGGAACGTAGCAAGGCAATGGTGGTTAGAGGTGGCTGAGCAGGTGAACGCATGTAGCAATGCACCTAGGACCTAGCAGCTATGACAAAAAAAATTCAATGATTTGACCAGAGCTGTTATGGTAAGGCTTCTATTCACACCTCTTACTCTCTGCTTAGCTATGCACCACTTGTACTCACAGCAGTCATAAGCCTACTCTCCCCAGGTTCCCATCATGCTCCTTTAATCACAGTAGCACACTTCATTGTATCTCCTTCTGCTGCCACTTGCACACACTGCACCTGCTACTGTCTTCATAATTACTTCCCTCACTTCTCCACACCTGTAGCATCTTTCACACAACACTCATACTTTGGCACACGCATCTCCACAACCCTTCATCAGGTCACACACCAACAAACTCCCTTTCTTGCAGGATAAGCTGGCACACAATAATTTGGAGTAGACATGCACAGGAGGAAGATCACCATAATTTCAAGTGCAGTCCCCAATGGAAGATGCCACCATTGATATAGTGGGCATCCAGGTGACAAGGCTGGGGTATATGTTCCACAGGGTACTTGGCCATCTTACCTTCCTTTTCTCTTCATATTGAACTCTCTCCCTCACAAACTCTGCATGACGACCTGGTGATTCTTTGAGCTGCCACTCATCTGCTACTACTTATCCTTGAGACTAACTGCTAACCCTTGTCCCTTTCCAGGCCCATGGCAAATCACAGGCCCTGTTGAAGCATGGGAAGAGGAGGACAGTCATCTTGAAGGTGCACCATCACTCGATCTTATCCTTGCAAGCACCAGCTCAAAAGTCAGCACCAGTCAATATGAGTTCTGCAAGGCCCCCTCCATTTTCCAACAATGCCTTGGAATCTTTGTTGAGGAGGTAAGCAGAAGGAAGTAGTTCCTGTTTCCTGCTGACGGAAGACGGTTGCTAAAGAATGTAGCAAGGCAGTGGTGGTCAGAGGTGAATGCATGTAGCAGTGCACCCAGGACCTGGCAGCTATGTCGAAAAAAAATTCAATGATTTGACCTGAGCTGCTATTCACACCTCTCTTACTCTCTGCTTAGCTATGCACCACCTGTAGCCCCAGCAGTCAAAATCCTACCCTCCCTAACTTCTTTAGAGTCAGTTAGAGGGGTCTGCACTGGGAGATTTACAGAGGACAACTGCGCAGGAACAAGGTCAGGGGAAAAGGATGTCCCAGGAACAATCTCACCAAAGGGCAAGCTCGCATCCTAGCTCTGCTGTAGAGGGCACAGATGAAGACCTCCAGGGCCCAGCCTTTAAAGGAGCACCGATGGCTGTGTACCACCAACTGCCAGAGCCAGACGCAATGAAGTGTGTAACCCAGTGCTGGACTACAGTTAATGCTGTAAGTGACACAGATCTGTAACTGCCTCCCTGGTGAAGTGGGAGTCACCAGATGCACTGCTCCTCACTGAACTAGAGGTACTAAGTTTGTCGTGTAAACTTGTGTGGGGTAAGGTGTCATGCACCCTCCTCTCCTCGCAACTGCAGGTCTCTTTACCCTTGTTTTCTGCTTTTCCTCCTCCTGGGCCTCCAGCTACAACAGCAGACTGATCAGCACACTCATGTGGCCAGATGAAGTTTGTGCAGTAGCCCCTGGACAGAAATTGTCCTTAGCTTCAGTGTATAGCTTGCTACAATTTTTGCAGTCAGCGACAGCAGGAAGACATAAAAGCCCACTAGCACTCTAAAACAGGTACTTACCTAACTGCAGCTGAGGATCCCTTTGCTGGTACAGCATTCCTCCTGACTGTCCCCACCCAGGATTTGTGGGTGGGTTTTAGGATGAGCAAATCAGCGCTCAGGAAGTCAAAAGGGCAGCAGAGTCCATAAGCAGGCGCAAGACCCTCATTTACATATATTTATTATGCTTGCCAGTTTCAGACAGGCGCCCTAGAAATGTAAAACACTCCTGACTCACAATGGCGCACTTCCTGCTTCATCGGAAGCAAGAGATCCCCACACAAAATCTGGAGGCCTAGCGCCTATTTTAGCAGCATTAAACAGAGTTGAAAATCCCCATATGACTGTTTTTGAGGCAAAATGATTTTCTGTCAGAATAGTCTGGCCTTTTGTGACCTGAATTCAAAGATTTATCATAAATATTTATCATGGCCTGTGTAATAAACACCTAGCTCAGTTTAAACTGACCTCTAGTTTTGGACTCCCTACAAGTGGAAACATTTTCTCTACATCTACCCTATCACACCCTTTCATTATCTTGAAGATTTTCAAAAGGCCTTCGATAAGGTACCACACTGTAGACTCATGACTACGGTCAGAGCATGTGGAGTCAGGGGACAGGTGGCAGAATGGATAGCAAGCTGGCTTCAAAACAGAAGAGTAGGGGTTACGGGTAGCTACTCAGACTAGCAAAAGGTGGGAAGTGGTGTTCCACACGGATTGGTGCTGGGATCAGTGTTGTTCACACTTTACATCAACGCTTTGACTCGGGAATCAGTAGTACAATTTCAAAATTTGCAGACGACATGAAATTGTGGGGTGTAGTTAACACAAAGGAAGAATGCGTTAGTTTGCAAGAAGACATTAATAAACTTGCAGAATGGGCGTAATTGGCCAATGAATTTCAATATAGATAAGTGTGAGGTGGTGCATTTTGGCAGGAAGAATAAGGAAGCCACATATTGCTTGGATAATAAGAATCTAAATGGGGTAGTAGAGCAAAGGGATCTCAGGCTACAGATACACAAATCACAAAGTAGCAATGTAGGTTAATAAGGCCACAAAAAGGCAAACCAAGCACTGGGGTTCATTTCTAGGAGGAATAGAATTGAAAAGCAGAGAAGTCATGTTAAACTTGTATAGAACCTTGGCTAGACCACGCTTGGGAGTACTGTGCACAGTTCTGGTCTCCATATTATAAAAAGGATATAGAGGCATCGGAGAAGGTGCAAAAAAGATTCACAAGGATGATACCAGAAGTGAGAGGATATACTTATGAGGAAAGACTAAACAGGCTGGGGTTCTTTTCTCTAGAAAAGAGAAGGCTGAGGGGTGATCTGATAGAGGTCTTTAAGATAATGAAAGGGTTTATAGGGTAGACATAGAGAAAATGTTTCCACTTATGGGTGAGTCCAAAGCTAGAGGTCATCAGTATAAGATAGTCACTAATAAATCCAATAGGGAATTCAGGAGAAACTCCTTTACCCAAAGAGTAGTAAGAATGTGAAACCCACTTCCACAAGTAGTTTGAGGCAAATGACATAGATGCATTGAAGGGGAAGCTAGATAAGCACATAAAGGAGAAAGGAATAGAAGGATATACTGATAGACGTAGATGAAGTAGGAAGGGAGGAGACTCGTGTGGAGCATAAACGCCGGCATAGACTAGTTGGGTCAAATGGCCTCTTTCTGTGCGGTAAACTCTATGTAAACTCTGCCTTACTGGGCATATTTAAAGAATTCCTCTCACCTCCACAATTTTGTTGAGCCGGCTCTATATGGCCAACATGGAACAAGAAGAATTCTTTTATCTGAAGTTGCTTACTTATTACTGAATGGCTGTAGAAATACAGGTCAGATATGTAACTGAATATAATACAAGAGAGAGAGGGATTAAAAAGAGAAATTAACTAGCAAGAAATAACGTGCATTTATATAGTGCCTTTAATGTAGAATTCCCTCTAAACTGCTGACCACGCAACTTCCCTTTCTGGCCCCAATGTTAACTAATATTGTTAACGGTTCCCTCTCCTCAGGTACTGTCCCCCTCCCTTTCAAATCTGCCGTCATGACACCCCTCCTCAAAAAACCCACCCTTGACCCCACTGTCCTTGCAAACTACCACCCCATCTCCAAACTCCCTTTCCTCTCAAGTCCTTGAACGTGTTGTCTCCTCCCAAATCCGTGCCCATCTTTCCCTGCCACAGTACTGAAACGGCCCTTATCAAAGTCACAAACGTGACTGTGGCGATGGCAAGCTATCCCTCCTCATCCTTCTCGACCTGTCTGCAGCCTTTGACGCAGTTGACCACACCATCCTTCTCCAACGCCTCGCCTCTGTTGTCCAGCTAGGTGGGACTACAGTCGCCAGGTTTCATTCTTATCTATCCAGACATAGCAAGAGAATGGCTTCTCTTCCCACTCCCGCACCGTTACCTCTGGAGTCCCGCTAGGATATATCCTTGGCCCACTCCTATTTCTCATCTACACGCTGCCCCTCAGCGACATCATCCGAAAACACACCAGATTCCACATGTATGCTGACGACACCCAGCTCTACCTCATAACCACCTCCCTTGACCCCTCCACTGTCTCTCATTTGTCACATTGCTTGTCCGACATCCAGTACTGGATGAGCAAAAATTTCCTCCAACTAAATATGGGAAGACCGAAGCAATTGTCTTTGGTCCCCGCCGCAAACTCTGTTCCCTAGCCACCGACTCCATCCCTCTCCCAGGCCATTTGTCTGAGGCTGAACCAGGGCGTTTGCAACCTTAGTGTCCTCTGACCCCGAGATGAGCTTTCGACGACATATCCGCTCCATCACCAAGATCGCCTATTTCCACCTCCATAACATTGCCCGTCTCTGCCCCTGCCTCAGCTCACCCAGGCAGATGTGGATGCAGCCCTCATCCACATCTTTGTTACCTCCAGACTGAACTATTCCAATGCTCTCTTGGCTGGCCTCCCATAAACTTGAGCTCATCCAAACCTCTGCTGCCTGTATCCTAACTCGCACCAAGTCCCGTTCTCCCATCACCCCTGTACTCACTGACCTACATCGACTCCCGGTCCGGGAACACTTTGATTTTAAAATTCCCATCCTTGTTTTCAAATCCCTCCATGGCCTCGCCCCTTCCTACTTCTGTAACCTCCTCCAGCCCCACGACCCTCAGAGATCTCTGAGCTTCTCCAATTCTTGCCTCTTACGCATCCTCGATTTTAATCGCTCTACCATTAGCGGCCGTGCCTTCTGCTGCCTAGGCCCTAAGCTCTGGAATTCCCTCCTTAAACCTCTCTGCCTCTCTCTCCTCCTTTAAGACGCACCTTAAAACCTACCTCTTTGATCACCTATCCTAATACCTCCTTGTGTGGCTTGGTGTCAAATTTTGTTTGATAACGCTCCTGTGAAGCGCCTTAGGATATTTTACTACATTAAAGGCGCTACATAAATGCAAGTAGTTGTTGTAGGAAAGCGTCCCAAGGCGCTTCACAGAGCTATCAAAAAATGGACATGGAGAAGATATTAGGATGGATGACCAAAGGTTTGATCAAAGAGGTGGGGATTAAAGGAGGGTCTTAGAGGAGGAGAGGAAGGTGGAGAGACCAAGGAGTTGAGGGAAGAAATTCCAGAACATGGGACCTAGATCGGAGAAATTTCGAAGAGGTGGGTAGTAGGGATAGAAAAGGTTACAGGTATAGAGGGATGAATCCATGAAAAGATTTAAAAATGTGAGAATTTTAAATTGGAGACGTTGGGAGACTAAGAATCAACTTAGGTCAGTGAAGCCACGAAATGATAGGTGAGCAGGACTTGATGTAGGATAGGATACCAGCAGAGTTTTGGATGAACAAAAGTTTGTGGACAATGGGATGCTGGTTAGGAGAGCACTGGAATAGTCAGGACTGGAGGTGAGAAAAGCATGTATGAGGGATTCAGCAGTACATGGGCTGAGGCAGAGGCAGAGATGGGCAATGTTTCAGAGGTGGAAGCAGGCAATCTTTGTGAAGGAGAGGATATAGGGTTGGAAGCTGAACAGGATGTCAAAGTTGCAACAGTATGGTTCGGCCTGAGACAATGGGTGGGGCGGGGGATGGAATTGGTGGCCAGGATATGGGACTGAAGACCATGGCTTTGGTCATCCCAATGTTTAACTGGAAGAAATTGCAGTTCATCCAAGCAATCTGATAACACTCAGGCAGTGGAGTGTTCGAGGGAAGTGGTGGAGGGTTAGAGCTAGGTATCATCAGAGTACATGTGGAAGCTGACCCAATATCTGTGCATGATGTCATCAAGGAGCAGTATTTAGATGACCAAGAGGAGAGGATCAAGGATGGATCAATGGGGGCCTCCAGAGGTGACAGGAAGAGAAGACTTTGCTGGAGAAGCTCTGGCTTTGATTAAATTAGTAAGAGTGGAACCAAGTGAAGACAGTTCCACTGAGCTGGACAAGAGGAGAGGAGTTGGAGGAGGATGGCGTGGTCGGCTGCAGAGGATGTCATATGACTTTGGTTTTAGTGCTGTGACAGGGACGGAACCCGATTGAAGATATCTGAACAGGAAGTTGCGGGAGAGATAATCACTGATTTGGGAAATGACAAAGTGTTCATGGTCTTTGGACAGGAAACGGAGGTTGGAGATGGGGCAGCAGATTGCAAGGTTGGAGGGGTCAAAAGTGGGGTGTTGGAGGGGTCAAAAGTGGGGTTTTTGAGGAGGGGAGTGCTTACGGTAGTTTTGAAATGATGGGGGACAGTATCTCAGGAGAGGGAAGTACTTACATTGTCAGCTACTTGGGGGCCAGGATGGGAAGCTGGGTGATCAGCAGTTTGGTGACCGGATCCAGGGGTCAGGAAGAGGGTCTCATGGACAAGATGAGCTGACAGAGAGGGCACGAGAGGCGATATGAGAGACGTGGGTTTAGGATTAGGGTGGGGAGTGGTATCCTGGGGGAAGGTTTGGCTTATTGTGCCTGGAGAAGGAAGGGAAGCAGCAGAGGCAGTTGAATGGATGGTCTCAATCCTAGTGATAAAGAAGTCCATAATCCCTCGCACTGTTGAAGGTAGGGGCGGAGGGGGCAAGGGAGATGAGTTTAAGGAGTCAATTGGTAGTGAAGAGAAGCCAGGACGGTTATCTTTGCTCTCCAGGATGATTCTATTGTAGTGGGTAGTGAGGCCGCAGAGCACTTGATGTGGTCCAGATCTGGCGATGGATGGCTAAACTAGTTGTGTGCCAGATACGCTCAAGTGTGCACCTCTTGGACTTGAAGGGAGCGACGATGGAGGCCATATTAGTGGCAACAACCGGGGGGAGAGAGTAAAGGTTTTGCAGGGGACAAAGAAATCAAAGATGGAGATAAAGGAATGGTTGAGCAGATTGATGGCTGGAGTACCAGTGAATGGAACACCTAAGGCTCGGTAATTGGCAGCTTGAAAGTGCAATTGTAAATGATTTAGAGGTAAGTTTTTTCCAGGGGCAAATATAGAAGGAAGTGGTGTTGGAAGGAGATAGGAGGATGTGGGTGGTGAAAGACACAAGGAAATGATTGGAGATGGCCTTGTGAGACCACATGAAATGGCAAGGTTGAGGGGCAGCCGTTAATATGGGTAGGACAGATTATATGGAGGGAGAGGTTTAAAGAGGACAGGAGAGCATTGAAATTAGAGGAGACGGGGCATGGGGAGTTGAGATGGTGTTTGAAATCAATGAAAATGATCTGCTCAGTGCAGAGGCTGAGGAAGGAAAGGAGAGAATATTTTGGTGAGAAGCTCAGGGTGGAACTTGGATGGGAGCAGTAGACAATGAAGATTTTAAAGGAAAGGCAAGAGAGGTGGAACGAGGTGGGTTGCTCAAAGGAGGAGGAAGTTATCAGAGGCCTAGCTCCTGATTCCAACCCCTTCCCTGGCCACTGTCTTAGGCTAAACTAGATTGTTTGTGTATATAGAAAAATATATAAAAATAATGATCAATGTACTTTTTTTTAATAGGAAAAACAGACTGTACACTTACCCCCAAATTAACTTTTTTTAAAAAAAAGTTTAGTGTGTTAACTGCAATATTTTCAAATACAAAAGTAGTCATCCTCTTGATTTCAGCAAGCTTGCATGATGTAGTTTTAGTGATATGAACACTTCTCAAAACAGTCCTTTTAAGTTGACTTTGTTTTATAGTTATAGAACTTTAAAGTTCAGTAATAAGTTTAGGATTAAATTCTGGTTTTCAGGTTGCGATCTACAATACATAGGGGCTGATTTTCCTCTCCTTCTGCCTACCTTGCTGTTTTGGGTGCCAGTCAAGTGGCGTGCACTCAAAGTGCGCTCCACCTAGCCTGAACCTATCTATATTTTCAGGTTCAGGACGTTATCTTGGGCCCATTGTTACCCGGCACAGGTCCATTGCTTAGCAGGACCACGTCTGAAAGCAGGGGTGTAAAATTAAACACTGTTATATCCCTTAGAGGTCTACAGTAGCAACATGGCTACTGTCCAGAAACGACAGCTAGAAGGCCTCAAGTCCCAAAATCCCATTGCTGCACCTATTAAAAATGAAAGGCATTTACCTTACCTTTTTGGGCCCTCCATATCATCACTGCCTGCCCCCAAGATCCTCTGATCTTTGGGGGCCTGGGCACAAGGACTAAGGCTTGCCAGTTGTGAGTGTCGCTCCACTTGGGCTTCCATCGAGTTGGAGACCCAGGAAAATGAAGTTACTCCCGCCTGAACTGCATGTTCTTTGAATGTTTGCGCCTGCTCCAAGGAAAGGCTGACAAATACACTTTTTTGGAGTATTAAAAGTTAAGAGTGTATGTTTGGCTGGTAAGAAATTGCCATGCAGTATCCTATGTACTTAATATTGAGCTCAATTACATTGGTTTGATTCCAGAGCCCAAAATTGACAGCAGAGGCCATACATGAGTAGGGACTGGGTCAGAAAGGACCAGTGATCACTCCAATAGCAAATACCCTGATTCAGAAAGTATGCTCTGCTGATAATTCATCTCTTCAAAAGTTAATGGTAGCTCTGACTACTTGGCAAGAATATCACCTTATTTAAATAATTTCTACCCAAAGTAAAGCACTAATTGTTTTATGCAAAAAAATTCAATGCACATTCCAGACATTAACATGTAGTTACTGGCCCAGAATTTACTGTGTAAATACTGTGAAAGTAACAGTGGTGACTGTTATATATGCACAAATCGGACAGCAACTTCTGGCAAGAACACATGTGCAGTTAAACTCAAAAATCTGGAAGTTGCTGTCAGAGATGTGCTGCCTTTCCATCAGCTTCACGAAAACAGCATCTCGCTGTCTGAACTCACCATTCAAATACATTGAACGACATGATATTCCTGTACTTACGTGGTAGATACGGACTAAACTCACCACAAAAAGTTAGAGCTTGTCCATTCCAGTCTAAGTATCCTTTTAACAACGTGATAAGTCTTAATTACTGCCAATTCGCTGGCACTGAAAATTAACTTTCGTAAGTGTGGAGTCTCATTCCTTTAGTTTTTAATTGTTGTTGGAGATTTTTTTTTTAAATTAAGTTTTTTTTTTACTTTGTCTCTTATCTCTCTCTCAAGCCAATCTTTCTTTCCTCTCTATTTAGATTTCTGTACCTGATTTGACACTGAATTCACTATTCTAACCTACACTTCCTAGTTCAAACTCTGCGTTGGTCATTAACGATTCTTCAATCCCATTGGTTAAGGAGACCACACAGGTCCCAGACGCCTTGTAGAGGGAGCCCTGCTGTTTGGATCGTTAGCTTACAGCAACTTTCAGCGCGAAAGCCCATAGAAAGTCTATGGGCATGTGCATGTCCAACAAATGGCGAGTGCCATTCATTTGCCGCTCACAGTAAATTCTGACCCATTCATTTCTTAACAAGATTTTTTTTTTCTTTTGTCACTTTTGTTACTATGTGAGATGCATTTTAATATAGCAAGTTTCTGTTTATAAATTGAAGAACTTAGAGTATGCTCCAAAGCAATAAACAGCTGATTTAAGCTTATGAATTTGGTCTATTCCCAATAATGTTGGGGGTCGCTATTGGTATACCATTGAGTCAGGAAACTGAATTGAACTAGTTTCACAATTTTTTTTTGAACTCTGGTGCTACAGCCACCATATACAAGGTACATAAAGAATTTTCTATGGATACAGGCAGGGCAAGGTATCATTTTTTTTCCCGTAACACCAGGAGCCAGTTAGAGCTCTACAGATTGTTCCCAGACCTCTGAAAGTGAATGCCTATAAACATGAGAATTCAAATTAAAATTTCTATTTATTAGAAATTCCACCCCCTCACTGGATAGTGGCACTCTGCTAAACCAATTCTCAAGTTGTCAATGGATGAACAGGTGCTGAAGTTACAGTTAGAAGCAGGCTGCAGTCAGTGATAGGTGCTTTCGAAAATCTGGAGTAAGTTGCTCCTACAAGGAAATTGCTTATGTTCCACGTCCAAGAGGTATGAGCAGGCACAAAGAAATAAAAAATGCAGCACAGAAGCACTGGGGATTGCCTGAATGATTTGTGTCAGTATGACCATTTTGAACATTTCCTTTTTGAGCAGCTTCAACCATTTATAGGAGTGCAAAATGTCAAGAATAAAATCTGTTCTGTTACTGTGTACACACAGATTAGATTAACAACACCTACACCTCCTCACAAAACAAATTCAACATTGAAAGGTATCTCAAGCAAATAGTTTGCAGGCTGCCTTGAAACATGAAATATCAAGGGCAGCAGATTATGCCATCAAATCTAGGGCAACCGCTGTACCAGGAAAGCATTCTCAATGAACTCTAACCCACAAGTGTGATGAGGTCTTTAAAAATTGTGTCTTATTTTGACCTCAGCTACATCATCTTATGGTGATGAAGCAAGCCTGCTATGCAGTAAACTTGCAAAAGGTGTAATCATAGCTGCAGAATCCCCTATAAAATCCTTTACTATGAGCTTAATTACTTGAAGTTCTTGTTTGTGGGTGAGTGGGTGGGGGAGGGAGGATGGAAGGATTCTTGCCAGCAGTAGTATCACCCAAATTAGCACTGGAGGAGGACCAAAGAATTTTCCTAATTTATAACTCACAAGGGCCTCAAAAATCTGTGTTGCTGTTTGCGCTGCAGTACCGCTCGTGTGGCAGAACATCTGCCTGCAGGTAAATTGCGCCGCTGACCAGGCCAGAATTCGTGGGGTTAGCTCCTTTAAATATTGAATGCAGGCCAGGAGTGCAGCTCCTTTATAACAAGAGGGTAAATTCCTAGAGGTAGGACAGAAAGAAACTTTTAGCTGCTCGATTTAAGTCTGAAGCAACTTAAGGTGGTCACAGATTCTCGAAAGCACAGCAGGTAAGTGGTGTATTTTCTCCTTTAGCTTTTGCCAGAATGTAGTGATTTTGTACCAAAGAATTTGTTTGTGCTTGCTCAACATATCATGGCTTCACTTGTGGCTCACAAGGAAAGCCTCAGGCAAGTAATGGCAGAAGGGGGCAAACCCAGGATTCTACCGACCATCACATCCTCCTGGACGGGATCCGCCAAAGAAGAAACTACAGACACTTGGGGTTGGCTTGCAGGAGACAGTGTCTCAGGGCTTTCAGGAACTTTTAGATCTGCCATTTCGTTTATCAGTAGCCACCCACAACCTGGGCCCAATTCCAGTTCACGTCTGTTTCTCAGATTAACAACACAAGCCAGGCCTCCAAACTAGCCCTTCAGAGGCCTGTTCAAAGAGCATGTTGGGAGACAGGGCCAGGCTGCCCATATTCCCAAGACTCAGCTGTCATAAGATGTGGGCCATCTCAGTGTCAAAAGCCTTTGGTACCAGAACAGCAGCCAACTACCTCTTACAACGCTGGCCCCTCAGATAGCATCTAGACACATGAGGATAGGTATTAGAAAAGCCATTTAGACATCCGGGGGGGAAGCGCAGTGATAAAAGTAGTAGTTTTGAGCACTAATTTTAAAATATGTATCTTACACTTTGTCGCTCGATGAGGTCCGTTAGAGGTGACGTCATATTTGTTTATGGGGGCCAGAGAGACAGATGTTTCTGTATGGAATGATTGGAGTTGTCAGGAATACTGGGGAGATATTGTGATGGAATGTTGCATGGTTACCACTTTAATATGAAGAGAATGTTCGCTAACGACCTCCCTATGAACGTCCCATGCAGCCAACATGGAAAAGTCCTCTAAGTACTGATCCTCCTGGTCTCCAGCTTCATCTGCATCCATACCAATCTCCTTGTGCCATTCCATGTTGTCCTTTCTGAACCCCAAAGCTGTGAAAGGTACAACAAGCAACCACGATGCAAGAGACCTGCTCAGGAGCATAGAGCAGTGCCCCTGCTGATCTGTCAAGGAAGTGAAACCATACATTCAGAACTCTTGTTAGTTCCTTCAGTGATCACTTTAGCGGATGCACAGGCTTTGTTATAACACAGCTTATGCTCCCACTTCAACTTCCAAACTCATCAGCAGAGCTATGCTCCCAGAAGCCATCTTGTCATTCCATTGTCCTCGCTGCATAAAGCTGGAGTTCCTTGTGACAAACAAGTTGACAATTCCCTCCAAATTTAGCAGTAGCATGGAGGATTCGTTGTCGTTGATCATAGATAATTTGGACATTAAGAGAGTGGAATCCCTTTCTATTCAGAGAATTCAATGGCTCCACATTAGGAGCATGCAGTGTAATGTGGGTGATATCTATAGCAACCTTAACTCTTGGGAATCCAGCAACAAGACAGAATTAAATAGCCCTTTCATGCTGCTACCTAGAGGTCATCTGAAAATGGATAAAATCCCCAGCTCTCTGAAGATGGTACAGGTTAACTTGGCATACGCAGGCTTGGATGGCACCCTGGCTGATGCTGCGTAAGTTCCCGATTGCAGATTGGAAGGTGCTTGTGGCATAAACGTTGAGCTGTGCTGAGCCTAACAGCCACATTCATATCCGTTAGGTGTGTGTGTGTACACATTTATACATACAGAGCAAATGTACTATGCATTTGCTGTGTGTGTGCGCGCATGTATAGCGTATATGTACTCCTATACAAGAGTACATGGGTACATATACTCATACTCCTGTATATAAGTACAGGAGTAAAGATGTCTTACTGCAATTATATCGGGCCTTGGTGAGACCGCACCTGGAGTATTGTGTACAATTTTGGTCTCCTTACCGAAGAAAGAATATACTTGCCATATAGGGAGTGCAACGAAAGTTCACTAGACTGATTGCTGGGATTGTCATATGAGGAGAGACTGAGTAGACTAGGCCTGTATTCTCTAGAGTTTAGAAGAATGAGAGGTGATCTCATTGAAACATACAAAATTCTTAGAGCTTGACAGGATAGATGAGTGGAGGATGTTTCCCCTGGCTGGGGAGTCTAGAACCAGGGGTCACAGTCTCAGAATAAGGAGTAGGCCATTTAGGACTGAGATGAGGAGAAGTTTCTTCACTCAGAAGCTGGTGGATCTTTGGAATTCTCTACCCCAGAGAGCTGTGGAGGCTCAGTCATTGAGTACATTCAAAACAGAGATCGATAGATTTCTAGTTATTAAAGGCATCAAGGGATATGGGGGTGGTGCAGGAAAATGGCATTGAATGGCGGAGCAGGCTCGAGGGGACGGATGGCCTACTCCTGCTCCTATTTCTTATGTCCATATGTTCACACATATACATACACACACATACTTCTTGTGGGGGGTAAAAGCAAGCTGGATAAGTATTAGAAAAGGCTCATCCTTTTTTGATACTGTTTGACTCCCATAAGTAGACTCATGGTGCCAGCCCAGACAATCTTAAAAAATTTAAGTGCTGCCACTTTCCCATTAAGTCAGTTTCCCTAAAATACTCTGATGAGTATGAGTTCTGATGAAAGATCATTAACCTGAAACACTGGGGGAATTTTAAACCTCCCGGAGAGGGTCGGGGTTAAATTTGTGAAACCCGATCCCAACACGCTGCGAGCGTACCCATTTCCATTTTAACCACTGCAGATATTGGGGCATCCAAGTAACCTGCTCTGGAGAGACAGGTTCATAATTATAATATTTAAATGAGGTTCCTTTCCTGAGATTTTTGGCAAACTCGTCAGTAAAACCAAGGCAAGATTGAGCAGCACTTCATGGGGACAGTTAAAGGTCAGGAGTCCCGATATGAATAAAGGCTCAGTGTTCACAGCTGCTTTCTCAGTTCCCTCTGGGAAACAGTTTGGTGAGAGTACTTGCTGAGAGAGATTTATTTGTACAGTTTGAAGGTGTTCACAGAGAACATCAGGATGATGGCATCATGGCTGCTTTTGATGGGACTTCAGATGAGGGAGACAATCAGCATCCACAGCAGCAAGGGTGTGCTGTGGAGGGAGCTGCAGGTGGACAACAGATAGGAGAGCAACAGAGGTGTTGAGATCACAGGGGGCACTACCCACCTAACAGGGTCTACAGAAAGAGACTCAGCTTCCTTGACTTCTTGGAAGAGCAGTGCTTCTGAAGGCTGAGATTGTCACATCAGGTGGTCGCAGACATCTGCAGCCTCTTAGAAGTAAACCTGCTACCTGCTGAAACTGATGTCCACGCATTACCAGTGGCTGTGAAAATCATCACGCTCTCAATTTTTTTTGCCTCTGGTTCCTTCAGGGTGCTACTGGAGACAGAGGGTCTCAGTCAGCTGCACATAAAGGCATAAGTAGGTGATTGATGGATTGTTTGCCAGGGCTGGGAGATATGTAAACTTCCCCTGTGATGACAGAATGAGCAGGCACTCAGATTCGCTATTCTGGCTGGCTTCTCACAGGTGCAGGGGGCATTGATTGCACACATGGCAAACCGAGCACCCACAGATCAACTTGGAGTATTCGTCAACCGCAAGGAATTTCATTCCATCGGTGTTCAGCTGTCGTGCAATCACAAGGTTCATGCAGGTCTGAGCCAGATTCCATGGGAGCTGCCATGATGCTTTCATACTGCAGCAATCCAACATCCCCAACCTATTCGTACCTGCAACCAGACTTAAGGGATGGCTGCTGGACGACGAAGGGTACCTCCTTCAAACCTGGCTGATGATACCTTTGAGGAACCCCACCAATGAACACAAAGAGCGCTACAACGCAAGCCATATGACAACCAGATGTGTCATCGAGCAAGCCATCGGCAGGCTCAAGATGCACGTCAGGTACCTGAACAGGTTCGAACTCGCCAGCGAGGGTCTCTAGGATAATTGTGGTGTGCTGCATTCTACATAACACAGCATAGCAGCGAGGACTAGATGTGCAGGAGTAACAAGCTGCTCAGCACTCTTCATCTGAAGATACCAATGGTGAGGTGAGAAAGATGATGATGGGGCCAACGCCAGACCAGCCCATCACATGATCTCGATTCCAGGGAAGCCCTAAAAGTTCGAAGGTTCAGTTAGTCACTCACACTGGCCCAAAGTAACTATCACATCCCCCACCGACACAAAGCAGTCATGTAACCAACCACCGACCCATTGCAAATGCACCAATTGGTCTCAGTCAATTGGTGTCTTCACATTGATCTCCAAGCAACTGAAAACCCAAGTTGGCACTCGCCAGGCAAAAATGATGAACATGGGAAAGTGGTGCAAATTAATACATTTTATGTGAATGAATAAATGAAATTTACTAACATTATTTTCATAAAATACCCATGTGCCTACCCTCCGTGAACTACAAAACTTTATTCTTTCCCTACCGCTCCTACATGGTGCGACCCCCGTGGCTTCAGCAAAGATAGAGGCAGGCAGCTCTGACTTCTGAGAAGCTCGCGGCAACCACCTCGTGGTGTTGGTGCCAGTGAGGGCCCCGCCAAAGACTGCTCCGTTGCCCCAGGGGCAGACTCAGCCATCGGGAGAGGAGGTAACATGTTGGGTCCTGGTTTGAAAGGGGGGGGGGGGGTGGGTGGGGAGGTGGGGCAATGGGTGAGACGTGGAAACACTGAGTGGAGTTCCCACTTCCAATCACCATCATTTCTCTCCTGGACCAGCAGCACATCACTCCTACCTCTGTGGGAGAACAGATCAGTAACGTCGTGTAAGGCCACGTCTAATGTATCTGTCATCCTGCTTAAGGCGACAGAAATGTTGACATCAATAGTTAGCGCAGCCAACAAGGCATGCAGGGACTAATTAGTGTGCCATGATTCAAGTTCCAGAGGAGGCCACTCTACTCATTGAAGACATCCTCGCAATGGCCTACAACAACAATGCACAAATGCTTGAGCTGGACTCCCACATCCTCTCTGCTATTGTGGAAAGTGCGCCTGGCAGAACTGCCAGTACCTCGCACATTTGCTGCTGACCGTTTATCATTTTCCCTTTCATTTATTCAGCATCTCTGTCCAGATGAGCAGAGCTTGGAGAGGACTGCACCCTCCGACAAGGACTCTCCACAGCTGTCCCTACCACCATTCTCTGCTTGTGAACTGTGATTCACCAGGTGAGGTCCCACCTAACTAACAGGACCCACCAAAGCACTCGTATCTACGCTGGTGCCTGATAAGCATGGATCATGTGATGGTGCATCCTCAGAAGGAATCAGCTCCTCTGAGGAAACGTCATCCGCAAAGGGCATGGGCAACTGCTCTTTGCGTAATGGCCGTGGAGGAAAGAGATGGATATGATTTAGTCATGGGAATGTAAACATGTTGAAAGTCACATGATTATGGTGATCATTTTTCATTCAGCGCTGAAATCAAGTCAACATGACTTAGTCTTGCATGAGATGTGGGTCAGAGACATTTAATGCTAGCACCCTGCAGCAATGAAGTCAGAGTCTCGCCATCTTCGATGCTTAGGGACACATAGCACCACGGCCTCCTGCTCTGCAGATGTCAACTGGACGATCTATGGTGGCCCTCCTCCGGTCCTCTCCCTTTTCTTTGTATTTTGTGCTGTTTTCTCCTGCAAGGGGGTACACAGACTTAAGTGTCTGTAAGGCACGTGGGCATCCAATGGATTCGGCGAGGGTGACTATCAGGCAGATGCAACATGAGTGACAGCAGCATGCATTTGAGGACGTGCTGACAGTGCCATTTGAGGGCTGAGAATCGGGCGAGCTGACTGAGGTGGTATCACTGTGGGCTGAGTGGCCATGGTGGATGGAGGAACAGGGAGGTGAGGAAGTGCATAGGAACGGAACGATGAGCGCTACTGAAACTTAAATGGCCATGATGTGGAGATGCCGGTGATGGACTGGGGTGTACAAATGTAAGGTATCTTACAACACCAGTTTATCGGCCAACAGTTTTATTTGAAAATCACAAGCTTTCGGAGGCTTTCTCCTTCGTCAGGTGAGTGTCGAGATTCATTGAAAATTACCGCATATATAGTCATAGAACAATGCCTGGTGATTACAGATAATCTTTCCAACTGCCCGTTATCAAGGCCATCAAATTAATTGAATAGTGTTCAGAGAGAGAAACCTTAGATACCCCAGACAACTGAATATACAAAACGGCCAGAACCAAAGAAAGAGAGGGAGAGAGAGAGAGAGAGAGAGAGAGAGAGAGAAACATCCGAAAGGAAGAGAGAGAATGACCAGTTGTATTAAAAACAGATAACTTTTTTTCCCCCCTGGTGGGGTTACGTGTAGCGTGACATGAACCCAACCGGGATCTTGGGTTCATGTTGCACTACACGTAACCCCACCAGGGGAAAAAAAAGTTATCTGTTTTTAATACAACTGGTCATTCTCTCTCTTTCTCTTCATTTCGGATGTTTCTCTCTCTCCCTCTCTTTCTTTCTTTCTTTGGTTCTGGCCGTTTGTATATTCAGTTGTCTGGGGTAGCTAAGGTTTCTCTGTCTGAACACTATTCAATTAATTTGATGGCCTTGATAACGGGCAGTTGGAAAGATTATCTGTAATCACCAGGCATTGTTCTATGACTATATATGCGGTAATTTTCAATGAATCTCGACACTCACCTGACGAAGGAGAAAGCCTCCGAAAGCTTGTGATTTTCAAATAAAACTGTTGGACTATAACCTGGTGTTGTAAGATTCCTTACATTTGAAACTTAAATGGGTGTGAGGAGTGATGTGATGGAGTACGCTTGACAAGAAAGACTGAGGGGGAGTGGGAGTGAATGTGCTCAACTTTCCTGACACGCTTGTGTCATTAAACTGCTTCCTGCACTAAAAATCCAGGTACGGAGCACTACACTCCTGCTGCTCACCTCTTCAGCCACCTCCTCTTCATCACAGATGCAGGTTTTATCTTGCCATTACTGGGGGATAGGACCTCCTTCTTAGCCCTCACTGCACCCAGCAGAACATCAAGGAACGCCTTATTAAACCGGGGTGCAGCCATTGCCCTTCCTGCCTCCATCTGAAAATACTTTCCTCTACTACAATGCTCCCAACTCCTCCAAATTCCATCTGTGCATTGGCCCTTTAAATAGTCGAGGTGAAATCGCGACGTGCGAGTACTCATCACACCCACTCACACGCATTGGAGACTTGAAACCTGGAAGTAAAATGATAATGAGGCATCCCTGTTGAAATCGGACATTCCCATGCGTCCCACGGTCTTCCATGTTTTGCGCCTGCTATTGCCCAACCCCCCTCAGATCCCGCCTGTGTTAATATCGATCCCATTAACTTTGTTTCTCTCTCCTCAGATGCTGCCTGACCTGCTGAGTGTTTCCAGCATTTTCTGGTTTTATCCCTGAAGTATTTGATTGCCTCTTAAATTTTAAATCCCTCTGATGCCCTTAGAAATTCTGGGCATGAAGGTGTAAATGATGTCATATTTCCCTCATTTGCATGGCATAATACATCTGCCCATGTGCGCGCAGGCACATTATGTACCCGTCCTCACTTCAATTGGAATTTGTACCGACAGGAAAAGGTGTGGCAACCTGGTAACCAGGTCCTGTTGTACATCAGAAAATGGCAATTAATTTAATCTTCTTGACTCGGAATTATACCGTGCATTTTTAACATAAATTAATGAATGTCACAGAAAAGCAAAAAAGGAATTCTTATATAATCTATTACTTGATTTAGTTACTTCATGAAACCTTTTATATTTCATACACATTGACCTTGAAATCCCTGAGGTTTCCCTGAAGTGCCCGAAACCATCAGGAATCCTGGGATCAGGGTAATTTAAATATTAAGTGTGGGCACAGCGTAACTTCCAACGCAATGGGTTGCCTGCTTGACTGGGTGTGGTGGGGGGAGAAATTTCACTGGGATATTTTGCAGCAGCGTTCATGGTCCCACAAGGCCTGGGAGGGAAAAAATAAACAAAATGCTCTTCCTTTTTTCTGTCTGTCGGGCAATTTTTAAAATTAACCCCTCCAAGGCTCCAGCAACGCTGGACATCAGTGACAAATGGATATGCACGCCATTAAATGTTACTAACAGCGTAACTGAGGATGGGATTATTATGGGTTCACACCCAAAAGTACTCTGATTCTGCCCTCCCCTGTGAAAGTCCACTGCCACACCATCCTCCATGGCCCCAGGAATTTCAGGGAAAGTATTTCTAATGCTACACGTAATACTGCATGCAGTTCTGGAAATCCCTTAACAGGAAGAGCACTGTGCCCAAGGAAAGGCAAATTGGTAACAAGTGGCATAGACAGGATTACCTCTAGAAGAACAAAGGGGCAAGTTAGAAGAATTTTTGTTCCATACTGAGTTAATAAAACATGGAATATTTTAAGATGAGTGAGTTTAAAGGCCGAAAATACACTATCATTTAATAACATTCCTTTGTCCCCCTGTCCTGGCCAGTTGCAATTTTTAAGGTAACCAGTCGCTCTCACATGGAGAAGCACATGTGGAGAAGCACATGTGGAGTCAAGACCAAGTGAAGCATTCAGGTCACGTAGGATTAGAAGAGGTATAAATGGTTCTGCGAAATGTATTCAGAAATCAAACAGATGCTTTGCACACTACAATTTGGATGCAGCACTGATAGATCGGCGTGTAAAGAGCAGCTTTGTTGACAATTCCTTGCCTTACCTGTAAAAATGATTTTCTCTAACTGCGGGTATGGAGGAATAGTGGAGACAGAGTTGCTGTCTCGCGATGTTGGTTGAGCTCCACTGTACTTAGTGTCACATAACATGACCCTCAGGTCATCAACTACAAGCGCAATACCGATGGGACATTGCAGCCACTGACTAAATTTAATTTTACAATCAGAATTTCAGTAGGTTTCATCAGGTGACAGCTATGAGTGGTTCTCTGTCTCATGTTCAGTATAGAAGAGAATGGAAAAGATTTTTACACCGCCAACGAGCGAGTGAAGAGTGAACCTGCTCCTCTTTTGTTTTTAAAAAGTTTTTTGAAAAACTAAAAGATGAAGATAATATAAATTTTGCATATAAACCAAATACAACACCTTTCTCTGGATGCACACACTTTGAATATAGTGTTATATTCAGTAGTTTGATATATTTTAAAAAGTGTGTAGAACTCTTTTCCTCAATACAATGGACCAAATCTTGCTGGAGCGGACATCTCCCGGCATGCAGCATTAATTAGACTTTGTTCTGCAACCTTCAGTTCGAACATAATTTACACCATAACTTTCTGGAAGTGCGAGCTGTTAACGGCAAGGGCAACATGGCATCTAGGACCTTAGTGAACGACAGGACCAACAGTATTATCTCCTTAATTGATGAAATTTAAGGATTCAGAAAGAAACAAAGAAGGAGGGTTAATTAGAGTAGGTGAATTAGTCAAATTATGTACAGAAAGAGAAATAAAGAGAAGGAAAGAAAGATTAGATTAACAGAGAAAAAATGGAACATCTAAGAACAATTTACTAGATGGAGGAATGAGACACAGTTTAAATTAACGTCATTAAAAGGATACTTACACTGTTAATGAGTCCTAACTTTCTGTGGCATGTTTAATGGACAATTAATGTGCAAATCCAGCAAGTTCTTAAAAATAACGGAGGGCAAGGGCGAGATGCCGGTGTGCAGAGCAAACAGCAGAGCAGCATAAAGTGACCAGCAAATGCTGGAGATTCGCAACTCACGACGTCTCTCTACTTCCCCTGAACTTGCTGGCTGATTTGCGCATTAATAACGGCATGCGTCGTGAACTCACCGTTATTTTTCCAGGATGATTTGGCCCACTATTTTTACTTGAATCCCATCGAGCAATGCTGTATTATTTTAAATGATGTTCTTGCAACCAAATATACATTTTAGTTGTGTTCCAATTGAAGTTCAGAAAATAATATTCAATTCTTACCTGTGCTTTATAAGGACTGAAGAATGAATTACAGTTGACCAATGCATCACTGAATACATCTGTTGATCTGCTGTTAGCCTCAATACCACTGTAGTAACGATTCACACTTTTCAAAATAGTTTTAGGCTAAAAAAAGAGAAAACCCTTATATTCTTTTGCCCTTGGGTACTATTTTAAAAGTATTCAGTATAACTAAAAGGAACAATTTTTTTTAAATCATAAAAAGAATACTGAAAACTGTCAGAAAAGGAATATTTTTTGGGAAATATGCAATCCATGTAGGAAGGTATGATTGCCTACCATCAGGTACAAGCTTACTCATTCTTTCCCCAGAATTTATCCTCCAAATTGGCTAGGATCAGGTTTACACCCAGCTTGGAGCTATTCCATTGTTTTTAGTTTGTTTTAACTTATTTGTCTGGTCTGCTGCTGTTGAGAAAGTGGAAGGTCAGGCTGGGAGTCAAACACATCAAAAGAATGACCCAATCAGGTACAGTAGAATAAATAAATGTACACAGGTTCCAATAAGTTTCCTTGTGATTAAGAATGGCACATATATAAAAGTGCTACTCAAAGTGTTATACTGATGGTGGTGCAGTGGTCATTTTACTGTACTAGTAATCCTGAGGCCTGGATTAATAATCCAGAAAATGTGAGTTCAAATCCCATGATGACAGTTTGAGAATTTGAATTTAGTTTTAAAAATCTGGAAATAAGAAGCTGTTGATCAGTAAAAGGTGGCCACGAAGCTTTCAGATTGATGTAAAAACCCAACTGGTTCACTAATGTCCTTTAGGGAAGGAAACCCATTGTTCTTACCCTGTCTGGCCTATACGTGACTTCAGTCCCACAATGTGGTTAACTTTTAACTGCCCTCTGAAGTGGCCAAGCAAACCATTCAGATGTATCAAATTGCTACTAGTCATTCAAGAGAAGGCCCACTACCACCTTCTCAAAGTAACTAGGGATCAGCAATAAATGCTGGCCTTGCCAGCAACACCCACATCCCGAGAATAAAATATATATACTGATTTGTAAGTGATCCATTTAATTAAGTATTTTTGATTCACTCCTAGAATAAACATTGTTTTATCTTAGATAAATAAATACCACACCTGTATAACAGATTCCACTATCTCTCTGGAAAAGTAAATAAATATGGTCAGTTTAATTAATAATGTACTTTTACTTTCAAACAGTAAACAATTTTTTGGAAAATGGGTGTGAGGCTTGCAAATAGTATCCTCTGTGAATGGCCAATCTTGCTGTCACTTTCAGAAATTACCTCAAAAATACAAAATGAGTGTCCCAAAGTAAATATCTTTTGGATGAAGACGAAAACAAAATGCTTCACTTTATTAGGTTATTGTACAAAAAAAACCTAACTCATGTTTTCAAGTTTTTCTACTCAATAGTAAATACTGTTTTACTTATTCACAGTAACTCTTTGGCAAAACCTACATAAAGAACTATTAGTTTTTGAATTGTTAATCTAAGCAGTAGGACAATGGCATAGACTTTCCTCCCATTTAACATCTGTTTTGTGACAGATTAGGGATACAATTTTCCGTTATCCAAGATGTGGGCAGCCCAGTGCCAGTTGTATGCAAATAATATTTAAACGTCCAACATCGATTTTCCTTCCCCATTGACTGTATGAAAGCGATACTGCAGGTTGCTATGCAGCATTACTGCCCATCCCTAGTTGCCCTGAGAAGGTGGCAGAATGATTTGGCATAAGGTAGCAGAATACTTGCAGCAAAAAGAGTACCAGAGTTTCAACACGATTCCTTCCTTAAAAGGAATTAGTGAATAAGTTGGGTTTTTACAACAGCTTGATGGTATCTTTTACTGATACCAGTTTTTTTTAAAATTTAAATTCTCAAACTACCATAATGGGATTTGAACTCATGTTTTCTGTATTAGTGGTGCAGGCCTCTAGATTATAGGTCTAGTCATAAACCACTGCACTAGCCGTACTCACGGTGAACAAATACATGAGACTTTCATTACTTCCCTATATGTTCGGTTACGAGTGAATTAGTGTGTTTTTACAAGGTATGACTGTCTCCTATTACCCTGGTGAGGTCAGTGAACTTCTTTCAGCATTGAGTAGTTGTCTCGTGGTTGCTAGAGGTAGCATTCACTGCCTGGGCCACCTCCTTCCATTTGTCTTGGTTTATGCCCTTTGTAAGCTTCCATCCCTTGGGGCCAAAATGCTGGGACCCTTTGCCAGATTTTAGACAATAACACTTTTAATTTAGAACTTGGCACACTATAGAATCACTAACCACAGACATTGCAATGATTCAAACTGTTTAAAACTTCAACTTCAATTAGTTTAGCTCTGTAGCAGCACTGAATTTCCCTCTGTTCTGGAGGTGAGCTCCCAATAAGGGTTGCAAATAATCCTGGGACCCCAATTATTAAAATAAAAATAGAAAATGCTGGAAACACTCAGGTCAGGCAGCATCTATGCAGAATGAAACAAAGTTAATGTTTCAGGTCGATGTCATTTCACAGATGCTGCCTGCCCTGCTGAATGTTTCCAGCATTTTCTGTTTTTATTTCAGATTTCCAGCATCCGCAGTATTTTGCTTTTGTTTTATTAAAATGAAGTTCACTAAGGAATGTTAGATGGGGTCACAGCACGGTCACATCAGTGGGCATAAGGTAACTCGCACTGTACTTCTAGCAGTAAATCTGCCAAGGAAGAACTCTCACCCAAAATCTGTCAACTTGACTTTTTCTGGTGAAAAAAATTCATAGAAAGTGTTCTTAAATCCATCATCCAGTTTGTATTGAAATCAAAAAACACACCAACCGAAAACTAAGAAAATTCGATTGTTTTGGAATTTGAAGATAAGCAAATACAACTGCAAGTGTACAATCAGTAAGTTTCATGTTTGAAGTGGCCTGACTGTTTCAATTTTTCTCCATCACACTGTCTCAAGAAAACGCAGATAATTAGCACTTTCAAAATCCAATTAATTTGAACACCACCTTCTTTGGCTTGGCCTCCATTATTTTTGATTATGCCTCTGAAGCACCTTGGGACTTTTTTTTAAAAAAACGACAACTTGCATTTATATAGCGCCTTTAACATAGTAAAACATCCCAAGGCGTTTCACAGGAGCAATTATCAAATAAAATTTGACACCAAGCAACATAAGGAGATCGTAGATGACCAAAAGCTTGTCAAAGAGGTAGGTTTTAAGGAGCATCTTATAGGAGAGGGGTGCAGAGGCGGAGAGGTTTAGGGAGGGAATTCCAGAGCTTAGGGCCTAGGCAGCTAAAGGAACAGCCGCCAAAATCGGGGGATGTGCAAGAGGCAAGAATTGGAGGAGCGCAGAGATCTCGGAGGGTTGTAGGGCTGGAAGAGGTTACAGCGATAGGGAGGGGCGAGGCCATGGAGAGATTTGATAAGGTTGAGGATCTTAAAAATCAAGGAAAAATACTATATAAATCCAAGTTATTGTGTGTGTCTCTGTGTCTGGTAGCTGTTGGTGATTAGAATGTTTACATTTTCTGTAAACATAATACAGGTGATGATTGAAGGCTGTTTGCTTCAAAATTCAACTAATTTTTTTTCTTCTGGAATATGAAATCAAATTGGGATAAAAAAATGACTCAGCCTAATGTACTTTCTGAACTTTATCATATCTTATTACTGAGCAGCGCCTGACCAATTTCATAACCCCAAAGAGATGTTCACTCTCAAATGTCAGACCAGATCATACACTAGACCCAGCAGGCTTTTATTGGTTGCATATTTTGTTGAGGGGCTACGGATGTGTGTTATACAGTCAGTTGAGAAAGTAGTGATTGTACAAGTGCTCCTGGGACTACTAATTCAGATCCAGCACAGAAACTCAGTTTACCTCCACCAATTGTGATAACGGTGCCCTGTAAGCAAACCACTGGCAAAGCAGGCGCAGCTGAATGTACATGAACAATCAACCAACAAACTACAAACACAAAGTTATTGCTCCGCTAATACTCTTAACTCATGGCAAAGGGGAAGACATCAATCTTTGAAGCACTGGACACTGGTCTAGGAACAGCAAGACTTTTCCCAGTATAGCTGGAAAAGGAGAGCCTATGTATCATTTCCTGCATTGAGACTTACTGTAGTAGATAATGAAGCCTGGACAGCTGTCCAAGCACTCTCTCGACAGGGAGTACTTATAAGCCAGTCATCCAAATAAATATAGGCAGTTACAGCAGAAAGATGTGCTGCAACAATGGCTAGGGGTATTTGGTGGACACCATGATCACAGATCAGCCATGATCTTATCAAATGGCGGAGCAGGCACGAGGGGCTGAATGGCCTACTCCTGTTCCTATGAGGGCTAAGGAAAGCTGTAAAGGGAGAACATTGTACTGATAGCTGTGACCTTGGAAGATGAACCAGAGATACTTTTGATTACATTACTGTAAGATGAAGTGACAGTAGGCATCCTTCATCAGTTGTGGCTATCCAGTCCTCCTAAATAACGAGACTGTATTACCACCGTGACATTTTCTTGCTAAAAGTACTTGCTCAATGCTGAGTTCTTGAATGGGACAGAGTCGCACTGATTTTTTTTCAGGGCCATTAAGTATCAGAAGTAAAGCCCATCCCTTGATGTGGAAAACCTGCTGTCTACCTTGACAATATATATTAACATCTAAATAAAAAAAGAGGATTCTTCAAATGGTCCAATCGTATCACACCACAATGTGGAGGTATGGCTTGAAAATGTGGAGGATACTCTTTGTTGATAGGTCAGAGAACCTATGCATTCTTAGTGATCCTCTCCCAGTTGGCCACAAAATGTAATATGCAACCATTTGAGCCAAGAAGTCACTGCTGGGTAAGCAGTCTACTATGAGAACCTCTCAATTCTGTGATATTCTGGGCAGAATCTTGATACAAGGTCCTGGTGCCCCCTCTGGGTCCACAAAATGGTTGCTGTAAGAATCCCTGCTGAGACCAGTGGACGAGAAAAAATTCCCTAGCAGGCAATCCTAACTTCTGTGCCAACCGGAGATCACTGGTGGAGCCTGCAGGTCTCCAGCAGCTTCTCAACTTGTCTATCAAAGAGAAACTTATAAGCTACTGCTATAGTTCTGATGAAAACAACGAGCGTCCTGGCTAACAGTGAAATACCTTGGGCTATAAATCTGTGACTACATCCAGGGCATCCTGCACTGTCTGCTACTACAGTAATGTAATCTGAAACTGGTCTTCAATTAGGAGGAAAAGATCAGCTTCAGAAAGTCTCTGAAGCCATCTCTGCCACAGCTTGGAGTTGTGAAGTTTGCTTAGAAGCAAATACATCCCAATTCTATACTGGAGTTTAGAAGAATGAGAGGTGATCTTATTGAAACATATAGGATCCTGAAGGGACTTGAAGGGGTAGATGCTGAGAGGATGTTTCCCCTTGTGGGAGAGACTAGAACTAGGGGACACAGTTGAAAAATAAGGGGTCTCCCTTTTAAGACGGAGATGAGGAGAAATGTTTTCTCTGAGGGCCGTGAGTCTGTGGAACTCCCTTCCCTAGACAGTGGTGGAGGCAGGGTCACTGAATATTTTTAGGGCTAAGTTAGATAGATTCCTAATTAACAAGGGAGTGAAAAGGTTATAGTAGGTAGACGGGAAAGTAGGGTTGAGGTCACAATCAGATCAGCCACGATTTATCAAATGGCAGAGCAGGCTCAAGGGGCCGAATGGCCTACTCCTGCTCTTAATTCGTCTGTTCGTAATTGATCTTCTGGAAAGCAATGTGGATTCAAGTCAAACACTGAGAAGATCCACTGGTCCCATGCATCCATGTTGGCTGATAATTTAGCTCAAGAAAATTGCCCTAGGCAGCAGCCTGGCCATCTTTGGGCAGCACAGGATATGATTGTTGAGTCACTGATCGATATGATATGCAACAGGTTAACTGAGGACGGTAGGTGTCATTTAACTTTGCCTTAATTCTAGGTTGCTTATACTTGTCTGCCCATACTCTGTTGATGTTGGCCAAGAATAAGGTGGGCATAACAAATCTTTGTATAATATTTGAGCACAGGTGTGGGGATCTCTGAGGAATTAGTCAGACTTTGTACAAACCCTACTGTTCAAACTAAAACACCTAAACCTTCTGATTGAACAAATAGTCCTCTGGTAGATGATCTTCATCCTTCTCCTCTTCCTTGGGCGACATGTTCTCCCAATTGTTAACTGTAAAAGCCAGGGCTGACCCCTGCAGCACAGCAGACAGGGAAGCTACAGTCTTGGTGCCAGTGGTGGGAATAAAGGCAGATAACTCAGCTATGAGTTCACAAGGTAGTTAAGAATGAAGGCAGCCATTCAGCCCATCTAAATTCATCTAGATCCTTAAATCCTCCTATTGCAGTATGCAATTGCTTCTTAAATGCTACCAGGGCTATTGCCTCCACTATTCTATCCAGAAGTCTAATCCATTGATCACAATCTATGTCAAGTTATTCCTAGTATCAGTACTAAATTTACTTTACTAGTTTGAACTTGCTTTTCTTCATCTTACTCTTGCAATTTAATTTATTTACCTTTTCCATTCACTGAACTATTTTACATCTGTATGAAATCACCTCTCAGATGTCTTCCTTCTGTGGTGAAAAGTCTTATGTTTTTCCAGTCTTTCCTCAATACTCCAACCTTTGACACCAAGAATTATTTCTGTGGCTCTTCTCTGCACTGCCATTAGTACTTAAATGTCTTGCTTCTATATCAGTGACTGGACTGGATGCAGAATTCTTGTTGTGGCATCTGTACACCTTGATCATGACTTCCTCTGACTTATATTCTAATGTTTGAGCTATGTAGTTCAACATCTTATTAGTTTTATTGATTGCTGCCCTGATTAGTTGGGCATGTTGAGTATCGCGTCTAAGACTCCTTGGTCTCTTTACAGCTTCATCTCTAGCTATTTCAATACCATTCATGGAAAACTTATGCCATCTATTACTTGTCTGTAATTCATTTCTTCTGTCGTCGTTCTGCCCAGAGACGTACTATCCAACTCATTGTAAAATTTCCGAGATACTTCCTCCGATTTCAGTGTCCCTCCCAATTTGGTATAATCAGCAAATTTTACATTGAGTTTCTGAATCTGTGCCATGTATATAAACATGAAACAGCAGTGGTCCCAACACTGAGCCCTCTTTCTCTGCCACTTCAACATAGTCCTTAACACATGTTAAAATTGTGAAATCTGCACTATGGGACTCCTGCTATTGAACTGGAGATATTACAGAGAGCCTTCACCTTCCTCTGATGTTGACACTTTTGGGGATCCTGACTCAGAAGTTGCAGTGTATTGGGCAGGCCTGAGAAGATGAAGAACCTGAATCCATAACCATTGATCTTGGTGACCAGTCTCAAAAAATAAACCACTGAACTCAACAGTTTGAGTCAAGATGGAAAAGTTGCCAAAGCAGGTTGCTGAAAGGAGAGACTATCTTGTACCAGACCCAACTGAACCCGATGCAGCAGATGATGGGTTCACCGGAGTTATACAATACCTCTTGGGGAACCCATCTCTATTGGTTCCAACTGGTGTAGATAACTAGGCAGCAACCACCACTAAAGGGAGACTCTTTCATTTACCTAACTTCCTGGCACCAACTAGGATTTCACCTGAACGTGCAGACTGGGATTTTAGGGACAAACATCCAAGTAGAGATAGAACTGCAGTGTATTGGGCAGGCCTGAGAAGATGAAGAACCTGAATTCATACCATTGGTCTTGGTGACCACTGCTGTTTCATGTTTATATACATGGTACAGATTCAGAAACTCAATGTAAAATTTGCTGATTATACCAAATTGGGAGGGACACTGAAATCGGAGGAAGTATCTCAGAAATTTACGTACATCCTGGAGGATGAGGGAAACCTCATACTAGTAAATGTGCCCCTAAAACTGAACTGTAGGACTATCCAATGACGAGGCTAGATGTTGGTGTGAATACAGACATCTTTGTGTCCTCTTTGAATGGTCAGTCTCATGGACATACTGCCTGATTAACTTTAATCGATGTTACCTTCTTAAATTTTTCTCAGATGTAGAACTTGTTCAGAGTTCTAAGATCCAAAATTAGATAGGATGCTCTTGGGAATTGAAGATCACAAAGTATGAGTAAAATAATTTCTTCCTTGAGCTGAGTAAACTTGCTAAACTGCTGCAGATGGCAGAAGATTGTTTATCTTGGTCACTAGTACCATCACTAGCACCAGTTGTTGAACCTACAAATGGCTAAAGCTGAAAATACTACAAAAATGCAGGTATCCTTTAGTGATGGTACCCCAGATCTAAGGATCAATCCTGTTGTGCTCCCATCAGGCTGCAAAATGTCAACGGTGAACTACAACTCAAGCCCTCAGTGGGCTTGGAATACAGAGGGGGCTATGGCAAACTTCTGCCAGTCCAAGTGCTGGCAGTGGATGACAGATTCCATGTTGTAAGCTCCAATAAAAGAGCATAGGTGGGATTATCAGTATGCAGCTCTTCTGCTAAATACCATTTGTGGAATCACTGAGGCTCTGTTGATAATATTTATGGCCCTCAAGTGCTCCTCCACTTACTCACTGAAGGTACCCCTACTAATGAAGGGCATCTGCAGTAACCTGAGGTACTTTCTGCGTGAACCTTAAAATGCACAGCTACATTACATGGCAGATCAAGATCCCCATGGAAATTGACTATTTGGGAGTTGTTGCAACGAGGCAGCTCAAAAGAAGATTTTCAATCAACAGAATAGATTGTTTCCAAAACAAGCACCGAGAGGCTCTGCCACAGACCAAAAATAGGTTGCTCATTAGTGAGAAAAATCCACCCAGTTAATTTGATAAGAGGTGACTTGGGCGTACACAGATCCCTGTGCAAAGTCCACCTGCTCCAAGAGTCAACTGTTTAGATTCTCAGTCAGGTGGTATAGGTTTGACATGTTAGACTGTAGCCTTCCCATGGCAATGTAACATCTTAAAATCAATCATGAACGAGGTGCCATAAATGCACTAATCTCAGTAGAGATCCTGGGAATCAGCACATCATTTAGAAATTGAAGTGTGTAGAAAGTAGCTCTGGAGTGAGAGTGAGATGCAGATCAGTAACAACTTGGCAAGAATCTACTGCATGACTGCTGAGTCTACTTTTAGAATGGGAAATCCACAAAAAGGAATCCAAGACCTCATTCAGAGATTGCCCCAAACGGTACAGAAATGATGGGAACCAATGATCCCACATAGTGGTCAGTTGTTACTTTAGGCTAATGACAGAAACCAATGTCAGTCACACTCATGGTCGATACTGGTAAGCACAGACTCTGCAGTGCCAATTTGGGGCTGATCAGGGACTTGTTTCCCAAGGCTCTTTATTTCCTATACACAGGATGGCACGTACTTCGAAATGACGAATGGGCTAGCAATATCAATATTTACCGTGGGACACTGACAGAACATAAGCCTTGTGCTGAGTAGACCAATGAAGGTCTTTCCCTGGCACTGATCAGGGAATAATGCATAGTTTACACAAGCCCCAGGACTAACAGTCCAATCCAAATGACATCAGGACAGGTCTACAAGTAATGTGGAGTTAGTGCAGTATGCACTGATGAGCTCAGTCTCTTGGCAGTTCAAATGACCTAGATCTGAAAATTAACAAAGATGAGGTGGCGCAATAATTTGGTACCATGATTTACTTTCTCTTCCAAAATTGCTGATTAGCATTTTAAGTAGTCTTGCCTGGTGTGAGATAACCCTAAGAAACTGTACAATTACTGGTACCATGCTTTGAGGAAGAACAGTGAAGGCCAACTATAATATTTTGCTGTTGTCGAGTGACTCTTGGGTCAGTTTTCAGGCCAATCTGAAGTCGCAACATGCATATCTAGTAGTAGGTCTGTGGAATTTGCTGCCCCAGGAAGCTACATCATTAAATAAATTTAAAACAGAAATAGACAGTTTCCTAGAAGTAAAGGGAATTCGGGGTTACGGGGAGCGGGCAGGAAATTGGACATGAATTTAGATTTGAGGTTAGGATCAGATCAGCCATGATCTTATTGAATGGCGGAGCAGACTCCAGGGGCCGATTGGCCTACTCCTGCTCCTATTTCTTATGTTCTTATTTTTTTTATTATTAGGTTTTGGGGGCTTTCAACAAAAAGCATTCCTCACTAGAATTTCCTTTCCATTTGTTCATACGTTGAGAATGCAAAACAAAAAAAATGTGCACTTGCCATCCTCATACAAAATACCACCCTATTTGAAATTTTATAGAGTTTAGCTAAATCCGTGTGGGAGAGGGGTTAAGGAAATAGCACCAAAAAAGAGATGGCTGAGGGGTCTACAAAATTATGACAGGCTACATGTGGAGAAGATGTTTGCACTTGTGGGGAGTCCAAAACTAGGGGCCATAAATCTAAGATAGTCACCAGTAAATCCAATAGGGGACTCAAACTTATTTATCCAAAGAGTGGTAAGAATGTGGAACTCATTACCACAGATGCATTTAAGGGGAAGCTAGATAAGGACATGAGGAAAAAAACAATTAGAAGGATATGTTGATAGGGTTAGATGAAGAGGAATGAGAGGAGGCTCATGTGAAGAAACACTGGCAAGACTACCTCTCCACCTCCTCCAAGACACTCCTCAAAACCTACCTCTTTGACCAGGCTTTTGGTCACCTGTCCTAATATCTCCTTATATGGCTCGGTGTGAAATTTTATATATAAATGCACGTTGTAGTAGTAGTTAGGCCGAACGGCCTGTTTCCGTGCTCTTCTTTGCAATATATAAAAAAAAAGGCAGAATACTTTACAAAATTCTCACAGCCTGGTCTATAAACGTTACATATTGTTATAATTAGTTCCCTGCGCTACCATCTCACCCACTTTCATGGGAAGTTTTTTAAATGAAATAAAAGGGAAGCCGAGAAAAGGCAAAGTCGACCGCGTGCCTCTCGGGTTCAAGAGGTTAAAGCGAAGTCGGTGTCCCGGCGCATGCTCACTGGCCGAGACTGCCTGCCTGCCTGCCCGGCGCGCGGCGCGGCCCGTTAGCTCACGAGTCGGACGCAGTTTGTCAGCGTGAGCAGGGCGGCCGAGGTGGGGGCACTCACCCCATTCAGCCAAGCCTTTCCCCATTTATTACAAAGTAAAACATTTTTGGTTTTTTGGGGGGGGGAAAGATATCGAAGCCGAAACAAAAAGAGCTCAGCTGAACCGTACCCGGTTCTCGGGGTTTCCCCCCACAAACATTCACACAGCTTTCTCAAAGTCACCCGCTCCCTTTTTTTTACATGCAGTCAGTTCGTCGAACGGACAGGAATTCGCAAAGTCCCAAGATAAATGTTTTATTAATTCAAAATATGAAATATTCATAATTCGACGCAGGACTGTTTAAACTCCCATGAGATTTTACATTCAAACCGTTAAACTTGATCTCGACTATTTCACGCGAAGATTTAATACGTTCAAATAAAATGTTCCGGGAATTACACGACACGGAATTTAAAAAGTGTTTTAAAAAAACTTTACCGCGAGTTTTCGAAATTGATAACGACGCCACGAACCAAGCAAACGCCGGCTCGGTTGCCCTGCCCGTACACAGGGCTCTGTGACATATTAAATTATTGTTGTATTACACATCATTCGGCAATTTAAATCGCAAGGAAAAAGAGTCACTAAACGGCGTTCCTCGGCAAAATGATATTAAAATTACGAGATTTGGAACTTGAAAATTTAAATAAATTTGAAACTCGGGATAAACAAACCATCCTCGCCAGAAGTTACCGTCTCACCTCCATATATCCCCAGTTTGTTTTCCTCAGTTGAAAAGAATGGGATAGGTGGGCTGCTGAGGTGTTTTCTCGGGCAGGGAATAGAAATCAGCTGTGGATCATGAGTGGGTTCAGTTTTGACGCCGGAGTCGCCCATCTGCTGCCCTTTTACTGACTGACGGGCGGGGACCGTTGAAGACTCGGCGAACTCGCGCTCGCGCACACGCGCCGAACGGACGATCGCCTCTCGCGCCCCTTCCCGCGCTCGACGCGAGCGTCCATCACATTGGTCCTCGGAGGCTGGGTGGGCGGGTGGAGGCAGGGAATGGAAAGGGAGCGCGAGGAGCAGGAGCGGGCAGGCAAGGGCTTTGAAGAACGAGCGCGAGCAGAGGCTGGAACTGCGCGAGCGCGAGGTGCACGCGTCCGGGCGTGCGGTTCCCGAAAGCGAGGCGGTTTCTCCTCAGCACCAACGCTCCCCGCCCGACCGGCCCGATTGGCTGGAAGGGGGAATGGCGAAAGCCGCGATTCTGATTCGTTGCAGCTATTGCGAGGGAGCGTCGGCGTCCTCCTATAGGCTGAGATATAAACCTTGCCCCGCCCCTCCCACCGTGCCCACGTTCGCCGCCTCCCGTGACGCACTGGCGCGAGGTCCGACGCTCCAACGGTTGAGCTTCTCGCGAGGTAAGAAAAGGCTAAACAGTTAAAAAGAGCGTCGAATTTTTAAAAGAGAAGCGATCCGATTACTTTACGCTAATTTTTTTTTCAAGCCCATTTTTTTGTCAACATAAGTTGCCATTATTGATGTCTTTATAAGCAGTAAACATGCCAATCCAAGAAAAAACATAAACCCATTCTGAAGTTGAGATGAAGATGTTCAGATCGAGACTTTATATGACTTAAATAAACACAGGAAAATGCTGGAAAAGCTCAGCAAGTGAGGCAGCATCTGTGGAGAAAGAAAGAGTTAACGTTTCAGATCGATGACTTTTCAGTTCTCACGAAAGGTCTTTGACCGGAAACGTGAACACTTGTTCCATTCTCCACAGATGCTGCCTCACTTGCTGAGCTTTTCCAGCATTTTCCTGTGTTTATTTCCGATTTCCAGCATACGCAGTATTTCGCTTTATATGGCTTAGTTTGATCATTACTCCGTCTTACTACTTTCTACCCCCTCTTTAGATTTTCTGGCCACAATCCTTTATGCCTTCAAAAGCGGTTAACATAGCCTTGATATCTAGATAAGCTTTTAGTAATATGCCCCAGGATAACAGAACAAACTTTCCAGTGATTATTTTTTATCAACTGGAATAACTCAATGCCTCCATAAGATCTCTCTCCCGTCTTTGATAAGTAATAGATGATTATAAGTTCAGACTTTATGTTTATAAATATATGCACTCAAACATGGTCGTTTTCACCTCCACTGGCAATAAAACCGTTACTCCTTTTATTTATGTGTTTCTTTTCTTTACTTTTTACTCGCTCGATTTTCATTTCATTTGAAATCAGTGAAAATGAAAATTTGCTCATTTCTATAACGGGCAGGCAATCCATTCTGTCAGTTTACCACCCAATTGGTGGAGATTAAAATTACTCCCTAATTCCTTCTATTTGGCTCTTAGAAAGCAAAACAGTAAAAGGTTGCAATCGAATGCTAAGATACTCCTTTGTAGAATACTTTCCTATATGTGTTGTTTCTTTAGTTCTTACTGCTGGGAGCTGTAATTGGCTTGAACCATTCTCTTGAGAATTCCAAACCAACTTATAGATTCAAACAGCTCTAGCTCTTTAAATATTCTAAAAAAACAGTTACTGGGAGCTTCTGGATTTGAATAACTCGGCAAAACTCAAAAATAACTGGCTTGTCATAAAAATAACTGAACAAATCACAGACTGTGTTTGTTTGAAAGTTGCTTGGCTCCTCCCTCAAGCTTTCCAGTCAAAACTTAAAAATAGTAACTAGATTTAATAAGGCAACCACAAAGCCAAAACTGGACAAAAAACTTCATTTTTGTCACATCCCTACTCCCAACAAAATTGCAATAATAGGGTTTCACTTTAATATAAGTACATAACTGAGAATTAATTATTTCATCTGTATGAGTTCAAGAAAATGTGGGAAATTATCCAACCCCCAAAACAAAAATTTGAGGTGTACCATACTTCACAAAACAATTGATCATCTCCACCCCTACTTACTCTAATAATTTCAATCCTATTATTAACCAGTACTCATCTAGCTCTTCAACTCAGATTTTGTTTCAAAAAATCCTAATCATTTTCTAATTGAGGTTTGTTCATTTTTACAAAGAATCATAGAATGTTACAGCACAGAAATAGGCCATTCAGCTCATCAAGTCTGTGCCAGTGTTTTTCTCTACATGAGCCACTTAGTTTAATCCCATACTCCTCATGTAACATATCTTTTAATATTGCTCTTTTTCCAGAAATTATCTAACTTCAACAACTGTTTGTGGCAAAGATTCCACTTTCTAACCATCCTCAGTATAAAGACATTCTTTCCAACCTTTCCTTTGAATCTTATTGTGATTGCCTTCCATGTCTGCCCTCACACCACCGTTCACCATTTATCTGATTATAATCTTGCAGATGACTCAGGTCATCCCATAACCTTGTCAGGTCTAGTGAAAACAGGCTAAGCTTCTCAAGTCTCTCTTCATTATTACTGTTACCTCCTCATCCCTGGTAACATCCTAGTGAATCTATGCTACACCTTTTCTATTTCTTTTATAGTCTCTTTACAGAGTCTCTCAAAACAGTGCCCAATACTCCAGCTGCAGCCTAACTAAGGTCTTGTACAAGTTCAACAGTATTCCGTGGTTTTTAATGGCTAATTTTATATCGCTTTTTTAAAATGGTGAATGCAGAAGAAATGTACTGCAGATGTGGTTGAATAGTAAAGTTTAGTCAACTCGTGCAGACTTTCATGGAAACCAAGAAATCTTTATGGTGACTGGGGGGTGGGTATTGAATGTGAAGCGATTAATCTAACAAAGTTGATCTAGTTTCTTTTAACATTTTTGACAGAAAAGATACACTGGAAGTTAGAATTCAAAAAAGCCCCCTCTTGTGAGACACTCAAAACTGCACAAATCAAATATTTGCGCCATTTATGAGCACCAACAGAAAGGTATTGAATGTATGCAATATGCATATATTAATAAAGAATGCATTTCAAGAGCAAACTTGTTTGGAAAGTTTATAAACTTAGAAATCTACAGTGGACAGTCACTTTATGTATTATGGAACTACTGGGCTGATGACCCAGAGTACTGGTAACAAGATGGAATGTCGACTGTATGCTCATCTGTGATAGAATTCTCCCTAGTGATGAAATGACCACATTTCCTACTCTGGTACTGACTTAGCAGGAACTCCTCAGCATGAAACGACTGTCCCAAAACAAATGACACTGAAAGCAGAAAATATATATGAAATTACAAGTGAACAAAAATGAACTTTTCACAGAGTTTGCTCACACAATGGTCCATTTTCAGTGGGAGGAATTTTTGTGAATGTGAAGAGTGCAGTCTTGATTCAGGTCAACATTGAGGTGTCATTCACCAAACAGTTCCACAGAGGGTGATGAGGCTAAAGATCACACTCAAGAACTTCCACAGAAGACATAAAATTAAATCAATGTCTGTGACAAATTGAGGTTATAAATGATCATATTCTTCTATTTTGTCATGTGAATTATTGTAAGAAACTAATTAGAACAAGGATATACAAATAGATGTAAGCATTTTAGTCACTTATCTTGCAGTTTACAATGTGATTCAAATTGCTTTGTTATTTTTAGTTAAACATTTGATTTACCACTTGCATTGAATGAAAAAGAATGAATAGGTTTTTTAAAAATGCAGGCAGAAATAATAATACGAAAAGAAATTCCAATAAAGTTAATGGTGAGATCACTAGCGATTATGCACATTCCCCATTCAATTAAATCTGGGAGCGGTGTCACTGCTTTAAGTAGAAGAAAAAGAGCTATCCACTAAGTTGTATTACTCTGCCCTTCTCATAGTCTTTTAAAGAAAGAAAAAAAGAACTTGCTTTTATATAATGACCTCGGAGCATCCCACAGCGCTTCACAGCCAACAAAGTGCTTTTGGTCACTTTAAAAATAATTCAAATATTTACCTATTTCCCTTTTAAAAGTTATTATGGATTCTGCTTTTTTTTTATTCGTTCATGGGATGTGGGCGTCGCTGGCGAGGCAGGCATTTATTGCCCATCCCTAATTGCGCTTGAGAAGGTGGTGGTGAGCCGCCGCCTTGAACCGCTGCAGTCCATGTGGTGAAGGTTCTCCCACAGTGCTGTTAGGAAGGAAGTTCCAGGATTTTGACCCAGCGACGATAAAGGAACGGCGATATATTTCCAAGTCGGGATGGTGAGTGACTTGGAGGGGAACGTGCAGGTGGTGTTGTTCCCATGTACCTGCTGCTCTTGTCCTTCTAGGTGGTAGAGGTTGCGGGTTTGGGAGGTGCTGTCGAAGAAGCCTTGGCGAGTTGCTGCAGTGGATCCTGTGGATGGTACACACTGCAGCCACTGCGCCGGTGGTGAAGGGAGTGAATGTTTAGGATGGTGGATGGAGTGTCATTCAAGCGGGCTGCTTTGTCCTGGATGGTGTCGAGCTTCTTGAGTGTTGTTGGAGCTGCACTCATCCAAGTAACTGGAGAGTATTCCATCACACTCCTGACTTGTGCCTTGTAGATGGTGGAAAGGCTTTGGGGAGTCAGGAGGTGAGTCACTCGCCGCAGAACACACAGCCTCTGACCTGCTCTTGTAGCCACAATATTTATATGGCTGGTCCAGTTAAGTTTCTGGTCAATGGTGACCCCCAGGATGTTGATGGTGGGGGATTCAGTGATGGTAATGCCATTGAATGTCAAGGGGAGGTGGTTAGACTCTCTCTTGTTGGAGATGGTCATTGCCTGGCACTTGTCTGGCGCGAATGTTACTTGCCACTTATGAGCCCAAGCCTGGATGTTGTCCAGGTCTTGCTGCATGCGGGCTCGGACTGCTTCATTATTTGAGGGGTTACGAATGGAACTGAACACTGCAATCATCAGCGAACATCCCATTTCTGACCTTATGATGGAGGGAAGGTCATTGATGAAGCAGCAGAAGATGGTTGGGCCTTATGCTTCCAACATACACATTCTATGTCCTAACAATCGTCTACGTAAAATAATTTCTCCTGATTTCTTTCTTTCCTTTGACAATGATTTTAAATTTCTGTCCTTTAGTTTGTGCACATTGATTAGTGGAAATATATTTTCCTTATTTTATCTTATCAAAATGTCTTATCATTTTGGACACCTCTGTCAGATCTCTTCTTAGCCTCTATGCTCATGAAAACAATCCCAGTTTCTCTAGTCTCTTCTCACAAGTACAGGCTCTCATTCCTAGTATCACCTTAGTAAATCTTGTCAGTAGTCTCTCCATGACCATGGCATCCATGCTAATATAGGGTGCCCAAAACTGGATACAGTATTCTAACTACCATAACCAATGGTCTGTATAGATTTAGCATTACCTCTTTCATTTTGTAACCTATGCATTATTTATAAAACCCAACATCTTATATACCTTTTTTAACAGCTTTATACACTTGTCCTCCTACTTTTGAAAATTGGAGTACCTGAACTGCTAAGTCTATCTTTGCTCTTTACTCCATTTAAAGGTTTGCCGTTTATCAAATGAATTTCCTTTCCTTATTCTTCCCCTCAAAATGTATCACCTCACATTTCTCCTTATTAAATTTCATCTGACATCTATCTGCCCAATCTACTAACCTACCTATGCTCTCCAGAAGTCATCCATTGTACTCTTCATTGTTAACCAGTGTTTTTGGGTGTGTACACTAGATATTTTCTTGAGTTCGGCATCAGCGGTCACTCCCGCAGGGGACCTTGGATCCAGAGCGCACCTTTTTCTTCACAGTAACTAGATAAATGATAGTAAGGACCAAGGATCGTAACAGGGAACCATTAGTCTGTACACCAGCTACTGGAATGTAACACTTATTGCCATATGGTTCTCCTCACCATGGACTACTCCTTATTGCCATATGGTTCTCCTCACCATGGACTACTCCTCAGAATCGGTTTCTTTCTTGGACACACGAATCTCCATCAAAGACGGGCACCTCAGCACCTCACTCTACCGCAAGCCCACGGACAACCTCACGATGCTCCACTTTTCCAGCTTCCACCTTAACCACGTCAAAGAGGCCATCCCCTATGGACAGGCCCTGTGAATATACAGGATCTGCTCAGACGAGGAGGAATGCGATGGACACCTACAGACGCTGAAAGACGCCCTCGTAAGAACGGGATATGACGCTCGACTCGTCGATCGACAGCTCCGATGGGCCACAGCGAAAAATCGCATAGACCTCCTCAGAAGACAAACACGGGACGCAACCAACAGAGTACCCTTCGTCGTCCAGTACTTCCCCGGAGCGGAGAAACTACACCATGTTCTCCGCAGCCTTAAACATGTCATCGATGACGACGAACACCTCGCTAAGGCCATCCCCACGCCTCCACTACTCGCCTTCAAACAGCCACCCAACCTCAAACAGACCATCGTTCGCAGCAAATTAACCAGCTTTCAGGAGAACAGCGTCCGCGACACCACACAACCCTGCCACGGCAACCTCTGCAAGATATGCCAGATCATCGACACAGATACCACCATCACACGAGAGGACACCACCCACCAGGTACATGATTCATACTCCTGTGACTCGGCCAACGTTGTCTACCTCATACGTTGCAGGAAAGGATGCCCCGGAGCATGGTACATTGGCGAGACCATGCAGACACTGCGACAACGGATGAACAGACACCGCGCAACAATCGCCAGACAGGAGGGTTCCCTCCCAGTCGGGGAACACTTCAGCAGTCAAGGCCATTCAGCCACCGATCTTCGAGTAAGCGTTCTCCAAGGCGGCCTTCGAGACACACGACAACGCAAAATCGTCGAACAGAAATTGATAGCCAAGTTCCGCACCCATGAGGACGGCCTCAACCGGGATCTTGGGTTCATGTCACGCTACACGTAACCCCACCAGCGAAAAAAGAGTTATCTGTTTTTAATACAACTGATCATTCTCTCTCTCTTCCTTTCGGATGTTTCTCTCTCTCTCTCTCTCTCTCTCTGTCTTTGGGTTCGGACCATTTGTATATTCAGTAGTCCTGTATGTACTGTCGCTCTATCTGATTGCCTTGACAACGGGCAGTTGGAAAGATTATCTGTAATCACCAGGTATTGTTCTCTGACTATATATGCGGTAACCTTCAAGGAATTCCACACTCACCTGACGATGGAGAAAGCCTCCGAAAGCTTGTGAATTTCAAATAAAACTGTTGGACTATAACCTGGTGTTGTAAGATTGCTTACATTTGAAAAACAAACTGGATGTACTCACTTTTACCAAGCTGAACACTCAGGCTTTTGAACCAATAAATTGTTTATTTACATGGAACAGATGAATGAAACAGTGAAATACTTAAAAAACAGTAAAGATGGCACTAACTTTCTCTCTAAACATAGTCTTAAAATATGGATTCACTTCTTACCCTGTGGAACAGACAATTGTTTGAAATATAGTTCAGCTATCCTGCTTGTTGGTTCTGGAACCTTTGAAACACATAATCTTGCAACTGCTGAATGCAAGAGTCACACACTGACTTAAAGCTGCCTGCAAACTCACCCGGCACCCAATATAATTCTGTAATATGAGAACTCCGATCCTGAACTGTCCGATGAAGAGGGGGTTTCGCGCTGGAAAGCTGCGCAGTGGGCGGACTGCGCACCCGCATCATGGGCTGTCAGCTGGAGGAGCCCTATTTATAGGGGCAGACCTCCACTGACTGATGCTGCAGAAAATAGGCGAAAATAGGCAAAATTACAACGTAGAGCAGCCCAGGGGGAAGGCTGCTCCCAGGTTTAATGATGCCTCACTCCAGGTCTTACTGGATGGGGTGAGGAGGAGGAGGAGGGAGATTTTCCACCCGGCGGACAGGAGGAAGTGGCCTGCCTCTGCTACCACGAAGGCCTGGCTCGAGGTGGCAGAGGAGGTCAGCAGCACCACCAACATACCACGCACCTGCATACAGTGCAGGAGGTGCTTCAATGACCTAACCAGGTCAGCCGAAGTGAGTACTCTTACTCATTCCCCTACACTCTGTCTGCCACATCACCGCCTCCACCCCACATCTCCTTCTGCACTGCCATAACTACTCTATCACATCATTCCTCACACCCACTGAACCCTCATCTTACCTGCACTTCCACCACTACCACTCAACCCAGTCCTCATACAATCTCATGGCTCTGTCTCATACTCACCCTCTCATGCATTTCTTTCACGGTCAACCTCACCCAACCTGCCACTACCTGTGTTGCAGCCACAGGGCATGCATCACGTATGTGTAGTAGGAAGCATAAGGCAAACGTGTCATGAGCATGAAGGGAATGCACAAGGGTGTTTGAGGGTTTGTCATGGTTTTTACTTATATTTGATTTCTGATCAACTCACATTACATATTATATTGTTACCACTACTGCCACATCTTGGCCATTCTTGACTGGCTTGTGCAATAATGCCCTTTCATGAGGTTCTCCATGAACACCCTTGATGCCACCCATTGGGTCACCCTACAGTGGGTGTATGTGTAGTTGCACGACCATTTTGTGCAGGTGCCTGTTGCGCAGCATTGTGTTGTGTAGCTCCACATGGTGGAGGTGGACAGCATGCCTGGCGAAGCTGGTGATGTTGCTCATCCTCCAATGGAGTGATGAATGCAGCTTTGGAACCACCCCCCCCCCCAACCAATCCTGACGGTGTGAGTGTGAGGGGGTCCAAAAAGTAGGTAAATGTGTTTGGACAGCAGAGTTTGAGTTTAGGGTATGATGTAATAATTTTGAGTGTGGAGACAACGATGTGGCAGGCAAAACTTTGTCTGAGGTGACAGAGTGCCCTGCTGCAATGAGTGAGGTATCCCCCCAACTGTCAAGGAATCCTCTGTATCTCCCAATGGCTGCTGACTGAATCACGTCAGCAACAACAGGGAGCGTTTCCCACAGCATGGGAAAAACGATGTCGAGAGTCCAAAATCACATCCCTGCTAAAATCTCTTCCCAATGAGGTCTGTCAACGACCTCAAGTACCTCCCTAACTATCTAAACTGTCATCCCACCGGCTTTAATTGCCGGTGGGAGTCCTGCATGCGGGGGCTGCGCACGCACCGATTCGCGCCATTGGGGAATCCAGAAGTGGACGGGTTGCAGCCGGGCTCCGGACCCCCTCCGGGATTCCCCAATTTTAGGAACCCCCTCCCACCACGAAAGCACCCGCTCGGCCATCCTAAAATTGACCCCCCTATTTTTGTGTCTTCTGCAAATTGTGATATTGTGTCTCCATATACGAGTCCAGATATATATATATATATATATAGAGAGAGAGACGAACTAAAGCTCTCCTGCCTGTTGCAGGGCAAACATACCAAAAGGTTAGTATCTGTGGTTCGCCAGATTTTTCTACAGGTTTCTGTGTGACTGAAACCTTTCTCTGAGAAGCTTTTCTTTCACTGTAGAACATCCAGCAATTGTTATTGAGTTACATCAGGTCATATGGGCCCTCTGATGGGCCAATTGTGACCCCTGCAGATGAATGAAATTGCAGCTCAGCAGGATAAGGGCTGACAAATTCTTAATAGACAACCCTGAATGAAGTTTTCCTACAAACGATAGGTATTTTTGTTTGGTTGCCAATTGTTAAAACCGAAGTAAACACCAGTGCGGGGGGAGGGGGCGAAGTTTTAATCCCCAAGAATGATGGGTGGGAGGTGAAAATAGTAGTTTTTTGGGTCGCAACCACAACCTGGCTCCAACGCACCCACTTCCGGGTTTAATGAGGGCCCATTTGGATGCATGCGAGGAACGCACTGGCAGAGGTTGCGTCCCCAATTAGTGCTGGCGGGTGGGTATTTAGTGGCTACTTAACGTCAATCAAAGCTACTTTCCTAGGCTGGATCCTATCCTTAGATCTGCGTCCAGATGACTTGGGATCATTCCCGTAGCTATCCTGAAAGCAGTGGAAGAATTAAGAGACGTTGAGTAGCCTTTTCTTTAATTGAATTTAACTAAGCTTTAAATTTAACGCCTCCAGGACGGCTTTCCCTTGGCTCATGAATCTTGCCAAGAGGTGAGAAGGGCCGGTTCATCAGGTAAGTGCCCTTATTGTACTGCTTGTGGGCCAGGAGGAGCAGGAGTGCTTCCTCCAGGTTCAAAGAGCTCACCTGCCACAATCGGAGCTGCTCGATTGGCTGAACCCCCGTGTCCGAGACGTCCCCCCACCCCCCGCAATGTCTCTGACTCTCCCGATGACTCCAGCCCCTGATATCTCCAGTCCCTGATATCTCTGCCCCCCCGATGGCCGAACCCCCCCACCCCCAGCGATGTTTCCGACCCCCTTAAGTCTCCAGCCCTTGTCCGATCTCTCCAGCCCTCCGCCGATCTCCAGAAGTAAAATTGTATTCATTCAATTAGGTTGCAATCGCACATACTGACCCGCCGACTTTTCTTCTGGGTTTGGCGCCTGAAAAACTCCCCCTCCCACCCTCGCTGTCTTCCTGGCTCCAGGTAAAAATCATGCTGCAGATAACAGGGTCGTCTTTAGCTTTTTCTGGACAGAGCTTCAAACACGGTTATGTATATAGAACAGATAATACTAATTGGTAATAAAACATGAGTCAACAACTACATCCACATCTCTTTCTAGAACTTTCTGTGTTTTGTCTTGTATACCCTATTTTCTCCTCCTTTCTATGGATTGGGCGAGCCACAATTCCACCTTGTCACAGTTCATTGCCTAGTCTGTGCAACCTGTCCTCATAACCCTTGTAGCTCCGGTATCATTCTGGTGAATCTGCACTGCATCTCCCCCCAGGCCTTTCTGAGATGTGGTGCCCAGAACTGAACGCAGTACTCCAGATGCAGTCTAACCAGAGCTTTATACAACTGTAGCAAAACTTCCACCCCTTTGTATTCCATCCGCCTCGAGATAAAGGTTAACATTCCATTAGCCCCGTCCACTAGTTTTTAGTGATTTCTGTACATGGACCCCTAAATGTCTCTGCTCCTCCAAAGTTCCTAGCTTCTTACCATTCAGAAAACACTATGATATATCTTTCTTAGGTCCAAAGAGGATGACTGCACATTTCCCCACATTGAACTCCATTTGCTGCAAAGTGTCCCTTTGCAACTTTCTGCTCACATCTACACTACTCACTGTGCCACCTAACTCAGTGTCATCAGCAGACTTGGATATATGGCTCTCTATTCCTTCATCTAAGTCTTTGATAAATACAGTGAAAAGCTGAGGCCAAAGTACAGATCCCTGGGGAACACCCTTAGTCACAATCCTGCCAATTGGAGTACATAGCCATTATCCCTACTCTGTATCTCCTACCTCCTAACCAATTCCCTACCCATGTCAATAGGTTGCCTCCAATGGCATGCGCTTTGATTTTCGCTAACAGACTAATTTGCAACAACAACAACTTGTATTTATATAACACCTTAATGTAGTAAAACATCCCAAGGCACTTTGCAGGAGCGTTATCAAACAAAATTTGACACCGAGCCACATAGGAGATATCAGAACAGGTGATCAAAAGCTCGGTCAAAGAGGTAGGTTTTGAGTAGCGTCTTAAAGGAGAAGAGAGAGGTAGAGACGTGGAGAGGTTTAGGGAGGGAATTCCAGAGCTTAGGGCTTAGGTAGTTGAAGACATGGCCACCAATGATGGAGCGATGAAAATTGGGGACGTACAAGAGGCCAGAATTGGAGGGGTGCATTGGAGGGTTGTAGGGCTGGAGGAGGTTACAGAAATAGGATGGGGTGAGGCCACAGAGTGATCTAAAAACAAGGATGAGAATTTTAATATCGAGGCATTCCCAGACCGGGAGTCAATGTAGGTCAGCGAGCACAGGGGTGAATGGGACTTGGTGCAAGATAGGATATGGTCAGCAAAGTTTTGGATGAGCTCAGGTTTATGGAGGGTGCAAGGTGGGAGGCCAACCAGGAGAGCATTAGAATGGTATTTGCAATTTTACTGAATTGTTGAATTTTTTCTGTTCTTGTTAAGTGATAAATTTTACTTTAGTGGTATATAATGGGGTGGATGAGGAACTGTCATGGTGGGTGTAATCTCAGAAAATTTTATTTCTTGCAATACGATTGGGTAGAATTTTTTGGTAAAATATGATTGTGTAGAAGTCATTTTTATTGAAATGTAATGGGGAGAAAATTGAAATTGGGAAGAAATAGTGAAAGGAGAAATTAATTAATTAGAAAAGAGAAAAACACGGGGGAAGAAGTTTGACAGGCAAACTTGACAGTCGTGATGTAGACACCAGACACACATATCAGACATTAGAAATTGTATTGTAAGGGTATGTTCAATGTATATAAGAACTGTTGCAACTACAGGAAGTTAATTAAGTGTGGACGGTGTTACACAGGTTTCAAATTGTGTATGATTGTGGCTTGGCAACATACTGCAGTGGTTCTCCAATGTGCTGTGCCATGGCATGACATGACTGTATTCTCTTATTTCCCCACACAGCAGATTTGTGATCCCAGCCGTGCTTATGTGGGAGAGGCAGCATGTGGAAATCACTCACTTCCCCACAAGGAGGGAAACTGGAGGCAAGTCACCCTATGCTGCCCTTCCTTACCTTCTACTAGCTAACTCAAACATGGTAGAGGCTTGAGAGCAGGTCATTTGCCTGCCCTGTGAGGCAGAGATTGTGAGACCTACAACAAGAGAAGAAAATATACTTACATGGCAAATTAATAAAAGATATGATAATGACTTAGATCCTATATCTGTAAAAAAAGACTTTCAATCTTTTCCAATTTTCCTTGCTTACCACTTTGCTCCAAGTTGCTCACTCAATATCTGCTGTTGAATTTTAATAGCAGAAGCAGAGAAATTAACAGAAAGTGAAAATTTGCAATATTCTTTCAGCTGCCATTTTGAGATTGAAATACTGCTTCAGACCTCAAATAAAATTGAAGATGCCTCATGTTATTCTGGAAACAAAACCAGCACTGAATTGACTTATCACTTGTACTCTTGCTGATGTGGGAGGAAAGAGAATTTTGGACAAATTGTAGAAATGCAGTGGTGCAAAGCAGTTGACAAACGGTAATTTGAATACTATTAATTGGAAAACAATATTCCATCCTCTAGCAAAGCCATCCTTCACCTGAATATCGAATACCTCAATTACAGATAATACAGTTTAGGGAAGGCCTTGATCTGAAAGAGTGGTGACAGGTTTTTTAAGCTTAATGCAAAGCGCAACCTTCCTATTCCATTTGTTAATTCAGTGCAGCATCCTCAACATGTCTGTGTTTACCCACTCCAGTTTTTTTTTTACCTTACCTCTGAAGTCAATGGCTCATGTTGGAGTATAGTTGCCATCCCTGTTGCAATATTCAGGTGAAAGATGGCTTTGCTAGAGGATGGAATATTGTTTTCCAATTAATAGTAGGAGACATTTTAGAGATCTTCTGGAATTATTTCTTGAAAATTTTTTTTTTAAATCTGTAATTACTCCTACCTGTCAGCTCCCATCATCCACACTATGAACATTTCCTTAATTACTAACCATGCCTATCCTTTTGATCCATCAGAAGCCACGCTTGAGTGCACCACAGATGGCCTGGCTGATATAAACAAGTAAAAAAAGTTAACCCAGGCTGGGATTAAAGCTCCTTTTAGCATTTCCTTCCGCTGAAATAAAACTTTTTTATACCCTTCAAAATGTTACATGTAGTGGGCCATTGAATTAATGATGCTCATCTATTGAAAACATAATTCATTATAACAATATAGAATGAAATTTTAATATGGATTCTCTAAATGGGATTTCAGTGCTTTGTTAGTATAGCTACTGGACCATGCTGATATAATAATTTGGGTAGAATTTTTCTCAATAGACTGAGTGGAACAGGAGAATATAGAACATTTCAGCCATTGACAAGCATATCATAATTATATGTGATACAATAAAATACAAAAACCTCATAATTATTCCCAAAAGTACCCAACCAATCATGACCTTTTCTATAATTAGGTATCTTCAAATTAGTACCTAGACAGTTTGAAATTGTGGCCCCTATTGCAATGGCTAGAAGATTTGATGATAAGATACCAGTGTTTGAAAAAAAACCTGACTTTTTAAATAAATGTTATGTCATATTTTTAACTAGATATATTTGAAAAGACAATAGGGGATATTTTGAACAAAAAGTACCCCCCCCCCAATGGACTTCCTTTCCCATTTAATAAACGATTTGACTCAATTATTTTTGGTATGTCTTCCACTTTTGTCAGAATGTGCAGTCAGCATAGGGTAGTCTTGAATCATCCAAAACTTCCAATTTTAATAACCAGTAACAAAGAGCATGTTTGGATGTAAAGTTGATGTTCCATGGTGTATTTCTTTATACAATGCTTGTAGCTTGCCCATGGCTGGCTTGAAGAATTGTGTGATAACTAATTATGTTCTGAACAGTAGAGGATTAAACAGTAAATTCCTACTCCAGGTATGGTGCTGGCCACATGCTGTGAGTATAGACTGAAAGAAAGGTTTGTGAGTTAGGATTCACTTAGTATTGAAGTGCTGAGAAATTTTTGGCAGTATTTCATAGCTTCTGTAGGCAACCTCTTCAGTCATACAACATTGTCTTATGTATCAGCAACTCAGCCAAACACATTTATATTTTCTGGTATTAGTTTAGCTATTTTTTTAAACAAGCATTTAAGGATGTGGTATACCTTGTCTGCATTTCTAACTGAGGCTAACAGCTAATGTGACAACTATATGAATTTTGTTCAGCTAGGTTTATAAGTATGCTTAAAAACTGTAATAAAAGCTAAGGTGAATTCGTCATTTTAAAAAATCTAAAATGGCTGCTTAAAGACACGTTGACTTACAGTTACATAATCGTTTAATCTCGTTGTGAATTGGCATGTGGAAAGAAGACAATGGTTCTTGTGCTGCTGGGACCACGGACGGCTTATTTCTGGAATGCTAGAGTTAAATGATGCCTTTTATTGCTTGTTCCTATGTGATTATCTGTATCTAGAAGCAAAAAGCAGAGGCTAGCAATATAAAACATGCATTCCCAATATTGGTTCCATTGTGAAAATTTCAATATCTTTATAACATGTTAATGGGAAGAACGTCTTGGAAATAGATACTCCTCTCCACCTCATTATGATATGTCACAAAATACAACTGTGGGCATTGTGTACTGGACTGGAAATTCTTAGGAAATTTGTAAACATTATATAAGTTTTTGGAAATGTTTTCTTCACTGGTCACAAATTTAAAAAAATAGCACCATGCATACAGGATAATTGATAGCAAATAACCATGAGTGCTCTGTGGTTGAGTAGTAGACCAAGAGATGCTGCAAACATAAGATACCCATGATTATGTGTGTGATAGTACATAAGGAAAATATAGCCTTTTTATTGATGTCAAAATAATCTGCAACAAATATTATGTTAACACCTGATGTATTTTGTGATTGCAGACAGGGCCAGCCTTGAACTTTGCAAGGCCCCTTCAGCATTGAAAGTATGTTTATATGGAATTTCCAAAGCTTTCTATGTTGTTCAGATCTGAAACCTGAGTACTGAAGAATTACACCACTTGAACTGATTGCTGTAAGGCATTAAAATACTACTAAACCTATTGAGAAATACTACTGCTTCTTTATGTATCTGAGGTAATCCTGCATTAAGTTCAACAATATCAAATTCGGACTCTGCTACATTTGGGAGTAAGTGTTGCATTGTTGGTAATGCTGTCATCAGAATGATCCTCTTCAATTTTACACCCCAAATGCTGACTGTGTCTTAGGCTGTGACACAATTATAAAATGCAATGTGGCTTCTTCCTGACATTTTTCACTTTATTCTGCCCAATTTTTCTTCCTTTTTTGCACTCTGGGGGTATAATTATATGCTCTGTCACTGTGTCTGCTGCAATCAACAATTGTGGAACTCAGACGGATGATACCTAGAATAAATTTATCACGTATAAAATGCCATTGACTAATGTCCACTTAATTACTGTTTTAGCAGCAAAACTGAATTAAAGTTAACTTATCCAAATGGAAGTTGATGAGAGGAAGCGGCTAGTAGTATAAAACGAACAGGAAAGAGTCTGTCACTGCGGACGAATAGCATTGCTTATAACAATTGTGCAACACTCTCTGTCTTATCCTTGTAGAATAGTTATAGCAGAGAAGGAGGCCATTCGGCCCATCGAGCCCATGCTGGTTCTTTGTAAGAGCAATCTGGTTAGTCTCTTTCCCCGTAGCCCGGCAAATTTTTTCTCTTCAAGTATTTATCCAATTCCTTTTTGAAGGCCACGATTGAATCTGCTTCGACCACCCTTTCAAGCAGCGCATTACAGATCATAACTACTCGCTGCGTAAAAAGGTTTTTCCTCATGTCGTCTTTGGTTCTTTCGCCAATCACCTTAAATCTGTGTCCTCTGGTTCTCGATCCTTCCGCCAATGGGAACAGTTTCTCTTTATTTACTTTGTCTAAACCCTTCATGATTTTGAATACTTCTATCAAATCTCCTCTCAACCTTCTCTGCTCTAAAGAGAACACCACCAGCTTCTCCAGTCTATCCACTTAACTAAAGTCCTTCATCCCTGGAACCATTCTAGTAAGTCTTTTCTGCACCCTTTCTAAGGCCTTCACATCCTTCCTAAAGTTTGATGCCCAGAATTGGACACAATACTCCAGTTGTGGTAAACCAGTGTTTTATAAAGGTTCAACATGACTTCCTTGCTTTTGTACTCAATGCCTCTATTTATAAATGATGTGGAGATGCCGGTGATGGACTGGGGTTGACAAATGTAAGGAATCTTACAACACCAGGTTATAGTCCAACTGTTTTATTTGAAAATCACAAGCTTTCGGAGGCTTTCTCCTTCGTCAGGTGAGCGAGTGTGGGATTCCATGGAAGGTTACCGCATTTATATTCAGAGAACAATACCTGGTGATTACAGATAATCTTTGTCAAGGCAATTAAAGTGTTCAGACAGAGTGATGTTACCTACAGGACCACCGAATACACAAACGGCCAGAACACAAAACAGAGAGAGAGAGGGAGAGAAACATCCGAAAGGAAGAGAAAGACAGAGAATGACCCGTTGTGTTAAAAACAGATAACTTTTTTTCAATGGTGGGGTTACGTGTAGTGTGACATGAACCCAAGATCCCGGTTGAGGCCGTCCTCATGGGTGCGGAACTTGGCTATCAATTTCTGTTCGACGATTTTGCGTTGTCGTGTGTCTCGAAGGCCGCCTTGGAGAATGCTTACCCGAAGATCGGTGGCTGAATGTCCTTGACTGCTGAAGTGTTCCCCGACTGGGAGGGAACCCTCCTGTCTGGCAATTGTTGTGCGGTGTCTGTTCATCTGTTGTCGCAGTGTCTGCATGGTCTCGCCAATGTACCATGCTCCGGGGCATCCTTTCCTGCAACGTATGAGGTAGACAACGTTGGCCGAGTCACAGGAGTATGAACCATGTACCTGGTGGGTGGTGTCCTCTCGTGTGATGGTGGTGTCTGTGTCGATGATCTGGCATGTCTTGCAGAGGTTGCTGTGGCAGGGTTGTGTGGTGTCGTGGACGCTGTTCTCCTGAAAGCTGGGTAATTTGCTGCGAACGATGGTCTGTTTGAGGTTGGGTGGCTGTTTGAAGGCGAGAAGTGGAGGTATGGGGATGGCCTTAGCGAGGTGCCTCCGAAAGCTTGTGATTTTCAAATAAAACAGTTGGACTATAACCTGGTGTTGTAAGATTCCTTACATTTGTCAACCCCAGTCCATCACCAGTATCTCCACATCATGGCTACTATCAACACCACAAACTGCCAGCTCACAGTGGAGAGGATATCCAAGAAGATCGCGCATATAGACACAGACATCAAGTTTTTACAGAGCTGCAAGAAAGCAGACAAGATCCCGAAAGGACTACAGATCACGAACCCACTCAAGTCGACATACAACTCAGATTACGCTGAGAGACTCTGCCGTCGCACCTCTTGCACACTCCGCAACCATCTCGTACACCAACTCTACAGCAGACGCCGCAACCTCGAAACCAAGATAGAGTCCATGCTCTCAACCTGTACTCAGGACACAGCAGACCAGCTACGAGACACTGCCAAACAGACAAGGCAACGGAACTACGCCGCCTACATGAAAACCAAGAGCAGGAAGCTTGAGAAACTCGGCATCACCACCAGCATCAACAAGCCTCCCCCGGTACCACGGTTGCAACCACAGGGAAGTCTATCGTCAATTTATCCAACCACACCCTTCAACCAGACGAAATCGAAGTTCTCAGCCGAGGGCTCAATTTCTGCCCCACCACCAAAATGGACCCCATTGGTCTCGCGACGGACACAGAGGAATTCATCAGGAGAATGAGACTCCGGGAATTCTTCCACAAATCCCAAGATTTCAGCAGCGAACCCAATGAGACAATCAACGATCCGGAACAACAGACAGAGGAATCCGCGGTACAGCAACCGAAGAAGAAAGAGTCAAACTGGACTCCTCCGGAGGGTCGCTGCCCTAAGCTTGACATGTATGCTCAAGCTGTCAGGAAATGCGTCAATGCCAGATTCATCAGCTGCACTCACAAGACAGTCCAGAATGTCACCCAAGCACAACGCAACGCCATCGACGCTCTCAAAACCAACCGCAACATCGTCATCAAACCAGCGGACAAAGGAGGAGTCATCGTCACACAGAACAGAATGGACTATTGCAAAGAAGCATACCGACAACTGGACAACCAGGAACACTACAGACGGTTACCCGCAGATCCGACCAAGGAACACACCCACCAGCTCAACAAACTGATCAAGACCTTCGATCCAGACCTTCAAAGCATCCTACGCGCACTCATCCCACGTACTCCCCGCGTGGGAGACTTCTGCTGCCTCCCAAAGATACACAAAGCCAACACACCCGGACGTCCTATCGTTACATGCATCGGAACCCTGTGTGAGAACCTCTCTGGATACGTCGAGGGCATCCTGAAGCCCATCATACAGGGAACCCCCAGCTTCTGTCGCGACACTACAGACTTCCTACAAAAACTCAGCACCCACGGACCAGTTGAACCAGGAACACTTCTCACCACGATGGACGTCTCGGCACTCTACACCAGTATCCCCACGATGACGGCATCGCTGCAGCAGCCTCAGTACTCAACACCAACAACAGCCAATCTCCAGACGCCATCCTACAACTCATCCGCTTCATCCTGGATCACAATGTCTTCACCTTCGATAACCAGTTCTTTACCCAAACAGACGGAACAGCCATAGGGACCAAATTCGCACCCCAATACGCCAACATTTTCATGCACAAGTTCGAGCAGGACTTCTTCACTGCACAGGACCTCCAACCAATGCTATGCACCAGATACATCGATGACATTTTCTTCCTATGGACCCATGGCGAAGAATCACTGAAGAGACGACACGATAACATCAACAAGTTCCATCCCACCATCAAACTCACCATGGACTACTCCTCAGAATCGGTTTCTTTCTTGGACACACGAATCTCCATCAAAGACGGGCACCTCAGCACCTCACTCTACCGCAAGCCCACGGACAACCTCACGATGCTCCACTTTTCCAGCTCCCACCCTAACCACGTCAAAGAGGCCATCCCCTATGGACAGGCCCTGCGAATACACAGGATCTGCTCAGACGAGGAGGAACGCGATGGACACCTACAGACGCTGAAAGACGCCCTCGTAAGAACGGGATATGACGTTCGACTCGTCGATCGACAGTTCCGACGGGCCACAGCGAAAAATCGCATAGACTTCCACAGAAGACAAACACGGGACGCAACCAACAGAGTACCCTTCGTCGTCCAGTACTTCCCCGGAGCGGAGAAACTAGGCCATGTTCTCCGAAGCCTTCGACATTTCATCGATGACGACGAACACCTCGCTAAGGCCATCCCCACACCTCCACTACTCGCCTTCAAACAGCCACCCAACCTCAAACAGACCATCGTTCGCAGCAAATTACCCAGCTTTCAGGAGAACAGCGTCCACGACACCACACAACCCTGCCACGGCAACCTCTGCAAGACATGTCAGATCATCGACACAGACACCACCATCACACGAGAGGACACCACCCACCAGGTACATGGTTCATACTCCTGTGACTCGGCCAACATTGTCTACCTCATACGTTGCAGGAAAGGATGCCCCGGAGCATGGTACATTGGCGAGACCATGCAGACACTGCGACAACGGATGAACAGACACCGCGCAACAATCGCCAGACAGGAGAGTTCCCTCCCAGTCGGGGAACACTTCAGCAGTCAAGGACATTCAGCCACCGATCTTCGGGTAAGCATTCTCCAAGGCGGCCTTCGAGACACACGACAACGCAAAATCGTCGAACAGAAATTGATAGCCAAGTTCCGCACCCATGAGGACGGCCTCAACCGGGATCTTGGGTTCATGTCACGCTACACGTAACCCCACCATTGAAAAAAAGTTATCTGTTTTTAACACAACGGGTCATTCTCTGTCTTTCTCTTCCTTTCGGATGTTTCTCTCCCTCTCTCTCTCTGTTTTGTGTTCTGGCCGTTTGTGTACTCGGTGGTCCTGTTGGTAACATCACTCTGTCTGAACACTTTAATTGCCTTGACAATGGGCAGTTGGAAAGATTATCTGTAATCACCAGGTATTGTTCTCTGAATATAAATGCGGTAACCTTCCATGGAATCCCACACTCGCTCACCTGACGAAGGAGAAAGCCTCCGAAAGCTTGTGATTTTCAAATAAAACAGTTGGACTATAACCTGGTGTTGTAAGATTCCTTACATTTGTCAACCCCAGTCCATCACCGGCATCTCCACATCATATGCTGCACCTGACCTGGGAATGCTGATGCTTAAAGTAATTGTCATTGAAATGGGAAATGTTCTATTATCTAGCACTAATACCATCACCTCAAAAAAACAAGAAAAGTACTGATTTTTTTTCTATGTATTAAATTCACTGATAGGCATCCATTATTATCTTCACTATATCCAATGGATACTGAGTTTTCATATAAAATATAATGGTTGTTTTTGCAATTTTGATTTCCTTATTTTTGTTTGCTGCATGACATAGAACTGTACAGAATATGATTTGAACAGTATTGCCTAGTTATTCTGGGTTGTGAATTACAGAAAATGTTCTATCTATGACTTGTTATATTTCACTGCAGTATGAGTCATGTGATATATTATTACTGCAGTTTAAGTCATGTGATACAATTGCAGGTGTCTGCCATCTGGGAATTATCACTCAACTTTGCCACAGGTTTCAATAACACAGTAACCTTTTAATATACAAAGCACATGTTTCAAGGAACTGAAGCATTATATATGGTGTTGATAAATCATTCAAGCGTGACCCTTTTGATGAACCCCTTAATGTGCCACTGCCTTGTAACACGTGGAAATATGTTTAAACCATTATATACAAAACATATATATAGGAATGTTAATGACGCAAATTTACATTTCTGTAGTATTCCTCGTGTACAGAAAGATGTGATGAATACAAAAATGTCTGTTTCTTTTCTGCTTTGATTTTAAATAGGGTAAATCTGAATTAAAAATGTCAGCTGTGTCTCCAAGATGTTTGCTAGAAGTTCTCTTTGTTGTCTGGCAAAGTTGATATGTAGATGGTCAGTACACTTGGCTGGCTGCATTGCAATTATGCTTGTTGAATTATTCAATGAGAAAATCTGTCCCAAATGGGATTTCTTTGTTGTTTCAATCCATGTCAGGCCACACAAAATATAGTCCATTGTCGTGTCCATGAGGTCTCCTGCAGGGCCACTTTATGTGAATGCATCTTAGTGATAATTGTCTCAAAATGTCATTTCTTTTGTTATCAAGCTCAGAAATTCTGAACACCACCAAATGACACATTTCCTAGGCCGGTAACACATTGTTTGCTGTAATGTGTGTCTGCTCAAATATTGTTTGTTAATGCCAATCTTCAATGAAACTGCTTTTACTTCAAACAAAAAGGTATCCTTATATTTCCGGGACCCTCTCAAGGTCTTCAGTTTTCTGTTTGCCATACCTCTAATACGTGCAGGCGGCAGTAAGGACCTCATAAGAAATAATCTTAAGGAATTTACCATTGGCGTGTGTTTCTAAGAATATGCTGAGAGCAGCTGCAAGAATAATAGACACTACCTTTTTCTAAAGTCCGTCCGGTTTGTATAAAGTGCAAGTTTTGTTTTTTCATTTGATTTGTAAAGCACCTGTTACAGTTCAGGCTTTGTCTGTCTTTCTAGTCCTGTATATAAATTTATCTATAAATAAAATCAGAATGCTAGTCTTAGACTATATGCAGTGTTTTTTTTGGCTTTTTGAGTGATGGGAGAACTTTTTTGATATTTTACATGCTCTACTAAATGATTTGAGGTTAATAGATCCAGGCTATACTAACCCATACACGTTTGAAAACAAAGGCACAGGTTTTAGTTCTGTTTGATGGAAACTGTAACACAAAAAAATACTTGAACTATAACAGATGTCTCAGAGCAGATGAAAAAAATGGATGACAAGCAGGAGGATATGCAGAAACAGAGTTGGGGATGGAGTTGAGAGCACAGTGGGAGAAGAGCATTCACACTTGTGAAGAGATGGAGGTGGTAAGCTGGAGGGATTTAGAACACTTAGCATCTAGCACTCCTATAATGTCACATATTATTTTCAGATGCTAAAGGATCTATAGAAATGAATGTCTTAGCCTGGAAATTACAGGGCGGGCCACTTTGGGGCGGATCTTGGGCAGGGTGGAGCATCCCGTTGTCTGCATCCATGACCCCAACCCATATCCCAGGGTCAAGGATGTTTGAATATTTTGGGTTGATGCCAACAGCATTTATAATACCCACCTCAAGTGGGGTGGGGGGGGGGGGGGGGGAGATGGAATTTATTGCAACCCTCTGGTGCAGCATAAGTGGGTCATGGTCATGGGGAATTGGTGAACATCTGGTCTCCATAATGCAATTTATCACTCTGGAGCTGGATTTTAAAATTTGAATTCCCCTTACGCCCAACGGTGGCCTGCAGCAACACTGGATACCAGGGTCAGTTGTCCAGCATTGCTAGGGTGCTGATGATGGGAAATCCATTGTAAATTATATTTCTTTCATTTATCTATGATTATAATATTCACAGGCATATTGTGGCAGTGTGGGAAGCCAGCATCTACCCAGTTTTCCCTCCCCTCCACCCACTGGTTTCACAGTGTAATCTCAGGAATTCAAGCACCTTTTGTATAATGTACATCTACCATTAATCTTTTTCTCAAAACTACCATTCATGAACCAGCATGTATCAGAAAATTGCTCAAATAATTTCTTCACGCTGTTTTTGGCCACCATTACCCTTTTAGACTCAGTTGGGCTAGAAATAAAAGCCCCAAAACTATTGCAGGCCCCTGTGCTGCTGGAAGTGGAGCTTGGTGGGACCTCTGTAGCTAGCGGCTCCGATTTTGACAGAATCCAAAATCCTGAGGTTAGCATATTTTTGGCAGGCTCCCCAACCATTTCTGTACATCTGAGGCACCCGCCCTAACGGGGAAGGAATGTTGCTGCGGCAGCTTGCTATAATATTCTGGAACTGGCTGGGCTGCTCAAACCTCACAAAGACTGAAAGGCCCCAAATTTCAATTTGCCACTTCAAAAAATCACAATCAATTGATCTGTGTTTGCACCATTCAAAACCGTATCTTAAAAACTGCTAGGTCCCACTTCCACCAGATTTAATCCTGGTATACACTACCTACTGCAGCTACATTTTATACAGTTTAATCTATTAAATAAAGTTTCTGACCTAATGGTGTTGTTTGAGACAAGGTTTTATGCAAGATTGCACCATCATCCCTTTTGTCATTTAATCACTCCTGCCCTCCACCCTATCACAGACTCTTTTGTTCTTTCTCTGATCCCTTTTCTTTGGCCCTGTTTTTGCTTAAAAGCTGTTCATCTCTTAACATCATCCAGTTCTGATGAAAGGTTAACCTGAAACGTTAATTCTGTTTCTCTTTCCACAGATGCTGCCTGACCTGCTGAGTGTTTCCACCATTTACTATTTTGATAGTACATATCTTGAACTGGCTTGTGTCACAGTTGCCAATAACAAACACCACTCCCTAATGCTAACAACTTTTTACAAGTCAGAAGTCTACCCTTTGGCTCTCCTGCATACTATAAATGGAAAAAATAAAATTCTTGCAAGTTGGCACTTGTGTGTCTAGACCACACACAAAAAAAAAACGAGAATACATTTAGAGAAATGTGTGTGATTAGACTGGAACCAGACTGGGCCTTTCAACCAGCATTTAAAATGAAGCTTGCTCCCAGAGTTCCTTGTGTGAAGTGTTGTTTTTCTATTGTTGCATCTACTGGTGGCGGTAAAAAAAAAGCGCACCCGGAACTAGTCACCCATCCTGCAACGGGCGGCGCTGTGGTAAAGACCGTGACTGGGTGGGAAATGGTCCTCGGGAAAACTGCAACCCCCAGAATGCATTGAGTAGAAGCGTCACACGCAGGACGCTGGGGTGCGCCATGACGCGCAGGACGTGTGTTGCCGTGCTTGGTCGGTGCGCAGAAGTGGCCGGTGAGGGTGTTGATATTTATTGGTGATTGGATTCATCCTTTCCTACATCTGTCCGGCGCTGAGATGTCCGATCAGGTGGGCGTTCACTATTTTTTCAGAAAAAAACGAACATCGGGCTAATCGGTTGTGTTGTGCTCCGGTCGCTGAGTGTAACGATGGGACCATTCCATCCAAACACGGGGTTCAAATGGAGGCGGAAGGGAAGGAAGCTGAGTGAGGCTTGGGCGCGCGCCTAGTAGATCGGGGACGCGCCCTGCAGCTCTGTTTTGGTCTAAATTGGTTGCATAATGTACATTTTACGAAGAAAGTGCAACTTTAAGGGTTTTTCGAATGCTGTTTAAGGACTGAGCAATGAAGTAGAGGATTTAGAGCTGGATTGTAGCTCCATTTTGCTTGGTACCATCTGCCTATCGTGTGTATATTGTAGTTGATATTGAATCTTCTTTTGAGGAGTTTCTTCAGTACGAAGTGGGATATTTATGAATTTAACAGTAAATATACTGTACACAATTTAGGAGAGTGAGCAATTACCAAATCCACGGATATATAGCAATATAAAATATTCAATTTTAATTAAATATATATGTTCCATGTATTTCTCACAATGAGACCTGTCAACTCATGCTCAAGGACTTAGGGATTTATTAAAACTAGAGTGCAAGATTGAATAGGGCGACAGAGAACTGATGAAAGTATGAGGTGGCTTTGTTCAATAATATGTGTACTTACTGTTCAATGAACTACTGCTTGAATCTGATTTTATTTTACAACAAATGCCTTCAGTATACGTCTGCATCATCTGTGACTGCCCAGACAACGTCTTGTGGTTTTATACCTGTTTGGGATGCTAGATAAAGCAATGCTGACTCATCTGTCACCAACAGAGTTTATCCTGCTCTTATTTATACAATTCACCCAGTTTACAGTGGACTGTTAATGTACATGGGTTGAAACTGAGCCTTACAGCACTAGATATGAGTGAACTGTGAGTTTAAACTCATTGTGCGCAATGTTCTGCCTGACAAATCAAATACAAAATTACAAATCCATTCTTTTGTTTATTAATTGTGTACACTCCCACCAGATCCACATAGTACTGCTTGACTTGATAACAAGCTCATTACTTATCTTTTAATCAATCTGTTGAGACGAGGAACTCCCCTTAAGCTTTGTTCTGAGGTTCCAGATGTTTTGACATTCTTGATGTTTGCAAATGCGCACAAGTGTTTTTGTTGAGGAAACCAAGATATGTTGAACAGCTAAGATATTTAGGGTCTGAAAAACTGAAGAAAGCTTGTTTTTCTCTAACAAAATATTAAAATTGTGGGAATACACAGGTGTAAAATGTCTGATTTCTGAGAATATGATTTCATTTATTGGATTGGTAATTATGGAGAAAACAGGCATTCTTCTAATTTCCATTAAAAGTAAAATTGTGGATCTACAAAGCCTTAAAGAAGATAAATGTAGGAATGATGGGGTAGAGTACTTTAAATATGAAATACCTTTTTCCCTCATTGCGTGCGCACGCACCACACGCACATTTTTAAAAAATTGTTTGTAAATGCTCCTACCTATTAATTGTTTTGAATTTAAGGCCATTTCTCATCAACTGTGACACTTGCCATTTTGGTCTCCAGACTTAAAAGAGACACCTAGAACTGAAATCAGTTCTATCCGTGAGTGGTTTCATTGGGGGCAGTGCAGCTTGGCATTTTTCTGGTCTTGGGGACTAAATGGAAGGGATAAATTTGGAAAACTTCAGTCTCAGCAGAGTGTGGCCTTTCAGTCAGCATTCGGAACCAGAAAGGATGCTGATTTATATTGGTTTCTATAGAGCCATTCTGTAGCTCTATAGAGCCATTCTGTAGCTCCATAGTGAGCCTGGAAATCCAATAAGGCCTGTCTTGACATAGAATGTATATGTGTATCATAAATTCTGTTCTTATTTTTATTTGGTACTTTGATTTTATATTATTTCTAGTTAAATAGCAAAGTGATGGCAATTTGGGAAGCAGAGAGGTAAGAATCAGTGTCTACTGAGTAGTGATTAGGAGCAGGACCCTTGGTGGTGTTTTCTTTTTCAGAGTCTAGGAATGTTTTCTCTTTATGGCAGGGGGAGGGGGAAAGAGAGAGAACATATTGTACAACCGGTTCATTTTGATTTGCTGTTCATGTTGCCCTTGATTTTAGCTGTCGGATCAGAGGGCACTGGATCACAGGAACTTGGAGATCGGATTGGTGAATCAGCACAGTAATAACTCAGATGAGTTTCTTTTTGGATTGAGATATTAAGTGAATTTCTGTTAACCATGATGGGCGCATGAGTTGGAGCTTGGGCTACAGCACTACAGGTCCAGTTCTCTGACCTGTGCCGCTGTCCGGTACGGCTCTGCTCCAGGAGCATAGCCTTGCTGAATTTGCCCTATTATCTGGTAAGGATCAGGGCTACAATGTAAAGGAATTGTTATATAAAATTAATAGGCAAATTCTTAGAAGTGTAATATTTGTTGTGATGTTACTTTAGCTTGTACCTTTATTGGAAAACTTCAATTAAAAAGAACAGTTTAACCAAAAGACAAATGCTCATCTTTTAAAAATTTAGTCTTAGTACAGTTGTTTAGGTCTTTTGTTTTACAAGATAGGAACAGGGGTAGGCCATTCAGTCCCTCGAGCCTGCTCTGCCATTGAATTAGATCATGGCTGATCTGTACTTCAACTTCATTTATCTGCCTTAGTTCCATATCCCTTAACACCCTTACCTAACGATAATCTGTCAGTCTCAGTCTTGAAAGCTCCGATTGTTCCAGCATCCACAGCTTTTTGAGGGAGAGAATTCCAGATTTCTGTTACCCCTTGTGTGAAAATGTGCTTCCCGATTTCCCTCCTAAATGACCTGGCACTAATTTTAAGATTACGTCCTATTGTTCTTGATTCTTTCACCGGAGGAAATAGTTTCTCCATACCTACCCTATTGAATCCTTTCAACATTTTAAACACCTCGATCAGATCACCCCTCAATCTTCTATACTCAAGGGAATACAAGCTAAGTTTATGCAACCTGTCCTCATAATTTAACCTTCTAAGCCCTGATATAATTCCGCTGAATCTGCACTACACCCCCTACAAGGCCAATGTATCCTTCCTGAGGTGCAGTGCCCAAAACTGAACGCAGTACTCCAGATGGAGTCTGACTAAGGCTCTATACAACTGAAGCATTACTTTCTCCCCTTTGTAATCCAGCCTAGATAAAAGCCAACATTCCATTAGCCTTTTTGATTGATTTTTATACCCATCTACTAGCTTTAAATCATTTGTGTACTTGGACTCCCAAATCTCTTTGCTGCTCTACATTTCCTAGTTTCTCACCATTTAGAAAATACTCCGATTTATTTTTCTTGGGTCCACAGTGGATGACCTCACACTTGCCCACATTAAACTCCATCTGCCATAGTTTTGCCCATTCACTTAATGTAACAATTTCCCTTTGCAACTTCCTGCTCCCATCTGCACTATTTACTGTCCTCCTAATTTAGTATCATCTGCAAACTTGGATATACAATTCTCTTCCTTCAGCCATGTCATTAATAAATATGGTGAAAAGTTGAGGCCCCAAAACAGAACCCTGAGTAACACCATTTGTCACATCCTGCCAATCTGAGTACATACACATTATCCCCACTCTCTCTCTCCTACCTCCCAACCAATTTCCAATCCAAGTCAAAAGGCCACCTCTAATTCCATGCGCTCTCATTTTTGCTGATAGTCTTTTGTGTGGAAATTTATTGAATGCCTTCTGCATCCACAGGCTCGCCCTTTTCTATCTTATTATTGACCTCAAAAAATTCAACTACATTAATCAGCTAGAATTTACCTATAACAAAAGCCATGATCAGCTCAGATACTGTTACAGGGAAAGTAACATCAAAACCAAAAACCTGTTCTATAAATAATAAGCATGATGAATGAGTACTTTTGGTCCAGAGAAATCTGCCTTGTTTAATAACATAGAATAATTTCCTCCATTTAATATATTTTTCCTTCCTCTTCAAAGTTTACCCCAATGCTGCACACTGTATCACAGCTGACAGTACAGGTAGTAACCTGCTTTCAGGTAGTTAGGAAGCACAGGAGTGGTTGAATGTAAACCCAATTTTCCCTCCCTGTGGAGATGGTTGTGCTTGGCACCTCCTTTTTGATGGCATGGCTCAGATTGACAACTTACCATCCAAGGAAGCTACATCCTCCCATTCTGTGGCATAGCAGAGAACCAATGCTCTGCTCAGTTATCCATAATGCTTTTCTCTAATAAAGCCTTTTGAGTATTGAGCATCATTACACAATATTACAATAAGCAGTTGTTTTCTATTATATACAGCTGTGTCATGGCAAACACCTGTACCTTTTTTGGCTCAATTTGGATATAGATTTGCTCATCTCCATTTCATAGTTGTCATTTATTAATTGGAATAACTGGAAGTTCCTGCAGGATTACTGTAATAGCAAAACCCATACGATCACGAATTGCAATGATGTTTCAGTGACATAGAGGCCCTGCACTTTTCTGTAATACTGCTCCATACTACATCGTCCTGTGAAGGTTTATTTAGAAAAGTTTTTCATCCTGGATAGGACATACTCGGCCCTGAACTTTAGGTCTTAGTCACTCAAATGGAGATGCTGTAATGTATGGAGGGAAAAAAATCACCGAAGGGCAGGTCTGGGCTGTTGTTGCCTATTTCTGGTCACTAGCACAAAGGTGTCATTGGCAGAGGTTTGATAGCAAGTTGAATGACACTTGGGAAGGGAATAGTGGATGGAGGAGGCAATATTTTTTTTGCAGGGGCTTGTGTTGATTGTCAAGTATTGTGATTTCCTCAATGCAAATAAATGCCAATACATTAAAGTATAATTTTTAATTTTGTGTTTTGTTTCCTTTCCTCAAATTTTCAATTAAATAGAATTACCAAGCAAATGTATGGTAACAAAATACAGAATAAAACATGAAAACTAAGATCTGATTTGTCCCCTCAATCCCAAAGGCAGTTCCTTGTCTTAAAAATAACAAAGCCCTCCCACAATAATCTAATTCCATATCTATTATTTTTCCCAAAAGAGGCACTCTACAAAGCTACTTCACCCCTAATTCCTTGATCTTGAATGGTGGTATTTCAAACTCTGAAGATGCTTTCGTGCTTGCACTTAAACTTCAGTTTCAGGAGAGTAATGTCTGTTCACTGCTCTCCCGCTTATACATCCAAGCTGGTACGGTGCTGGTCTCCACTTTTATATTAAGACCTGCAGGGAACTGACACATTCAACCAGCACCCTCCACTACTGAAACAAAAGCAAAATACTGCAGATGCTGGAAATCTGAAATAAAAACAGAAAATGCTGGAAAAGCTCAGCAAGTGAGGCAGCACCTATGGAGAAAGAAACAGAGTTATCGTTTCAGGTCGAAGACCTTTCGTCAGAACTGAAACTAAAACTGCCTCCCTTTCTTAACAGCAGAATCATAGACCTACTTTTTAGTGGGACTGGGATGGCAATTGGTTTCTGAAATCTGAGCTGCTTTACACCATGAAGTGCAGTCAGCAGAGGAAGACCTGCACCTGCACTCAGCTGCATTTTTGTGTATAGCATAAAAGTGGCATAAAATTTGTCGTATTGCTGTTAACCATCTATCAATAAATATAATCCCATATCATCCAAGCTCTCCGTATACACTTAAAGAATATGAGGAAATAAATTCATTGTGGATGAATGCATAATAATTAGTATTGGCTAATATGTGTGTTAAATGGAACGGTGGTGTAGACTGCTGAACAGAAAAGAGATGCATCAGTTCTAACTATAAGGATGAAGTATTAGCTTGATGTGCGTAACATAGCATAACTATTTGAAACAAATTTCTATCTTGATCCAATCTTAGTTTTGAGTATTAATTATGAAACCCCAGCCTCTACTAGTCACAAGTTCCAACCCTGTCGTCTGGTATAAATTTATTTTAAAATGTCGCTCAGGGAATAATGAATGTGTTATGTTTGCATTCCAGGAATTAAAGCAACAATTCTACTTTGACAGAGGGTAAAATGCTAAGTGCAAAAATGAACCCTAGTACACCTAGATAAATTTGTATATTTGAGCCTTTATGGCTTTTGGATTGTAAATATGTATGTCTTCACTTTTCATTTGAGTTTACCTTTGTGGTGTGTTCTGTGACTGTCAAATTCACAGCAACCGCTCTAAAGCAGAACAGTGAAAGATGCTGAAACTGAATGAAAAATTGCATTTGTCATGACTTTTCACCATACTGGTGCCTAACTTGAATCAACAAACACCAGGGTGTAATAAAAACAGCAGAGCAAGTTCTGTTGAAGGGCCATACCCAAAACATTAACCTTTCCCTTTGAAATAAATAAGAAAATCGCATGCGCTGCAAGCACATTATCGGGTGAGGCTTTTTGAAGAGACTGTTATTCCTCCACTACTGGCTTTGAAAGCATGCAGTACAAACAGCCAATCAACTTGCTAGCCTTTTAGAAAAAACACAGTCCTTTATGTGTTTTCCACAAAGCTGTTGTTAGTGCCATGGGGAACTTGTCTGGGTTTTAATGTGTTTCTCATTCAGAACCATCCTTTAGCCCTTACTGGAATATACATTATATTTTTCTTTTTTGGTAATAATTTCATAGCTTGTTAGTTGTAAGAGTATGTTCTTCAAGCAGCCTCTTCTGGACAATGAGTTTTGGAAAATGTTGTAAAAAGCAGTGTAAAATGAAATTTCTACAAAAAGCAACAGGGATAGAACATTATTTGTTGAGCTCAGCAGTGGTATTTATCTATTTCTCACCATTTTCACTTTTTAAAATGTTTCTTTATTTCTTAATCTGCTTGATTCTCATTTGGGTTTGCCATCACTTCCACAATTGCTGTTTCTCTGCTGAACTCTATTTCTCCTTCATAATTTTTCAGTTATCTCATCTTCATTCAGCACTTGTACGTAAAGCCACAGGCGTGCACAAAACTTTTTTTTCTCTCTCTCTCTCTCTCTCACCAGCTTACTCCTGTGTGTGTGTGTGTGTGTGTGTATCTCTCTCTTTTCCCCTCCCCTGTAGCGAGCTCTACAATATAAAAGTGGCTTTCACAAAGACACAGTGAGAGTGTAATGCTTGAAAGAACTGTGACGGACATCACCACCATATTAAACTGTGACCCATGCCACATCTGCAAAGAAGGGATAATTAAAAAACAACTTTTAATTCTGAGCATCAGATTGTACATTATACTTAACTGAATCCATGTAGACAAGTGATATAAACAGAATATATGTTGGATGCAGTGTGTTATGGCAGGTAAACTATTTGTGACTTAGCTAGCACAACATCCTGTTGTGTGTAGCACTTGTGAGTTGTGGACTTTTGCACCACTCAGTGGTTCATTTGCTGTAAATACTGGATCTGAAGTGTTTACCATCTAATAGTTCATCATTTGTCAAACATCACACAGGAAACTTACTGCGTTCTTTTGTGATATTATTTGAAAATTGGAATTTCATTATTTATAGAGGCTTGGAAGACTGACATTTAATGACCATTTTGCATGACACGGTGAAGCATTTAGCTTTACAGATGATTGGTATGTAAATAATTCATGCGAGGTCAGCGAGGAACCATGCACTCATAGTGTATTTAACTTTCAGAGGTGTCACCAGCAAATCTAGAATTGTAAAAAAAATCCTTCCAAATGCTGCTTTGTGTGCACATTTCTAGAGTGGTCCAGGAATATGCTCCCTGGCAAGTTTTGAATTTTGCATCCTAATGCTGTACTTTAATTTTACAGCATTTTGTTAGTTTATCATTGATAGATTTTTAAAATTATAGAAAAAATAAATGACATTTGGGTTAATGTAACCACTCCATCACCACTCCAAAATTTACCTGAATGTTCACTTTAGTGGGGACTCTTCTCTTTCTCCCCTCCCCTTCACATAGATACTCTTCCCTCCCTCTTTACAGACAAGGTGCTCTCCCTCCTTGATGCGTTACTCACTGCTGGTCCCGGCTCCACCTCCTACCTGCGCTGTTACTTTGCTCTATCAGTGGTTTTCATGCTGTGCTTTGCAGATGGGAAAAACTATCACAAGGTCAGGAATCCCTGTCCTCCTCGCACGGGAGCCTAACACTTCCAGACGAAGCAGCAGTGTCAGGTTGGAGGTGAGCTTGGCAAGATCTTCTAGGGTGACAAATCAGCTGCTTCAGCGCAAGCATAGATTGCTGATCTGCCACTCTCGTTGAAAAAATGTACACTTTTGTGTACAATGCATTGACCTGCCTACGTTGGTGGCTCCTTGGGCTGAAGCTACAACAGGACTTATTTGTACATTAAGTTAGTGCGCATTATATTAAGTCACAATTTATGTATGCCACTAAACAGCATTTTGTGATTACAACAGGTACTTGCTGGAGTGAGTGCCTGCTGTTTTTAAACATTTGGCTGTATCTCTCGGCTGCATAGCATTTTGCTATGTTGAAGCATGTTGCAAAACACTATTGGCTGTAAAATAAAGTATTAAATCATTCTATGATTTGATTCCGTTAATGTTTCTGGTGTGTTAGGTAGAGGAAAAGCTTAGCATCACTCTTATCAAGAAAACAACAACGGAATGAAATATGATTTGCATTACATTACAATGCCAAGACTATGGGGAGTATCTACCAGATCATTGACCCAGACGACAGCATTCTGCCTAAAGTGATTTAACCAAATTTATTTTTCTGACCTAATTTCTCCCTTGTATTGTGAACAGGAGGCAAAGCCTTCCAGCCAATCAGGAGAGAAGAAGGATGGGGAATACATTAAGTTAAAAGTTATTGGTCAGGTAAGTGTCATATCACAGATCTAATACCTTTTGTCTTATTCAGTTTTGCTTAAAGCTGTTGAATTTACTGTACTGCAGATAAACAAAACTAAAGACTACAAAATAAATACATTTATTTTTAAAGGACAACAGTGAGATCCATTTCAAAGTGAAAATGACCACACAGCTAAGAAAGCTGAAGGAGTCCTACTGTCAGCGACAGGTAAGAGCACAGAGAGAAGTCCTGTTACTCTCCTCCTTACAGGGAGCAAAGCCATTTCGAACAGCATGGCAATTGTAGTAGATATTCAACAATGTTTTCACCAGCTTATTTTTTTGTTTGGTTCCAGTATAGGGAAACCATGGTTAGGCCAGTATGCTTTAATACCATGCCATTTACTTGCTGTGGTATTCTTAATTTATTGCCTCTCATTGCTGCTAGTATTGCCACCAGTGATAGACCTATAATTAACAGTGCACTTCACCATGTGCTATACAGCTCAAAATGCTGTCTGCAGGTATAACTCTAGTTTAGAAGGGCAGTGTCCATAATTGTAATGCTAGGTATTTTTCACAATTGAAGTGGATGTAGTACAGACATTTCACATGCTTACCGTAATACTTTACTGAAATTGCTGCACAGTACATTAAATATAGAGTAAATTAGATTTAAAACACCGGGGAATGTAACATTTTGATCCAAACAGTTTTTGAAGTTAGATTAGAAATACATCCCGAAAGAGACATCCTGCTATTTAAAGCCACGTACGCAGTTGGTGGATGCAGTCAATTAATTAACATCTGGCACTATATGGCTTGTACATCTTATAGCCAAGCCTGATTCTGCGCTCTCCTGATATCCATACATGGGTGCCTTCCAGCAGGGGTTACTTGATAGCAATCAGGAGTATGAACCCTGGCTGATCTGATCTTCCCTTCCCTAGCCCACAGGCACTGAGGCCAAATGTGATACCCTTAACTGAGATCAACAATCTCCGCACCAACCAGGGATCAAATCTGGGTTCTTCCAGGCCTGTACGGCTTAATTCCATATTGGTAAATGTTTATACCAGTTGAGTCATCAGGGAATCTCTTAAGTTGCTGTCTTATTTCTAATTCCACCAAGCATTGGTCTGAGGATCCAGGGGTTAGAGGGTTTCCATTGACTAAGATACTCAGTCTATGTTTGTATTTTTTTCAGTACTTCAGCTGAGCCTTATCTTTTGTATTTAAAAAAAAATGAACCTTTCCCCTGTGATCCTTGTGCTGGGTTGTTGTCCCTGACCTGACACTTTACTTTTAACAATCTTATGATTTTATTAGATAAGGGATTGTACAGTAATCCCCTACATAGAGTGATATTCTGGAATTCCTTAATGTATGGATGTAGAGGTGGTAAAGGAAAGGACTTGCATTTACTGAGTGCCTTTCACGATGTCAGGGCTTCCCAAAGCACTTTACGGCCAATGAAGAACTTTTGAAATGTAGTCACTATTGTAATGTAGGGAAATGCAGCAGCCAATTTGCGCACAGCAAGATCCCACAAACAGCAATGAGACACATGCTTTAGTCATGTTGGTTGAGGGATAAATATTGGCCAGGAAACTGGGAGAACTTCCCTGCTCTTCTACGAATAGTGCCATGGGATCTTTTACATCCGCCTGAGAGGGCAGACTCCACTGCGATGGAGTGTCAGCCTGGACTATGAGATCAAGTCTCTGGAGCTTGAACCCACAGCCTTCTGACGCAGAGGCAAGAGTGCTGCCACTGAGCCAAGGCTGACACGTACTGTCTTAATATCTTGCTTCAGACTGAGACATAGAATCATAGTATGAAAGTTTCTTTTTTTGCTAATTTAAGCATGATTATAAATATAAATTTCAAGAGGCAGGAATCACTGATTTTCTTCCCTCAGATTTTAAATGTAAGATCAAAAAAGGACAAACATATTGTATTTTGTCAGTTAAATACATAAATTGGGAGGAGAAAAGAGGGAGGAGTATCAATATGCATGTCTTTGAAAGATCAAACTGTTACATAGATTGTGATAAGCCTTAACATGCTTGTGTTTTTGTGTCTGTTTCTGTTGATTTTTGAATATTTGTATGTAAACATTAAGAGCTAATAATATAATCAGGAGAGCTGGTTGGGAGTTGTTCTCAAGCCCGACAGTAATAGAGAGATGAATTATTAGTCATTTAATACAAGATGATTTGGTTTCATTGTATGTTGATTTGACGCCATTACATTGTCTGGCTGGGTAGCTCTCTTCCCAGCCATTTCCCTTGATGATTATATCATCAGTACCTCGTGTATACAAAGTTGGTCAAAAAATCAAGACAAGACTGAAAGTTCATCACAATCCATTGCAATTGATTTTAAAAAAAGACTTCCCATGGCAAAATTGTTTAATGTGCAAAATCAGAGTTATCCAAACTACAGCCTGTGCCACACACAACCCATGGACCCTGCTAATCCAGTCATGAAGCTCAGGCAACTCAGTTCTGTTTGTATTTGCATTTCTTTTTCTTTTATTTGTTCATGGGATGTGGGCGTCGCTGGCGAGGCAAGCATTTATTGCCCATCCCTAATTGCCTTTGAGAAGGTAGTAGTGAGCTGCCTTCTAGAACTGCTGTAGTCCGTGTGGTGAAGGTTCTCCCACAGTGCTGTTGGGTAGGAAGTTCCAGGATTTTGACCCAGCGATTTGTCGGTTTCCAATTTGAATTTTGTGACTTAGAGTTTGGGAAGGGCTCTTCTTGACATTGCTTTGTTAATGGATAGATTCTGATTCAGATCACTTAAGGTCTGTTAGTATCAGCAACATGATATGTAGGCAACTTAACGGGAACATTGATTTATATTTTATACCTCGTATGTGACACTCCCTTGTACGCATCTAAGCAGGCCGCAAGCACAAATCCTCAGTGGTCACTCTTGTGCTCAATACCAGTCAGCTCAATATCTGTATTTCTCAGTACAAAGCAGTGTTTTTTTGCAAATTCATTGCAAAGCCCCATTTTTTTTTCATAAGCCCCCCCCCGCCGCAAAATAAAGCAGACAGATCTCTGCCAGTGCAACTTTTGAGCTGACCATTTACAAGGGAATGTGGAATGGAATGACTGGCCTCAAATTTTCTCACTCTCCTGGTGAGGAAGTACTTGGCTTTAGGTGAATCATGGCAGAAACCTGCATCCTACTACTCTGAGACACAGCATTTCATTTTTCATAACTCCAACAAATTGAACAAAAAGACTTCTTATCTGATCAAATTATAAGTTTCTAAATGAAGCACTGTGTAGTTGCAGGTTTAATTTTATATTTTTTGCCTCTCTTGATGCAGGGTGTTCCACCAAATTCACTTCGATTTTTGTTTGAGGGTCAACGGATCACAGATCACCAAACACCTAAAGAGGTACGGGAGCATTATTTTCTAACATTTTACTGAGAAACCCCAAGTATCTTGGGAAGCTTCGAAAGGAGTGTCAGAACTGCTTGAGGTGTATTTAACCCTTTGCGGCAGCACTTCTGCAGCAATATTGTTTTAAGAAGTGATGATTCTGTTTTGTTGAGGAATGTGGATGCTGGAGATTAGAACACTTTTCCATGTCCGGCACCAAGGCCTCCATATTAACCCCCCACGACAGGCGGGAGAGGGTCGGTGGGGGGGGGCGTTAAACAGTGAAATGCATGCAAGGCGACCCCCAACCGCTGCACACGCGCCTGCCGCCATTTTTGCTGTGGCGAATATCTGGGCGTCTGTATGTCCCGCCATGGAGAGGCCGGACACTTCATCAACATATTTAAATTGGGCTCCTACAGTGCAATTGGGAGCCCAATTTGAAATTTACTGCTGGTGCGTGGGTTTCCCAGGGGTTGGGAAACTTGGCAGCAAAAGGGAGGTGGGAGCTGCTGGCTCCACAAGGTAAGTGCCTTTTACAGAACTCCTTGTGGGCCAGGAGGAGCAGGGGTTCTCCCCCCAGGCTCCTTAAGGAAGCTTTCAGCCTCCCCTCAGCCCCAAATGCCGACCTCCCCCCACCCCCCCGGCCCCGATTGCCGACCACTTCCCAGCCCTCCCGATCACGGGACGCATCCCCCTCCCAATTGCCGGGCACCATCCCCAAAGTTCCCCAGCTGCAGCCTCCTGCCACTGTTGATCCCTTCTGCCCGCCGCTCAGGCTGTCCTTTTGGCCGGCTGCCGGCTAAGAGACAGACCTACAAAATCAGCAGGACCTCCACGTTTCAGCTGTTTTCGGCCTCACTCGCACCCTCCCTACCTCCCTGTAAATATCAGCATTAAGCATCCTGGTCAGGTATTGCACAGTCAGATGCAAAGTAAAACTTCCTTAACTCTGTGCCAAAAATGTTTCTTGGCCCCAAACTTAGAATGAAGGCTTCTTATCAAATCAGTGTGCAAATTTTGACTTCCCACACCAGCTATCCTTGCAGCTTCTGAGTCAGTTTATCAATTTAATGACATCAGGGCGGTTCTCCTCGCACTTCCTTCATACAGCAGCACCTGCCCTTTGCCAGCCATCAAGCATGGAGTTTTGACTGTTGCACCACCAGCTCACAGACTCTGTTTCCTGCCTCCTCTTCTATTGTGCCAGTTAGTGGGTATCGCCGGACACTTCTTTTTGTTCCACTTTTTAGAAGGGCTTTTGGCATGCAGGTGCTGTACATGGAAAGAGTTGGCAGGGGATTGTACCACTTAGGTTCCTACTGAACTAGGTGACACTGAGCAAGGGAGTGCTGGGAATTGTAAAATGTAGCTTAATGGGCAACGATGGGAAGCTAGAGTAAAAATGAAAAATTGTGTGGGTAGGAGGCAACAGTTAATGACAATAATAGTTTCTGCATTGCATAACTATGAGGTGACGATAAAGTCCATTACCTTGCCACCCCTGCGTAATGGACAGTTAGCAGGTACCATTCTTCCTTAAGATGAAACTGAATATACATAACTTTCAGTTCAGGGTCTATTGTCAGAACAAATTTCAGGCTCTGGACACCTTTCTGGCGAGAGTGATATTTGAAAAAAATCCTAAGAACCCTTACAAATACATCCATTTATGAAAATGCAGTGAGTTCTTACACTAAGTATCATCAATACCAGCTCCCAATAAACAAAGAAAGTCATTGAAAAAAACTAACGGAAAATAACAATGAAGAAAAGCTGTACCATTGGCAAGCCTCCAACCACTAACCTGTCACTCACCGGAAGATTTTCTTCCTCCCCAGCCCAATTTTTCTAGGTTACGCCCACCCTCTGGAAAGAATCCTGCAGCGAATAAGTCCCAGGGCCAGAATGCCCATTAACATAGCATACAGATAGGTGCAGTATCTGAGAATTGACTTATGGGCGTTCCATATGGGGACTAGAATTTCTCCAATTTTGGTTATTAAAGAACACCAAATATAATCAATATTTAACCTTTATGAAGGTTAGTCAGAGTTGCACCACTGTGCTGTTACCCCTTGGTCAATGTTATATTCCTCCCCCTCCCGTGGCACAGCGTTTCTTACAATATTAAAGGAGGAAAAGGATACTGGTATGCAGTTTTACTTTCTGAATGTGAAGTCTGTCAGAGTTTAGTGAAGCTGCATTCATCATTGGTTTGAATGAGCCATTTGTTCCTATTTTGTGATCTATTTTAAGAAAGTAATGCTGCAAAATATAAATTGAAAAACTTGGCCAAGCAACCATCCATTTTATGGGAGTTCTGCATTCATAATTGCAAAGCCTTCAAAGTATGCAGCCCATAATGCCATTCTCGCTATTGTAGATGCCACCATGGTAGCTGATGTACAAGTGTTCGGAAGGTTGTGGATTCCAGTCCTGCTCTAGAACTTGTGTACATAATGTAGGTGGACAGTTCAGCAATACACAGCAGTTATAGTTAAATCTGACTTTTTTTACAAATAAATTACATTTTAAAAATTTAATTTTAATGTGTCAGTTAAAGGTGTTGATCGTGTAGAAATATTTTTTTCAGTTTCTATACACTTAGTAAGAGTGAAATTACTTAGGTAACATTGAAACAACTCAATGACAGTGCCAGACAAACAAGACTTTTTGTGACAAGGGATCCCGCTGCATTATGGATTACAGTAACTAAATATAGCTTTAATAATCACTTGTGCTTAACCCATTAGCTATCAGTGAAAGTACACAACATATACAGGGTTATACATAGTTTTTAGTGCTGTTTCATATAGTTAAATCTGGATTTTCCGATTGGCATTAATTTAATTCCGGCAGTAGCCCACTTATTTTAAACTGGTTACTACCAGTATTAAATTAGCACCTAAATCTAGGCCTCAGTGCTACAAATCTGGTGCTGATGTTCTTTAACAGTGGCTAACCTGTTATAACTGTTAGCTTTTAGGGTGATAGTTCAGAGATTAAAAACTGGAGTGAGGCAGCACCTCTAGAGAGAGGGTTTCACCAGAGATCTCTTGTTGGAAATATTAACTCAATAGATGTTAGTCAGCATTGAGGAACTGACTACACAACTTGAGTGGTCATTTTACAGAAGGTCAGAGGATTTCAACTTTGCCAACTTTGAGTGTATGTGTCAGCTGACAGTTACTTTAACATATTTTGCTGTTATAAATCAAAACAAGAAATTGTGAGTCAGATCAACATGTTTCTTCTGTGGTATTTTTCTTTGGAGATTTCAGGCAAACTACGTTAGAAGCATAGAATGGTTACAGCACGAGGCGGCCATTCGGCCCATCGAGCCCATGCTGGCTAGCTCTTTGTAAGAGCAATCCAGTTAGTTTCATTTCCCCGCTCTTTCCCTGTAGCCCTGCAAATCTTTTCCCTTCAACTATTTATCCAATTCCTTTTTTGAAAGCCGCGATTGAATCTACTTCCATCACCCTTTCAGGCAGTGCATTCCAGATCATACCAATCGCTGCGTAAAAAAGTTTTTCCTCATGTCGCCTTTGGTTCTTTTGCCAATCACTTTAAATCTGTGCCCTCTAGTTCTCGACCCTTCCGCCAATGGGAGCAGTTTCTCTTTATTTACTTTATCTAAACCCTTCATGAATTTGAACACTTCTATCAAATCTCCTCTTAACCGTCTCTGCTCAAAGGAGAATAACCCCAGCTTCTCCAAACAGTCCACGTAACTGAAGTCCCTCATCCCTGGAACCATGCTAGTAAATCTTTTCTGTGCCCTCTCTAAGGCCTCCACATCCTTCCTAAAGTTTGGTGCCCAGAATTGGACACAATACTCCAGCTTTGGCCAAACCAGTATTTTATAAAGGTTCAACATAACTTCCTTGCTTTTGTACTCTATGGGGTCAATTTTAGCACCCGCGATCGGGTGCGTTCCTGGCGGGGGGGCCACAAAAATCGTCGATTCCAGGGGTGGGTTGGGAGCCCGGCTCCAACCCGCCCACTTCTGGGTTTCCCACAGACGCGCTGACATGTGCGCGCATGTGGGACTCCCGCTGGCAATTAAGGCCGGCGGGGTGCAACTTAAGGTATTTATTTTGGTATTTCAGGTCGTTTACAGACCTGATTAAGGTGATATTTTAGGAGGGTTGGGATTTTACAAACAACTGGGACTGTTTCCCGTACTGGGGAAACACTCCCAGTTCAAATGGACGTGTTGCAGCCATCAGCCTGTGGCAGCTGCAAAGGTCCATTTGACAGGTTCGGGGGGGGAGACCCTCACTCATTGCAGGAGGCCACTCTGTCACTTTGGACAAAGTTTGGCCTCCACCACCCTCCTCCTAACAATAAAATTCACCAACTTGCACACTTACCCCGGTGTCCAGACACATGTACCTACCTTGCGGACCCCCTCAGATGTACATCTTCCGATGGGGGCCGCCGTAGCTGCAGTCATGACCTCCTCGGAGGACGAACAGCATCACCAGGCTCGCCGGCCACGCCGTCCACCTCTGACACATGGAGCTCCACAACACAGTGCTGTGACACATCCACCTGCACAGCAGGAGGGAGGGCAACCGCAGAGAGAGATGCGTCGCAGAGGGCACTACCCTCGCCACAGGGTCCACAGACCGAGGCTCAGCGTCCTGGACCTCTCTGAGCAGCAGTGCACACGGAGGCTCAGTCACTCGACATGTAGTCGTGGACATCTGCAGCCTCCTTCATGCCAAGCTGCTCCCGGCTGGCCCAAGCACCATCTTCTTACCTGTCGCTGTCAAAGTCATCACTGCCCTCAACAACTTCTCCTCCGCATCCTTCCAGCGTGCCACCGAGGACATCGCCGATGTCTCTCAGTCGTCTGCACAAAAGAGCCCTGCAAATACACCTACACCCACTCTGCAGTGACACAATGGGTGGCATCAGTTGTGGGTCTTCATTGTGATCCTCAGGAAAGGGCATTATTGCACAAACCAGACAAGATTCGCAAAGACGTGGCAGTAGTGATGCCAATATAATATGTAATGTGAGTTGGTCAGAAATTCAATATAAGTAAAAACCATGAAAAACCCTCAAACACCCTTGTGCATCCCCTTCATGCTCACGACACGTTTGCTTTATGCTGCCTACTGCACATATGTGATGCATGCCCTGTGGCTGCAGCAGAGGTAATGGCAGGTTGAGTGAGGCTGACTGTGAAAGAAATGCATGAGAGGGTGAGTATGAGATAGAGCCATGAGATTGTATGAGGATTGGGTTGAGTGGTGGTGGTGGGATGAGTACTGGCGAGGTGAGGTAAGTGCAGGTAAGATGAGGATGAGGTTTGAGTGGGTGTGAGGGGTGATGTGACAGAGTAGTGTTGGCAGTGCAGAAGGAGATGTGGGGTGGGGGCGGTGATGTGGCAGATGGAGTGTAGGGGAATGAGTAAGTGTACTCACTTTGGCTGACCTACTTGGGTCATTGCAGCGCCTCCTGCACTGTATGCAGGTGCGCGATATGTTAGTGGTGCAGGTGACTTCTGCCACCTCGAGCCAGGCCTTCTTGGTGGCAGAGGCAGGCTGCTTCCTCCTGCCCGCCGGGGGGAAGATCTCTGTCCTCCCCCTCCTCTTCACCCTATCCAATGATACTTGGAGTGAGGCATCATTAAACCTGGGAGCAGCCTTCCCCCGGGCTGCTCCATGCTGTAATTTTTCCTATTTCTTGCAGCATCAGTCAGTGGAGGACTGCCCCTTTCAATAGAGCTCCTCCAGCTGACAGACCTTACTGCGCATGCGCAGTCCGCCCGCCGCGCAGCTTAGCAGCGGGGAACCTGGAACAAGAGGTAAGTGGATCCAACTAGCCTGCGATTGCGTTTGGGGCAGGCTGATTTCACCGGGCGCGTTACCCACGCACCCAATCGCCCCTGCCGCCCTGGTAATATCGGGCCCTATGTCTTTATTTATAAAGCCCTGGATCCTGTATGCTTTTTTAACCGCTTTTTCAACCTGTCCTGTCACTGTCATAGATTTGTGCACATATACCACCAGGTCTCTCAGTTCCTGCACCTCCTTTAGAATTGTACCATTTCGTTTATATTGCCTCTCCATTCTTTCTGCCAAAATGTATCACATAGCAGATGAAATTTAATGCAGAGAAGTGCAATGTGTCCGCCCTTTCCACCAGCCTGTCTATGTCCTTTTGAAGTCTATTACTAACCTAGTCACTGTTTACTACAATTCCAAGTTTTGTATCATCTGCAAATTTTGAAATTGTGCCCTATACACCTGAGTCCAAGTCATCAATATATATCAAAAAAGGCAGTGGTAGTAGCAGCAGTAGTACTAGTCCTGGTACCGACCCCTGGGGAACACCACTGCGTACCTTCCTCCAGTCCGAAAAACAACCGTTGACCACTGCTCTCTGTTTCCTGTCACTTAGCCAATTTCAACCCCCTCTGTTACCTCATCAAAAAACTCCCATCAAATTGGTTAAACACAATTTGCCTTTACCAAATCCGTGCTGGCTTTCCTTTATTAATCCACACTTGTCCAAATGACTTTTAATTTTGTCCTGGATTGTCGTTTCTAAAAGCTTCCCCACCACCAAGGTTAAACTGACTGGCCTGTAGTTGCCGTGTTTATCCTTACACCCTTTTTTGAACAAGGATGTAACATTTGCAGTTCTCCAGTCCTCTGGCACCACCCCCATATCTAAGGAGGATTGGAAGATTATGGCCAGCACCTCTGCAATTTCCATCCTTACTTCCCTCAGCAACCTAGGATGCATCCCATCCGGACCGGGTGACTTATCTACTTTTAAGTACAGCCAGCCTTTCTAGTGCATCCTCTTTATCAATTTTTAGCTCGTCAAGTATCTCAACTACCTCCTCTTTTACTGTGACTTTTGCAACATCTTACTCCTTGGTATAGACACATGCATAGTACTCAATTAGCACCACAATCATGCCCTCTGCCTCCATGCATCGATCTCCTTTTTGGTCCCTAATCGGCCCCACCCCTCCTCTTACTACTCGTTTACTATTTATATGCCTATAGAAGACTTTTGGATTCCCTTTTATGTTAGCCGCCAGTCTCATAATCTTTCTTTGCCGGATGGATGGACAGATGTTTTGCACATAATCTAAACAATTTGTTTGCAATTTCTGGTCATTCAGGAGAATTTGTTGTTGACAAATTTCTTTGACCCCTTTGTGCTTTTTACGGGTAGCTTTTTAAGAATCAGCATGCACACCCAAAGTGGGTCAGTAAAGGCAGCAGAAAGGCTGTGAAAGGAGATAGATAGCAGAATGAAGCTATCTCTCTCCGTTAAGTAAGAATCTCCCCAAGTGGGCTAGCTTCTGAGTATTCTTTATTTTTGTAACTGTACGTGAACAGAAGTTGAACTGATTGTGCCAAGTGACTATTGTGATTCTTAGGGGAGAGTTTTAACTCCCCAAGAACGGGTGGGAGATGAAATTGTGTTTTGATCGCGACTGCGACCAGGCTCCAACGTGCCCACTTCCAGATTTAACACGGGCACGTTTAAATGCGTGCGCGCAACGTACTATCCGAGGTCGCGTCCCCAATTAATGCTGGCGGCCAGGTTGTTAGCGGGGCAATTAACATAGTTAGAAGACGTCAAGTATCTGTTTTTAAATTGAATGTCACCCAACTTCAAATTTAACGTCTCCAGCACGGGTTTCCGGGAGCTTCTGAATCTTGCCAGTGAAACGGAGACGAGATTGAGCCTCAGTTCATGTGGGTATTTAAACTTTCAATTGCTGCATCTGAATTAAAGTTCAGTTATTGCAGCTGGTCTCTCAGTTCCCTCTTGAAAATGTTTGGCAGAGAGTTCTTGTGATGAGTCAGCTTTTGCAAAACTTCGGAGCCTTTCAAACTGACAAGACCAGAATGGGGGGGGCGCAATGGATGTTTGAGAGGACATCTAAGGAGGACGAAAATGACCATCCACGGTCGTCACGTTGTGCTGTGTTAGTATCTGCAGGAGCACAAGAACAAGGTGCACAACAAGTATCTGGAGAATAGCAGAGAGGGCAGCAACAGAGGGCTTGAGGTCGCAGGAGGCACTACCCTGTGAGAGGGTACATAGGCAGAGCTTCCTGGACCTCCCTGAAGAGCAGTGCCTCTGCAAGCTCATTTGAGCAGGCAGGTGGTCACAGACATCTGCCGCCTTCTTGAAAAACTGCTGCTCCCTGCTGGACCTAGTGGCCCGTCGCAGTAAAGGTCACCACTGCCCTCAAATTTTTTGCCTCTGCCTCTTTCCATTGCTCCACCGGTGATATCTCCAGGTTGTCAGTCATCTGCACATAAGTGTGTAAGGCAGATGACTGATGGGTTGTTTGCCAGGTTGTCCGCTCACATGAACTTCCCCCGTGGGTTTTGCCTCTCTGGCTGGCTTCCCACAGGTGAGGGGCGTAATCGATTGCACACACATGAAGATCCGAGGACCAGCACATGAGGCAGGAGTTCTCATTAACCGAAATGGCTTTCACTCCATCAATGCACAGCTCATGTGCAACCACAAGAGATTTATGCAGTTTGTGTGCCACATTACCAGGCAGCTAGCATGATGCTTTCATACTGCGGCAGTCCAACATTCCAGACCTCTTCCAAACAGGAGACAGAGTTAAGGTCTGGCTCGTTGGAGACAGGGTATACCCCCTGCAAATTGACTCATGACACTTTTGAGGAATCCCACCAATGAGGCCCAAGAGCACTACAACCAGAGCCACGTGACCACCAGGTGCGTCATTGAGCAAGCCATCGGCATGTTGAAAATGCACTTCAGGTGCCTGGATAAGTCTGGAGGTGCCCTTCAGTACTCGCCGGCGAGGGTGTCCAGAATCATCATGGTGTGCACAACATAGCTCAGCAGAGAGGTTTAGAGGTGGAGGAGAACGAAGGTGCTTGTCAATCATCCTCTGATGGCGACAATATTGAACAAGAGGAAGAGGATGAGCAATATGAAGATGGGGCGCCCATCACCAGACCAATTGCTGCCAGGGATGCCCTCATTTCTCACAGGTTCTCTTAGTCAGAGTGGGGGAAAAGAGACATTGAAATAATCAATCCGGCTCCCACCAACGCACCCCCCCCCCCCCCACAAAACAGTCCTTCAACCACGCATACACCCATTGCACATCCACCCAATGGGTTGCGTCATGTGTTGGCATTCATCATGAAGCAAATGAAACAAAATAACTTCACACTCGGGACGCAAAATCATGGTCAAAACGTGAAAGTGGTGCTAAGTAATAAATTTTATGTGCCAAAATTAAAGAAAGGAAACTTCACAACATAACACTTCTTCAAACACCCATGTGCATACTCTTGGTGGACTACAATTTCTTGAACTTAGGCATCCCCTGTGGCCTCAGCAGAGTTAGAGGCAGGCTACTCAGATCCCTGCCCTGACTGCTGAAATGCTTTTGGCCGATGACCTCTGGGTTTTGGAGCCCATGAGGGCCCCGCCAAAGACCGCTCCACCTGCACCTGTGCAGACTCAGCCATCGGGAGAGGAGGCAGCATGTTGGGTGCTGATTGGGTGGTGGTGGTGGTGGGAGGGCAACGGGTGTGACATGGGAGCGCTTTGAGTGGAGTTCCCATTCCCATATCCCCTTTCCCCATCATCTGTCTCCTGGGCCAGCACCACATCACTCCTATCACACTGCTGGAGAGCAGCTTGGTGCAGATCAGTGGCTCGTAAGACCACTGATAAGGTATCTGTCATCCTATTGAAAGCGGCAGACATGCTGGCTTCCAAAGTCTGCATGGCCGTCGTCATAGCCTGTCACTCACTTGAGAGCCATGCTTAAAGCTCCACAGAGGCGGCCACTCTCTCCATGGCAGGCATTCTCGCAATTACCTGGGACAACAATCCACTAGTGTTGGAGTTGGACTCCTCCATTCTCTCCGTTATTTTGAAAAGTGTGCTTGGCACGTGTTCCAGTACCTTGCAAAGTTGCAACAGTACTGCAATCATTCTCATTCTCAACAATGGCTTCCGGGGCTCAGCATCTGTGTTCAGCTGAGCAGAGCTTAGAGAGGAGTGCGCCCTCCGACGCAGACTCTCCACAGCTGCCCCTGGCACCAATGACTGCTCATGCTCACTTGAGTTGTGAATCATCAGGTGAAAACGCAACTAACTGTCTTACAGGACCCACCGAAGTGCCAGTATCTGCACTGGCGCATGGCTGTATGTCCTGTGACGGTGCACCCTCAGAAGGAATGAGGTCCCTGAGGAATTGATGTCATACATCACCGCACAGTCTTGTACGCATGACTGCCCTGGAAGACCAAATAAAGCAATATGAATTAGTTTTGGCAAAGTAATAATCTTGCCAATCACCATTCTCAGGTTTCTCATAGTTCAGTCATTGATGAAACACTGTGTGTGAAAGGTGTTAAGTTCTGTCACCAGGAATCTGTGGGTTCCCAGTCTCTCCATCTCCGATGGAAAGGGATGCAGATGTGCCACTTATCTCCATGGCGTCCTCTGCATCTTGTCAGCTGGACTATTCGTGGAGGGCCACCTCCGGTCCTCGCCCCCTCCCTTGCATTTTGTGTTCTCTTCTACAAGGAACAAAAGAACAGACCTGTGAGTGACTGAAAGCGACTTATTCATCTGATGGGTGCAGTGCATTGGGTGAGGGTGACTGAGACAGACAGATCACATTGCATAAGGATTGGGGTGAATGGCAGTGGTGGATGGATACATGGGGAGGTGGGAAAGAGCTTAGAAAGTGAAGGATGGGTGCTACTGAAACTTAAGTGGGTGTGAGGAGTGATGTGATGGACTACGCTTGGCAAGATAGTGTGATTGGGGTGCTGGACACCACAGGATGTAGGTGAATCAGCAACTCTACTCGCTTTTCCTGACCTGGTTAGGTCATTGAAGCGCTTCCTGCACTGCAGCCAAGACTGGGGCACCATGCTCCTGCTGCTTACCTCTTCAGCCACACCGCCTTGGTGGCAGAATCAGGTATCTTCCTCCCACTGCTGGGGAAAATGATTTCCCTCCTGGTCCCAACTGCACCCAGCAGTACTTCAAGTGAACCATGTGGGCGCTGCCCTTGTTCTCTTTGAATCCATTGCTTCATTTCCTCCTATCTCTTCCAAAATTCATTTTTGTGTTGGACCTTTAAATAGTGGACTTCAGATCGCGTGATGCGGATGCGCCGTGTGTCCGCTGTGCAGCTTGGAGACGCGAAACCCAGAAGTAAAAATTATTGGCTTCAGTTAAGTTGCGATCACAGATTCCGACGTGCTCACTTCACTTCTGGGTTTCGGGTGCGTAAATCTCCTCCTTCCCCGCCCCCCCCCCCCCCCCCACCTCGCTTGCTCTCTTCCCGCAGGGCACAGTGTTAAAATCATGCACTTAAGTGTTCTGTACGTTTAACCTACTTTGGAATAAAGCAGCTTACGAACAGAGTCAAACATTGCTCCGTGTAGTGTTAACTTGGCTTGTCTTCGGACAAGCTAAAGGTGTACATGTGCCCAAGACTTGGAGATCAGGTCCAGGTCACAAGGGAGTTTCGTTGTTACACTCCCAAGTCCCACTACTGAGTTAGCAGGTGAGGGGAGTGGGTGTCAACTTCGTAAAAAGCAGGCAACCAGAGTGCTTCAGGGAGCGACTGATGCCCCCGAGCCCAAGTGGATTCCTACAAAAGACCCGAATTCGTAACATAGAAAGCAGCCAAAGGTGTCTTTAGTTTTCATTAGTAGGTATTGATGTAGACATTGTAATGATGTAGAATGAACACTTATTGACATTCCCTTAACATCAGCTTGATTGTTAAGCGAATGTATTTATATTTAGAGACAATCAATATCTGCCATCGTATGAAATAGGTAGAACCATTTAGAATCAGGCTGGAGAAATTAGAAGCGTGGAGGTGTCGATTATATGAATGTAAAGTTGTTTTTTAACCCTAGTAGATCTATTCCATTATCATTCAGTGTTGGATGAAAGTGAACCTTAAAGCCGGTTTAACATACAAACAACCACTGTTCTTGTTATTTAGGAAATCTTTATAGTTAGACAAGAGGTTTCAATTTGTGGTTTGGAATCTAACCACTTCACTGGCAAGCATGTGTGTGTATATATGTAATTTTTAAACAATGTTTAAAACAGTGCCGGAAATTGCTCACAAAATAATGGTGAGCCTACCAGCCCTCACCATTATTAATGGGAAAATCGAAGAGCAAGTTCCGGCGACCGGACATGTGCAGTCAAACGTAGAAATCCGGAACTTGCTCTTCCTGATTGATGTGATGTGAAAGCTTCGTGTTAAAGGGACCACCCAACTGCAGTCAATGGACCAGCGCGAACCTGCTCTCCTGCCCAGCTAGAAACTAACTAATCTCACCACAAAAAAGGATGCTGAGTTTTTTTTAGGTCTAAACTAACTTTTAAGGGCATGGTAAGTATCAATGACTGCCAAACAACCTCTCTGGCACTGAAAATTAACTTTTAAAAATGTAGAGTCTCATTACTCCTGATTTTAATAGTTTTTGGACATTTTAGAAAAAAACATTTTTTTACTTTTTTTCTTTGTCTTTTTTATCTCAGTCTTTTAATCTTACTCTCTTATTTCACTTTCTCTATTTCATATTATAGTACATTTACTAACCTTATCAGGCACTTCCTGGCTTTTAGTCTGCACGGTTTGTCAATGAGTTTCTCTTCCTGGTTCTCACAACGTGGCTTGCTTCAAGCTGATTGGTTGAGGGGACATAGACACTTGCATTTCATGGAAGTTGTCACCTAAAAGAATGTGGTAACTTAGTGGGTGAATTTAAATCTAATGAGCAGCAAGCACTGTTGGTTCACCACTCAGTGCAATTTATGGGCCATGTTAATTTCTGAGTGTCATTGGCTTATCAACACAAAAAATCTCCTATACCAATAGTACAACATGTACCAAGGTGATAAATAAGTTTAAATTTCCTTTAACATTTAATGGCATTAGTCACAACGTTTGTGGTGCAAGCTAAGATTGGAGATACCAGAGTTTCTGTTCACTAAATCTGGAGTCCACCTTCCTGGCCTGTGTTTTCAGTGAGTCAAAGAGCATTTTAAACGAGTCAAAGAACATTTTAGAAGTTATTTCTCCTTGTTTACAAGAAGATCTTGCAAACTGGACTGGTACGTGTTAGTTTTTCCCTTTTCTTCAGTTTCCTCTTTTTTTTGTCTTTTCCTGTTTCTCACTTTCTTGACATTCGCATTCTTAGTTCATTTCTTTCTTGTCTGTTCTAGCTTTTTTCAGTTTGTTTTCCATGCCTCAATCAGTATCCTCTGCACAGTACAATAGTAACCGAGGTTATCAAAAGATCTAATTAACATGAACATAATTCCAACACATTAAGACATTTTTGCTGTTGATGATGTCACAAAAATGGCCCATGTAAGTCTCTTCCCACGCTGTAAAAAAGGTTCATTTTCCCTCTGTGTTTTCTGTGTGATGCTTTGTTAAGCATGAGTTTCCTTTTTCTTGTGGAAAGATTTGAGCATGTAATCTAGATTGACACTTTGGGAGGGAGTGTTGCATTTTGAGAGGCAGCAACTTTTGGATGAGATATTAAACCGTGGCCCTGTCTGTGCTCAGGTAGATGCAAAAGAGCCCAAGCATTTCTCAGAAGAGCCGAGAGTTCTAGTGTCCTGGCCAACATTACTCCCTCAATAAACATCACTAAAAATAGATCAATTGAACATTTATTTGCAGTTTGTGAGACCTTGCTTATTGTGTGCAAATAGGCTGCTGCATTTGCCTACATTACAGCAGTGACAGCAATTCACAAGTCACACATTGGTTATAAACTGTTTTGGGACAGCCAGAGAATGTGAAAAGTACTAAATAACTGCACATTTCTTTTCCCATTCTGTATCGTTTAAGAATGTCTTTGTTCATCATATCAATTGGACATAAGTACCCGTCTAAGTGTAACTGGTCTATATAACCATAGAAAAGATACAGCACAGAAGGGGGCCATTTGGCCCATCATGTCCACGCCGGCTCAAAGAACAACCAGGTGCCCATTCGAATCCCACCTTCCAGCACCCGGTCCGTAGCCCTGCAGCTTACAGCACTTTAGGTGCAGGTCCAGGTACTTTTTTAAAAGAGTTGAGGGTCCCTGCCTCTACCACCAATTCGAGCAGCGAATTTCTTACACCCACCACCCTTTCCTCATGTCCCCTCTAATCCTTCCGCCAATCAGCTTAAATCTATGTCCTCTAGTTCTTGAACTCTCCGCTAGGGGAAACAGGTACTTCCTGTTTATTCTATCTGGGGCCCCTCATAATTTTGTACACCTCAATCAAGTCTCCCCTCAGCCTCCTATGCTCCAAGGAAAACAACCCCAGCCTATCCAATCTCTCCTTGTAGCTGCAATTTTCGAGCCCTGGCAACATTCTTTAAATCTTCTCTGCACTCTCTCCACAGCAATTACGTCCTTCCTGTAATGTGGTGACCAGAACTGCGCACAGTACTCCAGCTGTGGCCTTACCAGCGTTTTATACAGTTCCATCATTACCTCTCTGCTTTTGTATTCTATACCTCGGCTAATAACGGAGAGCTTTGCGTATGCCTTCTTCACAACCTTATCTACCTGTACTGCCACCTTCAGGGACCTGTGCAAATGCGCTCTCAAGGTCTCTCACTTCCTCTACCCCTCAATTTATTCCCGTTTATTGCGTATTCCCTTTTACTGTTTGCCCTCCCTAAGTGCATTACCTCACATTTCTCTGGATTGAACTCCATTTGCCACTTTTCCGCCCACTCCATCAACCCATTGATATCTTCTTGGAGTCTACAGCTATCCTCTTCACTATCAACTACACAGCCAATTTTTGTGTTTTCTGCAAATTTGCAATCATGCCCCCTACATTCAAGTCCAAATCATTAATATATACCACAAACAGCAAGGGACCCAACACGGAGCCCTGTGGCACACCACTGGAAACGGATTTCCATTCGAAAAGACATCCATCGACTTTTACCCTTTGTTTCCTGTTACTGAGCCAATTTTGGATCCAATTTGCCACATTTCCCTGTATCCCATGGGCTTTTACCTTTCTGCCCAGTCTGCCATGTGGGACCTTGTCAAATGCCTTGCTAAAATCCATGTAGACAACATCCACTGCACTACCCTCATCAATCCTCCTTGTCACTTCCTCAAAGAATTCAATCGGATTTGTAAGGCATGACCTTCCCTGAACAAATCCATGCTGACTATCCCTGATTAAACCATGCCTTTCCAAGTGACAGTTTATCCTATCTCTCAGTATTGATTCTAATAGTTTGCCCACCACCGAGGTTAGAACGATTGGCCTATAATTGTTCGGCCTTTCCCTCGTACCATTTTTAAACAATGGTACTACGTTTGCAGTCTTCCTGTCCTCTGGTACCTCCCCTGTATCTAGTGAGAATTGGAAAATGATCCTCCGAGCATCCGCTATTTCCTCCCTGGCTTCCTTCAATAGCCTAGGAAACAATCCATCCGGCCCTGGTGACTTACCAACTTTCAAGGATTTCAGTCCCTCTAGTACTTCCTCTCTTGTTATGTTTACCTTATCCAATATTTCACACCTTTCCTCTTTAATTACTACGTCCAGATCATCCCTTCCCTATGGAGACAGAATATTCATTTAAAACCCTACCCACATCCTCTGCTTCTACACACAAGTTACCCTTATCATCCCTGATAGGTCCCACCTTTTCCTTAGCTATCCTCTTGTTCTTAATGTACTGATAAAACATCTTTGGGTTTTCTTTACTCTTACTAGATAATACTTCTTCATGCCCTCTTTTTGCCTCCCTTGTTTCCTTTTTTACGTCATCCCTGTACTTTCTATACTCCTGTAGGCTTTCTGCAGTATTTAGTTTTCTGTGACAGTCATAAGCATTCTTTTTCTGCTTTATCTTGCCCCGTATGCTTCGAGACAACCAGGGGGCTCTAAATTTGGCAGTGCCACCCTTTTTCTTTGAGGGGACATATCTGCATTGAACTTTTTAGGCCTCCCACTGGCTTGCCACTGATTTCTCCTCCAGCAGTTGTCCGGTCCACTTCTGCCAAATCACCCCTTAGTTCTGTAAAATTTGCCTTCCCCCAATTTAAAACGTTTACTCCTGATTTAACTCTGCCCTTTTCCATAATAATGCTAAAACTAAATGAATTGTGGTCACTATCCCCAATATGGTCACCCACTGTCACTTCACCCACTTGCCCATCTTAATTTCCCAGGACTAAATCTAGAATTGCATTCCCTCTTGTTGGGCTTGTCACGTACTGGCTAAAAAAGTTCTCCTGGACACCAATCAAGAATTTTGCACCCTCTGTGCCCCTCACACAGTTTGAATCCCAGTTGATGTTAGGGTAGTTGAAGTCCCCTACTATTATTGCCTTCTTATTTTTGCACTCAGAAATTTGCCTACATATTTGTTCTTCTATCTCCCTTTTGCTATTCGGGGGTCTATAGTACATTCCTAGTAGTGTGACTGCCCCTTTTTTATTTCTTAGCTCAACCCATATGGCCTCAATTGATGATCCATTTAGCATATCTTCCCTTCCCACAACTGTAATTGATCTTTAACCAATAATGATACCCCCCTTCCTTTTTTATCACCCACTCTATCCTGTCTGAAAATTCTATATCCAGGGAAATTGAGCTGCCAATTATCCCCCTCTTTAAGCCAGGTTTCCGTTATAACAATGATATCATGCTGCCATGTGTCTATCTGTGCCCTTAGCTCATCCGCTTTGTTTGTAATACTCCTTGCATTGAAGTATACCCTTTAACCCCATCAAATTCCTGTGCTGAACACTATTTAACCTTTGCTTCTTTTGCCTTTCTGAGTCGCTAACTATGTCACTAGCTGCTTTTCTACTTCCCATTTCCTGGTCTGAATTTGTCCTATCTGTACCTGCCCTTTGGTTCCCATCCCCCTGCCATACTAGTTTAAACACTTCCCAACAGAACTAGCAAATGCCCCCGCGAGGATATTGGTCTCGGTTCTGCTTGGGTGCAACCCGTCCAGCTTGTTCAGGTCCCGCCTTTCCCAGAATTGGTCCCAATGCCTCAGGAATTCAAACCCCTCCCTCCTACACCATCTCTCAAGCCACGCATTCATCTGGTCTATTCTCCTATTTCTGCTCTCGCTAGCACGTGGCACTGGGAGTAATCCTGAGATTACTACCTTAGAGATCCTGCTTTTTAGTTTATTTCCTAACTCCCTATATTCTGCTTGCAGGACCTCATCCCTTTTTTTACCGATGTCGTTGCTACCGATATGGACCACGACCTCTGGCTATTCACCCTCCCCCTTCGGAATGTCCTGCAGCCTTTGGTGGTAGACAGCTACTCTTAATGCCTTCGTTGCCATTGTTTGAAGCATAACCAATTCGTATGAAGTGTGTTTGTTCTTTATCCACGAGGCCAATTGAAGAGAAAGGCACTTGTTCGAGATTGGAGTGTTTGCACCAACCAACCATAGCAAATCAATGTTCCACAACCACATCACCATCCCAGCTTGTTAATCATTCTCTTCTTCTGCTTCCTTGGTGCCAGTAGGTATGGGGAGTGACTAAATGTGACATGGGAGGTTTTTTTTATTCGCTCATGGGATGTGGGCCTCGCTGGCGAGGCCGGCATTTATTGCCCATCCCTAATTGCCCTTGAGAGGGTGGTGGTGAGCCGTCTTCTTGAACCGCTGCAGTCCGTGTGGTGAAGGTTCTCCCACAGTGCTGTTAAGAAGGGAGTTCCAGGATTTTGACTCCGCGACGATGAAGGAACGGCAATATATTTCCAAGTCGGGATGGTGTGTGACTTGGAGGGGAATGTGCAGGTGGTGTTGTTCCCATGTGCCTGCTGCCCTTGTCCTTCTAGGTGGAAGAGGTCACGGGTTTGGGAGGTGCTGTCGAAGAAGCCTTGGCGAGTTGCTGCAGTGCATCCTGCGGAGAGTACACATTGCAGCCACAGTACGCCGGTGGTGAAGGGAGTGAATGTTTAGGGTGGTGGATGGGGTGCCATTCAAGCGGGCAGCTTTGTCCTGGATGGTGTTGTTGGAGCTGCAATCATCCAGGCAAGTGGAAAGTATTCCATCACACTCCTGACTTGTGCCTTGTAGATGGTGGAAAGGCTTTGGGGAGTCAGGAGGTGAATTACTCGCCGCAGAATACCCAGCCTCTGTCCTGTTATTGTAGCCACAGTATTTATATGGCTGGTCCAGTTAAGTTTCTGGTCAATGGTGACCCCCAGGATGTTGATGGTGGGAGATTCGGCGATGGTAATGCTGTTGAATGTCAAGGGGAGGTGGTTAGACTCTCCCTTGTTGGAGATGGTCATTGCCTGGCACTTGTCTGGTGCAAATGTTACTTGCCACTTATCAGCCCAAGCCTGGATGTTGTCCAGGTCTTGCTGCATGCGGGCACGGACTGCTTCATTATTTGAGGGGTTGCGAATGGAACTGAATACTGTGCAATCATCAGCGAACATCCCCATTTCTGACCTTATGATGAAGGGAAGGTCATTGATGAAACAGCTGAAGATGGTTGGGCCTGGGACACTGCCCTGAGGAACTCCTGCAGCACTGCCCTGGGGCTGAGATGATTGGCCTCCAACAACCACTACCATCTTCCTTTGTGCTAGGTATGACTCCAGCCACTGGAGAGTTTTCCCCCTGATTTCCGTTGACTTAAATTTTAATAGGGCTCCTTGGTACCACACTCGGTCAAATGCTGCCTTGATGTTAAGGGCAGTCACTCTCACCTCACCTCTGGAATTCAACTCTTTTGTCCATGTTTGCACCGAGCCTGTAATGAGGTCTGGAGCCGAGTGGTCCTGGCGGAACCCAAACTGAGCATCGGTGAGCAGGTTATTGGTGAGTAAGTGCCGCTTGATAGCACTGTTGACGACACCTTCCTTCACTTTGCTGATGATTGAGAGTAGACAGATGGGGCGATAATTGGCCAGATTGGATTTGTCCTGCTTTTTATGGACAGGACATACCTGGGCAATTTTCCACATTGTCGGGTAGATGCCAGTGCTATAGCTGTACTGGAACAGTTTGGCTAGAGGCGCGGCTAGTTCTGGAGCAGAAGTCTTCAGCACTACAGCCGGGATGTTGTCGGGGCCCATAGCCTTTGCTGTATCCGGTGCACTCAGCCATTTATTGATATCACGTGGAGTGGATCAAATTGGCTGAAGACAGGCTTCTGTGATGGTGGGGATATCGGGAGGAGGCCGAGATGGATCATCCACTCGGCACTTCTGGCTGAAGATGGTTGCAAACGCTGGACTCCGCCATCGTTGAGGATGGAGATGTTTACAGAGCCTCCTTCTCCTAGTAGTTGTTTAATTGTCCACCACCATTCAGACTGGATGTGGCAGGATTGCAGAGCCTTGATCTGATCCGTTGGTTGTGGAATCGCTTAGTTCTGTCTATAGCATGTTGCCTCCGCTGTTTAGCATACATGTAGTCCTATGTGGTAGCTTCACCAGGCTGGTACCTCATTTTGAGGTACGCCTGGTGCTGCTCCTGGCATACTCTTCTACACTCCTCATTGAACCAGGGTTGATCCCCTGGCTTGTTGGTAATGGTAGAGTGAGGAATATGCCGGGCCATGAGGTGACAGATTGAGCTGGAATACAATTCTGCTGCTGATGATGGCCCTCATGGATGCCCAGTTTTGAGCTGCTAGATCTGTTCTGAATTGGGAGTACAAATAGACACCTTCATGTACCACTTTCAGGCACTTTTCTTCTTGCAGCTTTTAAGTACATAAATATACTGATTTTTATTTAATATCAACACGGTGCTTGGTATCTACTAAACATTCTGCATCAAGTAAACCTTCAGCACTGCCATCATTGAGATACACAGCACCAGATGTCACCAAGCTTTCTGATGCAGGATCTGGAGATTTCTAGCCCCCAACTTCAAACTGGTGTTTGGGTGCACTCCCCAGCATCTTATAAATCATGGCTGGCCTTTATAGCAAGAGAGTGAAAGTCTTGGTTCAGGAGCTGGCAGCATATACTACTCTTTCTCCCTACTATTCTTGGGGCTTCAGACTTCTCCATGAATCATAGTATCCGACAGCCTTTCCTGTGGAGAATTATTTGTAAAATCCAGAGTCTGAGGATGCGAAGAACCACCCCCCCGCCCCGCCCCACCACACACACAATTCCTTTCAAAGCCTCTACTAGACTTGCAAGTCCAGCCCATTGATCTTTAATTCCAACGTGGACTGTAGCTTGATGGTCTTGGTTCTAAAGGCTTCTTCAAGCTTTCAGCTTTTGGGTATTTGTCTTGCAGTCCTCCAAGTGGATTGTCACAAAGAGAGGTACAGGGTAAATGCCTCTTGCAACAGCAAGTCACGGATTCCTCAGTCGTGTTTCAAGTGCAACAGCATCATAATAAATCATCTCTACAGAGCAAGATTTCTGGACCTCAGAAAAAGAATCCAAATGTCTGGATTTGTGGATGGGGCTTAAATTATAAGCTTTCAGTTAGCTTTGTAGATTTTAAAAGAACACAACTGGGAAAGATATGGTAAATGTCTAGACAACTTAGGGCTGTCAAATGATTAAAAAAAATTAATTGTGATTAATCTTCCGATTAAAATTTTTAATCTGTTAATCTTCGTTTTAATTGCATATTTTAATTGATACAATGACTGCTTCCATCTCATTCAAGTTTGTTTTATTACTGATATTATTACATGGGATTATACAGAAAAAATGTGGACAAAATATCAGCAGCTGTGAGTAAAGAGACACAAGAAATATCCAATATATTTTCAAGGATCCCAGAGAAATATCAGTTGTATTCAACCAAGGAGTCTTAGAACTCTGCAGTCATGAGCAGCAGAAAGTTTATCTACACCAATTTTCACATTCAGTTGGAACAGAAGAAAATGGAAATTGAGAAAGTAGGAATTTTAGTGCTGTGTCTTTTATGGAAAACTCTTTGTTTCTAAAAGGTACAAAAAGTAACTTTTTTGTTTTGTGCTTCCACAGCTTGGCATGGAGGACGAAGATGTGGTTGAAGTTTATCAGGAACAGACAGGAGGGTGGTTGAGAGCCTAACTGCTGGTCACCGTATCAGAATCCCGATCATCTGTATAATTTCTTTATTGTTTCTTGTTGGCTGTAATCACTGATTTTATATAAAAAAAGAAAAAAAATCAAACAACTTTCTTTCATATGGTTTGTATGACACGTTGATGCCCAGCTGGAAGTTCTTATTTTCAGTATATACTATTATACAACCAATTCCGTATATTTAGCATAAATGGCAACAAAATGTCAACTGAGATTTTTTTAAATAGAAGTTTGTGACTTGAGTACCTTGGCTTTATAAATTCATATTTTTCATTACATAAATAAAGACCATTTTGGAAATGCTTTTTTTTTCAAATTGTAGGGAAAAATGGATTTAAGAATGCTGTGTAAAGGTTTCTTGCATATAAAGATATGTTCTAAAACATACATTCCCATGTGTCATACTGAAATTGTAAGTTAAAAGCAGCAAATTATCTTGTCATACATCTGCTTTGTGCTCCTTTTATTATTTGGCCAGACAAAATTCTCTAGTTTCCTGTTCAGGAACTTTTAAGAAAAAAAGCACAAATACTGCACCATGTATAACGTGGTTATACACTCACTGGCTGTTTTAAAAATGTAGTACAACAGCAGTAACTATACCATAGTACTGCCTTTGCATTGCGTAAAAACGCCGTTGTGAAAAACAGTGTGACTGTACAAGGATCACTGTTCGTCATGCTGTTCCCTGTTGGTTTAACCCTTAACATTTAAACCTATTTGTGTATTGGAGCAAAATGCTCACAGGACATTGAAAACTTACAATTAACTTTGCACGGGTATCTTTTTCTCCTTTGTGAAATGAACATGGTTAGTTTGTAATAGACACACAAAAGCTGTGCTGTTCAACAAATACTTCAAGACAAACCGTAGGGCAGGCAGGCTGTACTGCCACGCTAAGCTTTTCAGTGAAGTCAGTCAGTGAAGGGGTTACGTAGAGATTACTTGTAGAAGACAGTGGCAGGAAACAATTCAGATTTGTTTGGTCTTGTTCATTGTAGATATCAATCGATCTAGTTTAATTTCAGGAGAGGGTTTCTTTTAAGTGAATACCTCACAATTTAATTGCAATCATTCACTGCCTTTTCATTTGCTGTAGTATAATTGTCATAGTAGTTGCAACTTAAAAATAAAACAAAAATCTAATTATTTGTATGTACTTCATATGCATTAGGAGTTTAAGGCCACAAATTCCACACTGTGTTTATCTGTTGGAAAGAAACAGTGTTGCGAATTTTTGAGAGAACGGATATCGATAGCTGTAAATGGATTTTAGAACGCTGTGCTTGATAAAATATGGGGAACGTTTTTTGACTCCTACACGGGTGAATTCAATCAGGCTGGATTTGATAGATGTGGTACAGAAATGGGGAAGAAGCCGCCTTCTCATTAGCAGTGTGCAGACTATATCAATGCAGTTCTTTGCCATTAAGACCGTGCTATTACAAGAATTGTAATCATTTGCATAAACAAGCTGAAGAGTCTAGTTTACCCCAAGTACCAAAGGATACAAAGTTGTAAAAGCAGTTTTTTAATTTAAAATAATTGTTGAAAAATCCTTTTTAATCATTTGGCCTAAACAGTTAAGCCACCCAATTTTTATTTGTGTTTCCTTTTGCTCATAGAATCCCAAAAGTTTATTACACAGTTCTTAAGAAGATATGAATGAGGGTTGTTCAACTTTGTACATAATCTTATGTTAAGATGCTGAATAAAAACATGTTGAGAAAATAAGCGACCGGAACATTTATTGAGAAAATGGTAGTTTTGTTTGTGTTTAACAAAGCCCTCACAATGAAACTCGTAAGTTTTTCTTCAGTAATATAAGTAATAAAGGCTGTTCGGTGGTAACTAATAACAAGTAGTGGTTTAGAGCACTTTCCTTTCACGACTAGGGTTCAAATTCAGCCCAGACTGATAGACAAAGATTTTGACCCTATTAGCTGACAGGGTCCTGAATGAAATGAATTTAGAACAGTCTCACCCTAATTTGCTAATGAGTATTAAGTCCACAGCACAATACTTTACGTAATATGGAAATTTATTGACCAAGATCATACAAATGGCTGGCGTGGGAAATGGAATTCTGTACGAGTCAGTCTTCTGAATTAGCAGAATAAAGCACAATACTGGTCAGAGTACAGGAAGGCCGATCCTGAGATGATGTATCTTCTGCAGGAATACTCAATACTAAGACTTGGTGCTAAAAATGGAAAAGCACTCTATTCTTTGGCAAACTTGCCCACTCTCCAAAAAGTTAACATGCAGGTACAGCAAGCAATTAGGAAGGCAGATGGTATGTTGGCCTTTATTGCGAAAGGGTTGGAGTAGGTTGGGTCTTGCTGCAATTATATAGGGCTCTGGTGAGACCACACCTGGAGTACTGTGTACAGTTTTGGTCTCCTTACCTAAGGAAGAATATACTTGCCTTAGAGGGGGTGCAACGAAGGTTCACTAGATTGATTCCTGGGATGAGAGGTTGTCCTGTGCAGAGATATTGAGTATAATGGGCCTACGTTCTCTGGAGTTTAGAAGAATGAGAGGTGATCTCATTGAAATGTATAAAGTTCTTGGAGGGCTTGACGGTAGATGCTGAAAGGCTGTTTCCCCTGGCTGGAGAGTGTAGAACTGGGGTTAAAGTCTCAAGATAAAGGGTCGACCATTTAGGACCGAGATGAGGAAAAATTTCTTCACTCAGGGTTGTGAATCTTTGGAATTCTCTACCCCAGGGGGCTCTGGATGCTCAGTCGTAGAGTATATTCAAGACTGAGATTGCTAGATTTTTGGACACTAAGGGAATCAAGGGATAGGGCGGGAAAATGGAGTTGAGTTAGAAGATCTTATTGAGTGGCGGAGCAGGCTCGAGGGGTCGTATGGCCTACTCCTGCTGCTATTTCTTATGTTCTTATTACCTTAGGCTGCTTTAAAAGGTCACTTGTGTGGATCAAAGTAAATTGCAGTATATATTTATAATAAAATATTGTCCTGAATTTTGAAACCCAAAAGGTAATGTCTAAACTCTCTTCTAAAACACAGTTAACTAAAATGGTCCTGGATTATTTCTTTATTACCAAAGTAATTTTCTATCAAATTATATTTCAGATCTTAAGAAAATGAGTGAAATAAACTTTAATGTAGCGTCACCAATGCTGATGATATGCTGCACAATGGGAGAAATGGAAAAGAAATCCAATCAAATGTTTCTTTTTACTTTAAGTATACTATGAACTTATACATGTATATCAGTAACAATTTCTGTATAGCATTTAATCTATTTTGGAGGTGGAAGTAGGATGCAAGCTCACCCAATGGCTGTGCGTTTATCCAGTGAGTAATTGAGCTATACAGACCAAGAAGGTTTGAGGTTCAATTTCTACCTCTGCTGACCTGATATCAGCCAATGCAAAGGCACAATTAACTTGAGTGCCCCTTTATTAGGTAGGAGAAAACCAGCCAGCGGGCATGGATAAAGTTGATCCACTGACTTCTGTTGGAAGTATGTTTGTGTGGACATCAGGTGATGCTTCACCCAGTCCAGTCGCATGTTGAAAGTGACTGTCAAATCTGTAGGACTGCACCTCTATGTAGAGAGTCTTGGAACTGATGCTGAGGGAGGTGCAGCAAAGGACAGTTGCCATTTTTGGGTTCAAGGGGTACTTTTTAGAAGTCTCCTGTTCTGGCTGCCGGATGGGAGGTGACCGAGCGAGTGAATGCCATTTCACGTGATGAGAATTTTTTTTAACCCAGGATGAAGTTCGTCAAGGTAAGTGTAATGTTATGATGTGGCTGCAACAGACACTGTCACTGTAACTAAATGTACCTTGCCTTTGGACACATGATAACTTGGGAACCATTTGGCCCTTCACAGAATTATAAGGCTGCCCATATTCATGGATGGCACATATTCCAACTTTCAAGGAAACCTTCCAATTATCAGAAAACGTAATGTTTTCACCAAGAGCCATCTGCATGCTCTATATTCAGTGTCACACTGGGAGGCACGGTGACAATTTGCATGGTACTGTCATACGAACAAATGGATTAAGAGCAGGAGTCAGCCATTCGGCTCCTCGAGCCTGCTCTGCCATTTGATAAGATCATGGCTGATCTGATTGTGACCTCAACCCTACTTTCCCATCTACCTACCTTTAACTTCCTTGTTAATCAGGAATCTATCTAACTCAGCCTTAAAAATATTCAATGACCCTTCCTCCACCGCTCTCTGGGGAAGGGAGTTCCACAGACTCACGACCCTCTGAGAGAAAAAATTTCTCCTAATTTCCGTCTTAAATGGGAGACTCCTTATTTTTAAACTGTGGTCCCTAGTTCTAGTCTCTCCCACAAGGGGAAACATCCCCTCAGCATCTACCCCTTCTAGTCCACTCAGGATCTTATATGTTTCAATACAATCACCTCTCATTCTTCTAAACTCCAATGTATACAGGCCCAACTTGTCCAACCTTTCCTCATAAGATAACCCCCTCATCCCAGGAATCAGTCGAGTGAACCTTTTCTGAACCGCCTCCAAAGCAATTATGTCCTTTCTTAAATAAGGAGACCAAAACTGCACACAGTATTCTAGATGTGGTCTCACCAATGTCCTGTACAACTGTAGTAAAACATCTCTACTTTTATATTCCATTCCCCTTGCAATAAATGTCAACATTCCATTTGCCTTCCTAATCACTTGCTGTACCTGCATACTAACTTTTTGTGATTCATGTACTAGGACACCCAGATCCCTCTGTACCTCAGAGTTATGCAATCTCTCTGCATTTAAATAATATACTGCTTTTCTATTCCTCCTGCCAAAATGAACAAGTTCACACTTTCCCCTCATTATACTTCATCTGCCAAATTTTTGCCTACTCACTTTATCTATATCCCTTTGCAGACTCCTTATGTCCTCTTCATAATTTACTTTCCTACTTACCTTTGTGTCATCAGCAAATTTAGCAACCATACATTGGGTCCCTTCATCCAAGTCATTGATATAGATTGTAAATAGTTGAGGCCCAAGCACTGATCCCTGTGGCACTCCACTCGTTACATCTTGCCAACCTGAAAATGACCCATTTATGCCTACTCTCTGTTTCCTGTTAGCTAACAAATCCTTTATCCATGCTAATATGTTACCCCCTACACCATAAGCTGTTATTTTGTGTAGTAGCCTTTGATGTGGCACCTTGTCAAAAGCCTTCTGGAAATCCAAATACACCACATCCACAGGATCACCTTTATCCACGTTGCTTGTTACTTCCTCAAAGAACTCTAATAAATTAGTCAAACACGAATCCTCTTTCACAAAGCCGTGTTGACTCTGCCTGATTGCATTGAGATTTTCTAAGTTACCTGCTATAACCTCCTTAATAATAGATTCTAGCATTTTCCCTATGACAGATGTTAAGCTAACTCGTCTGTAGTTTCCTGCTTCCTGTCTCCCTCCTTTCTTGAATAGAGGAGTTACATTCACTATTTTCCAATCTGATGGGACCCTTCCAGAATCTAGGGAATTTTGGAAAATGAATACCAATGCAACTACTATCTCTGCAGCCACTTCCTTTAAGACCCTTGGATGAAGTTCGTCAGGACCTGGGGACTTGTCAGCTTTTAGTTCTAATAGTTTTTTCAGAACCCTTTCCCTGGTGATTGTAAATGTTTTAAGTTCCTCTGTCCCTTTCACCTCTTGATTCATAATTATTTCTGGCATGTTACTTGTATCCCCTACAGTGAAGACGGACACAAAATATCTGTTCAATTCATCCGCCATTTCCTTATTCTCCATTATTAATGCCCCAGACTCATTCTCTAGAGGACCAACGCTCACTTTACTTACTCTTTTCCTTTTTAAATACCTGTAGAAACTCTTACTATCTGTTTCTTATATTTCCAGCTAGCTTTCTCTCGTACTCTAATTTCTCCCTCCTTATTATTCTTTTAGTCATTTTTTGCTGTTTTTTATATTCTGTCCAATCTTCTTACCTGCCACTAATCTTTGCAGAATTGTATGCTTTTTCTTTCAATTTGATACTATCTTTAACTTCCTTAGTTAGCCACGGATGGTACGTCCTTCCCCTAGAGTCTTTCTTTCTCACTGGAATGTATTTTTGCTGAGTGTTGTGAAATATCTCATTAAATGTCTAGCCACTGCTCTTAATCCATTTGTTCGTATGACAGTACCATGCAAATTGTCACCGTGCCTCCCAGTGTGACACTGAATATAGAGCATGCAGATGGCTCTTGGTGAAAACATTACGTTTCAGTTCACTTTAGCCAGCTCTGTCTTCATGCCCTCATAATTGCCCTTATTTAAGTTTAAAACACTAGTCTTAGACTTACTCTTCTCTCCCTCAAACTGAATACGAAATTCAATCATATTGTGATCACCGCTACCTAGAGGCTCCTTTACGATGAGGTCACTAATTAATCCTGTCTCATTACACATTACCAGATCTAGAATAGCCTGCTCTCTGGTTGGCTCTGGAACGTGCTGCTCTAAAATACTGTCCCGAAAACACTCTATGAACTCACCTTCCAGGGTACCTTTGCCAATCAGATTCTTCCAATCTATGTGTAGATTAAAATCAACCATGATTATTGCTGTTCCTTTCTCACAAGCCTCCATTATTTCTTCCTGTATACCCTGTTCTACAGTGTGGTTACTGTTAGGGGGTCTATATACTACTCCCACAAGTGACTTCTTGCCTTTACTATTTCTTATCTCTACCCAAACTGATTCTACATCTTGGTCTTTAGAGCTAAGATCATTTCTTTCTATTATATTCATGTCATCCTTAATTAACAGAGCTACCCCTCCACCTTTTTCTAGCTTCCTGTCCTTTCGAAATGTCAAGTACCCTTGAATATTCAGGTTCCAGCCTTTGTCAGCTTGCAGCCATGTCTCTGTCATGGCTATCAGATTGTACATATTTATTTCTATTTGAGCTGTCAATTCATCCATTTTGTTACAAATGCTACGCGCATTCAGATACAAGGCCTTTAGTGCTGTCTTTTTACTATTTTTGCAACCTCTAGTTTTATCTGCTGGCGCACTTTTAAGTTTGCATGCTCTGTCCCTTCCTGCCACTCTCTGATTATCATTTCCCTTATTGCTACCTTGCTGTCTTGCCTTATCTTCTTACTTTAATTTATCATTTCTTCCCTTATTTGATCCCTCGCCCCCATTATTTAGTTTAAAGCCCTCTCTACCGCCTTAGTTATACGATTCGCCAGAACACTGGCCCCAGCATGGTTCAGATGAAGCCTGTCCCAACGGTACAGCTCCCACTTTCCCCAGTACTGGTGCCATGAATCGAAACCCATTTCTCCCACACCAATCTTTGAGCCACGAACTTAACTCTCTAATCTTATTTACCCAATGCCAATTTGCTCGTGGCTCAGGTAATAATCCAGAGACTATGCTGGATGCTGGTCATGGCTCTTCAAACTTGCAGCACTTCACCAATATATTTATGCTTGCAGGAAAAAGAAACCCATAACAGAAGGGAGAGGCAAGCGACCAGTGGGGATCCCCCAATCTGAAGTTCTTAGCCCACTTTGAGGAAAGGACACTGCAAATCCTTGGCCCAGAATCATTGGCGCCCATGGTTAGGGCACACTAGACGGCATTTTGCATCTCCAGGCTCACATCTATCATCATTACTTTTTTCACCCCCTAATCTTTCACACACTCAAAGCACTGCCAATCACACATAGTCAGCATGTATCACAACATCACAGGATAGTACATCTTGGCAAGTCACATATGCTACAAGAAGTATGTTGCTGATACAGTAAGTCTTATTCCTCTTGTGTTTCCTTAGGTGCTCCCAAGGAACTGGAAGCTGCAGGCCTAAAGTATGCTGAGCCTACAACCACACAGCAGCACTCACTCCACCTGGAGCATAGCACCAGCGCAGGAATATTCACTCCAGTGCATTCCGATCTAGACTTACAACAGGGAGCAGCAGATAAAATGTACAGCACACAAGTGAGGAAGAACAAGTGTAGGTGGTAGCAGAGGAGCTGGCCAGAGAGTCAGCTCAAGGCTATCTTTGGCTACAGAGTTCTCGGACTGAGTCATCCAGAGCCTGCATATATTAATTGAAATGGCTGTCTATTAAACATTTGTCTTCGTTGCTGCAGCTTTAGTTCAGCTGACAACTTTTCTACATTGGGCCCATTATTAGCATCCTCTTCAGGGCCTCCTCTTCCATTTGTTGCATGGGTGATTCCTCTTCTGAGAGCATAATTGTGCAGCAAACAGCACACCACTGTCACTTTGGAGACTTTTGTAGGGCTGTGTAATAGGATACTCCAGACCTGCCCAAGCTGTGGAATCTTTGCTTCAGCATGTCTGGTATGGCATAGCTCTCATTATACTTTCTTACAGCTGCAATTTATGCATTTCAGACTGAAATCATAAGCCGCAGTTGAAGAAGGTATCTCTGGTTCCTCAGAATCCATCCGTTCACTCTTGAAATTCCATTAAGTAAAGGTGGTGCTGTTGATTGCAATAGGATAAATGCATTGTTGAAGCTTCCAGAGAACCTGATATCTACCTGTATGATGTGGTGCTGATGGTCACATCATTTAATTGAATGGAATCTCTTCCTATCCATAAGTGTTAAGAGGAACCCATGTGGCCACATTGGTTCCATTAATCAGGTCTTGGACTCTTGAGAACACAACGACCTGGAAAAAGAGTAGAGCCCTCTCCAGCTGCTGGGTGCTTTTCTTCGGGAAAGTGATAAAAGTCACTAGCCCTAGCGAACGGGATATCAGTGACCTGATGCATGAAGACTGCTAATCTGATAAATGCCACCGGAGGCAGCTTGAAAGGAGCTAGCTGCATAGAAGTTCAAGGCAGTAGTGACTATCACCATCACAGGCCTAGTTGCCTCTGCCCTGGATTATGCTTCCAAGTTGGATTGCAGGAGAAAGCAAAGTTCCAAGACTGCCTCCCAGGTCAAGCATACGCGATGATGTGCAAGGGATTAAAGGAGTTCTTAGAGTTGCTGTTTATTTATTATGTTACCATTCTGAGGAGCTAGATGATAGTCCTGTAAATTTGACACATTTTATCACATAAGAACATAAGAAATAGGAGCAGGAGTAGACCATACGTTCCCTTGAGCCTGCTCCGCCATTCAATCAGATCATGGCTGATCTTCGACCTCAACTCCACTTTCCTGCCTGATCCCCATATCCCTTGATTCCCCTAGAGTCCAAAAATCTATCGATCTCAGCCTTGAATATATCCAATGACTCAGCATCTACAGCCCTCTGCAGTAGAGAATTCCAAAGATCCATAACCCTCTGTGTGAAGAAATTCCTCATCTCAGTCTTGAGTGGCCGACCTCTTATCCTGCGACTATGCTCCCTAGTTCTAGACTCTCTAGCCAGGGGAAACAATCTCTCAGCATCTACCCTGTCAAGCCCCCTCATAATCTTATATGTTTCAATGAGATCACCTCTCATTCTTCTAAACTCCAGAGAGTATAGGCCCATTCTACTCAACTTGTCTTCATAGGACAACCCAGAATGAATCCAGTGAACCTTCGCTACACCGCCTCTAAGGCAACTATATCCTTCCTTAGATAAGGAGACCAAAACTGTACGCAGTACTCCAGGTGAGGTCTCACTAAAGCCCTGTACAACTGTAGTAAGACTTCCTTACTCTTGTACTCCAACCCCCTTGCAATAAAGGCCAACGTGCCATTTGCTTTCCTAATTGCCTGCTGTACCTGCATACTAACTTTCTGTGTTTCTTGTACGAGGACACCCAAGTCTCTCTGAATACCAACATTTAATAGTTTCTCACCATTTAAAAAATATTCTGTTTTTCTATTCTTCCTACCTAAGTTAACAACCTCACATTTTCCCACATTATTCTCCATCTACCACCTTCTTGCCCACTCACTTAATCTGTCTATACCCTTTGCAGACTCTTTGTGTCCCCCTCACAGGTTACTTTCCCACCTAGCTTTGTATCATCAGCAAGAATACATTACACTCAATCCCTTCATCTAAGTCATTAATATAGATTGTAAATAGCTGAGCCCCAAGCACCGATCCTTGCAGCACCCCACTAGTTTCCTGCCAACCTGAGAATGACCTGTTTTTCCCTACTCTCTGTTTTCTGTCGGTTAACCAATCCTCTATCCATGCTAATATATTACCACCAACCCCATGAGCCCTTACCTTGTGTAACAACCTTTTATGAGTCACCTTATCGAATGCCTTTTGAAAATCCAAATATACGACATCCATTGGTTCCCCTTTATCTACCGTGCCAGTTACATCCTCAAAAAGTTCTAATAAATTTGTCAAACATTTATTTCCCTATCATAAAACCATGTTGACTCTGCCTAATCATATTATGATTTTCTAAGTGCCCTGTTACCATTTCCTTAATAATGGATTCCAGCATTTTCCCGACAACCGATGTCAGGCTAACTGGCTTGTAGTTCCCTGTTTTCTCTCTCCCTCCCTTAGAATCATAGAATCATAGAAGTTTACAACATGGAAACAGGCCCTTCGGCCCAACATGTCCATGTCGCCCAGTTTATACCACTAAGCTAGTCTCAGTTGCCTGCACTTGGCCCATATCCCTCAAGACCCATCTTACCCATGTAACTGTCCAAATGCTTTTTAAAAGACAAATTTGTACCCGCCTCTACTACTGCCTCTGGCAGCTCATTCCAGACACTCACCACCCTTTGAGTGAAAAAATTGCCCCTCTGGACCCTTTTGTATCTCTCCCCTCTCACCTTAAATCTATGCCCCCTCGTTATAGATTCCCCTACCTTTGGGAAAAGATTTTGACTATCTACCTTATCTATGCCCCTCATTATTTTATAGACTTCTATAAGATCACCCCTTAACCTCCTACTCTCCAGGGAAAAAAGTCTCAGTCTATCCAACCTCTCCCTATAAGTCAAACCATCAAGTGAATAACGGGATAAATTTGCTACTTTCCAGTCCACTGGGACCGTTCCAGAATCTAGAGAATTTTGGAAGACCACAACCAATGCATCCACTATCTCTGCAGCCACCTCTTTTAGAACCTTCGGATGTAGGCCATCAGATCCAGGGGATTTGTCGGATTTTAGTTCCATTAGTTTATCCAGTACTTTTTCTCTAGTGATATTAATTGTTTTAAGTTTCTCACTCTCATTTACCCCTTGGTTCCCCATTATTTTTGGTATGCTTTTTGTGTCTTCTACTGTGAAGACATATACAAAATATTTGTTTAACGCTTCTGCCATTTCCTGACTCCCCATTATAATATCTCCTGTCTCAGCCTCTAAGTGACCAACGTTTACTTTTGCTACTCTCTTCCTTTTTACACACTTGTAGAAGCTCTTACAATCCATTTTTATATTTCTTGCTAGTTTACTTTGATATTCTATTTTCTCCCTTTTTACCATTTTTTGGTCGTCCTTTGTTGGTTTCTAAAACTCTCCCAATCCCCAGGCTTATTACTCTTCTTGACAACATTATAGGCCCCTTCTTTCAATCTAATACTCTCCTTAACTTCTTTAGTTAGCCACGGGTGGATCACTTTTCCCATGGAGTTTTTATTTCTCAATGGAATGTATATTTGTTGAGAATATTGAAATATTTCTTTAAATGTTTGTCATTGTTTTTCAACTGTCAAACCCTTTAATTTAATTTCCCAATCTACCTTTGACAACTCGCCCCGCATACCTATGTAATTGGCTTTATTTAAGTTTAAGACTCTAGTTTCTGACTTAAGTACTTTACTTTCAAACTCAATGTGAAATTCTATCATATTATGATCACTCTTCCCCAGAGGTTCTTTTACTGTGAGATTACTAATTAACCCGATCTCATTACATAATACAAGGTCTAAAATAGCTTGTTCCCTGGTTGGTTCCATGATTTATTACTCTAGGAAACTGTCTCAAATACGCTCCATGAACTCGTCTTCCAAACTACCTTTGCCAATTTGATTTGCCCAGTCTATATGCAGATTAAAGTCACTGTTAGATTATAGGCTCATTCATCATTTCTTCAATACATACTCCTCATGTTTTATACTTTAAGCAGGTATATTGTGAGTATTCATTTCTGAAGAATGAACGGAAATCTTAAGGCAGCATAAGATAGTCCAAAACCTAAGAGCAATCACCAAACAGGTGGGTTTATTAACTGGGTGCATTATCAGAACCTTTCTTAGAGTTCCAATCAAAAATTGACAGGCTCAGTAGCTTGGGGTGTTGGGACTCACCCATGACTGTGGTCTGAAACATGAAAGCCACAATAATCTAGCACAAAAAGGTTTGAAAAGACTCAAAAATTTGACAGGAGGTTTCTCTTCGTTGAAGTATAAGCTATGCCTGTCCTCATCCTGTAAAGATTTGTAAGTTTCTTTGCTTTTTCCAAAAGACTGAAACAAACTGAGGATTGAATTCTCACATTTATTTCAGGCAAGTTGCACATTTAAAATATTAACAGCTCATTTTCTATTAGGAACTGATCAGTTTTTACTGCATAGACAGACAACACTGGTGATTAACAGCACCTGTGCTTTCACAGAACAGACACTGGTCCATGCCAATGTTAATACTATATATGAGTCTCCTCCCACTCTAATTGCCTGTTTCCACCTTGTGCCCAATCCCCCTTTTTCCTTCTCCCTCAAGTATGCATTAAATGTATCAATGCTATCTGCTCTGGCCACCCCATGTAGCAGCAACTTTCAAATTTTGTTGGAACAAGAATTAATTATCAATCATAGTATTTCAGTTTGTTTTCCCAAGTGATTCAAACATTGCTGGAAGATGATTTTAAATTATTGGGTCCTCCTGATTGGCTGCCCATATCAATCGCAGCAAGCTCCTTCTTTCATTTTAGCTCCAAATTTATTTTTAAAAATCCATCTTCTGAGAAAGATAGCATACCATTTTTGCTTAAAGGTAATTTTTTGAATTAAATCTTGGAAACTGTTTAAACACAAACTTCTGAGTGTTTTAATAAGGTAACTTTTGTTTGTTTCTGGAGATTTATGTTTATTAAAGATTGCATATGTTGGCAAACATGCCATGTGCTGTAAGACAGGAACTGATAGGCACGAACCGGCTAGCAACAGGGAAAACAATGGAGGGTGCTTAACAGTGCAAAAGGAGCCATGGACCAATTGGAGGAGTTGGAAATGTGATGGAGCAGTGCCTGAAAAGGAGCCAAGGACAGTTTAGGCCACATTCTCCAGGGCCCTCTGTCCCTCAAGGCTACCAGATCTTTCCCTATCTCAATAATATCAAACCCTCACAACCTCAATACTGCCAAGACTTTGGCTGTCCCAATGCTCCAAGACCTTTCCCCAGCCATCCTGGCCCCCAGGACTGCCATCTCCACAATTTCCAGATACTATGATTCCCTTCTAGTGCTCACAAACCCGTAGGCTACCCTGCCAGTGGTCTGTGATCTCAGGATCTCCCCCAAAGACCCCAGAACCCATGACCTCTCTAGTGATCCCAGATCCCAGGACCTGCCCCATTGCACCCAAAACACCTGCAAAACTGTGCTTTTAGACCCTAGGAGCACCTTCAAAGTATTGTTATACTCTGAAACACCGTCATAGGAGTCCAAGACCCTAAACCCCATTCCAGTCTCCCAGATCTCAGGGCCACTTTCAATGATAAATCAGTGTCCCTGGTAATATCACTTGACATAACACTCCTACTCTTATAAAATCTCTGATTCACCGTGAGCGACACCGTGGGACATCTGCTAGTTAAAAATTTTTAAAAACATATTGATTATCTTCTTTTGCTATCTAAGAAGGCTCCAGATGCTGATTAGAATCATATATATTATTTATTCTCAATTCAAGTCAAAAGTGGACAAAGTAAAGCATAGAAATGTGAAAAAGTGTAATGGTATTCAGAATACAGCAGAGGGTGCTGCATTCCAATCTATGTACTATGGTGGACTTTAATTCCACAGTCATCATTTGAAATAATACTTTAATCTTCACCATATTGAATCCCCTTTTTATATTCAAACTGATCCCCTCTTTGATGCCTCAATCGGTAAATGCATATCATACTTCATACTGAACTATCGAGGCTAGAGATTCTAGATTCAATCCTCAGTCTGCACTCTGTTAGCCATTGTCATCTGGATTGGCAGTGGGGTCACTTTTAAGATTTCATTGCCTTGAGATGATATAAAAGTGACCATTTCTCAGTATCAGGAATTTAGGTGAATGTATACAATAATCTAGTAATTATGGTACTGAACTAGCAACCCAGGGGTTGTGAGTTCAAATCCCACCATAGCAAGTTGTGGAAATGAATTCAACAAATCTGGTAATTTGTGGGCTAGCACCAGATAAAATAATCATGAAAGGTTCCAAATTGTCTAAAAACTCACCTGGTTCACTAATTTCCTTCAGCCTGTCACCCTTATTCGGTCTGGTCTATGCTTGACTCTAGTTCCACACTATGCGGTTGCCTCTTTTTTTTATTCATTCATGGGATGTGGGCGTCACTGGCAAGGCCATCCCTTATTGTCCATCCCAAATTGCCCTTGAGGAGGTTTCTTGAACCGCTGCAGTCCGTATGGTGAAGGCGCTCCCACAGTGCTGATGGGTAGGGAGTTCCAGGATTTTGACTCAGTGACAATGAAGGAACGGTGATATATTTCCAAGTCGGGATGGTGTGTGACTTGGAAGGGAACATGCAAGTGGTGGTGTTCCCATGCGCCTGGTGCCCTTGTGGTAGAGGTCGCGGGATTGGGAGGTGCTGTGTTAGAAGCCTTGGCGAGTTGCTGCAGTGCATCTTGTAGGTGGTACTCACTGCAGCCACAGTGCACCGATGGTGGAGGGAGTGAATGTTTAGGGTGGTGGATAGGGTGCCAATCAAGCGGGCTGCTTTGTCCAGGATGGTGTCGAGCTTCTTGAGTGTTGTTGCAGCTGCACTCATCCAGGCGAGTGGAGAGTATTCCATCACACTCTTGACCTGTGCCTTGTACATGGAGGAAAGGCTTTGGGGAGTCAGGAGGTGAGTCACTCGCCGCAGAATACCCAGCCTCTGACCTGCTCTTATAGCCATAGTATTTATGGAGCTGGTCCAATTAAGTTTCTGGTCAGTGGTGACCCCCAGGGTGTTGATGGTGGGGGATTCAGTGAAGGTAATGCCGTTGAATGTCATGGGGAGGTGGTTAGACTCTCTCTTGTTGGAGATGGTCATTGCCTGGCACTTGTCTGGCACTAATGTTACTTGCCACTTATCAGCCCAAGCCTGGATGTTGTCCAGGTCTTGCTGCATGCAGGCTCGGACTGCTTCATTATCTGAGGGGTTGCAAATAGAACTGAACTCTGTGCAATCATCAGCAAACATCCCCAGTTCTGACCTTATGATGGAGGGAAGGTCATTGATGAAGCAGTTGGGCCTAGGACACTGCCCTGAGGAACTCCTGCAGCGATGTCCTAGGGCTGAGATGTTTGGCTTCCAACAACCACTACCATCTTCCTTTGTGCTAGGTATGACTCTAGCCACTGGAGAGTTTTCCCCCTGATTCCCATTGACTTCAATTTTACTAGGGCTCCTTGATGCCGTACTCGGTCAAATGTTGCCTTGATGTCAAGGGCAGTCACTCTCACCTCACCTCTGGAATTCAGCTCTTTTGTCCATGTTTGGACCAAGGCTGTAATGAGGTCTGGAGCCGAGTGGTCCTGGCAGAACCCAAACTGAGCATCGGTGAGCAGGTTATTGGTGAGTAAGTGTCGCTTGATAGCACTGTCAATGACATCTTCCATCATTTTGTTCATGATTGAGAGTAGACTGATGAGGTGATAATTGGCCAGATTGGATTTGTCCTGCTTTTTGTGGACAGGACATACCTGGGCCATTTTCCACTTTGTTGGGTAGATGCCAGTGTTGTAGCTGTACTGGAACAGCTTGGCTAGACGCGCAGCTAATTCTGGAGCACAAGTCTTCGGCATACAGCTGGGATGTTGTCGGGGCCCATAGCCTTTATTGTATCTAGTGCACTCTTGATATCACATGGAATGAATTGAATTGGCTGAAGACTGGCTTCTGTGATGGTGGGGGATCTCGGGAGGAGACTGAGTTGGATCATCCACTCGGCACTTCCGGCTGAAGATGGTTGCAAACGCTTCAGCCTTGCCTTTTGCACTCATGTGCTGGGCTCTGCCATCGTTGAGGATGGGGATGTTCACGGAGCCTCCTCCTCCCATTGCTTGTTTAATTGTCCACCACCATTCACGACTGGATGTGGCAGGACTGCAGAGCTTTGATCTGATCTGTTGGTTGTGGGATCGCTTAGCATCTGTCTATAGCATGTTGCTTCCGCTGTTTAGCATGCATGTAGTCCTGTGTTGTAGCTTCACCAGGTTGGCACCTCATTTTTAGGTACGCCTGGTGCTGCTCCTGGCATGCTCTTCTACAATCTTCAGTGAACCAGGGTTGATCCCCTGGCTTGATGGTAATGATAGAGTGAGGGATATGCCGGGCCATGAGGTTACAGATTGTGCTGGAATACAATTCTGCTGCTGCTGATGGCCTACAGCGCCTCATGGATGCCCAGTTTTGAGCTGCTTGATCTGTTCTGAATCTATCCCATTTAGCATGGTGATAGTGCCACACAACACGATGGACGGTGTCCTCAGTGAAGACGGGACTTTGTCTCCACAAGGACTGTGCGGTGGTCACTCCTTCCAAAACTGTCATGAACAGATGCATCTGCAACCAGTAGATTGGTGAGGATGAGGTCAAGTAATGCCTTCTAAATTCTACAAAGTCTAGTCAAGCAATAATCTGGAGAAAAACCCTCCAGTAGCTGACCTTATATCTGATGCAAAAGAAGATGGTTGTGGTTGTTGGACACCAATCACCGCAGCCCCAAGACATGCTGCACCATCAGGGAAATGTCCTCTGCGCAACCATCTACAGCAGCTTCATCAATGAACTTCCTTCCATCATCAGGCAGGAGGGAGGCTGTTCACTGATAATTCCACATTGCTCAGCTTCATTCATAGTTCCACTGATAATTAAGCAGTCCATGCCATCCTACATCAGGCCTTGTATAACATCCAGGCTTGGGCTAACAAGTGGTAGGTAACATTCACCACATTAAGTGCCAGGTAATGATCGTCTCAAACAGGAGGAAGCCCAGCCATCTCCCCGTTCATCAGCACCATCATTACCAAGTCCCCCATCATCAATATCTTGAGGAGTCACCGTTGACCAGAAACTGAAGTGGACCAGCCATATCAACACTGTGGCTACAAGAGCAGGGCAGAGGCTGGATATTCTGCGATGAGTAGCTCACCTGACTCCACATAGCCTCTTCACCATCTCCAAGGTTCAAGTGAGGAGTATGATGGAATATTCACCATTCACCTGGATGGATGCAGCCACAACAACACTCAGGAAGCTTAACACCTGCCAGGTGAGAGAAGTTTCCTTGTTTAGTGTCCCTGTAACTGGACTCAATATCCACCTCTTCTTCCACTGGCATAATATGACTGCAGTATGTACGATCTACATTGACTGCCAAGGTTACTACTACAGCACCTCCTGCCCCTCTGAACTTTAGCATCGATGAAGACAAGAGCAGTAATGTCTTGGGAACGCCATCACCTCCAAGTTCCGACTTGGATATATATCACCGTTCCTTTATTGTCACTGGGTCAATATCCTGAAATTCCCTACCTAATACCATTGTAGGAGCACCATCACCACAAGGACTGCAGTGATTCAAGGAGAAGTCCCACCACCACCTTCTCAGAGCAACTAGGGATGGGCAATAAATATGGCTATGCCAGTTTTGCCCACATCACAAGAACAAATAAAAAAAGGAATGGCCTTTGTCAAGATCCCAAAAATTCTTAAGTTTATGTGCACAATTAGCTTCAGAGCTCCTTGAAGGATAAAGTGGCAGAGACCCCACACCAGATTGCTATCCAGTGACTCTTTCTAGAACTGTACGTATCTGAATGCCAGGTTTGGCTTGCCTGTGTTAGCCCACACGAATGGCTTGCCAACACTGACTAATGAAAAATTGAACCACATCTGCAGCACAAGTCCCCACTTCCAGAGAAGTATGGCTTCTTTGGGTTAGGTGGTAACTGAGCTCATTTACCAACATCTAAAAATAGAATCCTACATCATTAAAGTTTATATTGAGTATAATTTAATCATGTTTTTCTTTGAAATTTGAACTACTTTTTTATGTGAGTAACAATTTCTACAAAATGTTCTTGTTATGTGTGAAGTATTGTGGGAACATTGACGCTCTAAGAGTCAGTCAATGAGTCAATCTTCAAAACCAGATGGAATATAAACAGCACAACACTTTGGGATTGTTTCTTCTTTCTGCCAGTATTTCCTTTTTTTGCCACTCTTCCATTCAGGTCCCACTATCTTAGCGTTGGCCTTCTACATGTCTTGTTCTCAGTTGTGACCCATTCCATCACTTTCCAGCGGTACAGATTTTCAGCCACACCCTGCCCATTGCAACTTTATTGCCTTAACATATGTGATCTATTACTCCACATTGGGCACTCCTTTCACTTTTCAGTGTTGGTCACTCCTTCATCCCAGCTGATACCCAACATTCTCCTTGCCCAGTGCATTCCAAAAGCAGTCAACTTGCAATAGCGTGCCTTCGTCATGATCTATCTTTTTACACCAAACAGAATAGGACATACTAGAACCTGATGCTATGGCCCCAATTCTCTTTTTCATCAACCAACTCCTTAGTCATCACAAGGTTCAGTGTGATTGCTAACATCACCTGTATAAATCCAGGTCCTTTGCTGGTTCTTGGCCTGCCCTTACTGATTCGGAGTTATCACCTTAATTAACTACCTCCCATTGTTACGATATGGTCCAAGACGATATTGAACAGGACGGGTGCTGACGAGATGCAGCTTGATTGACTTCTGTTTCCATTTTGAACCATTTTAACATTTTTCCTTCAATCTTCAAACAATCTGGTATTTTTCTAGCTATTCCATAAAGTTCCAAGAACTCCCTCATGCTATGCCTCCACACTGAATTATACACCTGCTTAAAGTCTTTGAAGCACACGCATAGATATTTTCATAATCCCAAAGCTTTTCAGTCATCTGTCTCAGTGCCATCCACATGATAAATGTTTACAAAAATGCACCAAGCCCATATAGTGACTCACTAAATGTTACCGTATGTAAATGTCCAGGACTTAACTGAAAAATATAGGGATTCATTTCTTTGATGATCTGATTTAGTTTCTTGATAGACTGACACAATGTACATTGAGACAGATGGTCTCCCTCTCTGTATTAAACTGTTACGACTCAGAATATATTCCTTTATTGCCAAATCTATGTACATTCCTGTGAATTTCTATATATCTATGTACTACTCAATTGAGTGCTTCACTGACAATGTCACGGGTTGAATCTCAGGAATGTTTCTTGCTTTATCTTCTCTATCTGTGCATTGGAATAGAGAGGAGCACCATAAATCTGCCCATTATAGAATCATAGAATCATAGAATGGTTATGGCACAGAAGGAGGCCATTTGGCCCAGCGAGTCCGTGCCAGCTCTCTGCAAGAACAATCCAGCTAGTCCAATTCTGGGCACCTCACTTTAGGAAGGATGTGAAGGCCTTAGAGAGGGTGCAGAAAAGATTTACTAGAATAGTTCCAGGGATGAGGGACTTCAGTTACGTGGATGGACTGGAGAAGCTGGGGTTGTTCTTCTTCGAGCAGAGAAGGATGAGAGGACTTATCCAATTCCCTGTTGAAAGCCACGATTGAATCTGCCTCCACCACCTTTTCAGGCAGTGCACTCCAGATCCTAAACACATGCTGTGTAAAAAAGTTTTTCCTCATGTCACCTTCGGTTCTTTTGCCAATCACCTTAAATCTGTGTCCTCTAGGTCTCGAATCTTCCGCCAATGGGAATAGTTTATCTCTATCTACTCTGTCTAGACCCCTCATGATTTTAAACACCTCTATCAAATCTCCTCTCATCCTTCTCTGCTCGAAGAAGAACAACCCCAGCTTCTCCAGTCCATCCACGTAACTGAAGTCCCTCATCCCTGGAACTATTCTAGTAAATCTTTTCTGCACCCTCTCTAAGGCCTTCACATCCTTCCTAAAGTGAGGTGCCCAGAATTGGACACAATACTCCAGCTGTGGCCAAACCAGTATTTTATAAAGGTTCAACGTAACCTCCTTGCTTTTGTACTCTATGCCTCTATTTATAAAGCCTAGGATCCCGTATGCTTTTTTAACCACTTTCTCAACCTGCCCTGCCACCTTGAATGACCTGTGCACATATACTCCCAGGTCTCTCTGTACCTGCACCCACTTTAGAATTGTACCCTTTGGTTTATATTGCGTCTCCTCATTCTTCCTACCAAAATGTATCACTTCACACTTGTCTGCGTTAAATTTCATCTGCCACGTGTCCGCCCATTCCACCAGCCTGTCTATGTCCTATCACTATCCTCTTCACTGTTCACTACACTTCTAAGTATTGTGTCATCTGCATATTTTGAAATTGTGCCCTGTACACCCAAGTCCAAGTCATTAATATATATCAAGAAAAGCAGTGGTCCTAGTACCAACCCCTGGGGAACACCACTGTGTACCTTCTTCCAATCTGAAAAACATCCATTCACTCCTACTCTCTGTTTCCTGTCACTTAGCCATTTTCGTATCCATGCTGCCACTGCCCCTTTTATTCCATAGGTTTCAACTTTGCTGACAAGCCTATTATGTGGCACTTTATCAAACGCCTTTTGCAAGTCCATATACACAACAAAAATTGCATTGCCCTCACCAGCCTCTCTGTTACCTCATTAAAAAACTCAATCAGGTTAGTTAAACACGATTTGCCTTTAACAAATCCGTGCTGGCTTTCCTTAATTAATGCACACTTGTCCAAGTGACTGTTAATTTTGTCCCGGATTATTATTTCTAAAAGCTTCCCCACCACCAAGGTTAAACTGACCGGCCTGTAGTTGCTGGGTTTATCCTTACACCCTTTTTTGAACAACGGTGTAACATTTGAACAATTGGTTTAATAAAGGGTCATTTAGTTAAGCTTTGTTATATTGTTTATTTTGTAAAATATGTTAATGTGCTGGAAAGGGAACACTTTTTTATTGTATGTGTCCAGTATCAGCATCATATACCCCCATATAACCTGTAACATGGGTTATGTGTTGGGTATAGCTCCCTCTACAGTCTCCAGTAATGTACCAAATGACCAAGTTTAGAAGATTATGCAGTTTAGAACCAATTATTACCAAATTATGATTCATTTTCTGGTGCAGACATACAACCATTAGAAGCCGAATTGAAACAGTTCAAAATTTATTACACATAGGTGCAGAGAGAGGAAACTTTCATTCCATAAGTCTGGGCTGAATTCAAACCCAGGGTCCCAGAGGTGAAAGGACAGAGTTCTAACTGTACGATACCACGAGTCCCTGATGACTATACAAGCCAAGACAAATATAGGAGCAACATAGCCAGAATAAGCTGCACTTTTGTATCATAGGATAAAGATAAAATTCATATTAATTAACATTTACTAAACCACACAGAAAAATAAAGCAAATTCACAAAATCATACCCACCTAAAAACTCTGAACTTTTGTTGCAGTCACCCCATTTTCTACCTTCATTGAATTAATGGTGCCAAAATAGTAATTGAATCATTAATGCATTAGGGAGCAGATCGCAGATAATAGTCTTACAAATTTTGTGATTTATATAGAAAATCTCTATTGAAATAGGGAACATCAAAGTTCTGATTTAAGGCATTTGGTATTAGTGTACTTATTCGTTCATTCCCTTGATAACATTAGTCAACATGAATCTGTTTATTTTGTTTAATCTATATAAGACACTGTATTCGCTTTCATCTCCATTGTGGTTTTTAGGTGCAAAAAACAAATTTTAAATTATTGGCAACAAAAATGTGCCTCTAGCTATGTATAACTTTCTGTATTATAAAAGTTTCCTAGGAATACCACCAGAGGGTGCTCACAGCTCTCAGGCTGCAAGAAAGCTGGACAGTCTTAGAAGTAGAGACCAGAGTGCTCATTCCTGGGAAAATGCCTTCCATAGAATAAGTGGTTAGGAACTGAACATCTCAGTGGAAATACGATTGAAATTTCAGTAGACCTCAGTCAAGACAAAAGGTGCAACACCACTCTGCCATTATGGTGTTTACTTAATGAGAATTGGAGAAGAGGAGCATTCTTTCCAGGTATGCATATGTGACATTGTTAAACCATCTGCAACCAATTCACAATGATACAAGTTGACAGGAACTTGAGCCAATCAGCAACCTTAACTTGTTAATACAGAGAAGTAAACTCTTACAGTGAGCTTCTTTATTTCTCCTTTTGTTAACTTTTTAAATTCAATAATAGTCTTTCATCGCTGTTATCCCACTTTGATTTCTCTGTTTTATTCCTGAATGAATATCATAGGGAGATCTTTTGTTAAAAAAAGCCTCTCTTATTTATATTTATCCCATTTTTGTTATTTTTAGGTTTAAGATTCACAAGAGTCAAAGGAGACTAGAGATTAGAAGCAATATTTTATTCCCACAAAGTAGTGGATATTTAAAACAAACTTCAAACAAAAGCAGAAGAGGCTTAAAATCATTTAAAAAGAATTGATAAATATCAGTGTGGGAACAGGATTGGTGGTTGTAGAGAAGATATAGGCTGCGATGGTCAAACACTCCATGAGACTCCTGTGTTATTGTGGTAAGGGTGGGGTGGGGTGGGGAGGGGAGAATGCTGTCTATAAAGGGCAGCAGACCAGGGTTGATTAGAGAGATGAGGATGAATAAATACACTGGAATTTTCTTTCATGACCTTGGAGGATGCTGAACTTTCCTTCAGGATATTAAATGGTTGGTGTAGACTCCAAGATGGGGTACATTGTGCGTGGTCTGTTGAAGGGACAGCCTTGGCGAGCTGAATGCATCCCCAGCTGAGAGTACAGGTTTTTGCCTAGGTTAATTGTCCACTAGGAGGTGCAAAGACTAGTTCAGGGTCACACTAGGCTGCACTTGCACAACACCTGCTGGTTAATATTTGTCTGCGTCACGATGAGGAAATATCCACTCTTGGTGTCTCCACTTCCTAGCTAAGGCTGAGAATTTGCTATATAGAAATTGCTGTGAACCCATATTTGCAAACTTGCTGTGCAATTGGGTTGATAATATGCAGGAATTTATATTGAGGCATTGCGATGACCCGAGGAAAATTGCCTCTTTTCTCAATATCTTTTATATTTGTTCTTGGGATATGGCCGGTGATGGAAAAGCCACATTTGATGTCCATTCCTACTTGTCCTGAGAAAGTGTGGTGCGCCTTTTCCTTGAACCCCTGCAGTCCTTATAGGGTATTCCAGAATAGTGAGCAGTGATGATGAAAGAACACTGATATTTGTCCAAGTCAGTGTGTGACTTAGAGGGGAACTTGGAGGTGGCGGTGTTCCCATGATATTGCTGCTCTTACCCTTCCCAGCGGTAGAGGTCACAGGGATGTTGAAGTAAATTTGGTGGATATTGAGTCCAGTGGCAGAGACACCGATCAAGAAACTGCTCTGTCCTGGCTGGTGTTGAGCTTCTTGAGTGTTGTTGTGACTGCACCATCCAGGTGAGTGATGAGTATTCCATCACACTCCTGATTTGTGCCTTGTAGATGATGGAGAGGCTTTGAGGGGTGAGCAGCTGAACCACTTGTCACAGTGTTGATATGGCTGGTCCAGTTCAGCTTCTGATCAATGGTGATCCTCTAAGATGTTGGTGATAGTGGATTCAGCAATGGTGATTCCATTGAAGGTCAAGGGGAGAAGGTAGGGCTTCCTCTTGTTCAAGATGGTCATTACCTGGCACTTACGTGGCGCAAATGATGGTTGCCACTTTTCAGCCCAAACCATGATGTTATCCAGGTCCTGCTGTAGGCTGGCATGGGCTGCTTCATTATCGCAGGAGTTGTGAATGGGGCTGAATACTGTGCAATCATCAGCAAACACCCAATCCTGGCCTAATGCTGGAAGGAATATCATTGATGAAGCAGCTGAAGATGGTTGGGCAGAGGACACTTAACCTGGGGATTCCAGCAGTGATGTTCTAGGGCTGTTATGACTTGTCTCCGACAACCACAGTCATCTTCCTTTGTGTCGGGTATGTCTCCAGCTATTGGAGGGTTTACCTCTTGACCCTCATTGACTTCGGTTTTGCTAGGGCTCCTTGCTGCCGTACTCGGTTGAACGGTGACGATGTTGAGGGCAGCTACTCTCACTTCCCTTCTGAGGGTTTGCAACAAATGTGTTACATAAAAGTTATTGAATTCTATCAGACAATAATTTAAATTATTCAGTTACGATCAAGGCTTGTCCGTGAACCCCAAAATTGGATTACCTTCTTAAATATGCTGAGACACATCTGGTATTATTTACAATGTACAATGATTTTTTAAATATAATTTATATATAATAAGGTTTATGTTTCAGTGAAGGTCATAAAGCAAAAGACAGGTGTGTTTTCATTGGCCATAATACCGTTGATGAAGCCTGATTTAATGTAATGCTGCATGCTGTAAAACCTCAAAGATTATGAGTTTGTAATGTAGTACCTCTCAGACTCTTAGGTTTGTGTAGTGTTACAAGGTTATTTTTGAATAAAGAATTACAGAAAATTTATTATCTGCTCTAAAACTTGTTGGTATTCTTTATCATATTATTTAGTGCTTAGTACATTAAAGGAGAAGGACGGACTATGGGGAATAATTCCTGTCCAAAGTACTCCTTTATCTCTGTCTCTCTTTTTAAAGAAATCTCTTTGAATCAACAACATTAAAAAAAACTTGGCAACCAGCAGCAATTTAAAAACCAGGGTGGGCCAGTGAAAAACTGACCAGGTGGCAGCATTACTCTTAGGCAAAATTGTCTTATTTTTTTTACATCAATTTTTGGACTCAGGGGAACTAGCCGTTCTTGATTTCTGTTCTGGTTCAGTAGTGCAAGTTACAGGAGTGGCCCACATTTATCATGGAACAGTTCCATTAAGCTTGTTGGGAGCTGATGCTTCAGAACGGCCTGGGGAGGAAGGGGGCTGATCTGAAGCTGGCTTGCCCTCTAAAACCCACTTCTAGTTGAGTATCCGAGTGGTCTAAAGTGCCAACTCTCAATGAAATCAATGGAGCTGCGTCAGCCAACCCTGTAATCTACATCAAGAGGGCAACTTGGGGGGAAGCACAGATCCAAATGGTGAGTCTCCGGGAGCCCAAGATGGACTATGAGAAAGAGGGATGATGTCCCTAAAATATAAGAGATATTGGCCTAGAAATTTGGTCGTGCAGCGCTCGTTTTTTGGGCACTAAATGCTTCCCAGGCCTCAAATATGGCTGGCAGGAAGCCGGAATTACGAGCCAGAAGTGTGCCACCCACCATATTAGTAAAGGCCAAAAATTGGGTGTCCAGGGCCCATGCTTGAAACAGTCGTTAAGCCCTTTGCATATGCAAATAAGGGGCCTGGCGCCTGTTTGATGCCCCCTCTGCAAGATTGGTTTGCCTTGAGGCACTCAGGAAAACCAGGTCTACATGCAGCCTAACAGGCGGTCCTTAAAGAGACCACCTGTTAGGCCGCAACCAACAAGGTAAGATTTTAAAAATATACTTATCTGAATGTGGAGCATATTCAAAGCAAAGATCTGAGGAGGCATGAACGGGAGGTATGTTTACACTCAAGGTTGGCCTGCCTTACCTACCCTTATCTGGCCACCAATGTCTATAGACCAAGACACATCTACATGGATATGGCTGAGGAGATCTGCCATCACTGCTTATGCTTCACTGGGGTATCAGTCACAGAGAAATGCAATCTCCTCTAGCAGGATCTTCAGACAACTTCCATAATAGGCTTTTGTTCCATAATAGAGATGGCTCTACAAGTGGTTGTCAGGGTGGCCACAGCCTTAAACATCTATGGTCTCAATAAAACTACTTCTATGGCAAATCAAAGTTGTCCTTGCTTAGTTCGGATGAAGGGTTACACGTGAAACATTAACTTGTCTGTTCTCTGTGCAAATGCTAACTGACTTGCTAAGTGTTTCCAGCATTATTTATTTTTTGTGCTTTTAAACACACTGGGCCGACATTCAGTATAATTGAGAAAGAGAGAAAGGTGCTGGCTTACTAAAAATAAAGGTAGTAAACTACTGATGAGTATCCATATGGAAAGCTCCAGTTTTGTATTGGAAAGTGGAATACTTTTTCATAAATAAGAAACATAAGGGGAATTTTGCAAAGTTTTTTCTTTTAATACCACAGTCATATTAACATTGCAAGCTATAAAAATTGAAAGGGATATTTAATATCCATTCATGCCAAACTTTTATACTTTTATCTGTGTTTCTTGGATGATTGTTGTAACTGTCATGTAGTACATGATCATACCTACACTTAAAACAGGATAGGGCTGTCACTTAAACTTAATATTGTAAGGAAAGGAATGCCTACATTAGTACGAAATGGAAAACGCTTCATAGCTAAAAATGTTAAGTCAACAGGGATGAACAGAGGAACAGGTGATAGATAAAACATGTTTCCTGATTTATTTATTTAACTGAACAATTCACTTAGCGTACTTATATAGGAGCAATTAACCGTGTAACATCTGATCAGACATATGATTTTTAATTACATTCACCACATTTGGTATTAGAATAAATATTTCTCAAAAGGATAAACACTTCTCAAAGTGAACATTTTCGCAATTCTCCTGTGGTAAGAAACATATGGCTAATCACCCATTGTTGTGCCCCTGAGAAACCTTTCTAGCTCAAAAATAAACTTCATGACCCTTTGTTCTGATGAAACAGCTGCTTTGAGTAGAGATTGTTTTAAGTAAAATCAAGTTAAATGATCTGTTAAAAGAGGCTCCTTGGAACTTTGTCACTGAATTGATTAGGAATGTCTGTTTTCCCATGCCAAAGGCAGCCATCTGTCAGTAAAGCATATCAGAATTCATGGATCTCATGTACACAAATATACAAGAAATGATGAATTTCCTCTCCTCTGAACAAGAGGGGTAATTGGATGCAGATTGAAACTTTCAAAATGTATAGGTTGTGACTGGAGGAATCCCTGGGCCATTTTGGTTTCTGTCACATGCCCAGTTTTAGGATGTAATATTGATTGAGAGAGAAAAATCCGTATGTTTATTTTTTTTTTGTTCCTGCAGGTTAGGGATAACAGTTGTGGAGAGTGAAATGTTTTTCACTTTGTATTTAGTACCAATGCTACACACTACTGGAATGGATATGCAGTCCACCAGTTACAAGGTACGAACCTCAGCTCCCAATATCATAGTATCCAGCTCAATCACAACTGTATTCCACCGTTTTTGCTCAGTCAGTATAAAGCATGTTGTGCTGTGCTAAGTAAAATCTGGGCTCAGTTTAACTGGTAAAAATTTTTAAAAAAAACTTTCATTAACTTTCATGACCTCAGGACATCCCAAAGCGCTTTACAACCAATGAAGTACTTTAGAAGTGTAGTCACTGTGGTAATGTAGGAAATGTGGCAGCCAATTTGCACACAGCAAGGTCCCTCAAACAGCAATGAGATAACGAGCAGATGATCTGTTTTCATGATGTTGGTTGAGGGATAAATATTGGCCAGGTGTGCATATCCTAACCCTGGACAATAACCAAGAAGTCCTCAATCAGTTCTTTTGCTTAATTGAAGATTATACAAGTTGCTGTACAGTTATGTATAAGGTGACCCACATATAAGACACTCCCTCTACTTTGTGGCCAAATATCCTGAAAAAAACCTATGACCACCATATAAGACACCCATCAATCACTGTATTTCCTCAATGTGGGAATGCAGCGAAAGTTTGGGATACTGGGAGTTGGAGAGAAGGGAGCATGAAACTGGGAGCTGGAAAGAGCTGAGTGGTACTGGAGAGTTCAGAATAGACAGGAGAACAGGAGCAGGTGAGTGCGCTCTTCAAAGTGACTTACAGTAGCATCCATACTATGACTCCCATGTAAGACTCCCTCCACCCCACTTTTAGAGCGACCCTTTGGCTTAGTGGTCGCATTCCCACCTCTGAGTCAGAAGGTGCAGGGTTCGAACCCCGCTGCGGACAGTCCCAGCGAGTGGAGTCTGGAGCTCCGGCTCTGAATTTTGGGTTGCCATTCAGTGGGAACTCCGCCCCCCCCCCCCTTCATCGTATGGGTTGTGGGAGCCCATAAAACCCTCCCGCTGTAAAGGACTAACCACCCTATGGGCTGGTATAAAGATGGTTACGGCCACGAAAGAAGCACTCACATCGCAGCCTGTCAGACTGTTAATCAGCCTGCGGATCCTTCAATTACTTCACACTGTTCTCCAAGGGAAGAAGGTGAAGATAGAAAAGCAACAACTCCACTTTCAATCCCCAAACAGTGACTTAAATTTCTAGTCTTATAAATGAGAATATACCTGAACAAAAGTTGTGAAAATGTTATCATTGAATAGGTAACAGATATATTTTCCAATTTGCAAAGTTCAGATGCAAATGCTCAACACAGTCATATATATCACATTCCTAGTGCTCAGTTTTTAGGCAAGTGTTAGGCTGTAAATGGGTTCGCGCCTATCTAAAAATATCTTATAGTGCATCAAGCCTGTACCTGGGCCTCTCCGATTGGCACATATACCCCAAAGTGTCATACTTATGGCAGAGTTAAGCGTGGAGACTGAAAAATGAAGTGCTATTTTGAATATCACTGTGCTATAGACTCATGCCCATTGGGAATAGAGTTGAACATTCCAGAGCTCATTGCACTTGTGACACTGAACAACCTTTAGAGGGAGGAAACCTTCACCCCTCTCTGGGCTGAATTCAATCCAAATCTCCAGATGTAAAAAGATAATTTTGTATAAAAAAGTATTCAAATTCACTGCAAACCCCATGCAGTGTCACAATCTCACATTACTGATTTCCTTTTTTTTTAACTAAAGAGTACACGCTCACATATTTCACAGTTGTAAGACTTGTTTACTTTTTTTGCTTTGCAATTTCTCCCATCCTCTCCTGAAAGCACAGTCTCTCCTTGGGATTCTATTCGATTGAGATGGAAAGGGAGAAGGGTGCCAGTATGAACTGGGAAGCTTGGCGAAGGAGAGAGTGAGGTAATTTTGACTTTGTGCGATAGTGTAAAACGGGTGACAGCGAATTGGCAGCCCGTTTCGCACAAAGTCAAAAGTACCCCCAGTGTCTCTGCAAACTTCTCCCCTTTAACCCAGTTCAAGCTGGCACTCTTCTTCACCCTCCAGTTCAAGCTGGTCCTGCTTTCCATCTTCAATCCCCTTAGTTCAAACTGGCACTCTTCTCTTCCCTCCCAAACCACTCAGTTAATGCTGGCACTCTCCCACCCAAAGCACCATGCCCAGTTTTTCCCTTCTTGCCTCTTTCCACAATGCCTTTCCTACCCTGCTACTTGAAGTGATTCTGGGTGCTGCATATTGTAGGTAGGAATTCCTGTTGTCACCTACATCACACAGTAGGTGGGATCATTCAAAATAGCAACAGAAGTCAGACTTGGGTAGAGGAAGTGTTGAGTGAAGAGCAGCTAGTCTACACTGATTTTCGTTCACTGACAGTTGATACATGTACAGTTAGTGTTCCTTGGTTACTCCACCGTGAGGGGCATCCCACCAGAGCTTGCGTGTTCACGCACAATGTCCAGACAGATAGGTGGGGAGTGGGTGGGATTTTCAACTTACACCCAAAAGGGGCGTGAGGTGGGCTGGGTGTCCGTGGTGCCTGCCCGATGGCGTGAGTGAGAGGCATGAATCATTTTCAGGGTTGTGCCTCATTTCCTCATGCCGGGCGAGTTGTCACTGCTAGTTGCCCAGGTTATTGGCAGTTAGCCATTTTGGGGGAGGGAATTTGGGCAGGAGTGACGCCATTTAAAGGCATGCTGGACCTCTTAAAGGGGAGGTGTCCTTTGCCTGTGCTGCATGTTTCTTTACTTGAATGTGGAGAATACAATCAGAATGAAACCTGCAAAGATTTTTAGACAGCGGGTGGAGGTCCTTGTGGAGGAGATCAGCAGGAGGAAGGAGGTCCTGCTTCCGGCTGCTGGGAGAGGGTAGCAAGGCAAATATCCCTGTAACAGTGGGCAGAAATGGCTGAGCAGGGGAATGCATGTAGCATGGCAGTAGTGCCGAAAAAAATCAATGATATGACAAGAGCTGCTAAGGTAAGACTCCTATTCACACCTCTCCTACACTCTATTCAGTCCTGCACTACCTGTAGCCCCAGCACTCACAAGCCTACCCTCCCTGGCATCCCATCCCTCTCCTCCAATCATAGCAGCACACTTCACTGTACCTCCTACTGCTGCCACTTGCACACTCTGCACCTACTACTGTCCTCACAATTACTTCCCTCACTTCCCTACACCTGTAGCATCTTTCATGCACCATTTAAACTCTGCCATCCTACCCACTGAACTCTCTCCCTCACACACTCTGCATTGAGCTGTTACTCATCTGCTACTACTTAACCTTGCCACTAACTGCTAACCCTTGTCCCTCTCTCCTCTTTCCAGGTCCATCACTTGTGGGTTCAGCTGCAGCAGAGGAAGAGGAGAACAGTCCTCTGGAAGATGCGCCACCACTCACTCTCACCCTCGCAAGAATCAGCTCATAAATCAGCACCTGCTTACTTTAGAGTGTCAGTTCGAGGAGTCTGCCCTGGGTGGATCATCAAGCACAAGTGAGCTGGAGCAAGGGCATGGGTAAGGATGGCCCAGGAACCAGCTCGCCAGAGGGCGGGCTCATGTCCCAGCCCTGCTGTAGAGGGCACAGATGAAGACTTCCAGGGCCCAGCCTATAAAAGAAGACAGATAGCTGCAGCTCTTTGCATTGGACTATCTGCCAGGGTGATTGCACATAATGTCGACTATGTGGAGAAGTCCACCTCCAACTTGTGTGAGGTCCTTGCACATGGCATCGAAACACTGCAGTTAGCTATGAAGTGTGTGGTCACCTCTATGCACATTGCAGGGGTCCCTAAAATCGACCCAAAAATGAAGGATGGACATCTAGCAGATAACAGGTGAGCGAGATCCCCATGCAAAATTTGGAGGCTTAACGCCCATCCCTCCAGCGGAAAACAGGTGGTAAGTTGCAAATTGCCCCCATGCACTTTCCAGCATGGGTGACTGGGTAGTGATCAGGGGTGGAAACCTTAGCTAACTTTTCTTCTCCCCATCTAAGGTTTGCTGGGGCCAGTTGTAGCACTTTATCACCAGCCGAGACCAGGAATTGAACCTGGGACTTTCTACTCTGTGTTACATCAAATGGTACTTTCACCCACTAGGGGAACTCGACTTGTGAATTTTTAAAAAACATTTTAGCTCCAGGACCATCGCAAACTATGCAACAAGTAAAAATGTAACAACCTGTTCACTGAACTCTCCAACAGCTTTACAAACAGGTTTCATTGATACTGATTACCATGTCTTCTGCCAGCAGTGATCTACTGCAGGGACTGTGAAAATTACTTTGAATCCATAAATGTTAAACAAAAGAAAAAGTGCATTGAACAAGTAAGCTGAATCCTGACGGGCTTCCATCAGGCTTCTTACCTTTGCATTTTCCTGCAGTGCCATAGAGGTTGGAGTAAATATCACATCTGGCTTTGCAAGCATTTGAAGCTGTACATTAAAATTCAATTACAACGGAGGTATTTATAACGGAACTATTTATAAAGGAAATGCAAAGTTTATCAAAACCTTATTTAAAAGAAGAATTGAATCGGAATTTCATTTGTTAAAAGTTCAGCGTGAATCAAGAGAGTCCTGTAGCACAGGTGGTGGGATGGCTGCCTCCCAACCAGATGCTTGCAAGTTCAAACGCTAGGGCCGTTCTTTGCTTGATGTGACTTTCCATGGTCTGTAGAGCAGTGTTACATCTTGGCCAGGCTGCTAGATATTGCAACATGATTAACGGGGTACACTTGCATCTTATGGGAGGAGGAAATGGTTGCTCATCTCACCCAGGTACGACTGGTGGCAGCTGTTCAACCAAGCAGTATGGACTGTAGCTGTGGAGTAGTTCATGGCCTAGACAATCTCGTTGTCCTTGGCAATGAGCAACTCCTGTAATGGAACAAATCAGATACAAATGCAAGATTTAATAAATTGTACTAATGTCTGAATGATGTAATAGGTCAGAGCACTGTCCTTTCGCCTCTTGGACTTGAGGTAAGATTGAGCTCATATTGATGTTTCTCTGATTACTGCAAGGCTCTGAGTAAAATGGACTTAAGTGGTCTCAATGCTGAGAGGATCCAATGCACAATGTCTACCCAGAATTTGGCACTAACTGGGTAATCTTACTTGTATGCAAGAATGGGTGATATTAGAATAATAAATATCATTGTTTAAGGCAAATTGTTCTTGGGGATTACCATTGGTGATAAACCTGCCACTGCCCAATTTATCGTACTTTCCTATAGCACAAAATAAAAAAAGATTTAAATATCTTTTCAGTTCTCTTTGTGTGTTGTGGTGGTTATGTTTTGTGGCTGTTGCAAAAGGGCAGTAGCTAGTTTGTCCTACAGTGAGTAAATTGCCTGGTTTTTTTTATTTCTATGTTTGTTTTCCGCAAAAAAAAGGAATGCACAGCTGGTTCCCTATCTTACTGATGGTGAGATACCATTCCTGTGGATAGGCGGGGATACAAATCTGGCTACGTTGGAATCAATAACACCAGCTTCTAACTGGTCCTGTCCCTGTCGAAGCTAGCTACAGCAAGCAAAGGTCAAAATTGAATATCAGCTTGTTTTTTACTAGCGATCCATCACTTTAAATCACTGCCCCCTTTTCCAAGGCCTGGTATCAGAGCAACAATCTGGGAGTTTGTTCTTACCACAATGACCAGGCTGAAAATCTTGACAATAACAGCATTCCTGCTTTAATGTCAGCAAAACAATCAGCCTATTCTTGGGGAATTGTAGAGAGAGTATCCAACAGAGTTTCATCACCCATCTGACTTTGATTATTGTACACTGACACTGAGCGCAGAAGACAAGACAATGCTCTATTTCCCTACTAATGTCAAATTTCACCTTGATGAGCACACGGATTAATAAGAATTACAGCTCATTCACAAATTAATAATGGGAGAAACTCTTACATTGTTTCAGCCTTACCCCAGGTTCAGTACAACTGCAATCCTACTGTCAAAATGTACCATCATATAACTGCAACCCTTGCAAAGAAAGCTTTTTTAAATGGGTCCAGGCAGTCCGTAGACCACCTTTGAATATCTTATAGTAAACAAGAGCCAACTATTCCACTGGCTGTCTTCCAGCAACACAGATCTGCTTTCCCCTGACTAGAGCATGAGGCAAGTGGAGTCTGCTTGCGAAAAAGCGATACCGAGGTCAAGAGATGCCAGTATGTGTTCATGCAATCAGAAATGTGGTGTGAATGGACCTCATTTTACATGGTTTCTCTGTAGCATAGGACTAGAACACACAAGTACAAAATTCACAAGTCTCAAGCAAGGTTAGAGATTAGAAAAAAAGCCCTTTTTCCATCTATGGGATAATGTATATGGGGAACAGACTGCCAGAGAAGGTAGGTGATTCAGAGTCAATTGACACCCTTAAAAGGTAGCTGGATCGATACCTGTTGAGAAAGGGGATTGAGAATACTAGAGATTTTAAGAACAGAGCTTGATTTTCTTTCAGGAGCGGTAGGGAAAAGAACTTACAAGTTGATTTTAATGTTCAGTGGTGGCGCAGAACAACTGTTAGCAGATTGGCATTATATGCCTGGTCCGATTTTCCATTCAATTGGTGCATAACAGGCGGCCTATCTGTGACCACCCGTTTTCCACCACTGCCAAAAGTTAAAATCAGCACCTTAAGTGAAATATGGGATCAATGGGAGATGGTGAGAGGGCAGTCCATGCTAGAATATTCATACATGGATCCTGTATGGAGTGGGTTAATAAGCTTTTCTCACAACAAAATTTAATCTGAACTTATTCAAGCTCGATACTGTTTGGGTAAATCGGAAATGAAGTAAAAGTACATTAGTAAGCAGACTCTTTGCACGGCTAATACTTGAACAGACTAACCTAAAACAAATACCATTTCTTTAATCTGGATTTATGGCCCGTCAATTTTTTTTGATGCGTGTCAATTATTACCGACATGTTTTGAGACAAAATCTAACTCTCAGTCTCAGCTGCTCTTCAGCTTAACAATAATCAAAATAGATGGCTTGCTGAAATCACAAGGGAAACAGAATGTATTGTGCTCATCCAGGCCTCACAAAAATACCTAAATTCCATTTATTCACTAGAAGAATGAGTGGAATCCTCAGGATTGCTGACTAAAACAGGGCTAGGGGACAGAAAGCAGAGAGTAGTGGTGAATGGTTGTTCTTCAGACTAGAGGGAAGTACACAGTGGTGTTCCCTACGAGTCAGTATTAAGACAACTGCTCTTTTTCGTATATATTAATGACCTGGACTTGGGTATAGAGGGTATCATTTCAAAGTTTGCAGATGACACGAAACTCGGAAATGTAGTAAACAATATGGAGGATAGTAACAGACTTCAGGAGGACAGAGACAGAATGATGAAATGAGCAGACACATGTCAGATGAAATTTAATGCAGAGAAGTGCGCAGTGATGCATTTTGGTAGAAAGAATGAGGAGAGGCAATATAAACTAAATGGTACAATTTTAAAGGGGGTGCAGGAACAGAGAGACCTGGGAGTGCACATACACAAATCTTTGAAGGTGGCAGGACAAGTTGAGAAGGCTGTTAAAAAAGCATATGGGATCCTGGGCTTTATTAATCAAGGCATAGAGTACAAAAGCAAGGAACTTATGCTAAACTTTTATAAAACACTGCTTAGGCTTCAGCTGGAGTGTTGTGTTCAATTCTGGACTTTAGGAAGGATGTCAAGGCATTAGAGAGGGTGCAGAAGAAATTTACTAGAGTGGTGCCAGGGATGAGGGACTTCAGTTATGTGGAGAGACTGGAGAAGCTGGGGTTGTTCTCCTTAGAGCAGAGAAGGTTAAGGGGAGATTTGATAGAGGTGTCCAAAATCATGAACGGTTTTGACAGAGTAAATGAGGAGAAACTGTTTCCAGTGGCAGGAGGGTCAGTAACCAGAGGACACAGATTTAAAGTGATCGGCAGAAGAGCCAGAGGCGACACGAGGAAACATTTTTTTATGCAGCGAGTTGTAATGATCTGGAATGCACTGCCTGAAAGGGCGATGGAAGCAGATTCAATAATAACTTTCAAAAGGGAATTGGATAAATACTTGAAGTAAAAAAATTACAGGGCTATGGGGAAAGAGCAGGGGAATGGGACCAATTGGATAGCTCTTTCAAAGAGCCGGCACAGGGACGATGAGTCATAGAGTCATAGAGTTATACAGCACGGATAGAGGCCCTTCGGCCCATCGTGTCCGCGCCGGCCATCAAGCCCAGTCTAATCTAATCCCATATTCCAGCATTTGGTCCGTAGCCTTGTATGTTATGGCATTTCAAGTGCTCATCCAAATGCTTCTTGAATGTTGTGAGGGTTCCTGCCTCCACAACCCTCTCAGGCAGTGAGTTCCAGACTCCAACCACCCTCTGGGTGAAAAAGTTCTTTCTCAAATCCCCTCTAAACCTCCCGCCTTTTACCTTGAATCTATGCCCCCTTGTTATAGAACCCTCAACGAAGGGAAAAAGCTCCTTAGTATCCATCCTATCTATGCCCCTCATAATTTTGTACACCTCAATCATGTCCCCCCTCAGCCTCCTCTGCTCCAAGGAAAACAAACCCAATCTTCCCAGTCTCTCTTCATAGCTGAAGCGCTCCAGCCCTGGTAACATCCTGGTGAATCTCCTCTGCACCCTCTCCAAAGCGATCACATCCTTCCTGTAGTGCGGCGACCAGAACTGCACACAGTACTCCAGCTGTGGCCTAACCAGTGTTTTATACAGCTCCATCATAACCTCCTTGCTCTTATATTCTATGCCTCGGCTAATAAAGGCAAGTATCCCATATGCCTTCTTTACCACCTTATCTACCTGCTCCGCCGCCTTCAGGGATCTGTGAACTTGCACACCAAGATCCCTCTGACCCTCTGTCTTGCCTAGGGTCTTCCCATTCATTGTGTATTCCTTTGCCTTGTTAGTCCCTCCAAAGTGCATCACCTCGCACTTTTCCGGGTTAAATTCCATTTGCCACTGTTCCGCCCATCTGACCAACCCATCTATATCGTCCTGCAGACTGAGGCTATCCTCCTCGCTATTTACCACCCTACCAATTTTTGTATCATCAGCGAACTTACTGATCATACCTTTTACATTCATATCCAAGTCGTTAATGTAGACCACAAACAGCAAGGGCCCCAGCACAGATCCCTGTGGTACCCCACTGGCCACAGGCTTCCAGTCACAAAAACAACCTTCGACCAACACCCTCTGCCTTCTGCCACTAAGCCAGTTTTGTATCCAAAGTGCCAAGGCACCCTGGACTCCATGGGCTCGTACCTTCTTGACCAGTCTCCTGTGCGGGACTTTATCGAAGGCCTTACTGAAATCCATGTATACCACATCCACTGCGTTACCCTCATCCACACGCCTAGTCACCCCCTCAAAAAATTCAATCAAATTAGTCAGACATGATCTTCCCTTGACAAAGCCATGTTGACTATCCCTGATTAATCCTTGCTTCTCCAAGTGGAGACTAATTTTGTCCTTCACAATTTTTTCCAATAATTTTCCTACCACTGATGTTAGGCTCACTGGCCTGTAGTTCCCCGGTTTTTCCCTACTCCCCTTCTTGAATAATGGTACTACATTAGCGGTTCTCCAGTCCTCTGGCACATCCCCTGTGGCCAGAGAGGTTCTGAATATATGTGTTAGAGCCCCCGCAATCTCCTCCTTTGCCTCACACAGTAGCCTGGGATACATTTCGTCCGGGCCTGGGGATTTATCCATTTTTAGGCCTGCTAAAACCGCCAATGCCTCCTCCCGCTCGATGTTAATATGTTCGAGTATATCACAGTCCCCTGTCGTATTTCTCTGTCTACGTCGTCCTTCTCCATAGTGAAAACAGATGCAAAAAATTCATTTAGAACCCCTCCTCCATCTTCCGGCTCCACACACAGATTGCCATTTTTGTCCCTAATGGGCCCTATTTTTTCCCTAGTTATCCTCTTACCCTTAATATACTTATAAAACATCTTAGGATTTTCCTTTATTTTGCCCGCCAGAGTTTTTTCATGGCCCCTCCTTGATCTCCTAATTTCCTTTTTAAGTATCCCCCTGCACTTTTTGTACTCCTCTAGGGCTTCCTCCGTCCTTAGCCTTTTGTATCTGCCAAAAGCCCTCCTTTTTTTCCTAATCAATTCTCGTATATCCCCTGACATCCAAGGTTCCCTGGAGTTCTTGGAACCACCCTTGACCTTTACGAGAACATGTTGCCATTGTATGGTCTCAATCTCCCTTCTGAAAGACTCCCATTGCTCCGATGCGGATTTTCCTACAAGCAGCTGATCCCAGTCCATTTTGGCCAGATCCTGCCTTATCCTATTAAAATCGGCCTTCCCCCAATTTAGAACCTTTATTTCCGGCCCCTCCCTGTCCTTTTCCATGACCACCTTAAATCTCACTGAATTATGGTCACTGTCACCAAAGTGCTCACCTACTAGCACTTCTTCCACTTGGCCGGACTCATTCCCTAGAATTAGGTCCAGTACCGCCCCCTCTCTTGTCGGACTTTCTACATGCTGGCTCAAAAAGCTCTCCTGGATGCACGTTAAGAATTTTGTACCCTCTAAGCCTTTTACATTCTGAGTATCCCAGTTAATATTGGGGAAGTTGAAATCCCCCACTATTATTACCCTATTATTTGCACAATTTTCTGAGATTTGCCTACATATCTGTTCCTCTATCTCCCCCTGACTGTTTGGGGGTCTATAGTACACTCCCATCAAAGTGCTTGCCCCCTTTTTGTTTTTAAGCTCCACCCATATGGCCTCATTTGAGGAACCTGCTAATATATCATCCCTCCTTATGGCAGTAATTGATTCTTTAATTAATATTGCGACCCCCCCTCCTCTTATACCTCCCCCTCTGTCTCGCCTGAAGATTCTGTACCCCGGAATATTGAGCTGCCAGTCTAGCCCCTCCCTCAACCATGTCTCTGTGACAGCAACAATGTCATACTCCCATGTGTTTATCAACACCTTCAGTTCATCCACCTTATTTGCAAGACTCCTTGCATTAAAATAGATGCCATCCAGCCTTGCTCTTACATATTTGCCCTGTCTTCCAAGCTGACTTGTTTTTTTCTCAATATTTGGCTGCACATCACCCCCTATTGTAGCTCCACTCTGTATCCCATCCCCCTGCCAAGTTAGTTTAAACCCCCCCCAACAGTGCTAGCAAACCTCCCCGCAAGGATATTTGTCCCGCTCTGGTTCAGATGCAACCCGTCCGACTTGTACAAGTCCCACTTTCCCCAGAAGCAGGCCCAGTGATCCAGGAAACTGAAACCCTCCCTCCTGCACCAACTCTTTAGCCACGCATTCATCTGTTCTATCCTCCTATTTCTATACTCACTAGCCCGTGGCACTGGGAGTAATCCAGAGATTACAACCTTTGAGATCCTGCTCTTTAATCTGCTACCTAGCTCCCTAAATTCTTGATGCAGGACCTCATCTCCCTTCCTACCTATGTCGTTGGTCCCAATGTGGACCACGACCTCTGCCTGCTCACCCTCCCCCTTGAGAATGCCCTGAAGCCGCTCAGTGACATCCATGACCCTGGCACCAGGGAGGCAACAAACCATCCTGGAGTCACGTTTACGGCCACAGAAACGCCTGTCTGTTCCCCTTACGATAGAATCCCCTACCACTATAGCTCTTCCACTCTTTTTCCTCCCAGCCTGTGCAGCAGAGCTACCCCTGGTGCCAGGAAGTTGGCTGCTGCTGCCTTCCCCTGATAAGTCATCCCCCTCAACAATATCCAAAGCGGTATATTTGTTTGAGAGGGGGATGGCCACAGAGGACCCCTGCACTGCCTGCCTGCTCCTCTTACTCTGCCTGGAGGTCACCCACTTACTTCCTGCCTGTACAACCTTTACCTGCGGTGTGACCATCTCACTAAACGTGCTGTCCACGACGTTTTCAGCATCGCGAATGCTCTATAATGAATCCATCCGCAGCTCCAGTGCCGCAATGTGGTTTGTCAGTAGCTGCAGCTGGATACATTTCCCGCACACATGGTCGTCAGGGACACCGGAAGGGTCCCTGATTTCCCACATAGAGCAGGAAGAGCATAACACGAGGCTGGGCTGTCCTGAAATGACTTACCCGTTAACTAATTAATTCAAATTAAATGAATCCCACCAATTTCACTTCAATTAAAAGGTATACTCAAGGGCCCTTGCTGAACAGCAGTCCCCCACTACACAACAGAGACCCTAGAATCCACAAACTCTAACCTTAGACAAATTCAGCAGGAAAATACTCACCAACCAATCACTTACCTCTTCCTTGGTGACGTCCCACTTGGATTACTTTTTGCTTCTTATTTATCTTAGGTCCAGGAGTTAAGTCCCTGAAAACAAAATATAAAAACGAACCTACCCTTTAAATTCCCTCTACCCCCCAAAAGGTTAGAGGAGGTGGGAGGGTGGGAGTCACTACTAGTGTAGTGTCTCGGGTTTAGCAACCGCTCCACCTATATACGGGTACCAATGAATTGGCCCCGCCCCCTGCCTTTGAAAAAGCCCGCGAAGCTCCTTCCCCGCTGGGGAAAAAGACTCACGTAGGTCTCTCCTAGGTCCGCTCCCGCCTGTAGCTCTGCTCCGAGTGCGGGTAGGCCCTCGAGCCTGGGCCTTTAGTAGTCTCCGAGTCCCGCGCTCTCTCCTAGGTCCGCTCCCGCCTGTAGCTCCGCTCCGAGTGTGGGTAGGCCCTCGAGCCTGGGCCTTTAGTAGTCTCCGAGTCCCACGCTCTCTCCTAGGTCCGCTCCCGCCTGTAGCTCCGCTCCGAGTGCGGGTAGGCCCTCGAGCCTGGGCCTTTAGTAGTCTCCGAGTCCCGCGCTCTCTCCTAGGTCCGCTCCCGCCTGTAGCTCCGCTCCGAGTGCGGGTAGGCCCTCGAGCCTGGGCCTTTAGTAGTCTCCGAGTCCCGCGCTCTCTCCTAGGTCCGCTCCCGCCTGTAGCTCCGCTCCGAGTGCGGGTAGGCCCTCGAGCCTGGGCCTTTAGTAGTCTCCGAGTCCCACGCTCTCTCCTAGGTCCGCTCCCGCCTGTAGCTCCGCTCCGAGTGCCTCCTCCTGTGCTGTACCTACTATCATAGTATGAAAACACGGCCCACTGTATGGTTGAAATCCATCTGTCAGACATCCTCCAGGATAGCACTTTAAAAGGCCAGTATATGCATACTGTCTAACCTATGTACTGTGACACTTTCTACACTTAACCTGGAATAAAAGCTTAACTGGAATTAATACTCTGTTAATTGGACATGATAGTGATACAAACATGGCCTTCATTTCAATAAATTATAAACATTTATGGAGTAAGAGTATATGGCAAATAGAATCTCCATTTTCAGTGAGATTAAGTCTCGTTCTTAGAACAGACTACTCTAAAAGCTTGATTCCAATGTTTTAATGGTGCTCGCTGGGGAGTGTTAGTGATGCAAGAGGTGCTGTATTTGCTGCAAATGAAAAGTTGAGTGCTATAATTTTGGGATTTTGATCATCACATCACTGATCACAGTGTTGCACATTGCTTACAGGACACATTACCAAGGTGATGACACTTTACATCTATCATGGAACCATCATAATTTAGATCACATCTCTGAAATTATTTAGAGAACAATGTTACTATTAAAATGACCGGAGCAGGCTCGAGGGGCCGATTGGTCTACTCCTGCTCCAATTTCTTATGTTCAGTCTTTAGGATTTTCTTGCAGGATGACATAATCCTTTTAAAGTTCAGGTTGTAACAAATCTAGACATGTAAATGCAAAATAAACAGTAACTAATATATGGGAGTCTACATCTGGCTTTTATAATTAATTTCCCTTGTATTTTCATTGATTGATTTTTCTCTTTTTAAAATTTCTTTTTGACTTAATTCTTTATTTGTTTTTCATTTGTACTTATTTTGCAAAGTCCTCTTTCCTTTCAGTCTATTTTCTCTCCTTCTTTCTTGGCCTCCCCAAACATTACAATCTTCAGTGGGAATCCACGGGGTCAGTTTGTCCACACATCTTCTCTTGAACGATATGTAGCCAAGATAGGACAAGGGGAGAAGTAGCTATTTACAAAATATCACACAATGCCTGTAACACCCTGCCTGTAACACTTTTGTGTAACACTTCAGTGTCACACTTAATTATAGTCAAATTTATAAATTTATGCTACAAACTTCTTGCAGTTGATTGGGTATTGTATAAATTTATTCCACCTCGAGCAAATTTCCTCCAGTTGATTGGGTGATATGTAAATTTATATATTGGGATTCAATCACATATTAATTTGTTAGAAGGCTCGGCAAGCAGGCCAAGCACATCGCTCAAAAAAAATCCAACTCCTTTTGCTGTCATGCTTTTCCTCACTAACTGAAATTTCTACGGTTAACCTTAAATAAGATTTTAATCTTAATGAAAAGATGAAAAAAACACATATTTCACGATAACTTGATTAGACTTACCTGTAAAGTAATCTTTTGAATGTTTGAGCAGCTTTATTAATGCTTTTAAACAAAGGCCTCAGTTTCTCTCAAAAGCTTGGTCTTGAAGTTTATATTTTGACCTACAGCTATCAGTCCATTAACTTCAGGGAGATGTTGCAGTTTGAGGATTGTGTGCTTCATTCCCCACTATGCATCAGCAGGATGTTCTCAGTCCTGCTTGTCCCTTGATAGGATTTCTGATTCCAAAGCATACTGGAGAACAAAATTTAACTTTGGTAATGTTTACATTTTAAATACTGTCAACTTCTGAATGAAACTGCTTAAATTTTACCTCACAGAGAGCCAGACAAAGAGTTGCTGTTCTTTCTGTTATCAATACTGAAAGCTGTATGAATGTATTTATTTTTCTCTCTTCATTTTGGCTTCACTATAGTTGAGAACCTTTCTTTTTTCATTCACAGTGTTATGAGCTAAAATAAAGGCTGATTTTAACTTCTGGTGGGAAGCCGGTGGGAGCAGATGGCAATCCCATGCGGGAGTTTTGGTTGCAGGCCTGGCAGAGTTTAATTGTCCATTTTGGTTGGAAAGTGGCAGCTGACCGGTGGCGGGGGGGAGTGGAATCGAAGATTGAGTAGCCCAGAGACTGCTCGCCAGCAACAAGAGAAGGCTGCTGGCAGCAAGATAAGTCCAGGAGGGGAGATGCTGAGAGGGGATTGGGGGGGTGGCGGGAGCCCGGAGCAGCAGAAGCCTGGAGTTTCCTTTTGTGGCCAAGAGGAGCACTCCTAACCTTAGAGGGCCTCTCTGGATCCCCGACTGTGATACCTGGCAGAGTCGGAAAGAGCCTCATACGCCACCAAAACCAGCGGCGTTAAAATGGGGAACCAGTGGGAACGGAGCGGGAAATGGAGCCACTCCATTTTAACTGCTCCGCCGCCGATCGGGGCGAATTAAAATTCCTCCTATATATATATGGGAGGAACAGTTTCCTACATTACACCAGTGATTTAATTGGCTATAAAACGCTTTGGGACATCCTGAGGTTGTGAATTGCGCTATATAAGTGCAAGCTCTTTCTTTTGTGTGTATATATATATATATTATATATATGGCAATGCATTTGTTTCAAAATGGACTACTTCTAGCAATTCTATTCTGGCTAGAGGAAAAGGAGAAGCAGCAATAGGTGGAAGGAGCACATGGAGTTGCAGCTGCAGGGAGACCCGCTAGAAGGAAGGAAGCTCACAGGAATCTTTAACCTCCCAACAGAATGTATAGGCTCAGGAAACGTCTTCTCTGAGGAGCACTGCATAAGTAGGCTGGGCCTCTCTAGGGATCCTGATGCAGGGTTGTGCCACCTCCTGCGAAAAGACCTGCGACCCACTGCCCCACCTAACATCGCATTGCATGTCCCATTCAAGGTCACTGCCCTGAACTTCTTTGCTTCTGGCTCCTTCCAGACTGCAACTGGAGATATCAGCAACATCAGTCAGTCTGCAGTTCACGCTTGCGTTAAGCAGATGACTGATGCCATATTTGATAAAACGCTTTCATCACGTTCCCCATGGAAAACTGGAAACAACAGGATAGGGCTCTGTAGTTCGCCCAGATTGCAGGCTTCCTCCAAGTCCAGCACGTCATTGACTGCACCCATATCACCCTGCGGGCTCCTGCAAATGAGCAATGAATTGTAAGGGTTTCTACTCCATTAATGTGCAGCTGCCGTATGATTACCAGCAGTGCATCATGCAGGTTTGTGCCCACTTTTGTGGCAGCTGCCGTGTTGCATTTATATCGCAGCATCCCCCTATCTCCCCACTCTTTGTCCCTGCACAGCTAGTGAGACTCTGGCTACTTTGGGACAAGGTCTATCCCTTGCACACTTGGCTCATGAGTCCTCTCAAGAACCCATGCTCAATGACAAAACAGCACTACAATCAGATACATGTGACAATTAGAGCCCTCATTGAGCAGGCCATTTGAGCCCTCAAGCAGCGATTCTGGTGCCTGGACAGGTCTGGTGGCTTCCTGCAATACAGCCCAGAGAAAGTGTCCCATATGATAGTGGTTTGCTGCATGTTGCATAACTTTGCTCTGCAATGGGGACAACACAAGGAGGCACCATTGGATGAGAACCTTCAGCATGATCAATGAGACGACACTAATGATATTGAGGATGGCGAAGATGTGGGAAGGCTCCAACACTAGCCTGCAGCCAGAGCACTTTGGCAGCAGCTCATTGCAGAGTGCTTCAGCTGAACAATCCTGTCTCCTGCATTGTCATGTCCAATTCCAGTCCTTCCATCCTCCAATAAACTACATCCGCCCAAAGACCAACATTGATATTCATGTCACCTGACATTACAGGGCTACCAGTTACTATGGAAACACTGCACACAAAGATTTCAAAAAGGTTCATTATTTTACTGGCTCGCACAAATGCCTACAAACTAATTACCACTCAGGTGTCAGCCCCTAGTGCCTTTCTCGCCTACAATACTACTCCCCCAGTGGTTTCTGGATGGGAAGTGTCAGGCTGCTGTGGCTCAGAAGAGGAGCCTTGCGATGTTGGTGGTCAGCGACCTCAAGGAGCTTGAGCCTGAGAGGGCCCAGCTTCAGACTGCAACATCCTGGTGGGTGCTGGGGTAGTGTGGCGCAGTTAGTTTTCTGGGCCCAGGTGGACATTGGTTGAAGGGGTGGATGGTGTGCAGATGTGCTGTCTTCCTGAGGGCAATGCATTCCACTCCCATTGCATGACTGCCCCTGCTGTCGGCCTGCGGCTCAGCACTAATCTGCTGGAGAGTAGATCATAGGAGATCCATGATCTGACTGATGCCCATATCCATTCGATCCCCCAGCCTGTCCAAGGTGAAGGAGATGGTAGAGCTCAAAGCCTGCATGGCCCCAGCAATAACATCCCTGAGAGATGCTACTACTGGTGCCACGTTGGTGGGGGAGGGCCCAGCTGCGGTGTCCATTGAGGTGACCATATGCTCCATAGTTGACCACACCATGTCGATTTGTCATGCTCCAGGACCCCCCATATGTTAGCAGTGAATTCTTCCACAATCTCCGACATTTTGTGGTAGCTCCCTGGCAGGTAGTCCAATACATTCAACAATTGCTGGTGTGCAGAAAGTATTTTTGTTTTAAAGACTGGGCCCCTAAAGTCTGCATCTCTGTTCCTCTTCAGCAGAGCTAGGACCTGAGCTTGCCTTCTGGCGAGCTGGCTCCTGAGCTGTCCTTTCCACTTGAACTTGCTCCTACTCACATGCTCTGTGAATCATCCAGGTGTATACCGCCTGGGGTGCCAATTTCTCTGCTGGTGCTTGGAGAGATAAGAGTGCGTGATGGTGCCTCTTCAGGAGGGTTGTCTCCCTGGATCTGCATGACTGAAGGACCTGAGTTGTTTGAAAGACCTAGAAAAAGGACAGAGGGACAAGGGTTGGTACTCCACGTCGATTTTTTGGCCTTTATCATTATAGCGGGCGGCGCACTTCTGTCTTGTAATGCACTTCCTGCCCGTCATATTGGAGGCTTAGTAGGCCATTTAGAGACCGAAAAACGGGCCCTGTGCAGACTCTTCCCAACTAACTGAAAGCAATTAGTATCTATGAAAAAGTTTTCTCTCTATCTTTTTCTTTAACTTTTCTTTGGCGTCTTGGTTCACTCGGTTTCCTTTTCCTATTATTTGTTCCTTTTTTATATTCCAATGTTTTAACAATTTTTTTGCTTCCACACTTTTAATTCTTCTTTTCATTTTTTTTCTTTTCTTTTAGGAAACATAGGGAACATAGGAACAGGAGTAGGCCATTCAGCCCCTCATGCCTGCTCCACCATTTGATAAGATCATGGCTGATCTGTGATCTAACTCCATATACCTGCCTTTGTCCCATATCCCTTAATACCTTTGGTTGCCAAAAAGCTATCTATCTCAGATTTAAATTTAGCAATTGAGCTAGTATCAATTGCCGTTTGCGGAAGAGAGTTCCAAACTTCTACCACCCTTTGTTTGTACTATCTCCATGCCTTTCTCTGTCACCTTTCTAATTGTCCACCTGCACTCTCCCCACTCGTAATCCTCTGGGATCTTTGCTCATCTTATTTTCTGTGTAAAAGGTCACCATATTTGTGCAGGTAAACTGCATATGACCCATGTATTTTAACATTTAAATAATGATATATAAATGTTTATGGAGTAATGAGTCATTGTATTCAAATCTAAACCAATCTGAACCAAATTGATCTAACGTCAAAAGTTAACTCAGTTATGGGAAGGCCCCAGTGTTGTCTAACCTATCAGTGATAATGTACCATCCAGTTTGTTTCCCAATCTAATGTTGGTTAATCCAATCAACCAGTGCTCTCTGCAGGATTAGTGTCAGAATGAATTGGCTTGAAATTCCAATCAATAGTGTCAGATAACCTGAATCTGCAGTTTGTGAACCTCGAGTATTAGAATCCACCTCACACGAATGCAGCGTCTTCAGATTGGAAGGCAGCCAAAATTCTGAGGAAGGCACCAACTCAAGATCTACAGACATAACATCAGGAGTCCTCCGACTGCCATGTGATTAAGGTATGATCCAAAGAACATTCACAGATGCACAGATATCAGGACAACTTGTTTTCTAGCTCAAAGGTATTTACAGAGAAATGTGGTTATATCTTCAGAATTAAATCATGTTTGCACTTAGTATTGAATCAGGCCATCTTCACGCATACAGGAATTTTAATTCTTCAGTGAAACTCTTCAGAGATAGGTTAGAAAGGCAAACCATGGAGCCCTATACACTGAATAGGAAGGTAACAACCTTTTATTTAAAGAAACATCACTTGGACTATTTTAAAACCTATGTAATCTTAAAGTAAATTAATGCCTACATCATGTTGTAACTTATTATTCTCACCACTTACCATGGGCCATTTTCCATTTTTAATGGCCAGAATTTCTGGGGTGCCCATTTATGTTTTCCTGATATGCACCCCCAGAATTCTGCGCTGGGAGTGCACATTTGTTAAATAGGTCCACGTCTGTAATATCAGAAAGATGTGCTGTTATGGACAAAGTCTGGCCCATCACAAGCTCTCTGTTTCAATAGCAACTCCAATGCATTGAACGTCCCGCCTTTAAAACTCTATGTCGTAACAGTTCAACACATCTGTAAATACTTCAGTATTTTTGCCATGTAAGCGTATTCAAAGTACATTCAGTTGTAACAGCTTCAAAGTTAGGTTATAAAAGTAGCCGTGGAACAAAATATATATTCCAACCATTGCTTGATTTAAAACATGCTGTGAACAGACTAATTTCTCACATGGAAGAAATTAAAAACGTCGGAGCCACACAATGAGTAAATGCTTTATTTTAAATAATTGACACTGCTGATCATGGTTGTTTGAAAAGAAATAGTACAGGTCTAAAATAATGCCATATCCATAGGGGCCACCATACTAGTGCGGTGTAAAGGCACATATCTCCCATATTTCGAATTGTAACATTCTTCACAGTCTCACGTTATTTCAGACAATAATATTTGGTTTCCCATGACATACTGTGACCCTACATAATTTGTAAGATGGGTGATCTCCTGTAGAGGATGTCTGAATATTTTATTTTGAATTAAATTAAAACCTGACTTTAGTAGAAACTTGTCTACAATAACCTCAATCCGTGTCTAAATGCCACATGATCGGCCTGTAGTAAAGGCCACCTCAGTAGCAGCTAGTCAGACAAAATCATGCTATTAAAACAGATTTCGAATGATTTTCAGGCGTCCGGGACAGCTGCCTAAAACAGGCGTTAGGTTCCTTGGATATGCTAGCGAGGGGTCTAACCCCTGTTTCAGGTCTCCTCCAAGAGATTGGGGTCCTCTGAGCGTAGCACCTGTCGGGCCTGGTATGCTCAGACTTTCCGGGCATGGATGCGGCCTAGGACCCGGCGGCACTGAAAAGGTAAGTTTAAATTTTTTTTTAAAATTCATGTGGAGCCAGGAGGAGTCAGAGTGCTTCTCTTAGCTCCACAGCACTCTTGTTGACTGCTGCCGGCTGCGATCTTTCCCCCTCCCACTGACCTCCTCCCGACCCTTACTTGAGGACTGCGAGGCAAGCGACCAGAAATTCATGTACTGCAATGGGCGAGCTGCCCGTGGAGGGACAGGCACCAACAGCTCACCAAATTATTGAAGTGAGGCCTGAGGCCCAATTTCAGGCCGGCCTTGGGCCTCTCGCTTGGGAGCGCAGCGCCGATTCTGGGCCCAAAGATGAGCCCAGACGAATTTCTACCCCGTAGGCTCTAGAAATCCTAATTCATGGAGCCAATTCAACAACTTTGTGTTTGTCTATTGGAGCTGATTTAAATCTGAATTAGAGCCAAAGTGAGCAATGCTGCTTTACAGAAATGTCTCAAAGAAGTTGACAGGGAAAGAATGGTACCTACTTCGACAGGGACTGCACAGGTTGATTTTTGAAATGGCTTCCCGAGATGACTCTCTGGTTTGTGTTTACAATTTAAACAAAAATATTTCCCAATTTCTTCAGGTGATATGGCAATGTCGTGCAAGTATGTAAATCAGGATTGTTGGCATCCAATTTTATGACTATTTGTGTGTTTGCATTCCAATCTTTGTCCTATATTGTGCATACTGAGTAAAAGCTCACTGACATCTGGTAATGCTTCTGTAGGTCTCTTTTCTATCTATTCTGTAAACCGGGTAATTTTTTTGGCCACAGTAGTGGAAGAGCTGCTATAAATAAACAGGACAAGCTGTACTGGTGATGGAGAAGCCAGGAGGTAGTATTTATTTGTCTAACGTTCTGAGTTGATAGAGCAGCCTTCTGTAAGTGGAATCCATCTCCTCTACAAGTGATGTACACCTCATGCAAAAAAAAAAGCTTTTATATAATACATGTGTGTACAGAATAACAACAACAAATTGCATTTATATAGCGCCTTTAACGTAAAACATACCACAGGAGCATAATCAGACAACATTTGACATGCACCAGTGTTGTCTCTTACATGCTGTGTACTGCAATTATCAGTCTGTGCTCCAGTCAGCACCAGTTTCTTCCACACCCCCATGCTTTTGCTGCTACATCTCTTCCTAGGAGACGTCAGCTACCAGGGGTCCTCTTCACAGTGCCCTTCCAGGTCATCCTTTAATGGTTCTCTTTTCCCTCTGGCTGTCCATTCAATGTTTGGCACGCTAATCTGCAATTTTTGCACCCCGAGCTCATGACCTAGTCAGCTGAAGTGCTTTTCTTGACTAACTAGCAGTCACTTTGATCATTTTCTGACTATTTTGTTTGTCAGTTTATTTGACCAGCTGATTGTGAGCATCTTATGAAGACATTTGATGGGTAATTCTGCAATCCCGCACTACCAATTGCACAGGTTGGAGAATCGGGACTATGATGTTGTGGTCCTATCTCTAATCCGCTCTCCCTGTGAGTGCAGTTTCCCTAATGGGAGCATGGGATTATGGAATTACTTCCATGAAGAAGGGCAGCTGCATAGTTTGACCTTTGTTTTGAGGGATAGTTTAGCATTTCTCCAGGTAGTATCTGATTTGTTAACAGCATGAACTTCTCTGTCAAATCTAGCTAATAACTCTCTTCATATGTTAACATTGCTGCATACTTTATTTACAAGGTAAGTAAAGTGGTCAACCTTAGGTAACAGGGTACTTTTCCGCCCCCAATTTTCCACAGTGCCCCGCCGTGGGTAAGGTTCTGTGCTGGCGCTGTGTACTCGCAAAATGACCCCTCGCCTCTGAGCTTGGTGTTAACATTGGTGCCATCAATGCTGCTGTCCAACCTAGGCCACTTCGGAGGACAGTGGGACTAGAGTCACCGGGTAAGGATGGCAAGTTTCCTTCCCTAAAGGGCGTTAGTGAACCAGTTGGGTTTTTACAACAATTTAACAGCTTCATGGTCAGTTTCTAGATTTTTAGAACTGAATTCAAATTCTCAAACTGATGTGGTGGGATTTGAACTCACATTCTCTGGATTAGTAATCCAATAATATAACCACTACACCACCGTACCCATATATGGAACTGTGATGGAATGGGATGTCGTGTTAAAGTGGGCTTTAGACAATGGAATGGTTTGACATAAAGACTGGTGTCCAGCTGGTATATGCCTTGTCATCCATTATTTGGGCTAGCAGTCAACCTTACAATGTGCTTGAGCAAAGAGGAAGAGAACAGTGGACTCAGATAGTTGAAGCTGTATAATATTGACGATTAAAGTACGCAAGACATTTATGTCGGTAAACAATGTGGAACAAAGATCTTAAGCCTTATCACCACACTCAAATGGAAAAAGCGTAATGAAATACATTTTTCAGTCATTCCAAGAATCCTCTGAATTAATAAACATTCTTTGGTTCGATACGCTTCTCTCATTATACTTTGTAGAACTGATTGTTAAAAATCCACATGTGAAAACAAAGAGATTTATATTTTGAAAGCTGTCTGTGCCTTTCACTCCACAAAAGGATTATCAACATGACAAATCTCGGCCTCCCATACTCGGGTTATTACAATCCACGTTATTATCTTAAGAATTTCACTTTACAATATTCCACACAGACCCAGGGATTTGATTAAGTGCGATGGGCACATGACACGCAAATAATCCTTAATGCACTCATTATGGGATTGCCTACATCTCAAATTATTTTGGTCTACTGACTAATGATATATCTCACTGCCACATGCTGTGAACGTTCCACATTGTGCCTGCTTTGTGAATGTGATAGATATTTGGTTTCTGTCCAAAAGCTCCCCAATTATAAACAGCATTTGCTGTAATTAAAAACATATTTTTAAAGCGTTAAAAATCGAATATTGCCTACTGTAATTTTGTTACATTATTAAGCTACAATATGAAAAAGTACTTTGCCATAACCTAAAATATAAAATGAAATATTAAAGGAGAAATTGACTATTTTATATTTTATACTAATATTTAATAGAAAAATTCAATATCACTTCATCCTCATACAAGTTCAGTGTTGATGTGATGTTTGAATAATCTACTATTACTTTTTCAGTAATGCCATGATGCAGGGACAGCACAGTTTAAAAAGTATACAAGTACAATGAGAAAAATGCATAGATTTAAAGAATGGTTCAATTCATAGAATTCTTGGAATTACTAAAAAAAAGTACTTGTTACAATTGGGGCACCAACCTGTTACCTCATGAGGAGACCCTTGGATTCCATTGTAAGGAGGTGCCAGCTGAGGTCAGGTGCTTTCCCACAGGTTGGGTTGAGAAACTGGAGGAAGAGTTACCCCACTCGTGTCTGGTCACAGAGCACCATTGGTGTTCGCTAGCGAGTAAGTTACTCACTTGCCTACCTTTAGGCTGGGACTAGTGCATTGCATGGGGAGACTTAGAGTAAGGAATAAGGATAACTAAATACCTAAAATAAATGTCATAATGTTGATTATATTGTCACATAATCACACTGTCAATGATATTGCTTGGGAAGCAATCTGTTAGATTAACGTAGTAGTTGCCTATTTACCAATTCTTAGAAAAGGTACCTTGAGACTGGCCAGTGGCCATGTGGATAAGGGCACAACCCAGTGTGGCAAAAAGCTATTCATACCGGAAAGTCTCAGGTTTGATGCCAGGGCTGTGCTGAGTTAGCTGATCTCAAATGGGGCAAAAACATCATGTTACAGTGTGGCTTCAGTGATTTGGGGTAAAGAGGGGGAAAATCAATCAGTGTTCCCACTCCTGCTCACTGCCAAGTGATCCCTGCGGGAAAGTGTCCACGTGCATGTAAGGTGAGACCAGTCCATGAATGGTCACTTGGACATAGTACTGGATGACTGTGGCGTCTCTGGAACTATACCCAGCAGGAATCAGTGTCTTCAAGAGAAAAGGGGAGGAAACTGAATTTAATAAAAATATATATTTTTTAAGTTTGTTGAAAAAGCAATATTTTAAAATCCCGAGCTGAGGTTGGATTATTTCTAATATTGCACTTGAAGGGAAATGCCAGTTGAATTTAAAGTTTTGATATATCTGAAGGAGTTTGAGGTTTGTTTTAGATTTATCAATGCTGGCAGGAAGTTTGTTCATATACCTTGACAGCACCACAGTGTTATATTTAACACTGACATATTTCTCGGACCTTGTATAATCTTGCAATATTTGCAGAGAATTCAAATAAAACGTATGCCAATATTAAAAATCAACAGTGGAACACATGGTAAATCCTGGAATCCTGGAAAATCAAATTGATAAATATTCCAGTGTTTACATTGATATTTATCAATGCTGCATAAATAACCCAAAGGACGCCAGCAGTTGATGGAAGGCATTGGTTTTGATACAGTTAATTTTTCATATGGAAGTGCTATGGTTGAGAATTTGTTGCATGCAGATAGTTTGGACATACTATCCATTGAAAGTAAATACCGGACGTGTTGCAGATATAGTAACAGTCGGACGGTAAGAAAGAATAAACTTGCATTTATATAGTACCTTTCATGTCATCACAATGTTCCCAATGAGCTTCACAGCCAATAAATTATTTTTGAAGCGTAGTCACCGTTATGTCGGCAAATGCGACAGTCAATCTGTGCATAACAAGGTCCCACAAAGAACAATGTGGTAAATGACCAGTTAAGCAATTTTTGGCGATGTTGATTGAGGCATAAGTGTTGGCCAGGGTACTGAGCAAACTCCCCTATTCTTCTTTGGATAGTGCCACGGGATCTTTTACGTCCACCTGAGGTGGCAGACATGGACTCTGTTTAATGTCTCCTCTGAAAGACAATGCCTTTAACAACGCAGCAATCCCTCGGTACTGCACTGAAGTGTTAGCCTGGATTATGTGTTTAAATCGGCGTTAATGGTGTGGTAACTGCCTCAAAATGGAGTCGGTAGACTTACCACCCTGTTAACAATGACGCTCTGCCCGCTGCCATTTTTACAAGGGCCTACTGCTGGGCAGCCAAAGGGTCCGTATGTTTCACGTGGTAGGCGCCCCCTCCAATATGCAAATTGGGGTCCTATGTTGTACATATACTCTGATTGCTCAAAGCATGAAAAGATATGAAAAGACTGATTCTGCAATACCAGTGCGAAGTGGCATTGACAATGAGAGCATGGTGGAAAATCACGGGCTGTGCACTGGCGATTTCCCACCATGTATTCCTTGCGAGCGCCACTCGCCACTGGAAGCAAGGAATTAGCCCTAAATTCAATTCCTCCCTCTAAGGTAAGTCAGAGACTTAAAGCCGCAGGAAATAATGTACAGTCAAATATTTATCTGTGATTTACTCAGGAGGCCCCTGGACACTTCTTCAGCAGTCCTGTGTTAACCTCACTGCATTTTTACTTGTTTCATTATATATTGTGCTGACACAGAAACTAAGCAACAAATTATTTTTTTCCAGGATCTCCAGAATGTGGAACATCTTATCTATGTCAGTCTTTACTTTCCTCTATAATTTACAGCCTTTTAATACCCAAGTTAGGGCCCACATAGCCACCTCTCTTTGATTTATAAAAGGAAAAAAATGCTAAATGCTGGAAATGTGACACACAAATGGAAAATGCTGGAAATACACAGCAGGCTTGTCAGCATCTGAAAAGAGAAGAGACAGATTAATGTTTTGGGGAGGGAACTTCTGTCACTTCTGATGAACTATCTGTACCTGAAACGTATAACCTATCTCGTCTCTTTCCAGATGCTCATGGACCCGTTGTGTATTTTCAGCAATTTCTCCTCTTGATTTATCTTTTTTACTCTTTTCAACCTCGCTGGTCATTCACAGGGAATAGTGGGATGAAAGAGATAATGCAATGGCAACAATACCAGTTACCTTAATAAAACTTACACAATCCAGAAGTCTTACAAATATTCTGCAACGCATCCTGGGATTTTGAGAACATCAAATTGTCGAACAATCTGGGATTGCAAACCCTACTGGACACTTTCAATCAACAATTAATAATGATCGAAGTGCGTACTTTAACTCAGAGTGTTAATGGTAATGAAAAAATGTATGTGACTAATCTGGGGAGGAAGTTTTCCTTTGTGCACTATTTGTAACAAAATTGTGAACGGGTTTATATAACATGTACTTATGATTTCACCACAAACTGTGAACAGAGGAATCTTCCCCCTATGAGCAAATGTGGTGATGGACCTGTTAAAACCACCAGCCTCTTGTTAAGAAACGTGCAGTTTTGCGCAGAGGGAATAGAAATAGGATGTGCTTACTAAATTGTCATACTGATTGGGGATTAGTCGCTCAAATGAAAGGCAAGTTCAGCACCGCTAGCAGTTACTGTTGGAAAATAATCCTTGACATATTTAGGGGTGATGTTGGGGATGTGACTGCATTTTATTAATCCAATTCCAGATGTAAACCCTCCTCACCTGACCTGATTCTTGATGTCAGATCACAAAAAAATATATATGAACTTACAGCCGACAATTCTAATCTGGAAATGTATGTATGTGGGGGAAGAAATGATAAGGGTCAGCATTTTTAGATATGAGTGAAATAAATTGAATTCTCATTCACCCCAATGAATGAACTTACAGTCAGGTAGGGTCAGGAAGGTTGACATCAGGGGGTAAATTTTAACCCCCAAGAACGGGTGGGTTGGGTGCAGGAGGGGAGTAAAAATCCTCCGTTTTCAGAGCAGCCTGGCTCCAACACACCTGCTTCTGAGTTTAACCAGTTTTGTCTGCGTGTAAAGAGCAGACACCAGGAAGTCCCGCCCCCACTTATAGCCGGCGAGCCGATACTTAAAAGGACAATGTACCTCATTGAGATACTTGAGATATTTAATATTTTGTGTACTGGAATAATAAAATAAATTTAACTGTAGCTGTTTGGGTTTCCCATCGCTTCCGAATCACGTCAGGTTAAAGCAGGTGGGAAGGGCCAGATCCACTGCTTGTGGGCCTGGAAGAGCAGGAGTGCTTCATCCAGGCCCAACAAGCTCACCTGGCGTGACAGGACCCCGATGATCGACCGAGGCCCCCACCCCGCCATGGTGCAGCCCCACTTACCTCCGACTCTTCGCCCGAGCTCCAGCTACTTCTGATCTTCATCTCGGCCTCCCAATCTGTTCCTCACCCCTCCTGATCTGTTCCTCAGCCCCCCCGATCTCTTCCTCAAACCATCCCCACCCGAATTCCTCCCGCTACCCCCACCGATCTTCTCCCCACCCCCCCCCCCCAGTTCTTCTCCCCACTGCCCCCCGCCCAACTCCACAGCCCCCCGCCTCCGATCTTCTTCCCGGCACCCATCCCCCACCCCCCCGATTTTCTCCCTGCCCTATGACACCTCTCTCCCTTCCTCCGATCCCCAGCTGCGGCCTGCTACAGCAGGCCTTCCTTCCCGACAGCTAGCCAGCCTGTCAATCAGGTTGGCTGCCAGGCACGAAACCCGGAAGTGCAATTGATGGGCCTCATTAAGGCTGCCCACTTACTTTCCGGGTTTCACACCCAGAAATCTTCCCGCCTGCTTCCTTCTCGGCTGGAAGTTAAAATTTACCCCCAGGAGTCTGGTCTGGTGAGAAGGGCCAAAGTGTGTGTCAGGTGGTTGAAGGGGGGCTGAGTTTGGGGGTTGGGCGGATGAGGGTGGCTGAGTTTGGGGGACAGGTGAGTGATGGGAGGCTGAGTTTGGGAGTCGGGTGGGTGCGGAGGACAAACAATGGGAGATGAGTCAGGTTGCAGATTCTTGAAATTTCTGTTGGGCCATTTCTACAAAGCTTTGCTCACTCCACAGCTTTTTTGTCGGTTTTTCTGTGTCAATTTGGGTGCTGGAGAAGTGTGGAAGCAGCTTTATTCGAGCTGACTCATTACTAACTGGTTTTTGGACATTGCCACTATCAAATTCCTGTTAAATTCCAGAGGAGGGAAGTAACCAGCAGCCACTATTCCGATTGGTAGCTGATAAAACACTGAAATAATCATCTGTGTAAACTTTTCTAAGACAGGAAAATATTCATCCTTATTTTCTTCTTCTCCTTCACCTTTGCTAATCTACATGCTTTCATTGTGTACACACCTGCTGTCTCCTGTTCCTAAATTACATTTATTATTTACATTAAGCCCCATCTGTCATTCCCTAACCCATCTGTTTAATTTGCTCAGAAAAGAAATCCTGGCACTCCCTTGGTGGGGACAGATGCAGAACTCTGTGACTTTCCGGTATAATATTTCCAAAACATGCGGCACAGAGCCCAGAGCACCTAACACAGCCCAGAATACCTAACACAGCTCAGAGCACCTAACACAGCCCAGAATACCTAACACAGCTCAGAGCACCTAACACAGCCTAGAGCACCTAACACAGCCCAGAACACCTAACACAGCCCAGAGCACCTAACACAGCTCAGAATACCTAACACAGCCCAGAGCACCTAACACAGACCAGAACACCTAACACAGACAGAACACCTAACACAGCCCAGAGCACCTAACACAGCTCAGAGCACCTAACACAGCCCAGAATACCTAACACAGCCCAGAGCACCTAACACAGCCCAGAGCACCTAACACAGACCAGAACACCTAACACAGACAGAACACCTAACACAGCCCAGAGCACCTAACACAGCTCAGAACACCTAACACAGCCCAGAGCACCTAACACAGCTCAGAACACCTAACACAACCTAACACAGCCCAGAGCACCTAACACAGCCCAGAGCACCTAACACAGCACAGAATACCTAACACAGCCCAGAGCACCTAACACAGACAGAACACCTAACATAGCTCAGAGCACCTAACACAGCCCAGAACACCTAACACAGCCCAGAATACCAAACACAGCTCAGAACACCTAACACAGGGCATGAGCTATTGAAAATGGGCACATCTTAAACAAATTGGCAACAAGATAAGTAAACAAAAATAAAGAAAAACTACTGGAAATACTCAGCATGTCAGACAGCATCTATGGTAAAACAGGTGTCAGTCGACATTTCAGGCCTTAAGACTCCTCCTCAGGATGAGGCGATATTACAGATAAACAGCATTTAAAAAGGAACAGAAGAAGGGGAAGTTGGAAGGGAAAAATAAAAATCCCCACGAACACACAGCAAAACAAATGGCTGTTTCATATGACATCTGACAGTATTGTATTCCAGATCTGTAACATTTATTAAAAATTAGAGAACTACTGTAATCGTAAGACACTTTATCATTGGCTAAACTTTTTTGTATAAAACATCAATAGTCGCTAATGGGTTGACAATATGAAACATATTCCTGCTATGAGCAGCAATGTTAAGCTGTTCTGAAGACAGGCACCAATCTTTTGATTTGGTACAGACTCAGTACTGTACCTCTGAATCACAGACTGGAAAAGGATGTTGTGCTTTTGATTTCTTTTTTAAGGCTGCTAGTGCAGACTAACCAAAAATCAAAAGGGATCCTGTGCCATTAATATTCAAGGGTAAACTATGCCATATGTACGTTCAGCAAATGAAACAAACCTGACCTCAACATGGCTGAAGCAATTATTGGGTCAGCCGATGTATTTTTTTCATTTGCATTCGGATACATTTGGCATGTTTTCATCTGCTTTCTTTCAAAATCTTACTGAATTCATTAAAGTATACAGATGTTGAATGATTTTTATAAAGTCAATAAAGGTTGAGACATTAGCAGATCAATCATTTTAATTAACTACATCTGACATAAATTCTCCTGGAATATTTCTACCGATGATGCATTTCCTCTGAATTTAACCCCGTTAGCACTCTAATTCCGTTGCATATTTTTAAAGCATGCATTTTCCTCTAATATAACGTCGACACTTCTAACTCTGTAAATACTGGCATCAGTTTCCCTGCTGAAAGTTACAGCATGAAATGCAGCCCTGAATTTCAATTAATATTGCTAAATGCTTTCAGTTGTTCCATCATCAACTGAAAAGTTCTCTAGTATTTGGGGCTATGGCATCCAAAGTTATGTTAACTTTCTCTTGCCAATTTCTGTCTGTTCGCCTAAAGGCAAGATGCAAGGCTGGGACGAGGTTTTATGGATGCGAACTGTTCTTGGGTATCTCGCCAAATGACTTTTCTTCATATGTGAACCCAGACAATGGCCTAGAAATTCGATTACACAGCACCTGTTCCTCGGGCAACGCACATCTAATATGATGTGCGTTGCACAACTTGGTGACCGGAGGGCGCCCACCTGATGCAGGTGTTAGGACCATTGTCTATGCAAATCGGGGGCCTAATGCCTGTTTCAGGCCCCTTTGCCAAATTAGATTGTGACTGGTCGCAGCATGTACCATGCAAGATGCGGTTAATTTTCTCGGGCACACAGCAGCCAAACCAGCGGTCCGTAAAGGGACCACTGGAGGCTGCCACCAGAAAGGTAAGTAAACAAATTTATACTTACCTGAATATGGAGATGGGGGAACAGGAGTAGCTCTCCATTAAAACTGCAGCTGCTGTCGACTTGTGCTCGCCCCCTCCCGATTGCCGCTCCCTCTCGACTTAGAAGCATAGAATCATAGAGGCCATTTGGCCTATCGAGTCCGCGCCGGCTCTATGCAAGAGCAATCCAGCTAGTCCCACTCCCCCGTCCTGTCCCCGTAACCCTGCAAATTTTTAAATTTCAAGTACTTATCCAGTTCCCTTTTGAAGACCATGATTGAATCTGCTTCCACCATCCCCTCAGGCAGTGCATTCCAGATCCTAACCACTCACAGTGTAAAAAAGTTTTACCTCATGTCACCTTTGGTTCTTTTGCCAATCACTTTAAATCAATCCCTCTGGTTCTTGACTCTTCCGTCAATGGGAACAGTTTCTCTCTATCTACTCTGTCTAGACCCTTCATGATTTTGAATACCTCTATCAAATCTCCTCTCAACCATCTCTGTTCCAAGGAGAACAACCTCAGCTTCTCCAGTCTATCCACGTAACTACATCCATCTCTCATCCCTGGAATCATTCTAGTAAATCTCTTCTGCACCCTCTCTAAGGGCTTCACATCTTTCCTAAAGTGCGGTGCCCAGAGCTGGACACAATACTCCTGTTGTGGACGAACCAGTGTTTTATAAAGGTTCGTCTTGACTTCCATACTTTTGTACTCTGTGCCTCTATTTATAAAGCCCAGGATCCCGTATGCTTTTTTAACCGCTTTCTCAACCTGCCCTGCCATCTTCAACGATTTGTGCACATAGACCCCCAGATCTCTCTGTTCCTGTACCCCTTTTAGAGTTGTGCCCTCTAGTTTATATTGCCTCTCCTCGTTCTTCCTATCAAAATATATCACTTCGCATTTTTCTGCGTTAAATTTGATCTGCCACATGTCCGCCCATGCCACCAGCCTGTTTATATCCTCTTGAAGTCTATCACTATCCTCCTCACTGTTCACTGCCCTTCCAAATTTTGTGTCATCTGCAAATTTTGAAATTATGCCCTGTACACCCAAGTCCAAGTCATTAATATATATCAAGAAACACCACTGTACACCTCCCTCCAGTCCGAAAAACAACTGCTCACCACTACTCTCTGTTTCCTTACCTGCTGCCCTCAGCCTGCGTCCCAGCTGCAACTGGCAAACTGCCTCTGGGGCTGCGACCAGTGCCTGCAGCTCGCTGGTAATAAGCAAGTGAGGCCGGTGGGTTCTCACGGTCCTGCTGCCGGCCTCTTTAGACGCGTACAGTGACCGCTGCATCTGAATTCGGGCACGATCCAATTTTTAGGCCAATGAGTTTTGGCAGTATATAAATACAAGTTCTTTCTTTCCTTTCAGTACCTCTGTCATTCCTTCATCCTCCATTAGCAGATTTCTTTTTATGTGTCTAATCCGCCCTACCTTTTCTTTAAATATTCTTTTATTTTTTATGTCCATAAAATCCTTTATCATAATTTCCTTTTATGTTCCCTGCCAATCTTTTTTCATGGCCCCCTCTTAGCCTTTCCAATCTCCTTTTTGCTTCTCTTTTATTTTCTCTATTCTGCTTGATTTTTTACCTTAAGCCCTGGATTTGATTGTTCACTGTCTTATCTGCTAACTATTCTAGGTCAGTTCCCTTTTTATTTCATTGAAATTAATTTTTTTTCCCCAGTCAAGCACCTTTACCTTGGACTGTTCCCTCTCCTCTTCAGTTTTTTATATTGAAACTGATTATGTTATGGTCACTTGTTCCCTGGATGTTCCTCTAGGGTATCTTTCCACCTGCCCTCATTCTCCCACCTCCTCCCTGTTCACAATGCTGGCTTGTCATCCCATCCATTTTATTTACCGGTTGCCAGCGCTAAACTGGATTTCTCAGTAGTCCCTCACGCGAAGCTGGTAAAGCAACTGTGTGCATGTGTGCCAAATAACTACACATGCCAGTGGTGTTTATTGCTGTCATCTTGACAGTGAGGTTGCTGCAACTTTGCTATAGAAGCCTCCAGTTGCCCTGTATACCTTTAGGTGACAATGTTATCTGATGCCTCTATGGAAATCTTTCTTGTCCCAGAGAAGTGATAATGCCTCAATGGCGTGCTGACATAAATAAGAAATACCGTAGACACTTCTTTCCTGGTTTACTAGTTTCACCAGTTATAGGGAAATGGGCTCCAGGAATGCCTGTGGGGAGGCTTCAGCCAGGGTTATGAGCAGCCGTTATTGGGTATGAGGCAACTGAAACTGTCAATCACAGCAGCGAGTGGTGATTATTGATTGGGAGCTTGTTGTACCTGAACCAGCTAGTGTCATCCATCTCACTGCGAGAAGCATACGGCAATGCTGCCATTATTTTGCTTCACAGCACGGTTTTCTCGAGCAAAATCCTGTTTACTCTGCTGATATATAGAATAATCACAGGAAGATCACTTACTCTTCCATACCTTCATATATATAGTACCAATGCTGCTCTTTTAATTTTGCACAAGTTTATACCATGTTTCAATGTATGTCAGATAATGGGAATTTGAGTGTTAAGGAAGTATTGCTAAGATACCAGTTCATTTTTTTTGGGCCAAACTAATGAGCAAAAGAGAAGTTATTGGTTTATAGTCATAGCTCGTAGCCAGAACAACAAGTGATTCATTATTTGAACAATATGTGTAAGTACTTTAAACGGAAGCGATAGTTCGTTTAATTTGCACAAGGTTATCCACACAGTACTGTGACTCTTGATGAATGCAGATCGTTTATTTCATAAACAGAAACAGAATAGGCAGCACCAATTCCAAAGGATTCAGTGGATCAGCTTTTCATCGTGGTATCATATAATGTAGAACCACTGCCTGAAATCGGTTCGAACGACTCCAGTGCTTCATCATTACAAAATTTTCAATGCTTGTTGTTTAATGGGAATAATCAGATAAAGGATGTGTTTTGTTCACCATTGTATTGTTCCTATTAAGGGTTCCTTATGTAATAAAATTTGAGTATGTGTGCTTTCTGACTTGTCTTTTAGATCCAAGGTGGTACTAAATTTCACAAGTGAACTTTGACCATTTAATATTCTTCACTCCCATTTTTCCAATGTGCTTTTGATGAAGAGGAGATGCAATGATGTGAAAAACCCACTAAATCAAATGTAAAGTTTTGAAAAATTTAGAATGGAGAAAAAAACGAAGGCATAGCAAGACATTTCCATAGTCAAAATAAACAAGAAGTAAATTAGTTAAAAAGATTGTAAGGATCTTGATTTATATTTTATTTTGGAAGGGTGCAAATTATTAGCAATTTGTAGAGAAGGTTTTTGCTGAAGGTCCCTTTAGTAGACGATGTAATGGTTCTGATCATGATACAATTTGTTTTGTACTTCATGATATCATTACATCACATTCTAATTACTGGAAACTTTTTCCCTTTTAAAATTTATTTTAAGAGAAATTATTAACATTCCTAATTGCGTAGACACACCGGGAAGAATTTTAACCCCCTCCCCACGATGGGCAAATATGCAAAACCCATCACGAATGCGCCTGCTTCTGTTTTAACCATCGCGGGTTTGGGGGCGTCCGAGTAACCCGCTCTGGAGAGGCGGGTCCGTGATCATAATATGGAAATGAGGCTCTGTTCCTGATATTTTGGCAATCATTTAAATTCAACGCTGGCCAGCCAGGTTTCCCAGTGCTCGGGCAACCCGGCAGCTAAAGGGAGGCGAGAGCAGCCGGATCCAGCAGGTAAATACTTTTTTTGGCACTGCTTGTGGGCCAGGAGGGGCAGGAGTGCTTCCCCCCGGCCCCTCAAACCTTCTGCCAGGATCGGCCGCCCCCCCCACCCCAAACCCACTATGTCTCCCGATCCACCCTTTTCTCCCGATTACCGGTCCGACTCCCCCCAACCCCAGTCCAACCCTTGATGTCTCCCCTTCCAGCTGCAGCCTTCTACCGCTGGCTTTCCCGCCCGGCAGCTGGCTGGCCTGTCAATCTGGTCGGCTGCCATTCGGGAAACGGAGTAAAAAAATGCTAATGAGATCCTGCCGTTAAATTCGGCAGGACTTCCGTGTCCCCGGCATTTCTGGGTTCCCACCACCACTACCGCGCTCCTCCACTCCTTCCCCGCCTCCCTGTAAATATCGGGGCCTCCAATTGACTAATTAGCATTTACTTGGTCTGCAGCTGACTGCTACATTTATACGTCTCCACATAACAAACCAGCTCACCGTGACTAACCCAACATGTTTTTAAAAAAAATTCATTCTCAGGATATGGGCATCGCTGGCAAAACCGTCATTTATTGCCCATCCCTCTTTGCCCTTGAAAAGGTGATGGTGGGCCTTCTTCTTGAACCATTGCAGTCTGTGTCGTGAAGGTACTCCCACAGTGCTGTTAGGCAGGGAGTTCCAGGATACTGACCCAGCAACAATAAAGGAATGGCGTTATATATCCAGGTCGGGATGGCGTGTGACTTGAAGGTGATGGTGTTCCCATGCACCTGCTGCCCTTGTCCTTCTAGGTGGCGGTGGTTGCGGTCTTGGGAGGTGCTGCCGAAGAAGCCTTGGTGAATTGCTGAAGTGCATCTGTAGATGGTACATACTGCAGCCGTGGAACGCCGAAGGTGGAGGGAGTGGGTGTTTAAGCTGGTGAATGGGGTGCCGATCAAGCAAACTGTTTTGTCCTGTGATAGTGTTGAGCTCTGCACTGGAATTCAATCCTGTATACATCAGATATATAAACGTGAAAAAGAAAAAGAAAAAACTGCAAATGCCAGAAATTCCAAATGAAAACAGACATTGCTGGAAAGGCACAGTAGGTTAGTCAGCACCTGTAGAGAAAAGACAGGTTATTGGCATTCGGAGTGGGTAACTCTCCATCAGAACTGAAGATTGAAAGGTAAACAGGCATTTTAGTGAGGATGGAAAAAATAGAGAGAATAAAGGGGGAGGGGAAGACAATCAACAAATACATCAATCACGGTAAGGGAGTAAATTGGTTGAATAACCTGTAAACTGCTCAATAGAAAACTGTTAGCTGATGTAAAAGATCATCAGTGAGATGATGCAGACATAAAAGGACAAAAGAACGTGCAAAGATGAGGACATGCGGAAAAGGCCAATAAGAACAAAAAGGCATAAACAGAAAATACTGGCACAACACAGTGAGCTATTAATTGGACCACGAAGCGTCCGTTTTGTAGGCACTACACGGACTCATAAGGACCCAAAATGGCATCCGGAATGCGTGTGCACACTTCTAGCGTGATGTGTGCCGGACGCCATCTTGGTAAAGGCGTTTGCGCGCACACATATAACGAACACAGCATGTAAAGTAGGGAGATTATGCGGTACATCAGTTTTTACCGCTGATTTAAAGAGACAGAAGCAATTTTGGAACTCAATGCTCCAGCCAACGCACTGTCTTAACCTCGCACAGCTGAACAGGTCGTAAACAGCATGGAGGACCCCACCACCAGCGCTATTTAAAGGGACCATGCAGGAGTTACAGGTTAGTTGCTGGATTATTGCTTCTGGCTGCTGGTGCATTAGTACTTGAATACTAGGACTAGGGGACATAGCCTAAAAATTAGAGCCAGGACTTGCAGGAGCGAAGTTAGGAAACACTTTTATATGCAAAGGGTGGTAGAAGTTTGGAATGCTCTTCTGCAAACGGCAGTTGATGCTAGCTCAATTGTTAATTTTAAATCCGAGATTGGTAGATTTTTGTTAACCAAGGGTATTAAGGGATATTGGGCTATGGCGGGTATATGGAGTTAGGTCACAGATCAACCATGATCTCATTGAATGGCGGAACAGACTTGAGGGGCTAAGTGGCCTACTCCTATTCCTATCTTCCTATAATAAAGTTTCAATACTCTATAGGGAGTGGACTAGCTAGCCGACAGGCAACAGCAAAGGCACTGGCAGAGTGGCAGGGGTGGGACAGGAATGCTGTCATCCTGAGAGAGGACAGCAGGTTCATGTTCCATGGAGCCACTGCCACTTGCTGCCTCCTGTTATGCGCCACCTTCTCCTGCAAGAAAGCGGGAAGTGTGTCAGTGAGTGTCCTGCAAGGTGTTTGGGTGATGTGCCTGTCATGGTTGAATAGCTGCCAGTGTGCATGACCTGTGAGTTGTGGGTGTGCGTCTTGCAATATTGGTAATGTGTGAGGGTGAGACGAAGCATCTGGTTGGAAGACGTGAATACTGATGGAAGGAGTTTGTTGGTATGTGGGTGATGGGGGGTGTAGTCCGTGGAGCAGTGGATGCGGCTAGTGGTGCAGTTGGTAGGAGATGCCACTTGACAGTTGACCTCACTCACCTTGACCACTTGTGTCAAAGCATTGAACTTCTTCCTCACTGTATCCATGTTCGTGGTGCTATGCGCCTGGCATTGACTTCGTCCCCTACTGCCTCCCACTGCCTCGGGAGCATATGTCTGGAGGGCCCCTTGCCCCCTGCAGATATAGGATGTCCCTTCTTCTGTCCAGCTCTTGCACCAAGGCCCGTACTGCATCATCAGAGAACCTTGGTGCACACTCTCTCGCAGGCCCCGTCTGGCGTGCAGATTGGAGGATGTGGGATTTAGTAGTGCACAACCTTTATTCAATGTTTTAACAAAACTCAACAGTTGTAAACATAGGGACGGGACCTGCATCTATGTTTTGCGATGTCTGATCTCCGTTCAGACTCCGTGTGGACTCGTATCTTATATTTTGTAAATAAGACGTGCAGACTGCCTTTAAGTGGTGCTAGCCACTCGTGACATCGGGGCCCTCTGCTGGTGAGCAGCCATTCAACAGCGCAGCTGGGCCTGGCTGCTCGCAGCAATCATGTAAAACAGCAGGCAGCACGGATGTAACGTGGGTTAATCGCGCATTGCGACCTCTGTGCCCGGTTTCAGGGGTTATCCAATATAACCCCCATAGTCTTCATTTTAGCACTTAACGGAAAGGTACATATAATTAATAATTTTGTTTTGCCATTAAATCATTTTGCAGACATAAATAGGAGTGTGAGTAAATATTGCCATTGAAATATGGAGTCACTGAAGCTCCTTGCTACACTAAAATAATACAGCTCAGTTGGATCCCGATGAATATACAACTATTGCCAAAAAAATGTTATGCTTGGACCAGGATTTTGTTTGGATGGTGATTTTTTTTAATATAGGTTGTATATTAGAATGATTTTTAATATTTGAACCTTCAATCCATTTCATCATTTACTCTACATTTCATTCCAAATGAAAATAACACTAAACAGCAAGATAACATCATCCATACTCTGTTGCCAAGATAATGCTTAGAATGGTTTCTCTTTGAATTTTCTGTGGCTGAACATTTCATATTGTCATATTGAGTGGGATAAAAGTAGACAGTTTTATTTTGATTGTTCCTAAAGGCTGAACCCTCCAATATTTGAATGTGACTTTCTTTTGGTTCCTGTTAACCTAGCAGTTTGCCAAATTGTAGGCAAGAAACTTATGCCTTAAAATTAAGCTCTTCAAATATACAAAGAATTAGTACGTTTGCATGAAATTCTTTCGCCTGCTATTTGATGGAAGTGCTAACTCATTTATAAAAACTATGTTAAGCATTCATCTGCTAATATTTGAAGAGTTTCATTTTAGGGTATTAGGCTGCAGTCAGTCTTTACTTTTGACCAATCAGACAGATAGTTATCAAAGCAGTGAGGTAGTGAACAATATAACCTCAATGTTTTCCTATTCCTGCACTATTTGTACCAATGGTACTGATTTCTCCCTTACACAAGGATTTTAAATCCTCTCGTGACTTGTAGAGTGCAATTTTTTGCTTTTGCAAAGTTCAGCACACATTCAGTGGGGCGGAGGGGGGTCTTCCATCCACCACAACAAGGGTGCCCCCCAACCCTGGCCAATATTCTGCAGCCACAGTCAGTTGCATTGTTGAGATGGGCTTGCTGACTTCTGACAGAATCAGCCCAGAGGGAGGGGGTGTGGCCAGTGGCCTCTGGGGAAGCCAAAGCGGGGGATCATTTCCAAAACATTTTAAAATCGTGATTCCCTTTGGAGTTAAATCTCTGCTCCTCCAGCCGTAGCAATGCTGAGTGCGAAGGACAAACAGATGTCCTCTGTGTATAATGTTGTTAAAGTGCAAATGACAGGAAATACGTGTTACCTGTCAATTGTGTATGCTGAACTCGCCCAGCAACACCTGGGTTGTGGTTGCAGTGAGGCCAGAGGGGCAGTGGCAGCCCTGCAGTTCCACTGCTATAAGGAAAATTCAACCCAATGACTGTTCACGCCGTTTTTCTGGGGTTCCAACAAAGTTATGATTGGAGATTGGAAGAACCCGTGCGGAAGTTTTACCCCAAAGCCTTTAGATTGGTGTAGGAAAAGTTATCAAGCTGGAGGAGCTGGCAGAGATAGGGTGAAATGAGCTCATGGAGAGATTTGAAGATGAGGATTTTAAATTGAATGTTATGGGTAATGGAAGCCCATATAGATCAGTGAAGACAATGGGCGAGTGGGATTTAGTCCAGGCCCAGATGGTTGTGTTTTAGACCACTTGCTGTTTATGGAGGGTGGAGGATGGGAAGCCAATGATGGGACATCAGAAAGTCTCTAGGTGACTAAAGCACGGATAAGGTTCTCAATAGCGGAGGGACTGAGGTTGGGGAAAAGGCTGGCAATGTGGCACAGGTGGAAATCAGCACGTTTGAATAATTTTAAGAATGGTCTTTTATGCCAAAGCATACAGATTACAGAAAGGTATGCGTCTTCTGTTAATATTAGTATAGAATGTCATGAGAGATTGACACCAGATTAAGTCTACATGGATACGCAAAAAGGAAACATCTTACAGCGCTGGCGATCAAAAATTCAGAAATACAAATATTGAATGTCGAAAAATCTCAGCCTAAAATCAGAGTCAGAACACGGTTTCTGTGTCAGAACAGAACGGATCCAAATCCGTCTCATTTTTGAGTAGAATCCACTTTCCATTTCAGCTTTTTCCACTGAGAAATAAATCTCACAGACCTCACAAGGAAATTACTAGTTCTAAAATCTAGAAGAACAATTTAGTTCATGTAGGGGCTGGTTAATGAGCATGGAGGGGAGATAGAGAGAAATGATCAAACCAAAACCACTGGAAATGCAATAAAAAAGAACAAATTGTGAACAATGTTGAAATTCCTAACAATTTACAAACCCCACATTTATTCAAAGGCATGACTCCCCAGGCTGTATGGAATAGTTAGCAGTAATTACATTTCAAAGCTTTCCTTTGATAAATTTCGCAATTTTTTTATTAACTTAACCAATAAAGAAAGAACTTACATTTTTATAGCACCTTTCATGACCTTAGGACGTCCCAAAGTGCTTTACAACCAATGAGGTACTTTTGAAGTGTAGTCACTGTTGTAATGCTGGAAATGCAGCAGCCAATTTGTGCACAGCAAGGTCCCACAAACAGCAATGGGATAATGACCCGATAACCTGTTTTTTTTAGTGATGTTGGTTGAGGGATAAATATTGCCCTGGACACCAGGGAGAACTCCCCCATTCTTCTACGAATAGTGCCATGAGATTTTTTACGGCCACTTCTCAATGTCAATGTCGAGGACAATGTCAGCTCATTCTTTGCCAAAATGAGGTTAGTAATTTGTGGCTAATGATTGGCAGGTAAGTCTGGAACAATTGATTATCATTTTTGCCTTCCTTTTAAGGAAAAGGTTTTAACTTATTTTTTAAACACAAAATTGCTTGACTTTTTTTTGACTTATCGAGGTGTCTCTTTATAGATCTCAAAAGATTACAAAGAAGTCCTTTTAGTCAGCTCTCTGTTGAGTTACTCAGCTGTGGGAGCCATAATCTGGTCAATCAGCTTTATTTACATCTGCAAATGGAATTATTGTACAAGACATTTTCAGTGTTGATCCAGGGGGATACAATGGACCTTTCATCAAAAACAAATTCCATGTCTGAGCAAAACAGGAACTCTGTGACATTGTTTAATGATCAAACACCCCATAAAGATTTATAACTAGAGTTCTTTATTTAGGAGACTCATTTTTCCTCTTTATTCCTGAAGGTGGTGACTCTTGTTAGGGTACAGTTCCACAGACATTGGCAGCCCTCTGGTATCGGGTCCAAATGGCCATTCTTCATGCATGAGTCTTGGCAGTAAGTGTTGGCAGGCTATTCATCCATGAGGGACACATTGCTGAATCAGATCATGTCCTCAGTCAATCTCCACGTACAGTAATTTCTAGTGGAAATCAGAGCATTGCAATCAAGAGTCGGAACCCTGGGAGATTTTTTCCTCACTCAACATAGACTTAGGGAGTGAATCTGGGGACTTCCTGCCTGTTTGCATTGAAATAGTTTTTAAAATTATTTTTTGAGAGACTGTCAGGCAAAACTACTTGTCATAAAGATAAGTACGGCTGAGGGAGGCCATTCGGCCCATCTAGCACATTCGTCCATCGAAACTATTGATTACTGCATCAAGAAATCTAACTGCCTCCAGTCAATACCCAGAGGAGCATTCCCAGTATTGATCATACATTATTTGAATTGCTACCTGACATCAATCCTCATCTTTCCTCTTACCAGTTTCACCTATGTTCTTTTGTGCATTAACTTGTCGTGCTTAGACTAACTTTAGACTCTAGTCCAAAGAGTCTAGTCCAAATTACTCTTAAGGGGAATGGTGTCCTATATCCTGCTTTAGTGACCCTCTTTAAGAGCCACTCTTTAGTAACCATCTGCATGGGCCATTTAAACTCAGCTGCCATGGGGGATTTTCCATTTAGTTCCTACTCTCTATCCAGCTCCACCTCCAGGTCAAGATTAGTTTGAGGTTCCCCATTTAATGTAGAAATCTGCCTTGGGCGGGTAGCACAGAACGGGCGGTATCGCGTGGACCACCCCTTACACGCCTCGCCCGAGATTCACTTTCATTGGAGTCAATGGGACTGAAGATGGGCGCGGTGTATAACGGGCAGATCCTGTGATAACACCCGTTCCCCACAACGGATTTCTACCCCATGGTCTCCATTCAAGCGGAAGTGATTATCGATTCATGCCAGGTGTTAAGTGTATGCTTTATAACAATTAGTTTTAATTGTATCCATTTATATGAGAGCTTATCTAGGCTGTGGAGTGGGTAATGTGGATCTCTATGAATAAAGGCTTGGAAGCAATTGAAAAAAAAAATTAAACTTTATACCGGCACATCACGGGGGAAGATTTGCTTTGCCTGTTATCTGTAGTGACATTGTAGAAGCGTTCCAAAAGAGCATGGTTATGTTTTGCTGGACACAGTGACCAGATGTTGTGATGCCACTTCTCACTCTCACTTTCATACTTATCTTTTGTATCCAAGAATAGGAAACATAGAAACATAGAAAATAGGAGCAGGAGTAGGCCATTCAGCCCTTCGAGCCTGCTCTGCCATTCAATATGATCATGTCTGATCCTCGGTCTCAATTCCATATTCCCGCTCTCTCCCCATATCCCTTGATGCCTTCTGTGTCTAGAAATCCATTTAGCTCCTTCTTAAATATATTCAGTGACTTGGCCTCCACATCCTTCTGTGGTAGAGAATTCCACAGGTTCACCACCCTCTGAGTGAACAAATTTCTCCTCATCTCAGTCCTAAACATCCTATCCCGTATTCTGAGACTGTGACCCCTCGTTCTGGACCCCCCAGCCAGGGGAAACATCCTCCCTGCATCCAGTCTGTTTAGCCCTGTCAGAATTGTATATGTTTCAATGAGATCCCCTCTCATTCTTCTAAACTCGAGTGAATACAGGCCAAGTCAACCCAATCTCTCCTCATATGACAGAGAGGAGAATAGCTTGCCATGACACTCATGGAGGACATATGTCCAATTTGAACTTGCATAATCCTCATAAGTGCTATATTGCTGGCTTCCTTGCTTAATGTTGGTATTCGTACCATCGTGGTAAGAGGGAAATGGAGCTTAGGAACATAGGAACAGGAGTAGGCCATTCAGCCTCTCGTGCCTGCTCCGCCATTAGATAAGATCATGGCTGATCTGTGATCTAGCTCCATATACCTGCCTTTGACCCATATCCCTTAATACCTTTGGTTGCCAAAAAGCTATCTATCTCAGATTTAAATTTAGCAATTGAGCTAGTATCAATTGCCGTTTGCGGAAGAGAGTTCCAAACTTCTACCACCTTTTGTGTGTAGAAATGTTTTCTAATCTCACTCCTGAAAGGTCTGGCTCTTATTTTTAGACTGTGACCCCTACTCCTAGAATCCCCAACCAGCGGAAATAGTTTCTCTCTATCCACCCTATCTGTTCCCCTTAATATCTTATAAACTTCGATCAGATCACCCCTTAACCTTCTAAACTCTAGAGAATATAACCCCAATTTGTGTAATCTCTCCTCGTAACTTAACCCTTGAAGTCCGGGTATCATTCTAGTAAACCTACGCTGCACTCCCTCCAAGGCCAATCTGTCCTTCTGAAGGTGCGGTGCCCAGAACTGCTCACAGTACTCCAGGTGCGGTCTAACCAGGGTTTTGTATAGCTGCAGCATAACTTCTGCCCCCTTGTACTCCAGTCCTCTAGATATAAAGGCCAGCATTCCATTAGCCATATTGATTATTTTCTGCACCTGTTCATGATCTATGTACCATGCTTTACTATTGCCTTTGTAAGCGAAGAGTGAACACTTCATTCTCATTATGAACTCCGACTGGTCGTACTTCCAGTCAGGGCCAGCACCACAAAGCAAGGTGCATAGGGCAGGTTTGTAAGAAATATCTACGCTTTGTGTCTAATTTAGGAATGTAAGATAAGTCAACAGTGAGAAGCGGCCATTTAGCTATTTGAAGCTCATTCCTCTAATAATCTAACTTCCCCGCGCTAGCATCCAACTGCATTTTGAACACCTTTAATATTTTTGACTCTACTACCTTTCCTGGTAGATTATTCTAAAAGTTTAGCTACAGATTTTTTTTCCCAATATCTGTTTTAAAAATACTTTTCATTAGTAAATGGACCAACTTCATCTCTCTCTATGTGAAATTTCAGGGTAACCAGTTCAGATATGGGAGCGCTTGATACCACTCATTATATTGTTAAATGACTTTACTTTTTAGGAGAAAAAGGAGAATTATTCCCTCATACTTTACCCTGACGAAATCTGTAGGAAACAGTACAGTGCTTTGTATGCCAGGGGCTTTATGAGCCATCTTTTGGCACAGATTCTGGCTCCAGTGGATGATTTCATACTTAACCTTTGACCCTAGACAGTTGCTGTCAGTCCAGAGTTTGAGGGAACTCACATGGATATAATAAGTAAAAACAGCCAAGTGTGGTTTGGGTACCATGCTCAGATTAAGTGTGAAAGATGAGGCATTTCCCTGTTAAAGCAGCGGACTACTGTTTGTAACAGGATGGGTTTGCGGCAAGCACATATCACCGATTGCCTCAAATAGGCACCAAGACAGTGGGGATCTGAATCATAAATTGTTAGCTTGAACTGTTTTACTCTATAGACCAGGGTATCACTTTCCCTGGAGGCCAGTGCGTTTTGATCCATTGCAGTCAAACACTTTGTGGCAATTTTTTCACATTTATGTGAAACAGATTTTCTTGGTTTTGTAAAGGTGAAAAAAGTTCCGGTCATTTTACTTAAGAACAAGTTAAAATCAATTTAATATTCCAAGCAAAAGTTTACAAGTTTGGGGAAAACAGCAATAAAAAGGAAATCACTTATGACAGCATATTTACTGATAGAGAACCGTGCCTGTCACAAAAGGAAAAAAAATGTAAAAATCAGTGTGTCTTTCATTTTACGTTTTTTGTTCTCCACCCAACTCTGTTAGCAACTTGCACCCTCCTCTGATATTAGGGTTGAATAGTCAACCCAGAAGTTCCACCCTGTCTGGATTTGGTGCTTCTTTTAGTTTATTCAGCCAGGAGGTGAACAGTTTTAGTTGGTTAAACTCCGGCATTACCACTGAGGACACGTGGGGATCCATGAGCCTTGGCTCTTACCAACTTGTGCCTAAACTCTCTGCAGTTAGGTACGTGGAGGGTGTCCCCACAGGCCTTCCATGTCAAGCAAACAGAAACTTTACTGGTGTGGACTTTTCAGTAGCTTGGCACGTTAGACACTTTGCTTCCTGTCCATTCTGGCGGCAAAGAAGCCAGAATCATTTTGAGACCTGGGCGTGATTTAAATAGAACCGGCCCAACGATAAGTCCCTATAAAAGTGGCAGTAGCCAGCGTGTCAGCGTTAATGGGACGACCCCATTTTAAGGTCTTTTATGCTGATGTCGGCAAGTTAAAATTAACCCCATAAACTTTAAACACATGCTCCCAGTAATTTGCATATATCTCAAACTCCATGTATTTCAAACTAACAGATCTAGGAATTTCCTCTCCCAAAATCAACCACTTCTCTAGGATTGAGAGAAAAGATAGCCCTTGGCATGTTTTTTTCCACAACCAAGTGCTTCCTTAAACCTCTCTCCCCTGCTCCTTCAATCTTCACCTATAACAAGTGAAAGGAGCTCATGGACTTCTTTGTCCAAAATCGTAACCACCCATTCAGCTGCCTCTTCTGCTTTCCCCCATTCCCTTGCCCACCAAGCCAAACCTCCCTCATAACCACCCACCATAACCCTGAAGCTCTGTCTCCCTGGAATTTCTCTCCATCTTCCCACCTCTGAGCTCATCTCGTCCATGAGACCCACCTCCTGCTCCCTCAATCCCAATCTCACTAAACTGCTGACCACCTGACTTCCGTTCCTGGCCCTCATGCCAGCTGACATTGTAAATGGATCCCATTCCGCAGGTACTGTCCCCCTCCCTTTTAAAACCATCGTCATTACCTCCTCCAAAAGACAACTTACCTTTGACCTCTCTGTCCTTGGAAACTACCTTGAGCAAGTTGTTGTTTCCTAGATATGTGCCCATCTTTCCCACAGCTTCCTGTTTGAATCCCTCTAACCAAGTTTCTGCCCCACCCACAGCACCGAAACGGCCCTAACCAAAATCACAAATGACCTTCTCTCTGACCATGATGCATTGTCCCTCCTCGTCCTCCTCAAACCCTCTGTAGCCTTCAACTCAGTCAACCGTCTTCTTCCAATGCCTCTCCTCTATTGTCCAGCTCAGTGGGACTGCCCTCGCTTAGTTCCACTCTTACTGATCTGATTGTAGCCAGAGGTTCTCTTCTCAAGGTTGTAGAGTCAATGGCATTAGGTGCATTCAAACAAACAACAACAACAACTTGCATTTATATAGCGCCTTTAGAATAGTAAAACACCCCAAGGCACTTAATGTAGTTAAAATTTAGTTGGATGGCAGGCTAGGTGAGTTAGAGTACTATAGGGGTCAATGGCCCAAATGGCTCATTCATGTACGAAATGAGGGGACATAGAAAGAGACAATTTTTTTCTGATATAGAACTTCTGAATAAATATCTTTCAATCTTGTGCAAACTGTTCAACACCATTCAAATGACACCCTTTAACCTGAATGAACCATACTTCTCACAAACTCACACTTTAAATTGTTAATAGCTGAAGTATAGGCCTCAACTTTGGCTGGCAAATGCAACTCTCCTCCCACAAAATTCTTCACTGTTATGTTTGTACAGTTTCAGATATAAAAAAAACTGCTGAGGGTCAAACAACACTGCTTGAAGTATATTAAATAAACTCAATGCTCTGACAGCTGTCCACTTAGAGTGCCAGAGCGCTATTGTAAAGTGACTAAAAATCAAGCCAGTATTATATTAGCTTCAGCATATTCTGCCATTCTCCCGGCGAGGTGCGTGTGGTTTTTAAATTAAATTCGGTAGCTATGGCCTCAAGTAATGTTTAAATACGCTCCTATGAAGTATTGTTTTAAATAGGTTAGTCTGACAACAAAAATACTCAGCATCTTTTCCATTAACTTTTTCAAAAAAGAACTGGATAAATATCTATCTGGAAATGGGATTGGCAGTTGTGGGGAGAAGACAACATTCAAATGCTCTGCAGAGCATGATGCTGCTGAGGTGGTCGGAGATAGAAGGGAACGTTTCCTGTCAAAAGCAACCTGTCCGAGCTGAAAAGTTAAGGGCCCAGAAATTGCTCTGAGCAGTGAAGCAACAGTGCCTCGCTGCTCCACCGATTTATACCAACCCACTAACTTACCGCGGCCTTTACTGGGTGCACTTCCTCTAATAGGGAGCGGAGAAGAGCCCAGCGTCAGTTCAAGTGAAGCTAGGACCTGTGGGAGAAGCGAGAGCATCGCTCTCTCCCCTCGACCAATCTCGCAGCGTTTTTGACAGGCTGCGAATGGTTTCTACAGGCTGGAACGTAAAATCCAGGAAGTGAAAGGTACAAAACTAAAATCATTTGTAAAAACAGTTATAGACTGTGAAAAAAAAGAGAGGGCAAGAAATAATCGAATTAAATAAAAGAGACAGAAGGAAAAAGTAGAATTTTTAAAAAAAAATTTTAATGACCAAAAACTATTAAAATAAGGAGTAATAATGTCACATTTTTAAAAGTTAATTTTTAGTAGTTTTTTCAGCTTCACTATTAAGAATTACCGCACTGTTAAAACCTAGTTTAGACCTGGTATTTTTAAGTGTACCTGTTTCGTGACGATATTAATTACTTTCCAGCTGGGCAGAAGAGCAAGTTGGCGCTGGTCCATTGATTCTATTGATTGCAGCCGGTGATATCCCTTTAACACGAAGCAGGTTCCGGATTTCCGCGGTTCATTGCGCATGTGCAAACAGCGGAACTTGCTCCTCGATTTCGCCACTAACAACAGTGAGCACTGTTCAGCTCACCGTTCTTTTTTAAGCAATTTCCTGCCCATTATTTTGGGATAGATGGATATTCTGGAGTTTACAAAATCATGCAGAACTTTCCCTTAGGAGATTAAATGGTATTGGTGCAACCCATGATGGGTACATTGTTCCTGGTCTATGAAAAGGATGGAGTTAATGGACAGTATGTCCTTTTCTTGGTTTATGTTTTCTTGTATTCTTTTCTGTAAGAAGTGCTAGCATCTATGGAATTCACAAGAACATAAAAAGAATTCAAGGCAATCAGAAAAAAGAATTCAAGGCAATCAGACTGGGAAAGTAAAGACAAAGTTATTTCTAATGCTGCCTTTTTTCAGCTTCACTATGAAACCCAAATTCATTGCTTCCTCTCTATTAGACGTACAATTATCTTTTATTGTGATTATTTTATTGCATCTGTGAGTTATTGTAAAGATACTTGGGGTAACTTTCAACATTAGAACGACATAAAACTGGCAGTAACAGATCGGCCGCCTGTTAAACATCCAGTCCGATTTTCCTTTCCTTTGAAGTCAGTCGGTTGATCCGATGCCATCAGTTTTCTGCCTTGACTGTTACAGACAACACTATTCTCCAGGTGGAAGTAGACTGCAGGGATTCAGCTAACAGCTGACAAATTTCCCCAATACCATTCTATTTTACACAGTATATCCTTCCTATGCTTATAAAAGAACTCATTCTCTGAATTACCATGAGCAGTGCGATGGGAGACATCTTGGGCCCGATTTTAGCACCCGCTACCGGGTGCGTTCTCGGCGGGGGGGCCTGAAAATCCCGAAATCCAGGTGCGGGACCAGATCGCGCCTTGATCCCGCCCACTTCCGGGTTCCCCAATGACGCGCCGGCGTGCGCGCGCAGCCCCCGCTGGTGGGAATCCCGCAGGCAATTAAAGCCAGCGGGATGCCACTTGAGAGTATTTACTTAGCTTGTTCAGGTCATTAACTGACCTGATTAAGGGACTGTGTGAGATTTTGGATAAACATGGGACTGTTTCACACACTGGGGGAAACACTCCCAGTTGAAATGGACGTGTTGCAGCTGTCAGCCTGTGGCAGCTGCAAAGGTCCATTTGACAGGTGGGGCGTGGGGGGAGACCCTCAGCCATTGCAGGAGGCCGCTCTGTCACTTGGGACAAAGTTTGGCCTCCACCACCCTCCTCCTGATGGTCGAAGTCACCAACCTGCACACTTACCCCGGGGTCTGGAGACATGTACCTACCTTGCGGACCCCCTCAGATGTACATCTTGCGGATGGGGGCCGCCGTAGCTGCAGTCATGACCTCCTCGGAGGGCAAACAGCATCACCAGCCTCACCAGCCTCGCCATCCACGCCGTCCACCTCTGACACGTGGAGCTCCACAACAGAGTGCTGTGACACATCCACCTGTACAGCAGGAGGGAGGGCTACCGCAGAGAGAGATGCGTCGCAGAGGGCATTACCCTCGCCACACGTTCCACAGACCGAAGCTCAGCCTCCTGGACCTCTCTGAGCAGCAGTGCACACGGAGGCTCAGAGTCAGTCGACATGTAGCCGTGGACATCTGCAGCCTCTTTCATGCCGAGCTGCTCCTGGCTGGCCCATGCACCATCTTCCTACCTGTCGCTGTCAAAGTAACCACTGCCCTCCCGAACTTCTCCTCCGCATCCTTCCAGGCTACAACCGGGGACATCCCCGATGTCTCTCAGTCGTCTGCGCAGAAGAGCCCTGCAAATACACCTACACCCACTCTGCAGTGACACACTGGGTGGCATCAGTGGTGGGTCCTCATAGGGATACCCAGGAGCGGGCATTATTGCACAAACCGGACAGGATTCGCAAAGACATGGCAGTAGTGGTGCCAATATAATGTGTGATGTGAGTTGTTCTTTAATTCAATAGAAGTAAGAACCATGACAAACCCTCAAACACCCTTGTGCAGACCCTTCATGCTCACGACACGTTTGCCTTACGCTGCCTACTGCACATATGTGATGCATACCCTGTGGCTGCAGCACAGGTGGTGGCAGGTTGAGTGAGGCTGGCCGTGAGAGAGATGCACGAGAGGGTGAGTATGGGATAGAGCCATTAGATTGTATGAGGATTGGGTTGCGTGGTAGTGGCGGGGTGAGTACTGGCGAGGTGAGTAGGTGCAGGTAAGATGAGGATGGGGTTTGAGTGGGTATGAGGGGTGATGTGACAGAGTAGTGTTGGCAGTGCCGAAGGAGATGTGGGGTGGGGGCAGTGTTGTGGCAGACGGAGTGTAGGGGAAAGACTACGTGTACTCACTGTGGCTGACCTACTGAGGTCATTGGAGCGCCTCCTGCACTGTATGCAGGTGGGCGATATGTTGGTGGCGCTGGTGACCTCCTCTGCCACCTCGAGCCAGGCCTTCTTGGTGGCAGAGGCAGGCCGCTTCCTCCCGCCCACCGGGTGGAAGATCTCTGTCCTCCCCCTCCTCCTCACCCCATCTAACGATACCTGGGGTGAGGCATCATTAAACTGGGAGCAGCCTTCCCCCTGGGCTGCTCCATGCTGTAATTTTTGCTGTTTGTTGCAGCATCTGTCAGTGGAGGACTGCCCCTTTAAATAGAGCGCCTCCAGCTGACAGATCTTACTGCGCATGCACAGCCCGCCCGACGCGCAGATCAGCAGTGGGGAACCCGGAGGAGCAGGTAAGTGGCTCCAATTAGTGGTTTGCCTGCTAAGATCGCGCGGGCAACCCACTAATTTCACCGCGCCCGCTGGCCCACCCGCCGAGAACCCGCACCCCTGGTAAAATCGGGCCCCTTGTGTCCAATGCTTGTCTGTCATACTTTGTTATCAATGCAAAATAATCTTTTAAAAAAACCTATTAGGATCTCCTGTTTGGAAGCCTGAAATTTCTAAACAGCTACAACGGACCTCTTGTGATGTTTTTTTTTATTCGTTCACGGGATGTGGGCGTCGCTGGCAAGGCCGGCATTTATTGCCCATCCCTAATTACCCTCGAGAAGGTGGTGGTGAGCCGCCTTCTTGAACCGCTGCAGTCCGTGTGGTGACGGTTCTCCCACAGTGCTGTTAGGAAGGGAGTTCCAGGATTTTGACCCAGCGACAATGAAGGAACGGCGATATATTTCCAAGTCGGGATGGTGTGTGACTTGGAGGGGAACGTGCAGGTGGTGTTGTTCCCATGCGCCTGCTACCCTTGTCCTTCTAGGTGGTAGAGGTCGCGGGTTTGGGAGGTGCTGTCGAAGAAGCCTTGGCGAGTTGCTGCAGTGCATCCTGTGGATGGTGCACACTGCAGCCACAGTGCGCCGGTGGTGAAGGGAGTGAATGTTTAGGGTGGTGGATGGGGTGCCAATCAAGCGGGCTGCTTTATCTTGGATGGTGTCAAGCTTCTTGAGTGTTGTTGGAGCTGCACTCATCCAGGCAAGTGGAGAGTATTCCATCACACTCCTGACTTGTGCCTTGTAGATGGTGGAAAGGCTTTGGGGAGTCAGGAGGTGAGTCACTCGCCGCAGAATACCCAGCCTCTGACCTGCTCTCGTAGCCACGGTATTTATATGGCTGGTCCAGTTAAGTTTCTGGTCAATGGTGACCCCCAGGATGTTGATGGTGGGAGATTTGGCGATGGTAATGCCGTTGAATGTCAAGGGGAGGTGGTTAGACTCTCTCTTGTTGGAGATGGTCATTGCCTGGCACTTATCTGGCGCGAATGTTACTTGCCACTTATGAGCCCAAGCCTGGATGTTGTCCAGGTCTTGCTGCATGCAGGCTCGGACTGCTTCATTATCTGAGGGGTTGCGAATGGAACTGAACACTGTGCAGTCATCAGCAAACATCCCCATTTCTGACCTTATGATGGAGGGAAGGTCATTGATGAAGCAGCTGAAGATGTTGGGAGCTCACAAGCCGCTACAGTTACCAGGAATTGCCTACTTAGACCAGTTTCCCCATAGAAAATACTTGAGCAGTTTCGATAATGGGACAACTTCAGCTTCGTAGCTAAACAACATAATTGTGCTCCAGACCCAAATTACCTATGAGCATTGCCATGGGAAATCCGCTAGTAATTATTACATTTAGATTCTATTGGAACCAATATTTCCACAGCATCTGGGTAAGATTTTCATGTATTTGAGCCCATAAGATAAATGTTCTGAGTCCTTGCCTGTGGCAAGCTGCCTTGCACATCAGAACATCGTGGACATGCAATTTTCTGCTGCACGTTCATGGAATGCAAAGTACCTCTCCAGAGGTCAGGATTCGGAAAATCAACCCTCACGTGTAAACCTAGACATAAAGCTGGGCAGCGTGGCATTTGACTTACATCTGAGTCAGAGAGTTAGATTATATACCTTATTACATAGAACTTACAGCACAGAAACAGACAATTCGACTTAACTGCTCTATGCTGGTGTTAATGCTCCACACAAGTATCCTCCGACCCTACTTCATCTAACCCTCTCAGTATATCCTTCTTTTCCTTTCTCCCACATGTACTTATCTTGTTTCTCCTTGAATGCAACTATGCTATTTGTCTCAACTACTCCATGTGGTTGCAAGTTCCACATTCTAACCACTCTCTGCATAAAGAAGTTTCTCCTGAGTTCCTTATTGGATTTATTAGTGACTATTTTATATTTATAGCCCTTAGTTTTGGACTCCCCCACAAGTGGAAACTTCTTATAGCCTATTCATCCTTTGAAACATAAGCCCATGCCAAATACCACTCTGACAGCACTGGCGCAGTACTGAGGAAAATAGCTCCCACCTCGACCCTCAGCCATGCCTACCTGGCCCATCCCAGTGCCATGGTGCTGGTTTGTAAGTGCCGGCGCAATTTGCTCAAAATTCCAAACTAACAAACGTCAGTTCTATCTCTCCTACTGTAGCTGTGCCGAGCACACACTAAATGGCACCGTGTATACTGAACTGGTGGCAAAGCGTGATCGGCCCAAGTTTCTTCAAAGTTTTTCCAAAGGCTTTTCAAAAAACAGTTTGGGCAACATTTATTCTGGAAGATGCTTCTGCATTAATTCATCTGTAACACAAATTATACATGATGTGGAGATGCCGGTGATGGACTGGGGTTGACAATTGTAAACAATTTTACAACACCAAGTTATAGTCCAACAAATTTATTTTAAATTCCACAAGCTTTCGGAGGCTTCCTCCTTCCTCAGGTGAATGGTGTGGAATCCACACCGTTTTCCACACTGTTCACCTGAGGAAGGAGGAAGCCTCCGAAAGCTTGTGGAATTTAAAATAAATTTGTTGGACTATAACTTGGTGTTGTAAAATTGTTTACAAATTATACAGCATTTTATATATTATATACAGAATCCTTATCCCGTTCACTTTCAAGATAACAGTAGGAATATCATTTTCCTTGCTGTTTAAAACAGCTGCCTGATAAGTGAATACATCATCTGCATTTTCAGCGTTCCGCTGTAATGATTAAAGCAAATTAATGCAATGGGTTAGTTGATAAGCAGCTTCTGGTTAAACCCATTATTATTGCGGTTGTATCCTTTCCTTTAATGCTGCTGGAGGCAACAGCGCTGGAATATAAATGAGATGGCACCAGTTCCTCTGGTGGCATGGCGACCCCCTTCAAGAGGTTGCCACGGGCTGCCATTTCATTGCAGCTGCTGGCAAGCCCACCTCTCACACCCAGCAATGTGGCTTTTGCTGATTAAGGGGAAAGGGGAAGGTCGTGACCTAAAACTTTGACCTTTGAACCACTGCGCATGTGCGATCTTGTCCGTGGACAGTTGATGCCACTACTGGGAATTCAGTCTGTTACAATGTAGCACTAGAAGCCAAAATATATTGAATAACAGCTTCCAGGAAAAGTGGATCTACAATATAAATGTGGCATAAGGTGGATTAACACCAGATTGTAGTATGGCCTGTTGCTAAGGTGATGTTATGATAATAAGCCGTATCCTGTTACTAAATAATGATGCCATCTAAAGGCACCCTATTTGGATTTGTTATGACTGACACCTGTGATGAATAGGCAAAACATTAATGCACAAGTACATGATCAACATCTGACATTCTATTTTCACCGTTCCTATAATCAGGGTTCTGGTTTTGTTTATATTCTCACTGCAGCTGTTATCCATAGTGAGATAATATTCTGCAAACACACACATGCATTCTTAATTGAACTTCAAATGCTATGAAACTAGAAATTTACACATCAGTGATGCTTTCTTTAGGCTATGAAATCAACTTTCTTTTTTAATTTTTTTATTTCAAAATTTCAAGGATACACACAATTCAATGGAAATATCACAATTAACTTTCTATGCAGACACATACACCCACAGAGGCACACTTGCACACAAATATACAGACACACGAACACCCCTCAAACACACACACACACACACACACACACACTTCAGTTTTAATCTGGGCAACTCTGTTTTTCTCTCTCTCCATAGATGCTGCCTGACCTGCTGGGTGTTTTCCAGCATATTCTGCTTATATTTCAGATTTCCAGCATCTGAAATATTTTGCTTTTGCTTCAGTTTTAATCCTTTGAAACTACGATGTATGATACTAGCATAAATGAGGTATTAACTTGCTGATTTTAAATGGGTTGATGCTTCTATTAAAATGGTAGACAAAGAAGTTGAACATGAATGCATTAAGTGTTTGTACGCTAATATCATACAGGGTAATTTCAAGGCCATTACGTTGCAGCCTGTTAAACCTATTTGCAATGAATGCTAGCCAGACATAACCCCACATTCCAGTAATACTACCATTTCTTTTTCTGTGGATTCCAAGTATTTCTAGCTTCTGTAAGGCCATTTCATGAAAACTTTAATATGCTCCAGTCAAACTTTTACACAACACCCAATGGGTTGGTGGCAAAGCTAAGTAGCTGAGTGGAAAAGCATTTTATGTGCAAAAAAAGAACCTACCCAAAATCAAAAAATGAATGAAGTGCGGGAGAAGGAAAAATAATAGATGCAGCAGTATTCATGAATGGTAATGAGTTTCAAAATGCTTATAAGGAACATGTTTCAAAATCCTTATAAGGAACATGTTTCAACTGATTAATCAGACTGCTCTGTTTTAATAGTTTACAAAAAGTGACATTACAACCACACACTGGTGGAATTGCAGCGAAGTTCCAGGTACTTTACAGAATGCCGTGATGGAAAGCGGGCGACTGCTACTGCAGGAAGCAGAGACACGCCAGGAACTTTCTCATATTAAAAATCACTTTGCTTCTCCAAATAATGACTGATACACACCAATATGTTAGCTTACCTTCTACTAGTGCTGTGTTATTTAACTCTTTGAACACTGGGGAGGGGTGGGGGGGACGGGACATTTCTTCGTTCAGCTGTTAAATATGACAAGTATTTTTCAGTTTAATCACAGAATTCTCAGCCTGAGTACAAGACACTTCTGGATGGAATGTTAGAATCTGTGACAGAGAACATAAACTCTGCCAGGCCAGCTATAATCATTGTTTTATACTGCAGCCTGGGAGATGTGACTTGATGTTGAAAAACAGAGTTTATTTTAAAATTACCTCAAGTCACATAAAAAATGGCACACATATTTGAGTAGAATGGGCCTATACTCTGGCATTTAGAAGAATGAGAGGTGATCTTATTGAAACATATAAGAATCTGAGAGGGCTTGACAGGGTAGATGCTGAGAAGATGTTTCCCCTGGCTGGAGAGTCTAGAACGAGAGGCATAGTCTCAGGATAAGGGGTCGGCCATTTAGGGCTGAGATGAGGAGGAATTTCTTCACTCAGAGGGTTATGAATCTTTGGAATTCTCTACCCCAGAGGGCTGAGATCAATAGATTTTTGGAATCTCGGAGAATCAAGGGATATGGGGATTGGGTGGGAAAGTGGAGTTGAGGTCGAAGATCAGCCATGATCTTATTGAATGGCGGAAGAGGCTCGAGAGGCAATATGGCCTACTCCTCTCCTATTTCTTATGCAGCTATATGTACACTTTTGTATGGATATTTTAAAATGAGTATTAGTGAGAAACCTCAACAAAAAGCCACAGGCTTGTAATGTGGGACGGTAGTGTTGTGGTTCTGTTACTGGATTAGTAATCTCAGAGAATGTGAGTTCAAATCCTACCATGGCTGTTTGACAATTTTTAAAAAAGTTGGTACCAGCAAAAGTGACAGTGAAGCTATTAGATTGTTGTAAAAACTTAACTGGTTCACTAATCACCTTTAGGGAAGAAAATGTGCTATCCTTACCTGATCTGGCCTACATGTGACTCCAGTCCCACACTAATGTGGTTGACTCTTAACTGCCCTCTGAAGTGGCAAGCCACTCAGTTGCACAAAAAGAAGACCCACCACCACCTTCTCAGGCCAACTAGGGATGGGCAATAAATGCTGGCCTTGGCACCGATGCTCACATCTTGTGAATTAATTTGTTTTAAACCCACTAAGATTAAAAAGAGTAGGAGAAAAGGTGAGTTGAATCAGGAAGTAGTGACTAGGTGAGACTAAGCTTAGATTGTAAATTGTAGGAGGAAGGGAAGTCTGAGGGAGGTGTCTCACAGTTTTGTGGTTATGAGAAAAATGTGTTTGTCGGGATGTGGTACAATGAGTCTTGATTTCAACACAATAGAGACATTGTTTGAATGCCTTTTGTATTCTAACATCAACATTACATAAGGCATAGTTGCACAACTTGGTGTTTATTGAAAGATCTCCTGTATAAAAAAATCTTGCAAGTCCAGCTCAGACTGATTGTGATAATCAGCATAAATGTGACAAGCTGTAAATTGAACTAAAGATGTGTTTGTTAATGAGGCTGCGATGTATGACTGAGTGATCGCTCCACTGGGCTAAGACCCAGCAAAAGATGGTAACTCAATGATTCAATCTGTTTGAAATCCACTACCGCAGACCTTGACTGTGTACAGTATGAAGGCCATCATTAGAAGATTGGTGGGACTAATATTTTTGTTCTTGGTTGCTTCTTTGTGTTGGCAGAAATTTGACATTTAGAAGTAGAAATTAATGGTGTTGATATCAGTCAATGTGTCGATCTGAGATTCCTCTTTTTTGTATTTTAGGAACATAGGAACAGGCCATTCAGCCCCTCGTGCCTGCTCTGCCATTTGATAAGATCATGGCTGATCTGTGATCTAGCTCCATATACCTGCCTTTGGCCCATATCCCTTAATACCTTTGGTTGCCAAAAAGCTATCTATCTCAGATTTAAATTTAGCAATTGAGCTAGTATCAATTGCCGTTTGCGGAAGAGAGTTCCAAACTTCTACCACCCTTTGTGTGTAGAAATGTTTTCTAATCTCACTCCTGAAAGGTCTGGCTCTAATTTTTAGACTCTGCCCCCTACTCCTAGAATCCCCAACCAGCGGAAATAGTTTCTCTCTATCCACCCTATCTGTTCCCCTTAATATCTTATAAACTTCGATCAGATCACCCCTTAACCTTCTAAACTCTAGAGAATACAACCCCAATTTGTGTATTTTGATGGAGGAATTACCCCATTTATTTTAAACTGGCTAATGCATTGATTAAAATAACAGAGGAAAATTTTGATGAACATATTAAGCACTTGTCCAATGATATCAACAGCAGGAATTCCTAGGCTTTATTCTTTTTATTTTGCTTTTTGGCGGTGTAGGATTTTGTTAGTTTTATGCAGGTGGCTTTAAAATGTGGGCGTGTTCTTGGAACATTTACGTAGTAACCCACAGATAAAATTTTACACTTCACCCAAATGTCTTCTAATAGGTCATTGAACCTGCTTTGTACTCAATGACTACAAAAACACACCTTGACATAAGCACTAAGTTAATTATACAGCAGAGCCCTGATTCTGTGATCCTGGCAAGACTGGTGCTGCCCACATGGTGGAGGTGCAGCTGTGCCTATAGCATTAGGGGTAGGGTTGTACCAAATTTTGTAATGTAAAGCCCACTGACCTCCCCCTCCCTCCCCCTCCCCCCATTTTAAATTGGTTAATTGGCTATGGACACACAAAATGCTTGCCCAGACAGGGGACACTGCAAAAAACCTACTTTTGAGAGGCCTGCTTCAGGAGTTGAGTCCAATTGCGCCAAGCCTTTTTTGCGGTAAGGCTCACGCTGTCCCTCACCCAAACAAATTTTAATATTTAAATGAGGTACTGCAGCCCCAAATCATGCCTCATAAAAACTGACGCACCACAAATCGGCCTCGCGAGATTTCTTGCTTGATTTTATGACCGCATACCACATCGTGTGTGTATAAATAAATTAAAAACTACAATTTGTCATCGTATTTTTTTTCAATGTGCTTTCCTCACATTTGGCTAGGTCTGTCATTCAACTAATACCGACACATGGCAACTCAGTGAACTCATGGCAAAAATAAGAAAAATTAAACAAATAGAAATAAAATCCTCTCCTCTGGTACTCTCCCTCGAAACACCTTCACCTTGATACATCTCTCCCCATCTTCAAAACCTACCTCTTATATTCTATGCCTCGGCTTTATTAGCCGAGGCATAGAATATAAGAGCAAGGAGGTTATGATGGAGCTGTATAAAACACTGGTTAGGCCACAGCTGGAGTACTGTGTGCAGTTCTGATCGCCACACTACAGGAAGGATGTGATCGCTTTGGAGAGGGTGCAGAGGAGATTCACCAGGATGTTACCAGGGCTGGAGTGCTTCAGCTATGAAGAGAGACTGGGAAGATTGGGTTTGTTTTCCTTGGAGCAGAGGAGGCTGAGGGGGGACATGATTGAGGTGTACAAAATTATGAGGGGCACAGATAGGATGGATACTAAGGAGCTTTTTCCCTTCGTTGAGGGTACTATAACAAGGGGACATAGATTCAAGGTAAAAGGCGGGAGGTTTAGAGGGGATTTGAGAAAGAACTTTTTCACCCAGAGGGTGGTTGGAGTCTGGAACTCACTGCCTGAAAGGGTTGTGGAGGCAGGAACCCTCACAACATTCAAGAAGCATTTGGATGAGCACTTGAAATGCCATAGCATACAAGGCTACGGACCAAATGCTGGAATATGGGATTAGAGTAAACAGGGCTTGATGGCCGGCGCGGACACGATGGGCCGAAGGGCCTCTATCCGTGCTGTATAACTCTATGACTCGATGACTCTATGACTCTTCACCCATGCCTTTGGTCATGATACTATGATACTACGTCACCTCCTCCAACTCTTCCCCTGCTCGATGTCTATTGCCCCCTCCTCTTCTTTTTCTATGAAGTGTTTTGGGCCATTTTCCTCTATTAAAGGTGCTATATAAGTTGCAAGTTGTAGTAATTGTCACCGAGAAAAATACATTCTTATTTGAGTGTGTTTAACATCTCTTGTAATAGGGTTGTGTGGTCCAACGCACTGTACCATGGAGTATTTGGGCATGGCTTGGCATCCATCATTCACGTGATCTTAGCTGGGTTGATTCATGTTGGTATTCTCATGTCACAAGCCAAATTTGAGTGACCTCTCACTTTATCCAAGTTTATCTTACTCCTTTCTTTACGCTTCTTGGGTAAAATTTCCTAATATTCGAGTGATATCATACTCAGGCCCACATGTACACACACACACACACACACACACACACACGTGCACACACAATAGTTTTATTGAACTAGGCAATGACTGTGATTTTCAGGTGGATACTTGGATCGTATTTAACAATTTCCTGAATAAAACGTACTGTTTAATGACATCCAGGGTAAAGTGATCCTTTTAACCCAGGATCTCAGCAAAACAACTGCTGCATGAATGTAGCTACTGCTCTGTACAATATTGCTTTGATGTACCCCCACAAATAAAGGTAATAGATAAATAAAGGGAATAGGTTATATAGCTGCCTCCTTTCATTATCAAATATAATACTTTAAACTTTCAGAGAAAGTTGGGGAAATAAAAGATAGCTGTCTGTTTTTTTGTAGTCCCCCAGTATTACCATGTTCATTCTCCTTGCTAGAACAATTTTACAATAAAATCCTGCTTTTGGCAACAATTTTTTAAGCTTTAAGTGCACAATGATTCTATTTATGCTCAATGCTGTTACTTGCATTGACGTCCCAGCCTTCTTAACACTTAAAGCTGCTCTGCTACAGAGATTAATTTTCAATAATAACGCATTTCAGTGGTTGATATTCATGTGGAAAAGATGACAGGAAAAATTATTACAGTTTCTCTAATATTAACCTTGGAATCTGTGCTCCAATGTTTTTGACAAGCCATAAATATTCAACTTATAAGATTCAGCGCTGCCCACTCCATCAATCACAGTGCTGTTTATCCCATAAAGCTGCAGTTTTTAAAAATGTACCAACTGCTGTAAGCCTGCCAAAAAGACACTTTGAAACAGAAAAAAAAATCAATATGCTGTGCACGCTACCTTTAAATGCTTTCTCCATCAAACTGGAATGTTTTACAGAAGTCAATGGAAAAGAAAATCGAGCGGGATGTAAAACGGGTGTGCCGATTCTTTATTGCCTGTTTTGTGCTACCATCGAGGACCAATTTCACTTTCTGATGTGCTCAGGCATTGGGAGGGCCACCTGATCCAGTCCACTTGTCTTAATGGATTTTGGAATCCAGGAGTAAGAAATTGGTGTTGCCGCATAAGAAAGGGAACCATAGCCTGGATGAACACATTAAATTTGCACTCAATGACTATATAGCTGGTATCTGACAACATCATTATGCGCATCAATGGCTATTTGCAGGATTAGTGCCAAGGTCCCTTCCTTATGCGACAGGCCACAATGTACACAATTTGGAAGGAGAAGAAACGCTGGGTGAATGGCTCTTAGGGGACCAGGGCCAACCTTTGCATCCATGACCACTGACCCTACTGAGAAACCCCCTAACAGCAGAGAAGTGTTGGAAATCTGAACATCTGTTAATCATTTCTTGACTGCCACCACCACCTGCAAGAAAAGTATTCTGCCCCCAGCATTAGCACAATGGAAAGTGTGTGCAAAAAGGCAGTGGTTGTGTACAATGCTTGAAATGGTGCCATCCAGTGGTGTGAGATTTCCCACACTTAGGTCAGTACCATGCCTGATGGGCCCTTCAAGAAATGTGTGCAAGAGTGAGCAGCACACTTACTCCTGATTGCTGCAAACGGTTTCCTCATTTGCAGCCAGGTATGAGAGACCTGGGTGACTGCATTCATTTGGTCAGTAACTGCCCATTATGCAACTTTCTCCTGTGCTTTTACTGGAGGGGGGCCTTCAGCCCCAAATAGGGCCACCTGCTGCAGCATGACCTCCAGCCCTTCAGCACCAAAGTTAGCAGCGTTACCCAAATATCTCCATTATGTCATCGTGAATAATGAGTCCAGGCCTATTGAAATCAGGAGAGACCCTTATTGTAAAGTTTGATGTAGCCCACCCCGTGGAGCTGCCGCCATAGGGTAGCCTGCACCGTGGGTTAGACCATGTCTCCAGCCTCACATAACATGGACTGGAGAGTTAAATACTCTGTAGAAAATCGTGTCAACAATAATATCTGTTGACACGCAGTAAGATGTTGACAATTGGAACTGTGGTACCCCAAGAAGCCACTCTACCGACTTGGACGCATGTACCTCAGCCTATGGCATGGTTCCACAGGTTCCTATAGGTCCAGAGTTGCCGTCAAGTCTGTCTGAAGTCACAGCCAGGGCTGTTGACTATGGAGATGCTCTGGGCTGCTCCCTGTCAACTGTCAACTATATCATGAGTGGCCTAGCAGTAAGAGACATAAATCAAGTGTCTCCATACTGGCAAGGAATTAAGTGAGGGAAAGTATGTTCACTATGGAATCCTGGCTTGCCATTTCCATGGATAGAAACTGTTGGCAAAAGAATGATGCAAATCAAATGAAATCATTTCTTGAAGTGAACTGTATATATTGTAACAAATAACAGATATCCTGCAGTAATTCCAAGAAAATCTCCATGTTCAGCTGGCAGTTATGGATTGCTTGAGCTTTGCTCTCCTGGTTTATGATGTCATCTGGAACCTGTGTTAGATTGTTGGCCTGGTAATTAATCACTTCTAGAAATCAATTATTCTCAAGATAAGAGTAAAGTCTTGTTATAAATAACATTCTACTCGATCTGTTTATTGGGTAAATTACAAGAGCGTTCAGTGCACTGAGGTTTTAAAGTACAGTCCGCTCAGGAACCAGCCTCTTTCACAACACTTATTATGTAACACTGTGAAAGTTTCAAACACCCTGCAAGAGCGTAACATGCTAGCAGAGAACCTGCCATTCATTTCCGTTAAAAGACTTGGAACTTTCCTTTCTATTTGATTGGATAGACAAATTTAAAGAGGCACCATTTTCTTGAAAAAGTTTGGCAAACCTTTTTGTTTGGTTGTTCAGAAGTACACAAACAATTATATGGGTCAAATACATCAACCAGAGCCACTTGTATACCTGTGACTATAAATACTTCCATGGTGACAGATTCACCATTATTGATTTTTCATAACAACATCAATTTTATTGCCAGTACGGAGCTACTCGAGTTGGGTCTCCATCACTGCTAGGCCACTCACGATATAGTTGAGCATCCAAGTTATAGAGTGGCCTCCTGGGGTACCACTGTTCTAATGCCGCTCTTGCACTCTTTGGAAGAAGCAGCCCCCAATTTTTACAAGGGAGATGTTCTGGAATGTACCTTGTTGGTTGTGTCACTGGAGTGGCCCAGTTTTGAGGGAGACCTGGCTGAAGGGTCTCCATGCCTACAATAAACTGACATTATCATAGCAGTTTCATAGTAGGTACAGCACAGGAGGAGGCCATTTGGCCCATCATGCCCGTGTCGGCTGTTTGAAAGAGCTATCCAATTAGTCCCACTCCCCTGCACTTTCCCCATAACCCTGTAAATTTTTTCCCTTCAAGTATTTATCCAATTCCCTTTTGAAAGTTGCTATTGAAATGTTTCCTCATGTCGCCTCTGGCTCTTTTGACGATCACCTTAAATCTGTGTCCTCTGGTTACCGACCCTTCTGCCACTGGAAATAGTTTCTCCTTATTTACTCTATCAAACCAATCATGATTTTGAACACCTCTATCAAATCTCCCCTTAACCTTCTCTGTTCTAAGGAGAACAACCCCAGCTTCTCCAGTCTCTCCACATAACTGAATTCCCTCATCTCTGGAACCATTCTAATAAATCGCTGCTGCATCCTCTCTAAGGGCTTGACATCCTTCCTAAAGTGTGGTGCCCAGAATTGAGTACAACACTCCAGCTGAGGCCTAACCAGTGTTTTATAAAGGTTTATAGATCTATGAAAAGATCAAATAATTTAATGGCGATTCTATTATTTGTCGGCACAGAGTAGGGAGTACTTTGAATAAAATGTGCTCCCCTTCTTTTTTTTCATTCCCCTGTGACCTCTAATTAACTATGCCTCACTGAAGAACGATGTCACAATTTTTGTTAAAAATTTTTAACATGAAATTGTGTAAAACCTATGAAAAAGCAGCTTTGAAGGATTTTCATAATACACAAGCACAATGAATATCCAGATAAAACATTAAACTAAGGCCTCATCTGTTTGTTTAATGGACATGAAAAATGCCAACATTTTTCTTCTGGCCAGCCTTCACCCCCTCAACCAATACCATCAGAACAGTTCACCTGGTCATCCATCTGTTGCTGTTTGTTGGAGATTGCTGTGTGCAAATTGGTTGCTGAGCTGGTGTACAAAACATTGGTGACACTTCAAAAAAAGATAATTCATTGGCTTTGAAGTGCTTTTGGGTGTCTTGAGGACATGAAAGACGCCTTATAAATGCAAGTCTTTCTTTTTACCTTCATCGCATATTGTGCTGTCAGTAATAATAACTGAGATTGCAACACCTGAGATTATAGACTACAGATATGGTGAAACAATATAACACCAGGGTCACTGTTACAGGTAGAATTTTCTATCCATCCTTGGCTCTGCCTACATTAGGACTTTGTCCATTGAATGTTTGTGTATTATCTTGTATCTCTTTTTTGTTAAAAGTGATTTTTTTTGTGTGGTGAGCATTACATCACAAGTTATTTATACATCTTAGACAGTCCTCAGCTGCTGGAGCTACTGTGGGATGTTTGTTGACTTTTCTATCAATTATATCTAACCACATCCACGACCCGCAGTAGTGGACATGTTTTTGTTTGTGGCTTGGAACACACTTTTATTACAAACATGCACTGAGCCAGCTTAGTGCTTTTCTCCAATTGTCTGCCGCTGAGACCATATTTGTTTGTACAATGTCATTTCACAAGGGTCAGATTCTGGAGTTGAGGTGGTAATTGTCAATAACTACATTTGATTGGATGTTTTATTTTTCCAAAACAACTGAAGTACGTCTGGCCAGAAGAAATAATGGGGGTAATTTTGACTTTGTGCAATAGTGTAAACCAGGCTGCCGATTCGCTATCGCCCGTTTTACATTATCGCACAAAGTCAAAATTAATCCCGTTGATTTGCTATGGTCAATAATTTAGTACAGAATGCCAAGTTGAATTTTCTTAAAAAGGCATCTGGTAATAAATTTGTCGGAAGTGTCTCTTTGCAAGTGGGACCCCCTCCAATAACTTAACGTCTTGCCGATTTGCTTTTAATTGTCAAAACAGATCCTCCATTTGCCCCAGAGACCAGCTATTTTATGGTTTCAGAGGGCTGCCATTTTATGGTTTTGCAGTAATGCTGACAGCTGCCTGATGATGCAGCATCACTGGCTCAGCATGGCAAACATTTTCATCCTTCCTGATCCAAGGTGAAGGAAAAAGCCTGATATGTTATTAATGTTGTCATTCCAACATCAGTATTAAGTAAAAAGTGTTACAAATACACCATTTAAAGGTAACAACAAGGTTCCGTTTTCTAATCTATTAATGTAATACTCTTCCCAATCAAGCACAATTGTGCTCAGTTTTCTTACAGTCTGACAATGTACAGTTTTATTGAACATTGTTTGTAGAGATGTTGGATATTAACAAAACCCATGTTCCTCAAAATGCCAAAGCAATTCAGAGCCAGATGTCAGCCAATGGATAGCCGATCGGTGGAGATTTGCCAGCTGGCTACCCATCAGTGATGGTAGGAGGCCTGTCCATTTTGAGGGCTGGGGCTCATTACCATGATGCCAGTGGGCTGCAGGCACCTCCGGGCTGGTGCAATATCAGGCAGCTTGGAGGCTGATCTGGCCGGCAGCGAAGTAGGTCTGAGGGTGCAGGGTGTAGTGGGGGGGGGGGCAAGGATATGATTTCAAATGTACATACTATCCTTGATGGTATAATAGTGCATCAGTATCATGTTTTATGGACTGGCCCCACATTATTCTTGTGGGGCCGGGAGGAGCACTTCTCTTCCTCCTGGCCCCACAAAAATAATTTCAAACTTACCGGTTTTGGTCTTCTTTGGTTGTACTACAGGGTAAAACTGGGCGTGCTCAGCACAGGCAACACCCAATCGTCTCTCAGAACAGCAGTCGGGGTCCTACGTAGATTATAGGACTCTGATTTGTATATTTGAAGGGCGTACCACCTGAAACAGTCAGGCTTTCTGGCTGCCTAGCGGTAGGCCCCTTTCAGGGAGGTGTTGGCCGGATCGGGAGCACTAACAGGGCGGTCAGCTTCCTGCCACGATTTTTGGGGTGTTACTGTCCTGTTTCTGGCCAGTGGAGCCTGTGAGAATCTCCCCCTCAGTGTCAAAAGGTTTCCACACTTCTCATGTCCAATGCTACTTTTTATTACGTCCAGTTCTGGTGCTTTCACAGTTTAGGTTTTGAATGCATTCTCTTGCGATTTACTTTTCTTTCTGATCTGTCCCCATTTCATTTTATTCATCAGATTTAATGTGTAAGATGCAAGAAAGAAAACAGTCTGATTGCCCTCAAAATCTGCATATTTAAATATTTAAAGGGACATTGTTGTACTTTGGAGGTGTTTTCGGACAACCACACTATCCTTGATGGTACATCAGTATCATGTGTTATAGGCTTTCTTGAGGTAAGTGTGAACTCACTACAAAATAAAGTAGTTTGTTCTGGTCTTAGAATGATGCCAAACACAAGGACTGGGAAATTCCTCAAAGCTGCTCCCGCTCCCCCATCGTTACTTCGCTGTACGTACGTAAACAGGGTTTCCACCACACTTCCGGCAAAGTAATGCTGGTGGAGTGGGAGCAGCTCCGAGGAGTTTCCCACCCCTTGGATTGGGGGTGTAACAAGTGACATCAGGGTGTGGCCAATGAGTTAAACTGCCGTCTAATTGAGTATTAGCTAAGGCTTTTGTTTCACAAGCCTAGAACTGTGGGCTCAAAACCCTTGACCAATCTGGTCTGCAGACTAATGTTTGTGAGCCGGCATACTGGCTACCTGGAAAGTTTGCACTTTAGCAAATGCAACATCTGCCACAATATGAACTATTAACATGTGGCTTTCAACTAGTCACATACTTGAGAGTTGGGGGAGAAAGGTGAGGCTGGCAGGTTTGAAGGATAGCCAGTGCTGGGTTTTGAGTGCACAATTCTAGAGTTGTGAAACAAAGCTTTAACCGATACACAATTAGTTGGCATTTGGACTCATGACACGTTACACCCCGAATCCATGATTTTGGCATCTTTCCATTCCAGAACAAGCAGCACAATCTGATGATAAATAGCTTACTTTGTTGCTAATGAGTTAACATTTATCTCAAGAAAGTCTATAAAACATGATACTGATGTACTATTATACCATCAAGGATAGCATATACATTGGAAATCATATGCTTGCCTCTGGCCTGTGGTCTATATCATGTTGAGGGGGTGGTTTGACTCTGTTTAGTTCATTTAGCCTGCGGTTATATCACTTCTTTATCATTTATACTGTGCTTTTGATACATTTTATAACAAAGTCAACTAATCGGGCCAGCATAACTACTGTAAACAGATTATTAGCTCTCATAGCAGAGTCTGCTGCCTCTCGCAAATTAACGTACAGACCCATTTTATTAGATTCATATGTTTTTATCGTTGAATGACGGGTAGGAAACTAGCACACTTCCAGTGCACATCGTAGAGGAGGTCGTGAAAAGACATTTCAAACCATTTGGGAAATTTGGGATATCATTAGGATATCTCCAGGCCATTTTTCCATCTAAAGATGGATATGGGAATTAGATAAAGGTTAGGCTGTAAACTTCAAAGACAGCATGAGACAGCCTGTTCCTGCTAGGAGCCCACTTTGAAGTCAAGGGAAAGGGGACCATGACCAATGAGAGTGTGCGTATTGAGTCAAGGTCAGAGGTAGTAAATGCAGGCCAGATGTTTGCAGCTTGGCTTGTGTTCACTGTGGTTCAGTCACAGCTCTCTGAGGGCCTGTAGGCCTAGTGCAGTTGGCTTCTAACATCATTTTCCCTGTGGGCCTGCATGCAGGGTAAAGTTAGCCTGCATGTCTTAGCAAAACATTTCATGTGTTTCTTCACCTGTTTATAATTTGCCAGAAGTACGTAGTAAACTGGCTTAGAGAATCAATCACGTTTAAAACTTCACCCCTTCCTCTAAAGCCATGAAACGTTCTATCCAAAATGGCTGACAAACCTTCAGAAATTTTAAGAGGTACAGAACATAAGAACATAAGAAATTGGAGCAGGAGTAGGCCAATCGGCCCCTCGAGCCTGCTCCGCCATTCAATAAGATCATGGCTGATCTGATCCCAACCACAAATCTAAAGAACACAAGTAGTCGGAGCAGGACCCGGCCACATAGCCCCTGGGCCCTCTCCGCCACCCACAGGGCATTGACCGATCCGAACTCAGCTTCATGTCCAATTTCCTGCCCGCTCCCCATAACCCCTAGCCCGCTCCCCATAACCCTCCTGAAGCTCATTTCTAATCATTCACCCAAGTTGTCAGTGTTTCAAAAAAATATATTTCATATCTCATGACATTGTTTTCAGCAGCAATTCAAATTCAGATACTTTAAAGTGCAATTTTATTTGTCCCTTTTACCATTTTTTTTACTCTCTTCAATATGTGCATTATTTTCTTTATAACTTTCTGAGGAATCTCTACTTTGTAAAATGTCATTATGCTCCTAATATTAAATTGATGTTTATTTCCTTTACAAGATGCTCCAACTACTGCAATTAAAATGGGGCACTAAAAAAGTTTCATAAAAGTTAATAGCCTGCACAATAATTTTTCTCTTTATGATTCAACTTCATGTACTCCAAATATTTTCGCTATGAAATGTTACTTATGAACAAACACAGCGTGCAGTGCACAGGGCTGTGATGGGTCAAACATATGGTCAGCTGTCGAGACCATCAATTCAAGGTTTGTTGAGAAATGTCCTTATCTCTCTTGTAAATGGGAAAGTGGGAGAGGTGAAATAGGAAAAAACTCCCATTCCCAAAAGGGCCAGCTACGTGATAGTACATGGTCTAGTATTCTTCCCTTGTCTTAGAGTTTCAAGGATCTTTCAATGGTTCAGTCTCTTTTATTGATATTTTTAACTATTAACTTTACCATGTTTTCTGGGAATCCCCCCTCCCCCATAGAGCATGTTACTTCACTGAGTACTCCTGACAGGGAAAGAAATTTGGGGTCATGGGAGTTTAACATGATCGTAATACATAGGAAATATGTGGTGAGGAATAGAATCCTAAAATCTATTCTACCCATAAGAACTACTTGATAGCAAAGCCTGCTTTTCATTATATCTACTGTCTGGATACAGTTAACCGTCTCTGAAATTTGGAACATCAGCTTGTTGGCCCATGTCATGGTACAGTAACTGCTTGTGTGCTGATCTCTTTCGTCATGTGTGGCTGTGCTGTGTTTGGCATGTCTAGAGATGTAATGAAGTTTGACTCTCTGGCTCAATGCTGTATGTATAGAACACAGACTTTTGTCAATGCACAAGGTGCTCCAATTATGTTGGGGTTGATTTTGACATTTGGGCGGCCAACTGGCAGAGTGTGTCGCCCGTACCCGCAGTGAAGAGGACCTGTGATTTTGAGGCCCGGCTTTCATTTGATTCAGACTGGCGAGCTATAGACACCAAACTGGGGTCCTGAGGCAGCTCGCCAGCTTTGGCCCACAGAAACATTGGCTAGCTGGGACATCACCAACAACTGCTGGTAGGTCCTGGGAGGGGCGGGGAGGAGGAGCTGAGGCACAGGAGGCAAGCCCGGGCTGGAGTCTGCCCGCAGTATTTTTGTAGGGCCTGGATGAACACTTCTGCTCCTCTGGGCCTCTCAAAAATAATTTGGATCTTAACTTTTCAAGGCCTCTTCAGCTTTATCGTGCATGGAACTGATCAGCGCTTGGCGCACACTCCAACAGCTCAATCCTAAAATGGCAGTTGGGGTGCTTTGTACGTCATAGGACACCAATTTGCATATTAAAAAGGGCCTAATGCCCGAAACAGGCAGGCGCTTTGGGCACCTAATGATGGGCCTCTGTCAAAGTCACAGGAGGCCAATCGTCAGAGTTATCGGGGCGGAAAGGCTACCAGCCCCATTTTTAGGCCCTCACCGCCCCATTAATGCCAATTTTACAAAGTGAAAATTGGTCCTCTGAGCTTTTTTCTTCAACAGTGTCTGGGTTCCACTCCTAATTATGTGTTGTTCCTGTGCAGTAATGAATATGTTTTAGAGAAATATGCTTTATAATCTAGAAAGAAGGTGGTTGAAGGGAGATCTCATTCAGATATGCAAAAGATTGAAAGGTTTAATAAGATAAATCCAGACTAATATTTCAAAGGAAGCCACAAAGGTAGGACCAGAGGACAGAAATTAAATTTAGTAGAAAGTAAATTTCAAACAGAGATCAGGAAAAATGTAATAAAAATAATAAAATCAAAGAGTAATAAATTTTTGGAATCTAGATAATAATTCAAAAACATTACAGTTCATCAAAACACAGTTGGATGCCTTTTTTAGGATTTTGAATCTTTTACTTTAAATATTTTTCTCTAATTCAATGGGCCCGATGTTATCATGGCGGCGGGTTCGCGGCGGGGGGTCGATTGGGCGCGTGGGTAACGCGCCCGGTGAAATCAGTCTGCCCCGCGCGCAATCGCAGGCTGATTGGATCCACTTACCTCTTGTTCCGGGTTCCCCGCTGCTAAGCTGCACGGCGGGCAGACTGCGCATGCGCAGTAAGGTCTGTCAGCTGGAGGAGCTCTATTTAAAGGGGCAGTCCTCCACTGGCTGATGCTGCAAGAAATAGGAAAAATTACAGCATGGAGCAGCCCAGGGGGAAGGCTGCTCCCAGGTTTAATGATGCCTCACTCCAGCTCTTATTGGATGGGGTGAGGAGGAGGGGGAGGACAGAGATCCTCCCCCCGGCGGGCGGGAGGAAGCGGCCTGCCTCTGCCACCAAGAAGGCCTGGCTCGAGGTGGCAGAGGAGGTCACCTGCACCACCAACATATCGCCCACCTGCATACAGTGCAGGAGGTGCTGCAATGACCTAAGTAGGTCAGCCAAAGTGAGTACACTTACTCATTCCCCTGCACGCCGTCTGCCACATCACCGCCCCCACCCCACATCTCCTTCTGCACAGCCAACACTACTCTGTCACATCACCCCTCACACCCACTCAAACCTCATCCTCATCTTACCTGCACTTACTCACCTCGCCAGTAATCATCCTGCCATTACCACTCAACCCAATCCTCATTCAATCTCACGGCTCTATCTCATACTCACTCTCTCATGAATCTCTTTCACAGTCAGCCTCACTCAACCTGCCACTACTTCTGTTGCAGCCACAGGGCATGAATCACATATGTGCAGTAGGCAGCATAAGGCAAACGTGTCGTGAGCATGAAGGGGATGCACAAGGGTGTTTGAGGGTTTGTCATGGTTTTTACTTATATTGAATTTCTGACCAACTCACATTACATATTATATTGGCACCACTACTGTCACGTCTTGTCTGGTTTGTGCAATAATGCCCTTTCCTGAGGATCACAATGAAGACCCACAACTGATGCCACCCATTGTGTCACTGCAGAGTGGGTGTAGGTGTATTTGCAGGGCTCTTTTGTGCAGACGACTGAGAGACATCGGCAATGTCCCCGGTGGCACCCTGGAAGGATGCGGAGGAGAAGTTGTTGAGGGCAGTGGTGACTTTGACAGTGACAGGTAAGAAGATGGTGCTCAGGCCAGCCGGGAGCAGCTCGGCATGAAGGAGGCTGCAGATGTCCATGACTACATGTCGAGTGACTCTGAGCCTCCGTGTGCACTACTGCTCAGAGAGGTCCAGGAAGCTGAGCCTCGGTCTGTGGACCCTGTGGCGAGGGTAGTGCCCTCTGTGACGCATCTCTCTCTGCGGTTGCCCTCCCTCCTGCTGTGCAGGTGGATGTGTCACAGCACTGTGTTGTGGAGCTCCACGTGTCGGAGGTGGACGGCGTGGCCGGCGAGGCTGGTGATGCTGTTCGCCCTCCGAGGAGGTCATGGCTGCAGCTACGGCGGCCCCCATCTGGAAGATGTACATCTGAGGGGGTCCGCAAGGTAGGTACATGTGTCTGGACAACGGGGTAAGTGTGCAAGTTGGTGAATTTTGTTGTTAGGAGGAGGGTGGTGGAGGCCAAACTTTGTCCAAAGTGACAGAGTGGCCTCCTGCAATGAGTGAGGGTCTCCCCCCCCAACCCCACCTGTGAAATAGACCTTTGCAGCTGCTACAGGCTGATGGCTGCAACACGTCCATTTGAACTGGGAGTATTTCCCCCAGTACGGGAAACAGTCCCAGTTGTTTGTAAAATTCCAACCCTCCTAAAATATCACATTAATCAGGTCACTAAACGACCTGAAATACCTTTAATTGCCAGCGGGAGTCCCACATGCGGGGGCTGCGCACGCATGTCAGCGTATCAGTGGGGAACCCGGAAATGGGGCGGGTTGGAGCCGGGCTCCCGACCCGCCCCGGGAATCCCCGATTTTCGTAGCCCCCCCGCCAGGAACGCACCCGATCGCGGGTGCTAAAATAGAGCCCAATATCTCAAACCACTTTTGTAAGTGGAGCCATTGCTCCTTATGACCTGGAGTATGCCTTCACCCACCCAATATCTGAGCACAGTTCCACCGCTTATATTGGTTACGTTGGTGTTTGAGTGGTTTACCCGCTATATGGGGAGGGCGGTAAGATGGTAACACTTCTCAAACATTAACCTGACATTCAAAATGTCCCCAAATCACCAGTAAACAAAGTAAACCAAGAGCGTATGTGGTTTCACAAAGTCTATTTAAGTCACACCAGTTAAAAAAAGTCAAAAAAACATGAACTTCTCATTTCATTAGACAGCATGAATTATACTTTACAGTTTGCACCACAGCAGTCCTGCTTGTACTGTTACTCAACACTAATGACAGGGGATTAAGTAGTCATGGTAATCGCACCTTAATGAGGTGTGAACAGCTGAATCTTCCGGAAATAGTCAGAGCGTTTAATATGGTACTAGCCATGTCTTTGTCACTGACATCTATGCGAATGGCAAATGGCTGATGTTAGTAGCTCGGTATAAACAGCTGGCTGCTATAACCATGGGCAGTATAAATGGTGGGGACTGTAATTTATAGTGTACCCAGGTATCAAATGAGCATTGTGTTACAGCTTTCTGGATATATCGCATGTCCTCATGCGATCTTCCTCGGCTTTGGAAGGAGGTAGAAAGGATTATCACTGGACCTCGGTTTCAGCTAAAATCTGCCAGAAGATTTATTAAACAGTATGTATAAAAATGAACAGAAGCAGTGACACACTGTAGATTTACACTAGATACCGTCTTAACTATCCCACCTTTTAACATAGAAAATAACAAAGTCATGTTGGCAGTGCTAAAATGCAATTTAAACTGTATTGGGCACGGGGGTTTTCTGCTTCTGAAATCTCGCCAGCCTGCAATTTTCTGCCTATTCATTAATAAGCCAGGGGCCCAGGTGCTGACTTTATAGCTGTGGTAAATGGGCAGGCGGCTGGTGTTGTGATCACATTGCCCGCCCGATCGCACAAGCGAGAGGCCGGAACCATGTTGGTGATTGGGCCTCATTAGCACGTGGCGGGCAAGCTGTGAGTCGCTCCGAGGCAGCTCACTGCTCCGGGAGGCCGGGAAATCGGCCAGCTTCTATGCCTGCCCTGTTTTCCAGTGTAAACCAGGCATATGAAAGTCACCCCTCCCCTCTGAGTGCTGATTTTATGTGGTGGTTTGTTGCCGACTGCCCATGGTTTCTCCCTCTGGCCTATCCGTTGGCTTCAGATGAACTATTTAAATTTACAAATCAGGCTGAGAAGTACTTTTTACAAAATGACTGAGACAGAGTAAATTTAAATGTGTCTATTAAACTCCCAAAGGGTTGCCAATCAAACATATCTAAATTAAAACCACAAGCTGTGTGTATTTGAATTGAGTGGCTTGGCCTTTCCCTCAGACATCTGGCCCAGGCAATAATGTCTGGTTATGTAAACTGGGCCCTTTTTATGAATGAACCTGGATTTTATGCCCACATGCAGTGTGACAGAAAGAAAGAATACCCTGATTCTACACAGACAAAAAGGCTTAATTGTTTTCACAGCCATAATGAGAGAGTTAATGTACTAGAGAGTTTGATCTTGGATGGGTTGGATGCTCTTTTCCCAGCCTTGACTTTTCTTATGTTCTTAATGTACATTTATTCTTTTACCTCCCTGCTCCCACTGCTCATTTTGAAGTGAGAACAACATTTAAGAAAAAAAGTGTTTTCTTTTTCTGGAAACCAGTTTTAAAGCCTGGATTTTCAGTTAATAGAGAGCCAAAACTCCAATGATTGATAATAGTTGCATCATACATGCCAACCTGCGACATAAAATTCCCATCTGCTGACAATCTGTAAACTCATCCTGGTGCTTGAATGGTTAAACACTTGTATTGAGAATTCTGTCATGTACTAAAGTCTGGTTCAGCTGTGACCTCTGTCACTGGTAGCATGAAGGTTTGAATATCAGAACGTGCAGACTTATTAAGATAATTGGATCCATCCCAATAATTAGCTTAGCTGCTATTTTTTTGATTCACTGGCCGCAAACATTTACCCCTGTGTTAAACTCATATTGGAATATGCAGCCTGGCATCATCACCACTCAAAGTACCCCTACTGCCTAAAGTGCAATTTTTTTCCCAGTAGTAATTGGGCAGTAAAAATATCTTCCCTTTAATGCTTTCAGTTTCTTCATAATACGTGCTTTACTGACCTCAACATATGTTATAGATTCCTGAGCCATTTTGACTGGGAAGTGGAATTTGCAATGAATTCGTTTAACACATCTGCCATTTCCTGATTCCCTATAATATTTGTACCCAACTTCCCTTAAAGAACCTCTCAGTATTTCACACTCCACACATAGCTAAAACAAATTCTTTTGATCCCTTGTGCTGCCTTTCTATTGTTCTCTAAAGCTCAGGGTATTTATTTTCAAATGACATTAACCTGACTCTGAGCCCTAACTGAGTTTTTAAAATAATTCTTATGATTATTTTCAATTTCTCTATTCCATTACTGTGTTAATTTTCCCACCCTTTTTCCTCCCCGCAGTGTATTTTCTTTCCACATTTCTTCAGTGCTAATTTTCTGACATCGTGCTGCATTATTTTAAATGGCTGGAAAATCGTGGGCAGTGCCACCTGAATTTCTGATGAACATTACAAGCGGGCGAGACTCTCTGCCTGCAGATTGCCCCTTTAAAGTACTCGTTAAAAAATTCCATTTTTATTGATGTATTTTCTGCCCTCAACTTAATCCTCCTAAGAACTTTTTCTCATAGTCCCAAAAGTTGCTCTTCTAAATTCTTACAGGTCTGTAATTATTATTTTTGGCCATAACCTTTATTACAACAAATTTAACTATGCAGTAATCACTTGCACTCAAGTGCTTGTGCACTTCCAGGTTATTAATCATTTCTGGTAGACTGTTAAACACTAACCTAATATAATATCCAGCCTCAAACCCAACCTCATACCCCACTTCGCATATTTTGTTAAGAAGCAGTCACTCACTGCATCTAATTAAGCTGTTTTTACTTTGATCCTGTCCTTCCAGTCGACTGCGATCTGTACACTTTACCTCTGGGATATTGAAATGCCCCATGGCTATCATTTTAGGATTCATTGCAGCTTCTCTTCCTTGCTAAACAACTCACTGGCTACCCATTCTTGTTGATAGAAGCTGACAGTTATTACTCTGCTGCCCTTATTAGTTTCTTTCCTAAACAGTTATCTCTTTTGTTGTTAAATCCACCCTTTAGATAGTTAATTCCTTACTAATTAATGCCAATACTCCACCTATCTTAATGTCTATTCCTTGTTAAATATTCCATACCTTTTTAGCTGCATCTCAATCTCATCTTCTGCTCACAGCCATTTCTTGTGATGTCAGTAGCTATCCATATCTCTAAGTCCAATATGTGTTCCTTGCATTAGAATAGCTTACAACTTCTTAAAACCTTGAATTGAATTCATCCTTCTCTTATTGCCTCAAACAACATTATTTCCTTCTGCTGCTTTGCCAACAATAACCACTTGCTCATCTATATTTATCAATGTCTCTGACACTCCTTTTCCAGATCTAGTTTAAATGAATCTCAGTTAATAGAACTATTAGGTATGTTTATTGTAGCTTAACCTTATTTTTGCTGGAATTAGCACACACTCACTTTTTTTCCAGTTGGTTAGTCACAGACAGAATATGCTACTGCACAAATTACTAAGTTACCAATTAAACCAGTTATCACAAGATCACAAGGATGAGGGAGGCCGTTCAGCCCATCTTAATTGATCCGTCCAGAAGGATCCTAAAGTCCCCCGATTAAAGCATCCAATTGTTTCCAGGGTTTTTTACTGACACTACTCTGGAAGTCTATTCCATATGTTGCATGAAGGAAACTTTCCTGATATTATGGACTAGACCTAATGAATACAAGCCAGTCATGTTGCAGATCAAGTACCAGCATAGTACATAGGTGATATGCCACTATTAAATAGTAATTTATATCACTTATGTGCTATGCTGGTATTCGATCTGCATGCAGAATCCTCTAGGCTTATTACTGAACAGAAACAACTGTATGGATTAGATACTAGGAAAAGAATTCCTCTGTTTGCTATGTGTCATAAGCACATTCTTTATATTCACATTTCTAATTTTGTTATAAATAAAGAAGAAATCTTACTATATTTTATCCTATGTTGTATGTTTATTATTGAGAAAATGCTTTTGTTCTTTGTCTATACCTTTAAGTAGACTGAGAGACACTTACCAGAGCCAGTGCGGATATCATCAATGTCATATCCATCACCTCCCTCCATGGGAACAAAGCTGGGAGACGCGCCATTTCTTTTCTTCTGCAAATATCAGGATTTCAGGGTGGAACGTCCTCCTTCAATGCCTCCCCAAGTCTGACAAATGAACATGATCTCCACCTTGAGAATCTTCTTGGAGTCAGTCACTTGTTTTCTAACATCCTGCCAGCTTCTTTTATTGTGAGAGGTTTTGTTTGCTGACTCAGCCATCTCTCCTCAGACTGTTTTCAAGTCCTGGGGTTTGGTGGACAAAAGCCGGTTCTGAAGATGAAGGCAAACCCCCTCAGCATCTCCTTCACGATGAGTTCAACCTCCTGCTCCATTAATCTTTGTTTCGACGTCCTTGAGGTTGGAGGTGCCATTTTGCAGTGTTTCCCTGCAGTAGTTCATAGGGGTTAAGAAACTGACTATTCAGCCGTTTAAAATAATTATGGAAAAGAGGCTTTCAATTGATGACTTAACATCAGCAATAAAATAACACGCAAAAAGAAAGAACAACAACTTGCATTTATATAGCACCTTTAATGTAGTAAAACATCCCAAGGCGCTTCACTTCAATATTTGGGTCGTAAGTACACATAACGAACAAATAGAATTCTCAGCCCAGCAACAGAATTCCACTGTTTATTTATTTATTTTTGGTGACCTTTGACCTTATCGAAGTGAGCGATGTCAGTGCTAGGCAGCCGAACACTTTCCACTTTCTGCATGCAGTGTCAGTTTGAAGCTCCAGTGTCAAGTAAAGTATGTCTGCTGCAGAATAAAGTTTCCTGTACTCTGCCTCAATGATAAGCCTTGACCCTGGCCTCTCTGACAGAGAATTACTTAAAGGCAGGTTTTGTGAGCTTATTCGCACACGTTCTAGAAATTGGACCGTTCAAGCTGACTGTGAGACAGAGAAGATGTTCACCCCAAGAGTCTAACATAGATTCAAAGGCCAACCCCAATGATGGAAGAAAAGTTTGCAAACCGACTTAGTCTCTCCAATGCAAGTAGAATACACTAGTGAATAATTCTCATTAGTTAATCAGGTCTACTCTACAAAACTATTTTAAACAATATTGATGCCTCCATGTACCTACCCCAGACAAGCAATAGGCAGGAAAGGAATATCAACAACAGCAGCGATGGACAATCAAGGTTACCCAAAATGGAGCTTTCTGCAAGGTAAAGCCAAAATTCTCCAGCCTAACAGGGATTCTTGCCCCATTCAATAAGCTGTGGGATGAGTTTTACCTTTTACCCATGTCTTTTTATGTTATGAATAATTACCAATGTACATTTTTGGAATATCCCACCCTCGTTAGTTTTCTCCAGTTACGTCTTGTGATGACACCAACGCCTCAGTTTTCTGACTCTGGCAAAATTGCAGTTGTGTTCACCCATGGCATGGACATTCCAGCTCTGATAGCAAGGAGGGCTGGCTTCCCAACATATTGAGAGGCAGGCTGCTCACCTTCATTTGAATAGACTCCCTACACATAGAAAACGTGCACAGGGAGTCAAACCTGGAAACTGCTTGACTGTAAATCAGTAAATTTGCCAAGCCAGCAGTTATTAAAGGGCTGCTGATTAAGCGCCTCGGTCAGTAATGAAACAACTAGTTGCAGGCGTTGCTGCAGGAAGCGCAGCGAAGGAAGCTCGACCTGCTCAGGCGCTTGCTAACATCTTCATAAAAATGTTCTGCTTACAGGCCAAAGGTCATAACCGGGAGAGAATCAGGACAGGAGGTGGGCCTGACGTCCTATAGCAGCTATCAGGTTTTAAGGAGGTGAACTTTTCCTTTTTAGCCAAGAATCTGTAGAGGGCATTGACGAGGGCAAATTTGGAGGTGTTTTACCTCCATTTATTATGATCCTTCATACATTCACTCTCTTTCTGGATCCTCACAGCAGGACTACATTTGCAAATCAGCTGCATGATGCACTTAAAAGTCTTATGATCACACCTGACTTGGGAGCCATTATCTGGAGCATGCATTGTAAATCTTGCTCTATTTCTTTTCCTTTAGGTTCTTCCTTAAGATGAGAAAGACGAAAGAAGTGACTCCCACCAATTTTATCAAATGCCACAAAAACCAGCACGGATACTAACACCCCAGAAAATCTAGCTAGTGAGTTTGAGGAAGGCTCGGGTTCCGAACTCGCCTCTACTAGCAGAGTCTCAAAAACTGAGGCTGAATGTACCAAAACGAGAGGTTCAATACTAACTCACACATATTTAAACCATGTTGTCTCCCTTTTACGCAAGGCACGGCAAGCACATTCTACAAAACAGATGGCTGTTTAATGCAAGTGTGTTTTGCAGATTGTTAAAAACTATTAACACATACCAAAAAGAATATTCAGCGTTGTCAACATCGATGCGGGTGTTGTTGATTGTGGTGTGGGTAAACCCCTTTAAGTTGTGAAGATTTACCCTGAATGCCTGATTAAAAATTGTAAGTGTAATTCTTGTGTCAGATTCCAAACAGTGACAAGGCAAGTTTCATAAGAATAATGAGATTTTTTAAAGAAAAGCTCACTAAGACAACTTGGCATGCAGTGGTTGGCATCAGGACAGCCTAGATTCCACATGGTAAATTTTCCGAGGCTGCGATCCCAGTACGGTACCTCACTGGGGGCCTCAATGATTCATAGAATCAGGCCTGCAGCCCTGTGTGCTGGGGACAAAACTGTACCACGTTTTGCAGCTTTGGTGCTGTTGGAAAGGATGCACTGACATCAGTGAAGCCTCATCAGAGGCTTTGGGCTGGATTTTCCTTTCCCCGCTCCTACACGGCTGGTATGGGACTTCTACCTAACACCCTGGACCCCGCCATGACCCAGCCTATTTTCCTGGTTTGCGGTCATTAGGCATTCACGGCGAGCTCCTGATGGGATCCCCGTCAACAAGCCAGGAAAATCAAGGCAGTGCTGCATTGGGACCGTTGGTGCAGCACCCGAGGAGGCGAGAGGGCTCTTAAAGGGGCCATACGGCAGCATCAATAACAACAACATTTAATGGAAAGAAGGTCTTTTAGTTGCTTCCTCACTCTCCAATTTGACCCCAGACACCTACATTTGTAGACATCAGTCTCAGTCGAGGCCTGCAAAAACATTCCAACGGCACTTCACAGGAGTGTAATCAGACAAAAATTGATGCTGAGCCAAAGAAAGAGATATTAGGCCTGGTGACTAAAAGCTTGGTTAAAGAGATAGGTTTTAAGGAGGGTTTTAAAGGAAGAGAGCGAGGTGGAGAGGCAGGGAGGTTAGGGGAGGGAGTGCCAGAACTGAGGGTCTAGATGGCCTAAGGCATGGCCGCGAATGGTGGGGCAAAGGGATGGGAGACGCATTAGAGGCCAGAGTTGAGAATGGAGAGAACTCAAAGGGTTGTAGGGATGGAGGGGGTTACAGGGATAGGGAGGCGTGAGGCCATGGAGGGATTTGAAAATGAGGTTGAGAATTTTAAATTGGAGGCATTGGTGGACTAGGAGCCAATGTAGGTCAGTGAGCACAGGGGTGATGGGTAAGCAGGTTAGGATACAGGCAGCAGAGTTTTGGATGAGTTCGAGTTTATGGAGGGTGAAAGATGGGAGGCCAGCCAGGAGAGCATTGGAATAGTCGAGTCTAGAAATAACAAAAGCATGGATGAGGGTTTCAGCAGCACATGTGCTGAGGTGGAGTAGAGATGGATGATATTACAGAGGTGGAAGTAAGTGGTCTTTGTGATGGAGAGGATATGGGTCTGGAAACTCAGTTTAGAGTCAAATGTGATGCTGCGTTTGCGAACACTCTGGTTCAGGCTGAGACGGTAACTGGGGTGTGGGATGGAATCAGTTGGCTAGAGAATGGTGTTTGTGGTGGAGGCTGAAGGCAACAGCCTCGGTCTTCCCAATGTTTAATTGGAGGAAACTGCAGCTCATCCAGGACTCGATGTCAGACATGGAATTTGGAGGCGATAACATGAACAAGGATTTTGGAGAAAAAGGAAGGTTGGAGATAGGGTGGTAGTTTGCAAGGACAAATGGGTCCAAGGTGGAGTTTTTTGGGGGGTTGATGACTGCAGATTTGCAAGGGATGGGGACAGTACCTCAGGAGACGGAACCATTTACAATGTCAGCTAGCATAGGAGCCAGGAAGGGAATTTGGATGGTCCGCTGATTAGTGCGAATAGGTAGCTGAAGGCCTCGACTGAGACTGATGTCTACAAATGTAGGTGTCTGGGGTCAAATTGGAGGGTGAGGAAGCAACTAAAAGACCTTCTTTCCATGTTCACAGTTCGGGGCCTTCCCGCCATTATTCCAGAAACTACCGCCAAGCTTCACTTGGTAGTCCTGGGGAGTGGTAGTAAGCGGGGTGGACAGGAGGAAAACAAGGGAGGGACCTGGGTCTCATATCTCCAGCAGCAATTTGCATGTACTGGGCAGGGAGGGGGCAGCCACTGGTGGTCCCGCTAGGGCCGGATGGAGGAAAGTCAAGGTCGGGGTGGGGGAGACAGTATTAGGCCGCATTGCCTGATTTCCCTGCTGCTACCCTGCGAGATTTAGGCAGGGATAGTGGAGGAAAAAACAACCCTTTAAATTTATGCAAATACTTGCATTTCGGTCCCTGGTGCTGAATTTACCCGTACCAAATGTAATCCTGGCTTGTCAAGGACGATCCTCAAAGGAAGTTTATTGCTGCAGTTTGGTTTAAACTTTGGATTTTGATTTTTTATTGCGTTTTGTTCCATGCATTACCTGCAAAATGTGCCATTTTTGCATTTCATTTTATTGATTAGTTTGTACGATGCTTTGTAATTGTAACTTCACCTTTAATAGTGCAGTAGTGGACCACCATCCTGTGCATCTTTATTATGTAACACATAAATCTTTATTTAATGCACCATTCATCCCAGCTTTCCTCCTAATAATAAAGCTGAACCTTGCAAAGACTTCTTATGTCTGCAGACAGATAACTGACTGAATTGATTGTGGCTCGGAAGAATCTAGTGGCATTAAAGTTTAATGCACACCCACAGGGTGAACCATTCTTGTGGTACAAAGTGTTTGCAGGTCAGTCTGCAGCAGATGGCGTCACTGTGTGAAAGCCTCCCTTATGAAGCAGAGATGTCAAAGGCATGTCTCTTGTAACAGGTGGAAGTGGGATCAGTAAATGCCAGCCCTGGGCTAGTGATGGTTGCAAGCAAAATACTTCAGGTGTTGTTGCACACCTCATTAAATGATCTTCCTTATCTAAATTATTGAGAGAATCCCTGAAGGAATTCCCATTCACCATCTTGTATGGTGCTATTTAAATTACAACAGCAACCAAGAATTAAGTATGGACACAGAGGGGGTAAAATTGGTCTTGGGCGGTAACACAAAATGGGATAGTCGCAGAAAAGGTAGAGGGATTGGGCATGGAGGCCCACCACCACATTCCCACCTGGAGCTCGATTTCCCTCCCCCCTCCCTCCTGCCAGGATCACCACCAGCTGGCCCTTCCCCGCTGCTACATGTAAATGCTGCTAGGGAGGCATGATTCCCAGCCAATCTTGCAGCTGCCGCTATCTTTGCTGACCCCAGGGACCATCAGGAGGGAGAGGGTGGTATTACCTGGGGTAACCAGCCCTGCAGGCCACTCGATGGAGAGAGTGGGCCTAATAGTGGCCTCCTCTCCCTCCGTGATGGCCTCAGAAACTTACCTAATGAATTCCTTGGTCCAATCCAAGGCTTTCAGTAAAAAAAAGTTTCAAACCTCTTTGGGGCATTTCTGCCCCTTTCAAGGTCTTCTCTGTCTCTTCTGGTGCTGCAGTGGGACTCTCGATGAGAGGGAAATCCAGCCCGTAGTCTCCTATAACCTGATTCTGTGTGGTATGAATGCTGTAGCATGCCACACACTTACAATTACCCTTGTACACTGTATAATGCAATAACAACCATTTGGGCTGCTTCCTCCTGTCCATTCTGAAAGGTGGTAAATATCACAGTTAGACCATTACACTCAAGCTAAAAGTAATAGTCTAATTTATTTACAACTAAGATAATTGCACAGAAGCAGAAGAACACAGCAAGTGACTCAACAATACAACACTTACACAATACTTAAACTGTCCCCCAAACAATGCAAAATTTTGGGTGTTCTTTTTAACTGATCTGGACAGGTGGGAAACAGGTGGCAGTGGGTAAGTCGTCTATTTTTATTGACCAAAGGAAACTCAGCCGCGGTTTAAAATCGGGTGCGTATAAAACGGGCATCGGACCTGCTGTTGCCCATTCCCTGCCTCTTTTCAGTAACTTCCTAATAGTCAAACACCATAACAAGTCCCTCTTTGGCCTGATCAAATAGACATCATGAAGCAGGGAGCTAATGATTACAGGAAAAAGCCCCAGCTTCTAAACAAATTTCTGGCTCCATCCAATGATTAAATGGATTGCTCTGAATGGTCAGGACGGTGTTAAACTTGAGACAACAACTTCCTTTCAAAATGATGAATAATGCATTTGCTGATTTTCTTCAATCTACAAACTTGCATACATTATCATCTCCAGATAACAAGGGACTGAAATCCCATGGAGTTACAGCAGGAGACTGGTGTGAACCCCTGGGGAAATGACAGAACTGGCTATGCGTGTTTTATTTGCACTCCCTCTGCAAAGCAGTGACAACCCCCTTTAATGTAGCCCTTTTATTGTGCTTTTAATTAGGTTTTAATGTTACAAACCAATGAGACCTAATTGGTTTGTTGATATATATTGGAAAATACTGAAGCCCAAATGAACTACATGGAGTCCTTAGAGCCCTCGGGCAGACAGCGTGCTATTGAGGTGCATTTACTCCAAGTTGTATGAACTAGTTAGATACATATATACTCGAATGAGATACTTAATTTTACTTCATAACTTACTGTTGCTTTAATAGGGCTAAATAAACCAGAGTTGATGGGGAAACAACTTGACAAGGCTATAGATCAGGAAACTAAATGCCACTTCTGTTTGAATACAACCCCTAGTAGCGACGACCCTCTGTGAAATGTGCTCCGGTAGCTTCCTGCTGTGAAACGGGCGAAAGCCAAACCAGCGATGGAATGAGATCTAAGGGACAAGCTACAACCTCCTGATGTGAGCACTATAATAAAGGGTCTCTTTGCGCTGAATTTTTCTCATTTGTGAAAGTCGCTTTTTAGTTCCCTCTTCTTGAGGCTATATTCAAATGTAAATGTCTTTTGTTGAACTGATCTATTACTTTTGAAAAATCACTTCACTATCAAAGAATCTGTCTTATTCAGCTTTGTTAATTCATTATACCATAACATGATATGTACCCTAACGTATAAATGGATTTTTTTTTTCTTCCAAAAAGATGGTTTGCACATAAGAAAACATACAGCACTCTTCCCCAGCCCAGTACGCACAGGATATTCTATTCATTCTGGCAGCAGGATTTTCAAACTGGTCTATCGGGATGACGGGTCAGACAAAGATTGTGCTGCAGATTGAAGCAGATGGAAAGGTGGCAGAGTGTAAGCATTTAAAGTGGGAAGCGCTGGAAAGAATGAAGATGTTTGCCGGTCACAACCATTTCTTTAACCGTGTTTGTTACTAAGCCCTAGCCATGGAGTTGTATTCATTTAGAAATGGCCCTTTATTGCACAGCCACAAGCCAGCAGGCCCCATAGACTCTCTCCTACCCCCCTTTACATGGCATCCCTCGGGGGAGGGAGGGGTGCTGTGAGATAAGATTAGAGGTTTGCTGCAGAGCCCATCGTGAATTTTTTTTACAACCAGTCATGCATGCACATTGGACAAATAGTAATGCAATTCTCAGGGGGATGGGGGGAATTTGTTATATATCTGGTGCTGTGGTTTTCGATATGAAGGGAAAATCATTTTGTTTCTTTGGTTTACTGAGGAGTATTGATTTATTAGTCAAGCCCAGTCCCTTGGGTTAAAATGCTTTCACTAACACCAATTAAACTCTCAATAACTAAAAGAAGATCAGAAAAAGGGAAAGGATCAAAGACTTTGAGGTGGGCCCAGACTGCTGGCTCAGGGCTCACCAGAAAAGGGATTGAGCTTCGTATTAGTTCTGGTGCAGAAAAGAGTTAACCAAATGGATAATAGGAAGGTAAATCAGCCCCGATCACATAGACCTCATCATAGGATAATAAATTGTTCTTATGATAATTCAAATTAGCTTCAGATCTGTCTGCATTTTGTTCTTTTGATTTTAATTGTTATTAATATTGATCTGTTAGACTTTAGTCTTCACTATACTGCACTTTGCACATTAGTAGTTGTTACAGTTACTCAACAGAGTGTAAACTGACGCATTTTGCCACTGATCCAAATTCATCCTGACAAAAACAACAACTTGCATTTATACAGCACCTTTAACGTAAGAAAAATGTCCAAAGGCGCCTCAGAGAGGCACAAGGAAAAATGGCCACTGAGCCAAAGAATATAATATAAATGCAACCAAAGATTGGCTGCATTTAACTGCATTAACTTTGGTGTTCAGTGGTGGCGTTGGGGTGGGTGACGGAGACAAAATGGGAGAGATGGGAAACATTCACCATGAGGGGAATCTTCAGATATTGAGTAACATTGTCACCAATTCACCACAGAGTGGAAGATGGTGACTTCAGCAGTAGGGATACTTTTGATGCCCTTACTGCCACACAGCATACTGTGATGAGGCTTTAACAAAACACCAATCATGAACCAAAAACACCAATCAAGTCAATTAATTATTAGACTGTGATGATCTGCTACATCATTCCACTCAAGATTCATCTATGGGTTTGTCTATTTGTATTTTCCTCCCGTCTCTTTTTTAATTGTGTTAATATCCCTGTCCAATATCTCAATATCTTATGTTCCAATTTCGAAGGGTCTGCACCCAAATGTTAACTTGTCTGTTCCCTTGACAGAGGCTGACTGACGTGCTGAGTGTTTCCACCATTTTCTGTTTTTGCTGCAGGACTATCACCTAGTCTCTGCCCTGTGGCTCCCACAAGGTAGCACAGCTATATCAGGGACAGAGTGTAGAGTATTTTGTGTGTGTGTGGGTACTTTCCTCCCTCTTCCCCTTGTTCAGTTCCTCTTTAGACACAGACACTGGAAGAAATGTTGACTTGTCTGTTTCTCTTCACAGTTGCTGAGTCTTTCCACCATTTTCTGTATTTTGTTTCAGATTTCAGCGTCCGCAGTATTTTTACTAGTGAGTAAATAATACTAAATTTGTGTTTGCGACCAGCAGCTAATGTATATTTACAAAAATAAATTGGAAAGTATTTTGTGACAAATTGGCCTTTGAAGCTTATTTTTAACTAATTAACAGGGCAAATTTAAAAAGTCTTGTTCTTGACTCCAAGAATGGATAATGCAGCAGGGAGCCTGGTAAAACAAGGAGACTGGTTTCAAACTTTAAGTAAGTGGACTATTAAAATCAGGAGAATACATTATATTAGTTAGAAAAAAGTAAAAATAGGACAGGGAGACAGAAAAGAGGAAAAACAGAGGGCAACGAACAGGTCAAGTGGTGAAAATGGTTTAAAATTTAGAATTGTGTTTTGACTGTTCATTTTTATAGTTTTGAGTTAGTTCCTGTGATAATGCTATAATTTGAGTAGCTTTGTTGTGTGATATTAGTTAATTAATTAAGTTTGTTTCAGCATTGCAGTGTGTGAGCTGAAAATTTAAAATCCAGCTGGTCAAAGTCCATTTCCCTGGACATACTGATAGTCTAAAGGTTAAAGGGCGTAGAAAATGGTATCTGCAATGCGCCATTTTTTTGGGTGTAAAATGGGCTTCAAAGTGCGCCAGTTTAGCAGTGGGATGGCCCGTGCCCAATCTGCGCGCGCGTTGGTTCCACTGCTAAATCCGTGGGGCCTATTTTTTTATGCGTCCTGAGCGGATGCCCAAAACAGGCTTTAGGACCCCGTTCAGAAGTGTATCTCCGGTGAGCGGGGCAGGAGTCAGGAAACTTTAGCAGCCGCTAGGCCACCAACCAAAGGTAGGTTTGGAAATATATTTTATTCAATAAACAAATGTTCCTGTGGAGCCAGAGGAGCAGGGTTGATTGTGGAGACGCGATGAGCACTGGCAGCTCGCACCAAGTATGGTGATGGGGCCTTTTGCTCCCGGCACAGGCTGGTTGCACAGCACCAAGGCTAATTTCTACCCCAATAACTTGAACACAGAAACTTGGTTCCCCATCAGAAGAGTAGGAGGCTGGAAGTCTCTGTGCTGTTCCACTTTGGGTTGTCTGCAACAGGATCCAATTAATGTTATTATATTGTGGCCACCTGTTTGTTGCCATTTTATTTTCTTTCTTGCAAGCAAACAAATGCTAATGTGTGAACTCCAAAATTAAATAACTTGCTATTCTTTAGTTAACTGGCTCTGAACTTCTTGTGGCATTAACATTTTGAGCTAATTTTCTTTTTAAACTTTTCCCTTAAAGGAGAGAGCATAGAATATCGAGCCACACAAAAGAAACTCTACTTTTGTAGTTTTTATCTCATAAATGTTGGCAAGCACCAAATATAATTGAATCAGCTTGAAATTACCTGCCCAACCATTTCATTCACATCATTGCCATCAACTGCCTTTCTTGAAGATCTCACTTCTAAAAGTACACCTGTATGTCGCTACTAACCACTCTGTGTTCTCCTGCCTGGATTATTTATGGCCCGTTTCCTTCAATCTTTGTAGTATACGAGTGAGAAGAGAAAAGAAAAGAATAACAATGACTCCAGTGCTACATCAGCCTTTTTGTCAGATCTTCAGGGAAAGTGATGTGGACTTTCAGTCTCATGCAGCTCAGGAATGTCTGGCAGGCACTCAAGATGAGGCCTAACCTAACAGTCTCTCTCCTGAACGTGGGCTGCAGCAACATTCGGGACCCATTTCAGCTGGAAAATGGCATACATCCTGCTTCTAGTAGGACACGGGTTAGTTCAGCTGAATCTGACCCTCAGAACATTTAAAAATTCTACCGCAGAGTTCCTTAAAGTGGCTACAAATGGACGGAGATCTAAGCATCTGGTTTTCCAATTTGTGGAACTACCAAGTATTGCAACTTTAATTTTTAAATCATTTAAAGATACCGTTAGCCTAGATTTTCATCCTCCTGCCCAATTTCCAGATGGTATTTGCGTTGGTGGTGGCAGGGAATAGAACAAGAATTTATTACACCTGATCCACCCACTTTAGCACTCACCTAATTTCCTGCCATCATTTCCAGTGGAAGCTTTCCTAGTTAAATGGTGCGGTGGTGATGTGGTGATGTCATCTTCCCCCATTTTCTGTCATGCCCGTGAGCGATGGGCGTCCAGCGTTGCTAGGCAATGGGGAAAAGGAAGAAATACATTTAAAGAATGGAACAAAAGCATTTTAAAGCTGTGCAGAATCCTTATTTCGCCGCAAATTTTGGAATGTTTCTCTTGTTTCTTTGCAACTGCAAATTACTTAACCGTCTGCCTTTTTTGCCTTTTGCTGCGGTGGTCCCTCCCCCTCTCCCCACCACCCCCCCACCCCCCAAACAGAGCATACACTGGGATTCCAGTAGGGATTCCCCAATACCGTTGCTTTCCAGAAGAGCAGCGGATGGGGAGATTTTAACTGTCAGTGGGTTTTCAGGGGGAAGCTGCTGGTTTTAGTTAGCGGCAGTTTGGGGCCATGGTGGATTCAACTGCTGGGCCTCAATCACAGGCCGTCAATCCACATCCTGCCCGAAATGGTGGGAAGTGGACGGGAAGCGGCTTCTGGCCTCCGGTTGGGGAAGTATGGGACAGGGAAGCCTAAACTTTCCTCGTGAGGCCCGGAGGGCTACTCCTGCTCCTGGCGCCACAAAGGAAAGTAAACAAACTTACCCGTAGGGCCTCTACAACTACCTGATCTGCCTCATGCTGATCATCACCTGGTGGCATCCCCGTTCAGGCTGAAGTTAAAATTGCTGTCTGGGCCAGATTATGTCATAGGACCCCGATTAGCATATGTGAATTAGGACCCCATCGGCTTTGGCCAGGCCTATTAACAGCCTGCCTAGAAGGGTCCTTAAAAAATTAAAATGGTGGGATCTGGGTGGCATTCCATAGCCTGGGGCAATTCAACTGCCCACCTGCTTGGTTTCTGCCAGTCGGATAAGGTTAAAATTATCCCCCCTCCCACCCCACCAACCCCAAGGAGGAACTGAGGGAGATCAGGCTGGAAATGGATAGCAGCTACCTGCAGGGACCCTCACCCCTGATCCTTGCTCGAGAAGCAGCAGTTGTCTGAAGAGGTGGCCCTTTCCTTGCAGTGAGGCACATTCGCGCTACACTGGCAGAGGATCCTTCTCTTCACTACTACTTCTGGCCGCTGCATGAACAGTCCTGTGTACATCTTCCCCCATCCCCCTTCCCACCACTAACATACCATCATTTACAGAATCTTTCCCTGTGTGCATAAACTCACACAGTTCCTATTCATGCCACTTCCAAGCCTTGCCAAGAACATTAGGGCTGATCCCCTGAAGAGTTGCTCCCAGTGGGACTAGGGTTTGCAGAGAGTCCTGATCAGGAGATCACAGGCTGACAGTGCCTGATTTATTTAAATTGATGGACAGAAAGTCAAGAGTACGAACCCTTGATTTCCTGATCAGTGCTCCCTGTGAGACCCACTCCATGTCAGGAGCAACTGATCGGGGAATCAGCCCTAATATCTGCAACCACAACAATTTTAATCTACTCCCATGGGCTTGATATTCCTCCCCATAGTGCCTGGGAAACACTCGGTTCCCAGTGCTTCAGAGAGGTAAAGGATGTGGAACTTCATTACATCAGGTCTCTGTCCCCTTCATGTGGTGGGGACAAGAAGCACCTACAATGAGGACAGGACAGGGGCAGCCATGAAGAGGAGGTGAGAGGGGGCGTTCCAGCCCTCTTGCTTCAGTTTCGTATGTGTGCGATGGAAAGGTGTCCATTTTGAGGGGCACCCAAAGAGGCTGGTATTGGGCCTAGCGGCCTTCTGGCTATTGTTTTCCAGTCTCAGTCAGAAGGCCTCGAGGGCAGCTAGATATGATTGCTTATATGGTTATCACAGTGACACCGAGTAAACTTCTCCATTTCTGGTCAACGGGGGTTCATTTTCTCCCAATTCATCCCCCAGATCAAATTAGGATCTTTCTCCCTTTCCTCCAGCTCAAATTTGCACTCCTCTCTCCTCCCCCTTCAGTTCATGCTGATGCTCTTCTCCCCTCCCCCCTCAGTTCATGCTAACACTCCTCTCCCCTCCCCCCTCAGTTCATGCTAACACTCCTCTCCCCTCCCCCCCCCAGTTCACGCTGGCCCTCCTCTCCCCTCCCCCCTCAGTTCATGCTAACACTCCTCTCTCCTCCCCCCTCAGTTCACGTTGGCCCTCCTCTCCCCTCCCCCCTCAGTTCACGCTGACTATTCTCTCCCCTCCCCCCTCAGTTCATGCTAACACTCCTCTCCCCTCCCCCCTCAGTTCACGCTGGCCCTCCTCTCCCCTCCCCCCTCAGTTCACGCTAACACTCCTCTCCCCTCCCCCCTCAGTTCACACTAACACTCCTCTCCCCTCCCCCTCAGTTCACACTAACACTCCTCTCCCCTCCCCCTCAGTTCACACTAACACTCCTCTCTCCTCCCCCCTTAGTTCACGCTGACTATTCTCTCCCCTCCCCTCTCAGTTCAGGGTAACACTCCTCTCCCCTCCCCCCTCAGTTCACGCTGGCTCTCCTCTCTCCTCCCCCCTCAGTTCATGCTAAATCTCCTCTCCCCTCCCCCCTCAGTTCATGCTCACACTCCTCTCTCCTCCCCCCTCAGTTCACGCTAACATTTCTCTCCCCTCCCCCCTCAGTTCATGCTAACACTCCTCTCTCCTCCCCCCTCAGTTCACACTAACACTCCTCTCCCCTCCCCCCTCAGTTCACGCTAACACTCCTCTCCCCTCCCCCCTCAGTTCACGCTAACACTCCTCTCTCCTCCCCCCTCAGTTCACGCTAACACTCCTCTCTCCTCCCCCCTCAGTTCACACTAACATTCCTCTCCCCTCCCCCCTCAGTTCATGCTAACACTCCTCTATCCTCCCCCCTCAGTTCACGCTGGCCCTCCTCTCTCCTCCCCCCTCAGTTCACACTAACACTCCTCTCCCCTCCCCCCCCAGTTCACACTGGCCCTCCTCTCCCCTCCCCCCTCAGTTCACGCTAACATTTCTCTCCCCTCCCCCCTCAGTTCACACTGGCCCTCCTCTCCCCTCCCCCCTCAGTTCACGCTAACATTTCTCTCCCCTCCCCCCTCAGTTCACGCTGACTATTCTCTCCCCTCCCCCCTCAGTTCACGCTGACTATTCTCTCCCCTCCCCCCTCAGTTCACGCTGACTATTCTCTCCCCTCCCCCCTCAATTCATGATGTCATTCTTCTTTCATCCTCTGTTCAAGCTTACTTGAAAAATGGTGCTGTTCCTGTTGGCAGCCTTTGATTCTGCAATTTACTGAGCAGGTCTAGCCTTCCTGGGAAGCAGTATGATTGACACAAAGGTCCCGATATTACCAGGGAGGCGGGATGGCAGAGGGGGGCGACTGGGCGCTTGGGTAACCCGCCCAGTAAAATCCGTCCATTCCCCACGCGATCGCGGGTAAATAGGAGCCACTTAACGTGGCTTCCGGGTTTCCCGTCGTAAACCTGCGCAGCGGGAGGTCTGTGCACCCCCATCACAGGCTGTCAGCTGGAGGAGTCCTATTTAAAGGGGTAGTCCTCCAATGCTGCTCCTGGAGCAAACACCCAAAATTACATAATGGAGCAGACCGGGGGAAAGGCTGCTCCCCGATTTAGTGATGCCTCACTCCAGGTGCTACTGCATGGGGTGAGGAGGAGGAGGGATGTGTTCTACCCGGCGGACGGGAGGAAGTGGCCTGCCTCTGCCACCAAGAAGGCCTGGCTCGAGGTGACAGAGGAGGTGACCAGCAGCAGCAACGTCTCCCACACCTGGATGCAGTGCAGGAAGCGCTTCAATGACCTAACCAGGTCAGCCAAAGTGAGTACACTTACTCATTCTCCTACACTCCGTATTCCACATCACCGCCCACACCCCACAACTCATTCTGCACTGCCAACACGACTCTATCACATCACTCCTCACACCCACTCAAACCTCATCCTCAACTTACCTGCATTACTCACCACTTCCTCACCTCCCCAGTACTCATCCCACCACTACCGCTCAACCCAATCCTCATTCAATGTCATGGCTCTGTCTCATACTCACCCTCTGATGCATCTCTTTCACGGTCAGCCTCACCCAAACCAATGCATTCAGCGGTTGGCCACATCACCATCCCTCACTCACGCCTCTCTACTTTCTCCCCTTATGGGAGGAGAGCCCAGAATGCACAGGAGAGGGCGAGGACCGGAGGGGGGCCGCAACATCAGGTCATCCTCATGGACACAGAACAGGAGGCTCTGGAACTAAGCCACACCCTCGAGTGCCTGTCCGTCGGGGACGCCGAGACTGGCACCTGACAAACGGCTGGTGACAGAACTTTAATATTCAGCATTCACAATAGCAAATGATGTTAACATGCCTTGCCATCTTCAGCACCTCAACATCTGTCATCATGCTTAATATTGCCTTCTGTTGTCTTACAAGGGCCGTGATGGTGGAGGGCGATTCCTCAGAGGACCTGCCGGCCTCTGAGGGGGCACCATCACATCTAAGTGAGCCATCAACCAGCGCAGATACATGTACCTCGGTGGGTCCCCATCCTCACTTAGTTGGGGTCTCACATGGCGAGTCACCACACACATGTGAGCACGAGCAGACACTGTTGGCAGGGGCAGCTGTGGAGAGTCCGTGTCGGTGGGAGCATTCTTCTCCAGGCTCTGATCAACTGAACACAGATGCTAAACCCTGGGGGCCATCCATGAAAAGTAGAATGATCGAGGGACAGCAGCACTTTTGCGAAGTGCTGGAACAGGTGCCACGTGCTCTCTCCACAATCGCGCAGAGGATGGAGGAGTCCAATTCGTGCATGAGTGGAATGGTGGCACAGGTAAGGGAGGGCAATTTTGAGATACTGTCACAGGGACGTGAGGGCATCTCTGAGATAGTGTCGTGGGTAAGTGTGGGAATGTCTGCGATGGAGGGAAGGTTAGCCTCCATGGAGCTTCAAGCATGGCTCACCAATGAGTCCATTGAGGCCCTGACAACGGCCCTTTGGACTTAGGGTGAACAACATTCTGCTGCCTTAAACAGGCAGGTAGATACTCTGGCACTGGCCTTACAAGGCTTCACACATGTCCTCCAAACTGTCGTCCAACAGAGTGGTAGGAGTGATGTAGGCCTGGCCCAGGGGACGGAAGATGGCGAAAGGGGACATGGAAGTGGGGACGCCACTCAAAGCGCCCCCACATCTCACCCGTTTCCCCCTTCTCGACCAGTACCCGCAATACTGCCTCCTCTCCAGGTGGCCGAGTCTGCCCCTGCACAGGTGCAGGTGGAGCAGTCTTTGAAGGGGCTCTCACAGGCTCCAAAACCCAGAGGGCGTAGGCCCAAAGAATCTAATCGGTTAGGGCATGACCAAGAGCAACCTGCCACTACCTCTGCTGCAGCCTCAGGGGATGCACCACGTAGAAGTAGTCGGAAGCGAAAGGCGAAGATTTTGTGAGCACAAAGTGGATGCACAAGGGTGTTTGACGGTTGGTCATGTTTTTTATTTATATTTAATTTTTGTTAATGGCACATTAAATATTATCATTGTCACCACTACTGCCACGTCTTGGCCATTCTTGACTGGCTTGCGTAACAATGCCTTTTCATGAGGTTCACCATGAATGCCCACACTTGATGCCACCCATTGGGTCACTCTACACTGGGTGTATGTGTAGTTGCAGGACTATTTTGTGCAGGGAGCGGGGGGAGGGCTGGTGTGGCCGCTGCTCTGTCCAGGTGGTGAGGACTGGACACTTCACACGTCTGTTGTTAGGAGAAACGTCCACATATCAGTGACTCCCTGGCCTCACGAGCAGCCAGGTGAGCCGCTGTTCTGCCCATGGGTTGCTCCTCCTCCTCTGCCTCCTCCTTCTTCTCAATGTGGATGGCAGATGTGGATGGGGCCTCCTCCAGCGGCACCCCTCTCTGTTGTGCCATGTTGTGCAGGGCAAAACAGACGACTATAACGCGTCCCACTCTGTCTGGTGCGTATTGAAGTGCTCCCCCAGAATAATCAAGGCACCTGAAGCGCATCTTGAGCAGCCCTATAGCCTGCTCAATTGTAGACCTAGTAGCAATGTGGCTGTCGTTATATCGACGCTGTTGCTCGGTGGTGGGGTTCCTCAGAGGTGTCATGAACCACGTGTGCAGGGGATATCCCTTGTCCCCGAGGAGCCAGCCCTTGCGGGTGTTTGGTGCATGGAAGAGGGGCGGGATGTTGGACTCCCGGAGGATGAAGGAATCGTGGCAGCTGCCAGGGTATCTGGCGCACACGTGAAGGAATCTTTTGCGGTGGTCACAGATGAGCTGAGTGTTGATGGAATGATAGGCCTTCCTGTTGATGAACATTCCTGGCTCGTGTGGAGGTGCTCGTATTGCTATATGGGTGCAATCGATTGCACCCTGCATCCGTGGGAAGCCAACCGCAGCGTGGAATCCCGCTGCCCTCTCTGGCTGAGGTCATTCATGGGGAAGTTGACAAAGTGCGAGGCCCTGCGAAACAAGCCGTCGGAGACCTGCCTTATGCACTTGTATGCAGACGACTGAGAGACCCCGGCGATGTCCCTGGTGGCACCCTGGAACTATCCGGAGGCGAAGAAGTTGAGGGCAGTGGTGACTTTGACAGCGACAGGTAAGGAGATGCTGCTCGGGCCAGCCGGGAGCAGCTCGGCATGAAGGAGGCTACAGATGTCTGCGACCACCTGGCGACTGACTCTGAACCTCCGTATGCACTGCTCCTCAGAGAGGTCCAGGAAGCTGAGCTTCGGACTGTAGACCCTGTGGCAAGGGTAGTGCCTTCTGCGACCTCGCTCTCTCTGTTGTTGCCCTCCCTGCTGTTGGCAGGTGCCTGTGGCGCAGCACTGTGTTGTGGAGCTCCATGTGGCGGAGGTGGACGGCATGCCTGGCAAGGCTGGTGATGTTGCTCGTCCTCGGACAAAGTGATGAATTCAGCTATGGTGCCCCCCATCCTGACGGTGTGAGTTGGAGGGGGTCTGCAAAGTAGGTAAATGTGTTTGCACAGCAGAATTTTGGGTATAAATTAAGAATTTTGAGTGAAAAGACACAGGTCATGCAGCCAAAACTTTGTCTGAAGTGATAGAGTGCCTTGCTGCAATAAATGAGGTTTTCCCCCCACCTGTCAAATAATCCTTTGCATCTCCCACTGGCTGCTGGCTGAAACACGTCTGCTCCAACAGGGAGTGTTTCCCACAGCACGGGAAACACGCTGAGGATCCTTAAAAATTGCACCCCTGCCAAAATCTCCACTCAGTGAAGTCTCTCAAGTACCTCAACTATCGACCTAACTATGTAAAGCAGCATCCCGCCGGCTTTAATTGCCGGTGGGAATCCCGCAATCGGGAACTGCGCGCGGACCCGAACGCGTCACTGGGGAACCCAGAAGTCAGCGGGTTGGAGCCGGGCTCCAAACCCGCTCCGGGATTCCGCCATTTTACGAGCCCCCTCCTGCCCCCAACGCACCCGCTCTGCCATCCGAAAATCAGCCTCAAAGTATGTATTGTGGGAGGAGTTGTATCATCGCCCACTCATTATGATAGAATGATGAACGTAGGATGTGTGTAATTTGAAGAAACAGCACAAGTGCACAGGAACCAGCAGACAAATGGAAAATCGGTATCTTTTATAAGTTTAACAGAAACTGACAGAAGGGTTACAGTGGCCCTGAATTTCCTTGGGTTGTGATCCCGCCCGAGTTTGCGGGGTCAGTGGGAGGGCGCCTCATTAGCATGGCGGGCGCACGAGCCACTATGGATACCTCTCTGATGCCTGCCTACACTGTGCCAGGCTTTAGTACACCCAAGGCGGGCTTGCTCACTCGCCCCCCCCCCCCCACCAACCCCTCACCCATACCAGAAATGTTCCCCTCGGTCCCTTGAGTGAGGGGGAGGGTCTACATCCTGTGTTTAAAAAAGAAAATACATTCTTCAGGGGTCCAGGCCCGGGAGTCCTTACCCTGGCTCTGTCCCCTGGCCTTTGTGTGAGGGCCCGATGGAAATTCCACAGCTTACAAGGCATTGAGGAAACTCCCAGAATTGGCACAGACCAGGTGCAAGTGGGTCTCTGCCATTTTCCTGGGGGTTCTACTGGTCCCTTGCCAGAGTTAGGACAGGAGATTGGCAGAACCCTTGAGGAATTTTCGGGCGTCTATCGCCAATGCAATGACGAGCTGTGGCTTTACTATCACAGCTGTTAACCTGATCCCTCCATCAAAGAACTTCTATTTTTTTTGATTCCATCTTTAGGTGCCCCCATGTCACACAATATTCATTCCCCAAGAAGCCATGAAGGCGACCTAGTCTCTGCCAATAAGCTCTGTGACTGACTGGTTGTGCTGAATAATATTTGACCTTTGATTGTCCCTCCTACCTCTGAGGAGGCCCCCTGTCTCCACTCAGCACCCCTCCTGATGCCTTAGGTGAGAGACTTACTTATGATAAGGAAACACAACACTACTCAGCAATGAAAACAGAACTTGCTGAGAACGCACAGCAGGTTCATTCTGATGAAGGCTCACAACCAATATGGTAAACTGTCTTTCTTTAAAGGTACAGTTTAGCTTGGATCTAGCACTTGTGCTTCAACTCCCCACATTTAAACTGATAAACAGGGCCGTTTTATCCTGACGGCAGAATCATAGACCCATGAAACAATGCTGAGTGACCTGCTGTGTGTTTTTAGTATTTTCTGCTTTATTTCAGATTTCCAGCACCTACAGCTTCTTTTTAACAACAGCCGGGTACAGATTCGGCTGGGAATTGTCAATCAGCTGACATTTTCCTGCCGTATAGCATTCTTATTTAGCAGTACAGTACGGGAGTACCTTTTAAAACTAGTGCCACTAATTCGAATAGCCTCTGCGTACATTTATAACAGTACCTCTGGAACTAGCTTTGATTTTAGATGTTTATCTTTTTTCATTTCTGTACCATATGTTCTCATGTGTTACTTCATTTTACCTAATGTTGATTTATTCTCTGTTTGCATTACTGTATTGCTTATAATAGGTGGGTCCTGATGGAATTTTGATTTGATTGTTGATTGATTAGCCACACACCATAACTGCACTTAAATGGCACACGCTATTTAAAAGTAATTTAAAAGCTATAAGCACAATTACACTGGAACCTCACTATTACTAACGTCTGGTCAGAAGCCCCACCAGAGTCAGGAAGTTAGGAGAGCTCCAACCTTAATCAAGGAAACCCCTCGTGAGAAGAACTGTATGCATTGGTGCATGCGATCAGCACGTGCTCCAGCCGCATGACCCAATCCCTGAAATCAGTGTGGGTTTCCTGAAGAGCTCAGTGGGTAAATGCATTGCTTTGTGCGTCTCTGAGCTTGCAGGCAAGGAAGATCCCAGGTTTGAGCCTGGTCTTTTTTGAGTTGGTGGGTCTAAGCCTAGCAGTAGTAGGGGTGCTACAATTGATTCCTGTGTTCTCAAGCTAGGGAAAGAAAAAATCAACACTATCTAGTGATCCATCAAGTGGACATTGGGCGACGGTAGGATCAAACTAGGTGCCACTCCTTGTTGAATAGCCCAAGAATACGCATTGTATAGGCTTACACATGAAGAATGGTCCCCTGGGTGGGGTATCATAGAAGGCCACTGACACTGTAGATTTGTAAAAGAAAGACTTCATTTATATAGCGTCTTTCATGACCTCAGGATGTCCCAAAGCGCTTTACAGTCAATTAAGTACTTTTGAAGTATAGTCACTTTTGTAATATAGGACACTGGGAGAAGGTCCCTGCCCTTCCTCCAATAGTGCCATGGGATCTTTTAAATCCATCTGAGAGGGCAGACGGGGCCTTGGTTTAACCTCTCATCCAAAAGACATGCAGCACCCACTCTGTACTGCCCTGGAGTGTCAGCCGAGATTTTGTGCTCAAGTCTCTGGAGTGGGTCTTGAACCCATAACCTTCTAACTCAGAGGCGAGAATGCCACCATTGAGCCACAGCTACCCTAGCAGCAGCAGAGCTAGAAAAATAACAACGCACAAAATGGATTCCAGCTCCCCCTCTTTGACACTGGCAGTAAATCCTTACCATCAGGATGTGGGGAAGGAGATGGGGGTGCGTCAGCAGAATTACTAGCTTGGCATTCAATTCTTTTTCTTTCTGTAGTAACACTACTGGCACAAATGAAACCAGTTAAAGGATGGTATCTGCACCACAGTATTAGTGTTTCCATGTTGTCTCTTGCATAGACAGTTATGCCCCTGTTGTCAGCGGGTAGATCTCTAGTCATATGCTCAGATAGCAGTTAGATCACATAAAGCTTCTATTTTCTAAACAGCCCACATTAATTACTTGGGTCATCTTTCTTCCCATTCTGTTAACAATATCTATAGTCTCCTCCAAGGGCATTAACATATTTAAACTTATAGATTACCCTTGGGGAGGATAGGCATTTCATCATTTTGGAGAAAACTTGCTATTTTCCACCAAACATGTTCTACTAATTCCACGGCCTAGAAATTGGGTTGCACAACACCCATTTTTCAGTTGCAACTAGGGCTATTTCTGGTCGGTGGTCCACTGCCCACCATATTAGGTAAGGACAAAATTTTTAATTAGTGCTTTAGTCCTTTACATTATTTTAGCAATAGTATCCACAAAACTTACAAATAAATATATTCTTGACTCACAAGAAATTGAAATTGTGTGAACTATTCATCCTTATTCTAATTGCCTTCCCATCTTTACAAATTCTTTGCTTAACAGACAAAATTAACACTCCCTACCTTACTATCAAAGCAATGGGTCATCAATGATATTGAAGTTATGAATATACAGATTATGAAAACCTAATATTCGATTCTTACATAATCCAAACACAAGGTTTAACCCCAGGGCAATTTTGTTTATTAGAAACTGATCATCGCATAATTGTACCAATAGAATTCCCCCATCCATGTACTCTTTGCATATGAAAATAATGGGCCTAACACCTGTTTGAGGCCCCCTCTCAATGATTGGTTTGTCCTAAGGCAGCCACCGTCATTGCAGGCTGCACTCAGCGAAACCAGCCCTAGGGATCGCCAGCAATAAAGAAGGTAAGTAACTTAACTGAACATAAGCACTCCTGCGACTCCCTGCGCCCTCGCCACCTCTCCAGACCTCCAGACCCCCGATCCTCCCCTTGGCCTCCTCTCCTAACACCCGATCCTAGAGCCCCAGACCCAACAGCAGGCCTGACCCAGACCTCAATCCCCAATAACACCTACCTGAGGGCCTCTGCAAACTTGGAGTCCTCTTGACCGGCTCTTCACGCTTCACTGGGATCATTGAAACGAGGCCTGAGGCCCGGTATCTGGAGAGCCTCAGGCCTCACCATTCAGGCATGGGGGGGTGGGAGGGGGCACAAACTACACCCCCCCGAGCGCCCAAAAATGGTCATGACCCAATTTCTAGGCCCATATGTCTGTTACTGTATAAAGAAAATCTGTTATTTGCTTGAGTAAGCATTCAAGAAACTTAAAGAAATTCTATGGGGCAGAGTGGTTCTATTTTTGATTCGTGTTAAAAACTAAGCAGCCAAGATGTATTTTAACAGTCCACACACATTGCTTAATGCAGCTTGAAATACTCTTTTGGTTCATTAAACCCTTTTCTGGCAACTCGTAGTTACTAAAGCTCTTAGAATAGCATAGGCCATGCCAAGACACCTTTTACATGAATATATTAATGAGAATAGGACCCAGGGGATAAAAGACCTTCCCATGTTACAGGAAATTTCAGAAACTACAAGAGCTGTTATAACACTGCTTAACAAGCATCGTGTTGCTGGTTTTCAATCTGTACATGTCACTGGCTTGTTTTAACAGTTGTGTTCCCTCTTCCACAAGACTCTACGAGGTTAGGGTGTGTGAAAGAGCTAGTATCTGTTGTGTAGTTAATGTGTTCTCTCCTCTGAAAGTGCAGACCTCTGCTCGACAGAAAACCATGGACTTCTCTCACTCCCGGGTGGCAACTGTTCAATAGCTGCCGATGACTTTCTGTCTACAGCAGATCACTCCCCCTCTACAGTGGACCCCTCACACGCCTGTGCCTCAGCGACATCCTCAGGGGTAATAATGGCCTGCTGGATGCATGCAGCAGAGCTGAAAGGTGATGGTGACTGCCAGTAAGTTAAGCAATGTATATCGAAATAGCCAATATCCATGCTCAAGACTGCAGAGCTTTTTAAACTCTCAGTCTGAATACCCACTACTAGGTTTTATTTAAACCAACTGGTTTTGATCCTAAACTTCCAGCTACAGATAATGGCTGCTCCTCCACCCTTCTGTCCAACAGTGCACCAGCTTACAGCGGGCTACAGAATATGGTGGCATCCATGTATTGTGTCACTGACCAGGCAAGCTGCCATTTTATGAGGCTAACCCAAATCTGAATCAGATACTTAATGAATTAATCCACCATGATTCCATTCAGATCACTTAAATATTTGACTCATACCTAGTTCTATCAAATATTTTTTAGCTTGACAGAACATTGCATAGATGCTGAATTTAATGACGACAGAAAGCAACTAGGCTGTTCAAGGGTGATGTCAGGAAGCACTTCTTCACACAAAGGGTAGCGGAAATCTGAAACTCTCCCTCAAAAGGCTGTGGATGCTGGAGGTCAATTGACAAAACTGAAATTGATGGACTTTTGTTAGGTAAGGGTGTTAAGGGTTACAGAACCAAAGCAGGTAGATGGAGTTAAGATACAGATCAGCCATAATCTAATTGAATGGCGGAACAGGTTCGAGGGGTTGAATGGCCTACTCCTGTTCCTATGTTCCTAAGTATTCACAGACACTATGGGGGTAACTTTAACCTAACCTGCCCGGCGGGAAGGGTTCAGGTCAGTTGCCCATTTTACACCCACTCGATTTTATGCTCCATTGAAGTCAATGGAGCATAAAATGGATTTTTGACCCAAAATCGCCAAAGTCCCGCTGGGCGGCCAAGGATAAAATGATCTCCTATATCATTGATACAATGACATGGTTGTATTTTGTTGCATGGTCAGAGAGTGGCAATTTTCATTGTACAGTAACTATGTAGAAACTTTCTGAATTTCCTCTTAAGCTTCTGTCATTCCCAAAATGACCTCTATAAAGATTGGCCACGCAACGTATGTCTCTTGGTTAGACTTTCTGAACACATTTCCAACAGCCCTCAGTACAAGTACCCCCATCTACAGCATGGAGCTGACTCAGCTTGTCCCAGCTTGGCCAACCAACAAGAATCTCGTATTTCCTTTGAACTGTTCACCGCCGGGGACAGAATAAGAAACATTGGCTCAGAATGCCGGGTACTCTTAGGTAAAATAACTTGCACAAGACTAGGAATCGTGACATTTCGAGAGGCTGGTAGGTAAAATCTTTCCTTTAATTCTGTGCGCCTGCCAATATCCACACTCGGAGTCAAAGAACGTCAGAATAGCAAGGCCAGTACAGATTCACAAACAAGTAGGTTTGTTTATTTATAGGACATTCCACTAATATTGACTTTGTATTTCAATATTATTCTGAGTTAATGCAAGTATTTCAATATTATTCTGCAGTAGCATTTTAATTTAATCCTTTCTGATTTATATTCCAATAATGTTCCAATTTATCTAATCCTTTATCTCCTCATTACCACCCCTCGTGGTTTTGGAAGGAAACTGGGGGCAGGTGAAAAGCTCAGCCCCCGGTGCTATAACTGTACTCCCCACGGCAACAGAGTGGGCCGAGTTTTCTCGACTGTGGTAAACGAGTGGTTGAGAGCACATCGTAATTCTCATGTGCATTTTGTTAATTCGATGCCAAGAGAAACAATCTAGACAGACAATCAGGATTGTAACAAAACTCCATGCCTCAAAAATGTGGGAAGACTGTGGAGTCAGTTCATGTGAGATTTATTTTTTCTCACTCCGAATCATAACAGAGGCTCTTTTGGGATCCATAGACTTTGCACATACATTTCAGTCTACTTCAGTTCGAGATTTTTATCAGCAGTAAAAGAATTCATTCTAATGGCGTTCAATGAACAGTAAATATAATTGTTAGAGGGGATACGAGCAGAGAGAGCAAGTGAGACAGAAACGAGGCTAAAACTGTAGCAGTTCAGGGCAGACCGAACAGTGTCGGAGAAAGATATGTGTGAACTGGAGGAATCTATCTATATAGGAAATATGGGGGAGATTTTAACCGGTGGAAACAGGGAAGGTGGGTGGTTAAAATGCCCCAGGTTACTTACCTGCTGAAACGTCACCTGCCCAAAGCCGGCGGGGTCCTAATTAACATATGCTATTCGAAGGAATAATAATTTCAGCACAGGCTTCTGTAAGTAAGAAGCAGATGGAGCATTTATGGAGATGAGCTAATGCAGGGCATTCTGGATACGTCCAGCTTCCCATACCTTTGCCTGAATCAATCAGAACAGAAAGAGACCTGCCCATTATGCAGTAGAATAAGCCAATTTTTACAGGTTGGAGCTCATTCAGTGCATAGTTACACCTTAGCAACTGGCTCAGCATTATCACAGGCTCATTCTGATTGGCTCCTCAGTTGTGTCTTAGCTGTAAGACTCATAGAAAACTCACTGGGGTTAACTGTTGTCTTCACTGCCAGGGCTGTAATCTGGCGGAACGCATCACCCAGCCGTTGTAGAGCCTGCCTTCCTGCTTGGTTTCCCACCTTTCACCCTCCATAAACTTCAGCTCATCCAAATCTCTGCTGCCCGTATTCTAACCAGCACCAAATCCCATTCACCCATCATCCCTGTGCTCGCTGAACTACATTGGCTTCCAGTCAAGCAACGCCTCAAATTTAAAATTCTTATCCTTTTGTTCAAATCCCTCCATGGCCTCATCCCCTCCCTATCTCTGTAACTCCTTCCAGCCCTACAACCCTCCAAGAACACCACGCTCCTCCAATTCTGGCCTCTTGCGCATCCCCGATTTCCATCGCCCCACCATTGGCGGCCATGCCTTCAGCTGCCTAGCCCCTAAATTCTGGAATTCCATCCCTACACCTCTCTGCCTCTCTACCTCTCTCTCCTTTAAGATGCTCCTTAAAACCTACCTTTTTGACCAAGCTTTTGGTCACCTGTCCTAATGTCTCTTTACGTGGCTCAGTGTCAAACCTTGTCTGATCACGCTCCTGTGAAGCGCCTTGGGATGTTTTACCACATTAAAGGCGCTATATAAATGCAAGTTGTTGTTGCCCAACTCTCGTTTTATTAACGGGCGGGTGATCCGCCCTGTCAGATTGTGGTGAAGAAAAAAATTTAACTCAGAGAGTGAAGCTGTAAGGACCTGCCAGAGCTAAAGTGTGCTAAAAAGGCTTTAAAAATGAACTCTTAGTTCATACACAATCAGTGCGCTAGGTACAAATTAGACCAGTTACAAGGATTTTTTTCGTTGGGTGTCAACCATCCTTGGCGCCTCTCCAAGATGGTCATTTTTTATGAGTGAGACTAGACACCATAGGGTAAAATTTCAACTTGCTGGCAAGGCGTAAAACTGGATTGGCCGCCTATTATGGAAACTGTCCGATTTTCTTTTCAACATTAATGATAATCGGACGGTTTCTGAACGGGTGGCCGGTCTGTAATGCCAGTTTTGCGCCCGGGGCGGCAAGCTAAAAATCTACCTCTGTGAGTTGGCGAGCTATTTGACCATGGGGCCACCGTGGTTGAGCTCAGTCCTGTCCTCACCCACTGTCTGTTCACACATGCTTTCCAGCAGGAGTCTCTAGACAGTGATCTGGAGTGGGCTGGTCAATGCACCAAACAAAAGGAGCGAAAGGAACTGCCTTTTAACACATTTTTGATGGGCAGAAAGAAAATGAACCCTTATAGAGAGAGACAGAGACTGCCAGAAACAGACAAAAATAGACACAATGACAGTGATGGAGCAAGGCAGAGAGCAGTAAGCAGTAAGGCAGACAAAAAGAGAGTGAAAGGCAGGCAGATGGGCAGCAAGTAAGATGGATAACACATAGACTAAAACAGATGGGCTCTTAGAAAGGGTGTGGGAGACTGAAAACAGATATGGTTATTTTTCTGGCAGCTGATTTTTGAACTGCAATTGGAAGGTCCATAGTTGATGGCCATTACCACCGCTGTAAGTCTCTCAGACCTGCAGCAATATTTGAATTTCTTCCCCTACTTCCAGGCGCAAGGCCGTACCAAGCAGTATTCCTGTGCCGGGGTCCATCCTGAACCCAGGCCCGGTGTACTCTACCCACCTTGTCCCCAGATGCAGGCCATGGGAGGACATTACGCGTGCACTGTGTGCACATCTTCCCTGATCCAAACCTCACTTCCTATGGTATCTGAAGGGAATTACTCCCATGTTTCTCTTCAGGTGACAGCAGCTCTCGAATCACCATGTTTTTTTGCCACCACCATTTTAGTTCCAGAATCTAAGTACTTGGAAAAACTTAAAAGAGATTTAATTTGAGAATAACTACAAGCAGAATTATTATCAAAGATTCAGGTGATCTCATGGAAGTGGATCTTGAGTGATTTATTACCATTATCTCAACCTCATAGTGGGATTATTGATCTTTAAAATCACTCTCATTTTGCTCATACCCTGTAACATGCCTCCACCTGGGGACAAGGTGGGTATAACACACCTGATGTTTGCTCCACCTGACCTCACCTGAACCCGAATGTATTTCTGGGTTCTCTGGCAGCACCTCCCAAACTCACGGTTTTCACCATCTAGAAGGACAAGGGCAGCAGGTGCATGGGAACACCATCACCTTCAAGTTCCTCTCTAAGTCACACACCAACCTGACTTGGACATATATCACATCATCACTGGGCCAAAATCCTGGAACTCCCTACTCAGCAGCACTGTGGGAGCACCTTCACTACACGGACTGCAGAGGTTCAACACCAACTTCTCAAGGCAATCACGAATGGACATTAAATGCCGGCCCTGCCAGTGACGCCTACATCCTGAGAATGAATTAAAAATGTGTCAGCCTGGCTCATTTGGTAGCACTCTTGCCTCTGAGTAAAAAGATGGTGGGCCCAACCCCTACTCCAGGGCCTGATCACATAATCCAGGCTGATGGCCGATGTAGTACGGAGCCACTGCTGCATTGTCAGAGTTTTAGATGAGATATTAAACTGAGAATCTGTCTACATACTCAAAGAAGAGTCAGATGTCCTGGCCAACATTCCTTCCTCAAATCCACACCCCCAAAAACAGATTAACTGGCCATTCACCTCTTTGCTACTTGTGGGATCTTGCTGTGTGCAAAATGGCTGCTGCATTGGCCTACATAACCACAGTTATTGCACTTCAATATAATTCATTGTGAAGTCTTTTGGGAAGTTTGTGAGAGATATGATAAGATCCTATATAAATACAAGTCTTTCTTAATGCAGTCAGTATATATTATGACTAACGCAAACAATTGATACCATCACATTTAAAAACTAAGGAAACAAAACAGACTGGCCCAATCTATTTTATTTTTTCCTCTAGTTTTGAAATAAAAGTTTTAGATAAAGGTCTGAGACAGGGAGGCACAGCTGTAACTTTCAGTTCTCCTCAGGCGTTTACGCCAACGTACGCGCTTAAACGGGAAAACACAAAGGAAGGGACAAAGAAAAGGCTCACTGATCTAAACGTGTTCTTTCACTTCAAAGCAGCAATGAGAAAAGTTGTATTAAGCCGTCACAACATAATCCCGGGGGAATGACATGTTTGCTTAACATATGACAGAGGCTGGCACTGTGCTTCTGTTCAGCCCGCACTTTGATTTATAGGTTTATGAACTTGGTCAGAAGAATGGAACATAAAAGAGAAGAGAAGGATTTCAACATCGCAATCCAGCGGAGAGAAAACGCTGACTGGCTGATGTCATTGGACCGAATAAAAATGTTCAATAATCCTCACGAAGGCAGCAACATTCTGTGCACTTGTTTGCAGTTAACCTCTGTCTACCTGGAGTTTGGCCAGTAACTTTACAAACTTATAAAAAGAAAGAACTTACATTTATATGGTGCCTTTCACGACCTCAGGATGTCCCAAAGGGGCCGATTTTCAGATGGCCAAGCGGGTGCGTTGGGGGCGGGGGTGGAATCCCAGAGCGGGTTCGGAGCCCGGCTCTCCAACCCGCTCACTTCTGGGTTCCCCAGTGATGTGTCCCACATGCGGGACTCCCACCGGCAATTAAAGCCGGCAGGATGCTACTTTACATAGTTATTTGGATACTCGAGGTATTTGACAGACCTCATTGAGTGGAGATTTTGGCAGGGGTGCAATTTAGAAGGATCCTCAGCGTGTTTCCCGTGCTGTGGGAAACACTCCCTGTTGGAGGAGAGGTGTTTCAGTCAGCAGCCAGTGGGAGATGCAAAGAATTATTTGACAGGTGGGGGGAAAACCTCATTTATTGCAGCAGGGCACTCTGTCGCTTCAGACAAAGTTTTGGCTGCAACACCTTTGTCTCTCCTCTCAAAATTCTTAATTTATACCCTAAACTCTGCTGTGCAAACACATTTACCTACTTTGCAAACCTCCTCAAACTCACACCGTCAGGATGGGGGGGGCGCCATATCTGCATTCATCACTTCATCCGAGGACGAGCAACATCACCAGCCTCACCAGGCATGCCGACCACCTCCACCATGTGGAGCTCCACAACACAGTGCTGCGTCACAGGCACCTGCACAAAATAGTTTTTTTTATTCGTTCATGGGATGTGGCCGTCGCTGGCAAGGCCGGCATTTATTGCCCATCCCTAATTGCCCTTGAGAAGGTGGTGGTGAGCCTCCTTCTTGAACCGCTGCAGTCCGTGTGGTGACGGTTCTCCCACAGTGCTGTTAGGAAGGGAGTTCCAGGATTTTGTCTCAGCAACGATGAAGGAACGGCGATATATTTCCAAGTCGGGATGGTGTGTGACTTGGAGGGGAACGTGCAGGTGGTGTTGTTCCCATGTGCCTGCTGCCCTTGTCCTTCTAGGTGGTAGACGTCGCTGGTTTGGGAGGTGTTGTTGAAGAAGCCTTGGTGAGTTGCTGCAGTGCATCCTGTGGATGGTACACACTGCAGCCAAGGTCCACCGGTGGTGAAGGGAGTGAATGTTTAGGGTGGTAGATGGGGTGCCAATCAAGCGGGCTGCTTTGTTCTGGATGGGGTCGCGCTTCTTGAGTGTTGTTGGAGCTGCACTCATCTAGGCATGTGGAGAGTATTCCATCACACTGCTGACCTGTGCCTTGTAGATGGTGGAAAGGCTTTGGGGAGTCAGGAGGTGAGTCACTTGCCGCAGCATACCCAGCCTCTGACCTGCTCTTGTAGCCACAGTATTTATGTGGCTGGTCCAGTTAAGTTTCTGGTCAATACTGACCCCCAGGATGTTGATGGTGGGGGATTCAGCAATGGTAATGCCATTCAATGTCAAGGGGAGATGGTTAGACTCTCTCTTGTTGGAGATGGTCATTGCCTGGCACTTGTCTGGCACGAATGTTACTTGCCACTTATCAGCCCAATCCTGGATGTTGTCCAGGTCTTGCTGCATGCGGGCACGGGCTGCTTCATTATCTGAGGGTTTGCGAATAGTCGTGCAACTACACATACAACCACTGTAGGGTGACCCAATGGCTGGCATCATGTGTGGCCGTTCATGGTGAACCTCATGAAAGGGACTTATTGCACAAGCCAGTCAAGAATGGCCAAGACATGGCAGTAGTGGTGAAAATAATAATATTTAATGTGCCACCAACAAAAATCAAATATAAATAAAAAACACGACAAACCGTCAAACATCCTTGTGCATCTCCTTTGTGCTCACAAAACCTTCGCCTTATGCTTACGAGTACTCCTACGTGGTGCTTCCCCTGTGGCTGCAATAGAGGTAGTGGCAAGTTGCTCTTGTTCATGCCCTGACCGATTAGATGCTTTGGACCTACTCCCTCTGGGTTTCGGGACCTGTGAGGGCCCCTCCAAAGACTGCTCCACCTGCACCTGTGCAGGGGCAGAGTCGGTCACCTGGAGAGGAGGCAGCATTGTGGGTACTGGTTGAGAGGGGGGCAACGGGTGAGAGGTGGGAGCGCTTTGAGTGGCGTCCCCACTTCCATGTCCCCTTTCGCCATCATCCCTCTCCTGGGCCAGGCCCACATCACTCCTACCACCCTGCTGGACGACAGTTTGGATGACATGTGTGAAGCCTTGTAAGGCTAGTGCCAGAATACCTGCCTGCCTGGTTAAGGCGGCAGAAAATTGCTCTCCCTGAGTCCGAAGGGCCGTTGTCAGGGTCTCAATGGACTCATTGGTGAGCCATGCTTGAAGCTCCATGGAGGCTAGCCTTCCCTCCATCGCAGACATTCCCGCACTTACCCGCGACAATATCTCAGAGATGCCCTCACGTCCTTGTGACAGTATCTCAGAGATTCCCTCCCGTACCTGTGCCACCATTCCACTCATGCAGGAGTTGGACTCCTCCATCCTCTGCGCGATTGTGGTGAGTGCAAGTGGCACCTGTTCCAGCACCTCGCAAATGTGCTGCTGCCCATTGATCATTCTCCTTTTAAAGGATGGCCCCCAGGGTTCAGCTGAGCAGAGCCTGGAGAAGAATGCTCCCACTGACGCGGACTCTCCACAGCTGCCCCTGCCACCAGTGTCTGCTCATGCTCACGTGTGTGGTGACTCACCATGTGCGACCCCAACTAACTAAGGACGGGGACCCACCAAGATGTGTGTATCTGCGCTGGTTGATGGCTCGCTCAGATGTAATGGTGCCCCCTCAGAGGCCGGCAGATCCTCTGAGGAATCGCCCTCCGCCATCACGGCGGTCGCTGAAGGCCCTGTAAGAGAACAGAAGGCAATGTTAAGCATGATGACAGATGTTGAGGTGCTGAAGATGGCAAGGCATGTTAACATCATTTGCTGTTGTGAGTGCTGAATGTTAAAGTTCTGTCACCAGCCGTTTGTCGGGTGCCAGTCTCAGCGTCCCCGACGGACAGGCACTCGAGTTTGCAGCTTAGTTCAAGAGCCTCCTGCTCCACATCTGTGAGGACGACCTGATGTTGCGGCCCCCCTCTGGTCTTCGCCCTCTCCCGTGCATTCTGGGTTCTCTTTTCCTATAAGGGGAGAAAGTAGAGAGGCGTGAGTTAGGGATGGTGACGTGGCCAACCGCTGAATGCATTGGTTTGGGTGAGGCTGACTGTGAAAGAGATGCATTAGAGGTTGAGTATGAGACAGAACCATGACATTGTATGAGGATTGGGTTGAGTGGTACTGGTGGGATGATTACTGGGGAAGTGAGGAAGTGCAGGTAAGTTGAGGATGAAGTTTGAATGGGTGTGAGGAGTGATGGAATAGAGTAGTGTTGTCAGTGCAGAAGGAGTTGTGGGGTGGGGGCGGTGATGTGGAAGACGGAGTGTAGGAGAATGAGTAAGTGTGCTCACTTTGGTTACCTTGTTAGGTCATTGAAGCGCTTCCTGCACTGGATCCATGTGCGGGAGATGTTGCTGCTGCTGGTGACCTCTTCTGCCACCTCGAGCCAGGCCTTCTTGCTGGCAGAGACAGGCCACTTCCTCCCGTCCGCTGGGTAGAAAATATCCCTCCTCCTCCTCACCCCATCCAGTAGGAGCTGGAGTGAGGCATCGGTAAATCTGGGAGTCTTTCCCCTGTTCTGCTCCATTCTGTACTTTTGGTTGTTGGCTGTAAAAGTAACGGGAAACCCGGGAGCCACGGTAAGTGGCTTCAATTTACCCGCGATCGTGTAGGAAACGGACAGATTTACCGGGCAGGTCACCCATGCGCCCAGTCGCCCCCCCTCGCTGCCATCCCTCCTCCCTGGTAATATCGGGGCCAAAGTGTTTTACAGCCAATTAAGTACTTTTGAAGTGTAGTTACTGTTGTAATGTAGGAAACATGGCAGCCAATTTGCCCACAGCAAAGGTCCCACAAACAGCAACATGATAATGACCAGATAATCTGTTTTAATGATATTGATTGAGGGATAAATATTGGCCAGGACATCAGGGAGAACTCCCCTGCTCTTCTTCAAAATAGTGCTATGGGATCTTTTACATCCACCTGAGAGGGCAGATGTTCAGTTTAACATCTGATCTGAAAGACAGACCTCCACCAGTGCAGCACTCCCTCAGAACTGGACTGGAGCATCAGCCTAGATTTTGTGCTTAAGTCTCTAGAGTGGGACTTGAACCCATGGCCTTCATGACTCAGAGGCAAGGCATGCTACCCACTGAGCCACAGCTGACAGCATAATTTAAGTATCTAAAATAACATTTCATATACTGATGGTCTTCTCATCCTCAGTCAAGGGCCACAATCCTAAGCAGCAACATGCTTGAGATTACTCGTTACACAATACAGCCAGGGGGTCACTTGCAGCCCACTTTCCCCATACCCATTTCCCCCACTGCTCTCTGTGCACAGCCTGTCAGCTTTGGGATGTTGCTGGAGCTCGAATTCAGGGGACTAGTGGCTGTCTGATAAAATAAAAAAGTTACCTTTAAAAAGTAATATGTAGATGGAGCTGCTTCCTGATAGGCAGTGAGAGCAATCATTGAGCAATTTACTGCTCAGGTTTATTGTCCCTGGCAAAACATTGCTGAATAACTCTGCTCTCGCATAATACAAATGCAGACTGCCCTCTGAAGTGGCCTAGCAAGCCATTTCGTTGTAGCAAACCGTTTGCAGCGATTCAAGAAGGCTCACTGCCACCTTCTCAGGGCAAATGGGAACGGGCAATAAATGTTGAACTTGCCAGCACCGCCCACATCCCAAAAATGAATAAGAAAAAAAAGACCTCAATTACACTGTCATACCTTATGTCCAGAGATGTCACTTCTACATTATGTTTTTGTACAGATTCTACCTGACCTGCAGAAGTAATGGGCATGATGGGCTAAATGGCCTTTTGTCATTTTTATGTCTTTTATATGTAATGGGCATGGGGAGGCAGGATATACACATTCACTGTTTAATTCCTGCTCAGTAATCAAGCTAATAGCACAATGTGAGTCTGTTGCAATGTTAATGATGAGACTTTTTTAAGCGATTTAAAATTGTAATCTTTTAACCAATACTGTGGGTAAAAGAATGTTATCTTCGAAACTCTTCAAAAACAGCTAAGGATAAAGCTGGTTGTGGTCTCTTGTTCTGTTGACATCTTCGATAGCACTAATCCATTGCTGATGTAATAGTAACAGTTGATGCTAAACCTTTATGGTGATTGGATTGACTTACTACCCTCCTCCACAGAACAACAATGTGCCTTTAGATCTGAGATCCTTCTGCCTTTATAATTTATACGCATATTCACTCCATGTCATAATGTTGAAATATGCAATAACTCAATCATCAACCGTCTTCAAAACAGTGTAACTAATGGTGAAGTAATAGGAAGGGGGCTGGGATGTAGGTCTGGAGGAGGTTACAGAGGTAGAGTGGGATGAAGCCATGGACTTGTAAATGAGGATGATGATTTTAAATTCAATTCACTGAGGGACAGGGAGCAACTGGAGGTTGCAAATGGACAGGAGTGTCAGGGGAATGGGACATATTGGGGGGAGGGGGCAGGGGGGGAAAGGATGCAGGTAGTGGAGTTTTGAATGAGTTGGAGTTTGTATGGAGCGAGGAGTTTAGGAGGTTGGAGAAGTTGAATCTGGAGATGAAAAGAGCACAGATAATGGTTTCAGTGCTGGTGGGGGCAAGGTAAGCGCAGAGGTGGGCAATATTGCGAAGTATGAAAAGAAACTTGAAAGGGATATCAAAATCAACACTTTTTTTTACAAATATAATAGGAAAAAGAGGGTTGTCAAGAGCAATGTGGGCCCCCTAAAAACTGATAATGGTGATATTGTAAATGAAAATAAGGAAATGGCAGACATGTCAAATAATTACTTTGCATCGGTATTCACAGTAGAGGAAGAGGATAGCATGGCGGACACCCCAAGGAAACTAATTTTGAATCAGGGATGGGGACTCACCATAATTAACATAAGCAGTTTAAAAGTGATGAAGAAAATAATGGCACTAAAGAGTGATAAATCCCCAGAACCAGATGGTTTCCATCCCAGGGTTTTAAAGGAAGTTGATGAGAATATTGCGGATGCCCTAATTATAATCTTCCAAAGTTCTCTCGATTCAGGAACTGTCCCTTTCAGATTGGAAAATTCCACATGTCACTCAGCTATTTAAGAAAGGTGAGAGAGTGAAACCAGGGAATTATAGACCAGTTAGCCTAACATCTGTTGTCAGGAAATTACAAGAGTCTATAATTAAGGATAGATTGACTGAACACCTTAAAAATTTTCAACTAATCAAAGAGAGCCAGCATGGATTTGTAAAGTGTAAGTCATGCCTGACAAACCTGATTGAATTTTTTGAAGAGGTGACTAAAGTAGTGGATAGGGGAATGTCTATGGATGTTGTTTACATGGACTTCCAGAAGGCATTCGATAAAGTCTTTCATCAGAGACTGTTAGCTAAAGTTGAAGCTCATGGAATTGAGGGCAACTTATTGACCTGGTTAGGAAATTGGCTAAGCGGCAGGAGAAACAGAGTAGGGTTAATGGGCAGGTACTCAAATTGGCAGGATGTGAATAGTGGTGTCCCACAGGGATGAGTGTTGGGGCCTCAACTATTCGTTGTATTTATTAATGACTTAGATGATGGGATAGAGAGCCACAAATCCAAGCTTGCTGATGACATAAAGATAGGCAGCATTGTAAGCAGTGTAGATGGCAGCATAAAATTACAGAGAGATATTAATAGATTAAATGAATGGGCAAAACTGTAGCAAATGGATTTCAATGTAGGCAAGTGTAAGGTCATCCACTTTGGACTTAAAAAAGATAAATCAGAGTATTTTCTAAATGGTGAAAAGCTCGAAACATTGGAGGTCCAAAGAGACTTAGGGGTCCATGTACATAGATCATTAAAATGTCATGGACAGGTACAGAAAATAATCAAAAAGGCTAATGGAATGCTGGTGTTTATATCTAGAGGTCTAGAATACAAGGGGTAGAAGTTATGCTACAGCTACACAAAGCCCTGGTTAGACCACACCTGGAGTACTGTGTTCTGTTCTGGGCACCGCACCTAAGGAAGGATATATTGGCCATGGAGGAAGTGCAGCGTGGATTTACTAGAATGATACCTGGACTCCAAGGGTTAAATTATGAGAAGCAATTATACAAACTAGGTAATGATTAAGGGGTGAAGTTTTCAAGATATTAAGGGGAACTAATAGGGTAGATAGAGAGAAATTATTTCCGCTGGTTGGGGAGTCTAGGACTAGGGGACATAGCCTAAAAATTAAAGCCAGGACTTTCAGGAGTGAAGTTAGAAAACACTTCTATGCGCAAAAGGTGGTAGAAGTTTGGAACTCTCTTCCTCAAATAGCAGTTGATGCTAGCTCAATTGTTAATTTTAAATCCAAGATTGAGAGATTTTTGTTAACCAAAGGTATTAAGGGATATGGAGTTAGGTCACAGATCAGCCATGATCTCATTGAATGGCGGAACAGGCTCGAAGGACTAAATGGCCTACTCCTGTTCCTATGTTCCTGGGTGGAAGTAAGCAGGACGTGCAATGACAGAATACAGAATTTGAAGATCAGCTTAATGTTGATCAGGAGACCGAGATTGGACATCACCTGGTTCAGCCTGGGTGAGCAGTTGAGGGGGTTGATGGAGTTGGGGCCAAATGTATGGAGTTTTTGAAAATGTTAAACTTCCATTTAAAACAAATTGAACACCTGATAGTCATGTGTAAACATAAGAGTTTGTTTGGGGCCTATACCCTTAAAAAGAGAGATACCAATGTGCAGTCAGCCCTGTCATAGTGAAAAGTTAGGTGCTGGGCCTAGGGCTGGGAATGTGAAAAAGTCAAGTATCAGCACTCAAGGGGATCGTAAATGTTAAGTTCCTTTTGCAAATGATTGCATTTAGAAAAAAAATATTAGTGAGTTTTGGTTTGTATTTTGCAGAGGGGATAGAATCCTACACCCATGCATGTTATACTTATATTTTTCTTTTAAGTTAATATGTAAGACAAGTATAATGATATACAACAGGGATCCTATTAAGTTCTAAAGTAAGACAAAGTTTAAGGAATGTAACAGGAGAGGTTGCAGGAAGCGGGCTGTGGAAGATGCCTAAGCGGTGGAATTTTCCTGAAATGTGAAGCAGATATTTCATGAAAACTGAGCACTGAGGAGCTATCTGTTTGTGTGAGAGCCTGTGTCCAATAAACGCCTGTACAGTGTGTATTGGGGTTTGCACTCTGTGTTTTTCTTCTTTCCTTCCACCTGTGACAGCACATTCATACTGCTGGTGTCCTCGGCCACCCTCATAGAAATGCTTCAAATCCTCAGACATGTGCAACAGAACAGGTCTGAATCAGCTCGTTGTTAATAACGACCTTTTGATGCCCTACTTTGCCAGTGTTTAAACATTAGCGGTAATTCAATCCTTACTGTGAATAAGCCAACTATTTCAAAATGTTCCAGGACACTACCTCAAAACCTCATGGTTTTTTCCATTAATCAAGATAGTGACTGGTGACTGGACAGCATTGGTTGGAACAATAATGCAATATGCCACAAAGTGGTAGGACATAGCTCCCAGCCCGCAGTGTTCCTCATATCAGATGTGGTACTGAGAAGAGCGCAGGTGTTTCCCCACAGGTAGGAAAGGAAAGTCAGAGGGGGAGTCACCCCAAGGTATTCTGGCATCAGGTTTAATAGCTAGATTTAGAATGGGATTGCCAGAAGCCTTGGAGCAGAGCAGGAAAGCTTATGCAGCATTACATGAGTCTGGCTAACTGATCCTGCAAAATGTCAACTGTTGTCATTTTCACAAAAAAGGTGGCTTTTAATACAAGAGCCTGAAGTGTCACTAGAGGAGGCCCTAATACACTAAAGACCCTGAAAGCCTTTGAGGACATTAACATTCATCATCATGGAGATGGTTGAAGACACTACTCTTCAGGAAATAGGTGGGACGCACACACCTGGGGGCATAAACAAAATTCATAATATCTTCTGATTTAGTGAACAGTATTTCTGTGCTCTCACACTGGCCCCAACAATTGAGGGTAAGAATGAATTGGAGCAGAGGTCTCCATTGGCAACCATAGCACATCACAACATGCAGTGTCATGACTCACCTTTATAATAATCACCATTTACAGTGAGTGAGTGGTATGAGGAACTATTGGTTATTGCATTGCAGAGTGGTGAGAGACTTCATGACCTTAACAAGCTTTTTATTGTCTTTCCACTTTCATTATTTATATCTCAGAATTTAATAGTTGGGGGTAATCATCTGCAGAAGAGAATAATTCTATTCAAAGAACATTAAAAAAAAATCAGCATTCCTCCTTAGTTTACATAATGGATAAGTGGAGCATTCAAAGGAGCATGGGCCGGAGCTAATGATACAGAACTATAGCACCAATTTTCTGATCAGTGCTCTCTGCTCATGGCTCCTCATTGGGAGTGTGGAATAATTCATTTACCTGATGAACCCATAGGAGAGATCTTCCTGGGTTGAGTATTAGAAAATCAGGCAGGTTGGAGCACACGGTGGTAAAGGAATCCGCTGGATTTTCCAATATTTGCTGTATCCTGGCAATCCAGGCCACAGACCCAGGAAAATCTCCCCTCATTAGTCTTATGCTATCAATATTAATTGGAGGATGTTGTCTGGAGTTGCTAATGTAACAAAACCACTCTATCAAAATGCCAGTGCACCCTGATTGTGCACAATCCAAAAACAAAGAGTGGCCAACATTCACAATTTGGCTAATGATTTGTTGATTTTGTACTATTCTCTCTTCCTTCTCACAATAAATTGAGAGTGTTGGCATGGCTATAAACAGACACCTCAGTATTTTCTTTCTCCTCAGTTTAATCTTTACTCACAAATTGCGACTAAGGCCTTTTAACGGTGCTTTACATCGTGGAGATCGGCACCTATAGGACAGGAACAAAAGGGTAGATTAAAAATTCTTTAAGGATGTCAAAAGCCATCTCAAATTCTGTCTGGGGCAAAAATGCGGATGGCACAATTAACTTGCAGGCAGCAATCTGGGTCTGTGGGCTAGTGATGGAGGAGCACAGCACTCATCCTCTGTCTGACGGCTGGTAAATTGGAGGTGTTGCGCTGTGAGGTGGGTCCGAGAAGGTTTGCCACGCCTTCCATTCCAGGGCATCCACCTTGGAGAAGAAGAATATGCCTGATAGGAAATGTCAGCCAGGTTCAGTGCTGCATGGAATACCCACGAGACATGAGAACAAACTTGGAGAAAACTTTATGGAAGCTGACAATGTAAACCTACCCAACGGTTCCACTTATCAGGTACATGGCCCATGTATGCATGCCACAAAGCATTGTGAGCAACCTGTAGTACATTTATTGCTGACCTACTCTAAGCTCTTACAGCTCTTTCATTGCTGACCATGCATACCCATCAGGCAGACAAACCAGCTGTAACTTACAGTTGAAAGCTTTGGTATACTCACATCTTCAAAGGACTTCACACATAAAAGAACTGTAGCTGCATGATGCACAATCAGCTGGTGACACCCACAAGGAGCCTGGTACAGGTCTATCACTGTGCTTGTGCTCCCTCATATTATAACACATCAAGACTACTGTTCTTCTTGCATGTTAAGATGGCATTTAATACAAGGGAACAGAACCAAATTGGAGGAAGGTTCCAAAATTACATACCCTTGACTCCTTTGAAGAAGGCCACCCTGGTCAATCTTACCTATAATAGCATTGACAAAGTAGGAGATGGTGAAGCTACATGCATCTTCAAGCTATGGGCAATTACTATGTTGTCTACCCCTCTTCTCATTCACTCCCTTACAGGTATACAAATAAACAACAAATAGTACCCTGTATTGCAAGCTCTGTCAAAAGGTGTCTCTGGTAGACTATATTGTAACATTTGTCTCTTTTCTGTCATCGTCGGCCTGGAGCAGTAGCCTGCCACTTGGGCCAGGACTAGACAGCTCCTCTCACCAACCTTTGCTGGTACCAATACAGCTACATACATGCTAGAAGATGTAGTTAGTGAGCTTTAAAGAGATAGCTTGCAGGTGAATCGCAGAATACAGGAGAGGACCATGGTGGTGCCACAGGAGGAGTGGCAACCTGCTGGTGGTCATCAAGGACCTCCTGGGGAGATACAGTAATGCAGTGACATTGGACAGCTCTGACACACTACTGTTGTTAGTCAGCAGGAAAGGAGATGAAACAGCTAGCTATGTTGTTTCATACATCTGTGGGTGGCACATTAGCTGATAGTACAGATAATGTTTGTGCTACACCGGGAGGAGGCAGAGCTGAAAAAGTTTCTTTCATTAATAACCTTGTCTGCCAGTAATGGTGCCAACCCTATGGTGCAGGCTGGCGGCAGGTGTACTTGCTGCAGGTGTCACAACCTGTCACTGCCTCCCTGGGTATTCTTAGCCTACACAGACACTGTTCCTCAGGCAAGTCTACCTCTGCCTGTAATGGCGGTTATGGAGGGTAATGGCAGCAGCTGCAGCCCTACTCTTACCTGCCTGCCATCCCTCTGTTCCTCCTCATCTACTTCTTCCTCCAGAAAACATAAAATATAGTGGGATTTGCATTGGGGAACCCATTGTCTGCATTTGTTGGAGTAAAAATAAGGTAGGCCACAACCTGTAGCAAAAAGCTTTCTGAGCAATTAAGTGAGCCAAAAATATGGGAAAAAAGGACAAATCCAATTACAAAACGTCCTTCAAAGCCATTAGTTGGACTTCCGCTGGCCTTTTAAATCTTCAATTCTGCAATGAACAACTGCAGTGCTAAATGTCAGTGCGGCTCAGTGGTAGCACTTTGCCTCTGAGTCAGAAGGTTGTGGGTTCTAAGCTTTATCATAATCTAGGCTTCAATGCAATAATGAGGGAATGCTGAATTGTTGGAGGGGTTGTCTTTAAGATTAGATGTTAAACTGAGGCCCGGTCTAGATGCAAAAGATCACATGGCACTTTTTATCAAGGAACAGCAGGGAGTTCTCCTAGTGTCAAACCACAGCCAACACCACCAAAACAGATTAACTGCTCATTTATCTGGTTTGTTATTTGTGGGATCTTTCTGTGTGCAATTTGGCTGCCATGTTTGCCTACATAACAAGAGTGACTACACTTCAAAAAGTAATTTATTGGCTGTAAAGCACTTGGGACTTCCTGTGGATGTGACAGGCGCTATATAAATGCAAGATTGATCTTTCTTTCTTAGCTGTATCTAAGAAGCTGCACTGTGTCAAACTTGCCCTCAGTTTAATCTCTGTGTACTTTTTTTGTCCTCTTTGGGTCTCTTTTCTATTAATGTTAGTAAGGCATTTTTTCTGCTTTGCTAGTTTCTTTCACTTTTTTTTCCTGCAATTTCTTTGGCCCTGTGACTCACGTATAGATTCCAGTCTGTACATAATGGATGGTATTCATTAAGCACCTGTGCATGAAGCTCTGGTAACCTCAGCCCCCTCATCCTCTAAAGCTGCATTGCACGCGGGTTGTTTCTCTAATCAGCACTGCTTGTCTCCAGATTCTTTTGAGTTTTTTTTCTGATCTGTTTTTGAATTTCAGCTCAGGTTACCCATAATGTCCTAACTTAGTCAAAGATCTCCTTTGCCAGCTTATTCCACTGTAGCCTGTAGTTATTTTTCCAGCTGTTAAACCTGGGAATTCCTATCCCACATTTCAGGCTCAAGTGGTATTTCTGCTTCTTTCACCTGGAAATTATGCAGTGCCATATTTGGGTGCAGAACTTCACAGGTTCATATCAAATTTCTCTGCCGGGGCATTAATCCATTCATCCAAAAATAGTGGTTATGTTACTAGAGTAGCTACCTAGAGGTTGTGAGTTCAAGTCCCACCACGATGGCAAGTTGTAAATATGAATTCAATAAATCTGGTAATTTGCCACCTGGCACCAGAAGGAAAATAACCGTGAAAGTTGCCAGATTGTCATAACTACCCATTGGTTCACTAATGTCCTTTTAGGGAAGGGAGCCTGCCTTTCCCACCTGGTCTTGCCCACATGTGACTCCAGCCCCACATTATATGGTTAACATTTAATGTCTTCTGAACTGGCCTACCAAGCCACTCAGTGAGGGCAACTAAGGAAGGGCAATAAATGCAACCTTGCCAGCAACGGCCACATCCTGAGACCAAAAACATAATCTTAAAATAGTGGACACAGGAATTTGATACGAATGTGATAAACATTCATATAATATTGTTCAGTATAACTTCCAAGGTAACCAACCACAAACGTGGTTCATACTTCAGTTCTGCTTAACACTTTTCTTTGATTCCTGTCAAAATGTCAAAAGCTCATTTAAATTCTGAAATGGAAGCCAGTTCTGATCAAATGTCCCATTCAAAATGGAAGTCAGCTCTGCTCAAGGGTCTGACCTGAAATGGAAGCCCTTTCTGGTGAAATGTTAATCTTTCTTTCTCTTTCAGACGCTGAATGACTCTGCACACTTTCAACATGTTCTGTTTTTATTTCAGATTTCCAGAATTCAGGGCTTTCTTCTCACCTCCTTTACTTTCCATTAGATTTCTCTTATATGAGTTGTCTAGGTATTGCTACGTACTGAATGAGAGAATATTAATCGCTGCCTGAATCACCAGGTTAGAACCACTTGGTTAGGTGACTTCATCTATTTAGGAGGCCGCTAGAGGCTGCATTTCTTGTTCTTTTGACAGAACAGGCCTGCACATTGAATAATTTCATCCCATATACACATTTTCATTCTTTACTTCTTTCCAGTTAGTGGCTTGCCATTTGTGAACTGAAATTAGGGGAGCCGTTTAATCCCTTCAGTTACTGCAGTCTGATGGAAATATCTTGAATTCTACATGTTCTTCCCTTTATAGACATAACTTCTGACATCCAGCCTTGCAGAAATGGTACTGCACTGTCAGGATACAGGTTGCCAGAGATTTATATCTAGATGTATTTTCTCCATTTTCGTAGGTAGCAACAGATTATGAATTCTAACTGTGGATTTTTTATTTAGCTGTTAGCTCCTCTTTTGTGATACTAACTTTAGGGCTAAAATACTTTTCTAAGTTTTCTTAAATAATCAGGTTTGATACTTAATTCAGGCTGTGTCTGTTGTCACCCCCCCCATGTCTGATAATATTGGTATAAATGGGAATCATTACCTCAACCATTTGCCCCTTTCATCTCATCACACAGCCTCTGCTAATCCTGTTGTGTTGGAGGGTTTCCTGCAGAGAACATTCAATTCACATTAGTTTCATTAGGTGGAGCTCTGTACCATTCTCTACTGGTGCATCTGTTTGCGACTCACTTTTCAGAGCTCTTCACTCTGTTCCTGGGGGACGATTAGTTCAATTTGACAGAGAAGAATTCAACCAGTTTTGCAGGATGTTTACGGTTAGATCAAAATTCCTTTAAACTGCAAATTTGCTAATCTATACCTCATTCCATTTGATCACCCAGCAATTCAATCTTAAAAAATAGTTACACACACACACACACACAAATAGTCACACTTCTGCAATAAACAGAAAATTTATATTTTAAAGTTAAATTTATCAGAGAACTTGTTTCATTTACTGCTATGTATTTAAAAAACTGGATAATCTGGAAATATCAGCTGGCTGGATCCAGTTTCTGTATTAAACTACTCTGCTTTGATCAGGAGTTCTGTACAATGTGAATGTTTGGGAAGTGGTTTTCAATGGGAGTTAATGGGAAGTAGTTTGGCACATTGGAATTCTACACTTCGATCAAAATTCTCTTTGGGTCAGGTATACTTTTATCTGGAGTTAATTATATAACAAGTTCCATTATTGCAGGCCTCTTGTTGTAACAGACATTTCCCCTCTTCCACCTTAGGGATTGTTCATGGCCGATGGAGCAGTCTAGACTTTGATGGGTTTTGCTTCTGATGCAGGGCAATGTTTTTTCAGCCTTCTCAATGTGATGGAAATTTCAACTTACACTTCAGAAAGGATCACTTTAGTCATTTATTTTCATCATCCGTAAGAAGTTTAGTTTTCGCCTCATCCATATCTTTCACTTCCATTCCCCTTGTGTTTCCACTTTCATAGGTGTTGGTTCTGCTTCTACCAGGAGTCTCCCCCTTAAATTTTATTTGACATGCTTATCCTTACTCCTACCAGCAATGTTATCATTTTCTTGATGGTGCACCTTGTTTCAATCTTATCTGGAAAGTTTGTACCTTCGCCCTGAGAAAATATTCCAGGTCTCTTTTCCTTGAATTGTTAACCTTGTCCTGCCACATTTGCCAAGATCAATCACTTCTCCAACTTAGTTCTTTAGTTAGCTTATAATGGTTATGAACATCACCTAGGCACTTTATTGTAAACAGCTTTCAAGCAGTTAGAATTATGAGAAAGTAAATGCTGCTTTCTTCAGGATGCCAAGATTGTTAGGAGCCTTTGCCTTGTAATCACTTTCTCAAACATTATATATTGCAAATTATATATGCAACTTTTGCTAGTTGAAATATTTTCCTAAGTTGACCTAGGCAATAGTTCTTGCAGTATGTAAAGGGTATGGTTCCCATTATATGGTGTAATTAGGTCTGTGTTCTCTAGTGTTGTCCTGAGGGGAGTCTGAATGTTTTATTTCTCAAGGTGCAGGAAGTAGACTATTTCAGACCATCCAGATTTGCTGCATTGAGCCTCCCCCCCACCCCACCTCCCCTCCCATTGAGCCAAATGAAGTAAACACATCATGTACAAACCCCAACCGCCTCTGTTGAAAGGGATCTGCTGAAAGGCCTACCTTCTCAGACATGTCCAGACAGGAGCTCCACCAACTCCTCACAGTCCCTCTGGTGACACCAATAGCGCTGTTATCTTCACTGAGTGTACCTCATTGTACCTCCCTATGAAATAGGTGATTGAGTGCAGCTAAAATGTTTAATTGGGGAAGACTCCTCCTGCTATTGTTTCTGTTGGTCCTGAGGGGTGCCATCAACTGAACTTCTGGTCCAATCACCTGTGAAGACAGCACATGGGGCAAATGATAGTGCATTATTATTACTGTGCAATGCTTGTGAACGTCTTTCTTTACTGCCTGGATGCTGTGATATTTGTCACAGATATACTACGCTAACTATCAGCATTTTGGAGCCCAGTCTGTGTATCAGCCTCTCCACAAGACCTGCTGACATTGGCACTGGTCTCGACTGCTGTATACTGTAGGTGGGAACTCTCACGAGGACAGGAGTCAGGAGATTAATGTCTTCTCCACATATCCCTTCCTTCTTCATTTCCTGAGACTCACTTACCTTTATTTGACAGTCAGTACTTAAAAATACAGATGCACAATAACGGGCAGGTGGAGTTCCCTGATTTGTTGAAGTTGCCTCTGTGGACCATTTGCACATTAATTTCAAGTATCCAGTCATATTTGGGTTATGATGTGAAGGTAACAGAATGCTCACATTACAAGTAGGTTGATGCACAATCCATGTCTGTTCTGTTATGTTTTCTCTACACGTGACCATGATATTTGTACTTTTGGGCAGACCATTAATCTTCTCACTGAGTTCAATCCTGGTCCAGGGAATTATGGACAGAGTGTTGAGCCTATCTGCAGTTTCATTTCATGCACCTTGTCAGAGGGTGATTTGTATACTAGTTAAATGGCTGTTAAACCATTTGAGAAGTGTGAAACTGGGATTATTACTACTATTTTGGGATTGACCAGATATCCAACATTAACACCAAAGTAATAAAAGATTGCTCCCAGTGGAAAACATCGATCAATTTCACCTGAAATCTATCCAAAAAATAGAAACAAAAGGGAAAACATACCCCTTTAATTTAGGAACAGGAGTAGGCCATTCAGCCCCTTGAGCCTGTTCTGCCATTCTGTATCTTAACTCAATTTACCCATCTTGGTTCCATAACCCTTAATACCCTTACCAACAAAAATCTATCAATCTTAGTTTTGAAATTTTCAATTGACCTAGCCTCAACAGGTTTTTGGGGGAGAGAGTTCCAGATTTCCACGATCTATTGTGTGAATAAATGCTTCCTGACATCACCCCTGAATAGCCTAGCTTTAATTTTAAGGTTATGTCCCCTTGTTCTGGACTCCCCACCAGAGGAAATAGTTTCTCTCTATCTACTCTATCAACTTCTTTAATTATCTTAAACACCTCAATTAGATCACCCCTTAATCTTCTATAGTCAAGGGAATACAAGCCTAGTCTACGCAACCTGTCCTCATAATTTAACCCTTTTGATTTCTGTACAATAAAAGGATAGACTACAAAATACATTCGAAGTAACGTAACTTTATTGTGTTTCAGAGAAAATAGTGTCTAAGTTTACATGGTGTACAAGTGCATGTAGTGCCTGAGTTTCTGTGGTGTGTGACTGTATGTGAGGGCCAATGTTTTGAGTTCAGCCTACCATTAGGGAGCACTCTACAGTTGGAACAACTAAACTTTTGGTGTTTTGCTAATTATAGCAATTAACAGGCAATTTAAATGACTGAAAGGCATGAAAATTGCATGATTTTGAGAGTCATAATTGGAGTTTTCTGCTGCTTATGGTTTTGATTTCATGTTTGACAATATCTTGATTTGATTGACGGTATTAAAATATTAAAATAATAATGAGAAAATACTTTTCTTTCTAAATGAGTAAAATATATCCGTGATTTTTTTTTCTCCTCTATGGGAGCCATTTTCTCCTTTCTCAAACGTGTGGTGAGGGTCTGACTGAGCACGAGCTAACGAATCAAAATCTATCACTGCAACAGCAACTCACCTGTCACAAGTTGAAATTGAATGAGACGGAGATCAGAGGATAGAAAATGTGTATCTCCATCTGTCTAAATACATGATCTATTCTACTTTCCCTCACACAACAGCAGGTAAACTTAATTAGTGTTCTCAGTTTACCATGCTGGCCCCCTCTCAGGATATATTGCTTTTGTATATTATCCGCAGTTATGTGTCAAAGGTGGATTAGTGAAGCCATTCTACCAGCATGTGATGTTGGAAGAGTCTGCTTAAGCAGTAATTCATTACTGGAATTGTTGTATGCAGTCATGCCAACTGTTGAACAAAGAGTAGAGTCTCAGGACTACAGAGTGACATTCAAGTGATTTACGTTGTCAAAAGAGTGGTATATTAGTGATCTAAAGAAAAGAGAAAAGTTTAGGCCCAAACAATGGCGTTTGCTTAGTTCGGATACTGATAGTTCTGTAGGAATCTCAAGTTTCACATTCAGGCTTAATTCTGCTGTGAAACCATTTGTGACAATAAGGTGAGGTAGAAGTAAGAGCAAAAAAAAAACAAGGTATTAGCTCAAAATAAAAAAAGGTAAATGCTGGAAATCTGAGACAAAAATAAAAAAATGTTGCAAACTCCTAGCAGGTGAGTCGACATCTTTAAAGTGAAAAGACAGGTTAATGCACTTTTCAGAGCTGAAAACCGAAAGATAAGTGAGCATTTTAGCAGAATCGGAAAAAGAGGGGGGAAAAGGGGAGGAGAAAAAGAATCAAGAGTCACTCCAATCACAGAGAGGGAGCTAGTGGGTTGAACCTGTCTGAAAGAAAAGCAGGAGATTGTTAAATGATATAAAAGATCACCTTAGCGAGGCAATGAAACGACATTCAACAAAACAAAAGAACTTGCGAGTATCTAAGACGGTGAGATGTTCATCCAAGGAAAAGGCAAGAAAATGGGAGAGATTGGAAATGCCTGCAGATGCAGGTCTAAAATAAAAACTGAAAATGCTGGAAATGCAAGTTGGTACCTCATCCCCGGAAATAAACAAACTCTGAGGGCACAGACCCCCCCTCCACACCCCCATACATAGAATTACATAGAATTTACAGCACAAAAACCGGCCATTTGGCCCAACTGGTCCATGCCGGTGTTTATGCTCCACACGAGCTTCCTCCCACTCTACTTCATCTCACCATATCAACATATCCTTCCATTCCTTTCTCCCTTATGTACTTATCTAGCTTCCCCTTAAATACATATCTTCAGCCAGAAGTGCCGAGTGGATGATCCATCTCAGCCTCCTCCCAATATCCCCACCATCACGGAAGCCAGTCTTCGGCCAATTCGATTCACTCCACGTGATATCAAGAAACGGCTGAGTGCACTGGATACAGCAAAGGCTATGGGCCCCGACAACATCCCAGCTGCAGTGCTGAAGACTTATGCTCCAGAACTAGCTGCGCCTCTAGCCAAGCTGTTCCAGTACAGCTACAACACTGGCATCTACCCGACAATGTGGAAAATTGCCCAGGTATGTCCTGTCCACAAAAAGCAGGACAAATCCAATCCGGCCAATTACTGCCCCATCTGTCTACTCTCAATCATCAGCAAAGTGATGGAAGGTGTCGTCGACAGTGCTATCAAGCGGCACTTACTCACCAATAACCTGCTCACCGATGCTCAGTTTGGGTTCCGCCAGGACCACTCGGCTCCAGACCTCATTACAGCCTTGGTCCAAACATGGACAAAAGAGCTGAATTCCAGAGGTGAGGTGAGAGTGACTGCCCTTGACATCAAGGCAGCATTTGACCGAGTGTGGCACCAAGGAGCCCTAGTAAAATTGAAGTCCATGGGAATCAGGGGGAAAACTCTCCAGTGGCTGGAGTCATACCTAGCACAAAGGAAGATGGTAGTGGTTATTGGAAGCCAATCATCTCAGCCCCAGGGCATTGCTGCAGGAGTTCCTCAGGGCAGTGTCCTTGGCCCAACCATCTTCAGCTGCTTCATCAATGACCTTCCCTCCATCATAAGGTCAGAAATGGGGATGTTCGCTGATGACTGCACAGTGTTCAGTTCCATTCGCAACCCCTCAGATAATGAAGCAGTCCGAGCCCGCATGCAGCAAGACCTGGACAACATCCAGGCTTGGACTCATAAGTGGCAAGTAACATTCGCGCCAGATAAGTGCCAGGCAATGACCATCTCCAACAAGAGAGAGTCTAACCACCTCCCCTTGACATTCAACGGCATTACCATCGCCGAATCCCCCACCATCAACATCCTGGGGGTCACCATTGACCAGAAACTGAACTGGACCAGCCATATAAATACTGTGGCTACGAGAGCAGGTCAGAGGCTGGGTATTCTGCGGCGAGTGACTCACCTCCTGACTCCCCAAAGCCTTTCCACCATCTACAAGGCACAAGTCAGGAGTGTGATGGAATACTCTCCACTTGCCTGGATGAGTGCAGCTCCAACAACACTCAAGAAGCTCGACACCATCCAAGATAAAGCAACCCGCTTGATTGGCACCCCATCCACCACCCTAAACATTCACTCCCTTCACCACCGGTGCACTGTGGCTACAGTGTGCACCATCCACAGGATGCACTGCAGCAACTCGCCAAGGCTTCTTCGACAGCACCTCCCAAACCCGCGACCTCTACCACCTAGAAGGACAAGAGCAGCAGGCGCATGGGAACAACACCACCTGCACGTTCCCCTCCAAGTCACACACCATCCTGACTTGGAAATATATCGCCGTTCCTTCATTGTCGCTGGGTCAAAATCCTGGAACTCCCTACCTAACAGCACTGTGGGAGAACCGTCACCACACGGACTGCAGCGGTTCAAGAAGGCGGCTCACCACCACCTTCTCGAGGGCAATTAGGGATGGGCAATAAATGCTGGCCTCGCCAGCGACGCCCACATCCCGTGAACGAATAAAGAAAAAACATATATGTTATTCACCTCAACCACTTCATGTGGTAGCAAGTTCCATATTTTAACCACTCTCTGGATAAAGAAGTTTCTCCTAAGTTCCTTATTGCATTTATTAGTGATTATCTTATATTTATAGTTTCGGACTCTCCCACAAGTGGAAACATCTTCTCTACGCCTGCCCTATTGAACCCCGTCAGAATTTTAAAGACCTCTTCCTACCCTTCAGAACTGTTCTGATGAAAACCGTACCCACGGAATGTCAAAGGAGCTTCAGATATTGCTACATATTTTACTTATTGGGCAGTCAATTGTTTGGACTATACTTATTAACTGTTTCATTGCCAACAAGCATTTATTTTTACTGCTGCAAATATTGAAGTGGAATTACGAATATTCAGGACAGCAGAATGCACCTCTGGTCCCAGTATTCCCTGAGTAAGTATTCCTGACTTTACCTATGTATTATTTTTTAGGTGTCAGAGGTTAAAATGCACCATTAACAAAACGGTAATGTTTTCTCCTGTCTCAGCCAAGTCTTCTGGGGACTCCACTCAAGTCTGCTTCCTGACAAGGTTGACTAAGGAGCAGAACATTGACAGTATCTGTAGCAGTGCCTCTGAGCTCATCTGTCCCTGGCTGGACTTTACATCACTGATAATGTGGGGGGCGAACTGGAAATGGAGGAAGGGGAGGGCAGATGTATTCAGAATAATGGAGGCAGTAAGTGGGAGATTGTTACAAGGCAACGCAATTAAAATGGCCATATGTGTCTTTGGTCTCAGTTCATAGCCATCGGAATCCCTAAGGTTGTGCCAGCTCCTTTAATTCCCTCCTAATTAAAGAAGCTGTTATGCTTTATAATATAACCAGTGATGTTGTGTCAGTAAAAGTAAAATATGAACCCTTGTTGGAATAAATAAGATCTCTTTTACTTAACTGGCTATTAAATGACAAATTCTTTCACAAGTTTCTGGTATTGCTGCAAAAGTGACTTCATTACGTGAGAACACCCTGCCATTTGTATAGCACCCTGTCACATCAGCCCAAGGCATCTTATAACCAATGAATTACTTTTTGTTACTGTTATGTAGGCAGCCAATTAATGCACAACAAGGTCCCATAGACAGCAAATGAATAAATGATCAGATAATCTCTGTTTCAGTGGTGCTGTTTGAGGGATAAATCTTGACCAGGACACTTCCTTGCACTTCTTCTAATAGTGTTATGGAATCTTTTACATCCATCTTGACAGACAGGGCCTCATTATAACATCCATTCTGAGTGATAGCACTCCCTCAGTACTGCGCTGAAGTCTCAGCCCAGATTATGTATTAAATCCCACTAGGAATTGGGCTGAGACTAGACAAACTCATTTCACATGGGACCCTAATAGCTTCAGCTAACAGAAAAAGTTGAGTTTTACAGTGTATTACAGTCATTTTGTAAACCAACTGCTCACTAGGCACAGTTCAATATGGTGGTTTGATGTGATTTTGCCATAAGTTTCAAGAGTACAGTCTCCATATTGAAGCATGTGTTGTACTGTCCACTCTCTGCCAGGTTCCCTACAGAGTGCTGGCAGTGCCAGATTCAACCTGCAATGATTCCTTCATTCTGCTGAGTTCCCAATCACATTCCCAACCTCTTTGTCATAATTGTTACACAGTCCAATAAGAATGCATAAAATGCAGAGGTATCATACACTCAATATAAAAACACACAAATAAAAATGTAATTATTTATATGTCAGAAGGAGCGCCAGTTTTGAAAAATCTGAGGTAGAGGAACTTTTGACATTGTGAAAAATGTGAACTGTGGCTAATTTGGATGTGGTACTTTAAAAAGTGGAAACACACACACATACGTAGCACAGATGCATACATAACACACACACACATACATATAAGTGTGTGTATAGTGGACAAATTTAATAAAAACAAAAAGAATTAAAGGGAGGTTAGAAAAAAAATCTTTACACAGAGGGTGGTTAGAATGTGTAATTCTCCGTCAGAAACCATTGATGAAGAAGAGTCTAGAAATTATTTTTTAAAGGGAATTAGATAGTTGCCTGAAAAAGAGGAATATTAAAAAGGTTTAGGAAGCGAGCAGGAGAGTGAGATCAGAATAGGTGATTTGTGGGAAAAAATACCAGCACAGACTTGATGGGTCGAGTGGCTTGTTTCTGCAACATTGTCGGATTCTCTTTCACACCCACACATAATTCCTGGCATTGCCTCCTTTTGTACATGCACAAGCTTGTTTTGTAAGTTGGCCAAAGAGGTCCATTCACGTTGGCATGTGCTGGTGATGGTAACTGAATTTTGTGTATGCTGGCCGCACTTCATTTTAAAATAAACTTCTGTGTTTCCTGACCATCTGAAGGAGGGGCCTACAGTCTCAGAGAAGGAATGTGTTCAAGTTCCCTGATGGTTAAGGCAGGCACTCCCTGTTCATGACTGGTCTGCTTATTACTATTTTCTTTTAGACTTTTGAATTCATGTGTTTTTGGTCCAAGATTAGTCTGAAGCCTCGAATCCTTCTATTTATGACCTGTTAATCAGATTTGACTGTATGCTGCAGTTTACGATCAGATTTATACTGTGAAGTACAATTCAGGTTTTATTACAGTGAATCCTTCTATATGAACGAAACGTCTGACTCTTACTCGAAGCCTTGGGCTATAAATGGTACCAGACTGGTTCTATTTGAACTCTCACCTCAGGAGTAACCTTTCTTGCACTTTCCCCTCATAAACACTTCACTGGTGCTGACAATGTAAGAACTTTGGGTACTTTTTTTCCAGCCCATATGGTTTCAAATCCATTGGAAAATTAGATGGACATACCTTCAGGGAAACCTTCTCTGCTACAGGCTTTCCCATTAATGACAGACAGCCTCTGTTCTTAGCTCTTGTTATCAGCAGTTCCTAAGAGGCCATCTGTCACATTTTCATTTTTCAAGGCATTTAACACTTTGAGTGTGGGTATTGAGGTGTCCCAGACAGACTTAGGCTGACTGTTTGAACAAATGATATATTGCAGGAAGAGATTATACTTGTATTGTAAAGTGAATTTACAACCAAATATTTTCCATGGGATCATTAGAGGCTCACATTTAAAAGTTATCATCTCCCAATGGGAACATTATTGAGTATTTGTGCATGAAGGGGCCAAGCTACTGTAGCAACATTATTTATGGAGTAATCATTTTTAATTACTTTATTGAGAATGACATGACTGTAAAGAATTCATCAACAAGAGCACTGTGGTAATAATAATAGTAACATACCTTCACCGTCATTTATATCACTAAAGAAATTAATGCTTGGAAGTGAGTTCATGTGAATTGCCATTGTGGAGCTGAATCCACTCCACTTACAACACTGTGGCTGTGAGCTCCGACCTGAGCCTCACAGCACTGATCACGGTGAACAAGAGGGCCCAAGCTCAGGTTCCAACTTAGGCTCCACTAATTCTGATTGCTAAAATTTAAAATATGCCAGTTGAATCCTGAAACCCTCAACAAAAAAATGAGTTCACAATAATAACATGCAAAATCTTATTTTACTTTTGGAGTTTCTCCACTTGGTACACTGACTTTTTAAAATGTAATGGTGGATAATATGGGATGCACATGAAAACATGCTCACACGCTGATATATACACGTACACATGTGCGCACACATGCACATTCACACATGTGCACATATTCACACACGCACATTCATGCACACGTGTACACATTTACACACATACAAACACATGCACATTCACACATGCACACATTCAAAAACACGCATGTGCATTTGTGCATGCACAGACATACACTCACATGTGCACACATACATGCATACATACACAGCCACACATATGTAGACACACACACACACATATTCCTGCATTCAAACACACACATGCATTCACACACATGCACACAGATGGGGAGTATGGAGGAGTCATGAAGACAGTTTTGAATTGATTAACTTGTTTCTTTTTAAATTATCCAAATCACCTGCTTTTAAATTGATTGCCGTTTTTTAATCAAATTTCTCATAAAAGTCTCTTCTGCCAAATCTGGTGACTCCTGGTGGAGTGTGGTTCCTTGGTCAGCAGTGGCTCACCAGTATTTTGCTAAAGTGGTTGTTCCTTTTTGAGTTTGGACGTTAAAGGTCCTTCAATTGTGGGGACGTTATAATGAGGCCACAAATCCCACACCCACATCCAAGGGGGGTTTTTGAATCAGGGATGGGAACCAAGGCTAATTTTCTCCCTCTCTAACTGGGAGTGCTGAGGTCAATTGTAAAACCGTCACCACCAGCCCAAATAAAATCAGCTAACAGTCTGAGAATTTGGTGCTTTGGGGGGCTCAGTACTATAATGGCAGGGCATTTCCCCATTGAGAAAAGATAGGTTTTTATTTGATGGGTGCGTTAGCACCAAAACTGACACTAACATTCTGCGAGTGGATCACCAGGCTGCATTCAACTGAGATTTTCAAATAACAGCTTATTGTTCAGGTTCCATTATTCCAGCAAGCATCGCCAGGTGAGAAATGCTTCGATTTTTGATGTTGACAAAAATCCAAATTTAGACTTTACATCGATTACTGTTGTGTCCTTAGTAGAATGCATGTAAAGCAGTTTGATAATCTAAATCGTGCTGGAGTATTGTTTCCCTGGGGCAATATTTACAAATACATCTTTAAGACATTATGGCCCAAAATTACGCTGTGCTGTAAATTCCATCTAATTCTATGCATGTAATTTGCATACAGCAAGATCCCACAAACGGCAAATCAATGAATGACCAGATAATTTGTGTTTGGTTTTGTAAAATTTAACACGATACAGGGAAATGGCTCCAGTTGAAGATAGCAGTGGTAATGGGCTGATGGACCCATAGGCTTCCTTTTGTGATGTGCCCCTAGACTTTCCATTAAAACATGTTTAATTTGAGTTCTCAGGGCAGGATTCTACACAAGAATTTCTATGATTATAATTTAGTTTTCAAACAATGTGTAAAAACACAAGAACATTTAGAGGTTTAGGAGCTAAATCTCCTCTTTGGTTCACACTGGTGGCACAACCTGATTGGTTAAGCCTCTTCCAGGATTTTCCACAGGAAATGACATCAAGCGTAAAATACGTCCACCCAAATATGAACAGATGTACCGTAATTAGGCACAAATGATGTCATAAGCTCTGTTGTAGGCGAAATGGTTAAACCGTTAATCTTCCACTAAAGGATTTCTAGTTTGAATAGTCAGGGAGAATCCTCCTCAAGAATTGTTTGCCTTTACTGTTCCGTCCCATTCAATCCCATGAAAATTACTTTTCTCCTTCCTGGCATGTAGTCTTTCTATCCCACCAGTCCAGTAAGTTACAATCCTCCCATTCTGTCCCGTAATTTTTTATTAACTGGGTTATGACTGGACTATGTACAGTGTACATAGATTGTAATACTGCTAGCTGCTGGTTGAATTTACTTACATCAGTTGGGTTAGTTTTGTCAGTTCTCAGCTAGGCCACTAGATGGAATGCCACACAGAAGCGCTGGTGTTCCATCTGAGGAGAGGGAATGACTGGAATGGACCACCTCACACCACATGAATGGTGTCTCATGGATGTTGGTTATCAAAGTGGTGCTAAAGCAGTTGTAGAGAAATGATCCTTGCTCACAATAACTCATTCTTTTGGTCAGAGGACCGTTAAGAGAAAGAAAGGGAAATAATAGTGAGAAAAATAGCAGTGCAAGGAATTCAACAACAACTTGCATTCATGAAAAAAAAATCCCAAGGCGCTTCACAGAAGAGTAATCAAACCAAAATGGATGCCGAGCCAAAGAAGGAGATATTAGGAGGGTTAAGTAACTAAATGCTTGGTCAAAAAAGTAGGTTTTAAGGAGGGTCTTAAATAAGGAGAGGGTGATGGAGAGGCAGAGAGGTTCAGAGAGGGAATTTCAGGGAATTCAGCTGAACGCCATAACCAAAAGTCCTGTTTTCCTTCCAATCTCTGCAGGCTCCTCAATGACCCCTTTTCTATAAAGAGGAAATGTTAAACTGACATTCTAACACAAAGCAGCAATAGATTTACTGTACTTTCAATCGCATTTTGATTTAATCAGATTAAATTTCAGCAGTAAAGAAACACCAAGGAATTTGTCCATAAAATATGGAGGAAAGGCACTTGCAGCTTACTTGGCGCCCATCATTTCAAAGATAAAAATAGCTAAAACTTATCATCTACGGTGAATATGGGCATGAATGAACAGTTCATCCTCTGAGACATACAGGGCCAGATATATCCCATTCACTTCATCCTGGAATGCACTGCCTGAAAGGATGGTGGAAGCAGATTCAATAGTAACTTTCAAAAGGGAGTTGGATATATACTTAAAAAGGAAAAATTTGCAGGGCTATGGGAAAGAGCAGGGGAGTGGGACAAGTTGGATACCTCTTTCGTAGAAACGATGGGCCATATGGCTTCCTTCTGTGGTGGACGATTCTATGATTCTAGTTATAGATCCTTTGGCTGTGGATATTGGAGTTCTCTCTGTATTCCAGGGAAGCATGAGTAATACTTAAGTTGACTATAATATGTTGGTTACAATATGTGAACAACACATCACCTTTCATGTTTATCCATATCTTGTCTGCTGAATGTAACTGATAAATATGGACACTTGCTGAAGGTTGGCCTGGGCACAATGGGATGTTCAGATAATTTCCATGAGGCCCTCGCAGAGCTGATTCAACCAGCAGACAGAATATTCAAAAACTCAAGAGTCGTTTGAAAAAATAGACTGTAAGACTGGTTGAAAGTGTAATAGATGAAAACACCTGAAAAGGCAGAAAGTAAGTTGCTGCAAAAGATTTCAGTGAGTGTCAGACTGCTGTTTAGTTCTCTTGCACTGTATTAGTTACCAGTTTTTTAAAAAAGTGTTTACATTTGAATCTTCTGGGGGTGAGGGGGGGGGGGGAGTGGGAGACACATTCCATGGCTTTGTCCCTTTTTTGATCCTCTGTCTTAATTCCTGTGACCCGAGGAGTGGCTGAAGCATTACCATGTGAAGTAACCAAGGGCAAGTCATGGCAGAATGCAGCGCCCTTTAAAGCTAAGGAGAAGAGCACAGCCTCTGAGGTGACTGCCATCTCCCAGCTTGGAAACTAAGAGCATCAGGAGAGCAACGATGGAGTCCAGTTACAGCTATCTGCTGCAATCTAGAAGTGTCCAGAGTTTTCTTACTGGAAAAGAGAAGACTGAGAGGTGAACTGATAGAGGCCATTAAAATTATGAAGGGGTTCAATAGGGTAGATGTAGAGAAGATGTGTCCATGTGGGGGAGTCCAAAACTAGGGGCCACAAATACAAGATCGTCACTAATAAATCCTAACTTCTTTACTCAGAGAGTGGTGAGAATATGGGACTCGTAGTTGAGGTGAATAGCATAGATGCATTTAAGGGGAAGCTAGATAAGTACATGAGGGAGAAAGGAATGGAAGAATATGTTGATAGAGTGAGATGAAGTAAATAGAGTGGGAGGAGGCTCGTGTGGAGATAAACACCAGCACAGATCAGTTGGGTTGAATGGCATATATGGAAACAGCTGATAATCATAGAATCATAGAATCATAGAAGTTACAACATGGAAACAGGCCCTTCGGCCCAACATGTCCATGTCGCCCAGTTTATACCACTAAGCTAGTCCCAATTGCCTGCACTTGGCCCATATCCCTCTATACCCATCTTACCCATGTAACTGTCCAAATGCTTTTTAAAAGACAAAATTGTACCCGCCTCTACTACTGCCTCTGGCAGCTCGTTCCAGACACTCACCACCCTTTGAGTGAAAAAATTGCCCCTCTGGATCCTTTTGTATCTCTCCCCTCTCACTTTAAATCTGTGCCCCCTCGTTATAGACTCCCCTACCTTTGGGAAAAGATTTTGACTATCGACCTTATCTATGCCCCTCATTATTTTATAGACTTCTATAAGATCACCCCTTAACCTCCTACTCTCCAGGGAATAAAGTCCCAGTCTGTCTAACCTCTCCCTGTAAGTCAAACCATCAAGTCCCGGTAGCATCCTAGTAAATCTTTTCTGCACTCTTTCTAGTTTAATAATATCCTTTCTATAATAGGGTGACCAGAACTGTACACAGTACTCCAAGTGTGGCCTCACCAATGCCCTGTACAACTTCAACAAGACATCCCAACTCCTGCATTCAATGTTCTGACCAATGAAACCAAGCATGCTGAATGCCTTCTTCACCACCCTAACCACCTGTGACTCCACTTTCAAGGAGCTATGAATCTGTACTCCTAGATCTCTTTGTTCTATAACTCTCCCCAACGCCCTACCATTAACGGAGTAGGTCCTGGCCCGATTTGATCTACCAAAATGCATCACCTCACATTTATCTAAATTAAACTCCATCTCCCATTCATCGGCCCACTGGCCCAATTTATCAAGATCCCGTTGCAATCCTAGATAACCTTCTTCACTGTCCACAATGCCACCAATCTTGGTGTCATCTGCAAACTTACTAACCATGCCTCCTAAATTCTCATCCAAATCATTAATATAAATAACAAATAACAGCGGACCCAGCACCGATCCCTGATAATGTCTGTAAGAAAGTATTCATATAGTTTTGGGAAGGAGACCAGTAACTCAGGAAGTGGCGGTTTGAAGAATTTACAGGCAGTGTAGGAAAGTTAGTTCCCCTACAGAGTCTGATCAACCTTAAAGATAATGGCACTGATCTTGTGAACTGAGAATAGAGGGGAGCTGGGAGTTTCTCTCTGGAGACTGGTTCCTGAAATAATAAACTATCTAAGACTCCTTCTTATAGCATTCAGGGTCTGCTGATGCAAGCTGTTAAATTAGTGGCATTGTTTACAGACCTGCCAAGTCTCACACATTTTGAGAGATTCACTTGTTTGGAGTGCGACGCACTGATTTTGATTTTTTAAAAATGTAACCTTTTTTGATGCCTCTCACTCTTACCAAATATAAGTACAACTAAATGTGTTTCAATGGTGTTGTGGTCTATATTTCTTCTTGATCATAATTCTAACATTTTCCTGATTATTGAAAGATCTCCTGTTAGTCATTGGAGCAGGAAAATATCCTCTCACCTGGGCATCTTAAAGGTGGAGAACATAAGAACATAAGAAATAGGAGCAGGAGTAGGCCATACGTCCCCTCGAGCCTGCTCCACCATTCAATAAGATCATGGCTGATCTTCGACCTCAACTCCACTTTCCCGCCCGATCCCCATATCCCTTGATTCCCCATAGAGTCCAAAAATCTATCTATCTCAGCCTTGAATACTCAATGACTCAGCATCCACAGCCCTCTGGGGTAGAGAATTCCAAATATTCACAACTCTCTGAGTGAAGAAATTCCTCCTCATCTCAGTCCTAAATGGCTGACCCCTTATCCTGCGACTATGCCCCCTTGTTCTAGACTCTCCAGCCAGGGGAAATAACTTCTCAGCATCTACCCTGTCACGCCCCATCAGAATCTTATATGTTTCAATGAGATCACCCCTCATTCTTCTAAATTCCAGAGAGTATAGGCCCATTCTACTCAATCTCTCCTCATAGGACAACCCTCTCATCCCAGGAATTAATCTAGTGAACCTTTGTTGCACCGCCTCTAAGGCAAGTATATCCTTCCTTAGATAAGGAGACCAAAACTGTACACAGTAATCCATGTGAGGTCTCACCAAAGCCCTGTACAATTGTAGTAAGACTTCCTTACTCTTGTACTCCAACCCCCTTGCAATAAAGGCCAACATGTCATTTGCTTTCCTAATTGCTTGCTGAACATGCATTCTATCTTTTTGTGTTTCTTATACAAGGACACCCAAATCTCTCTCAACACCAACATTTAATAGTTTCTCACCATTTAAAAAATATTCAGTTTTTCTATTCTTCCTACCAAAGTGAATAACTTCACATTTCCCCACATTATACTCCATCTACCACCTTCTTGACCATTCATATCCTGTCTATATCCCTTTGCAGACACTTTGGCCCCAATTTTAGAATGGAGGCGGGATGGCAGCCGGACCGGGGGGGTTAATGGGTGGGTGGGTAACCCGACCAATAAAATATGTCTGTTTCCCACGCAACCGCAATTGAATTGGTGCCACTTAACGTGGCATCCGGGTTTGCCATCGGAAAGCTGCACAGTGGGCGGGCTGCGTACCCACATCACAGACTGTCAGCTGGAGGAGCCCTATTTAAAGGGCCATTGCTCCAAAGGCGTTTGCTGGAGCAAAGACCCAAAAACCACGATGGACCGGCACAGGGCAAAGCTGCTCCGAGGTTCAGTGATGTCTCATTCCAGGTGCTACTGGACGGGGCGAGGAGGATGAGGGAAGTCTTTTACCCTACGGATGGGGGGAAGTGCCCTGCCTCTGCCACCAAGAAGGCTTGACTCAAGGTGGCAGAGGAGGTCACCAGCAGCAGGAACATCTCTCTCATCTGGGTCCAGTGCAGGAAGAGCTTCAATGGCCTAACTAGGTCAGCAAAAGTGAGTACTCTCACTGATTCTCCTGCATTCCATGTTCCACATCACCACCACCCCCCCCCAACTCATTCTGCACTGCCAAGACTACTCCATCACATCACTCCTCACACCCACTTAAGGCTCATCCTCAACTTAACTTCACTTCCTCAGCACTTCCTCACTTCCCCATTGGTCACCCCACCACGATCACCCTCCTCAATCCTCATCCAATGTGATGGCTCTGTCTCATACTCACCCTCTGATGCACCTCTTTCATGGTCAGCCTCACCCAAAACAATGCATTCATCAGTTGGCCACTTCACCATCACTCATTCACACGGTTCATTCTCCCCTTCTAGGAGGAGAGTGCAAAATGCACGGGAGAGGGCGAGGACTGGAGGCGGGGCCCACAAAAGTAGTGGTCCTCACAGACGCAGAGTAGGAGGTGCTGGAGATCAGCCGCACCATCGAGTGCCTGCCCGTTGGGGACGGCGAGACTGGCACCCGACAAACGTCTGGTGACATACCTTTTACATTCATCACACACAACATGAATTGATGTTAACACTGATTGCCATCTTCAACACCTGAGAATGTTCATTGCAACATGACATATCTATAATGATGCTTAATATTGCCTTCTATTCTCTTACAGGCCCTTCAGTGACAGCAGAGGGTGATTCCTCAGAGGTCTCTGAGGGCGCACCGTCACATCTTGGTGAGCAGCCACCAGTGCAGATACTCATACCTTGGTGGGTTCTAGTAGTGAGTTAGTTAGGTTGGCACCTGGTGAGTCACCACACACGTGAGCACGAGCAGACACTGGTGGCAGGGGCAGCTGTGGAGAGTCCCCCTCGGTGGGAGCATTCTACTCCAGGCTTTGCTCAGCTGGACGCAGATGCTGAACCCTGGGGGCCATCCTTTAAAAGGAGAATGATAGAGGGACAGCAGCACATTTGTAAGGTACTGGAACAGGTGCCATGTGCACTCTCCATAATAGCGCAGAGGATGGAGGAGTCCAACTCCTGCATGAGTGGAATGGTGGCACAGGTACGGGAGGGAATCTCTGAGATAGTGTCGCAGGAACTTGAGCAAACTCTGAGATAGTGTCACAAGGACGTGAGCAACTGTCTGAGATAGTGTCACGGGTAAGTGCGGGAATGTCTGCGATGGAGAGAAGGCTAGACTCCGTTGTGCTTCAAGCACGGCTCACAAATGAGTCCATTCAGGCCCTAACAACGGTCGTTCGGACTCAGGGTGAACAACATTCTGCCGCCTTAAACAGGCTGACAGATACTTTAGAAGTGGCCTTCCATCGCATCACACATGTCCACTACACTGTACTCCAGCAGGGTGGTAGGAGTGATGTGGGCCTGGCCCAGGGGAGGGATGATGGCGAGAGGGGACATGGAATTGAGGACACCACTCAAAGCGCTCCCACGTCTCACCCGTTGCCCTCCTCTCAACCAGTACCCACAATGCTGCCTCCTCTCCAGGTGACCGAGTCTGCCCCTGCATAGGTGTAGGTGGAGCAGTCTTTGGAGGGGCCCTCATGGGCTCCAAAACTCAGAGGGCGTAGGCCGAAAGCATCTAAGCAGTCAGGGCATGAACATGAGCAACCTGCCACTACCTCTGCTGCAGCCACAGGGGATGCACCACTTAGAAGTAGTTGGAAGAAAAAGGCGAAGGTTTTGTGATCACGAAGGGTACGCACGAGGGTGTCTGGCAGATGGTCATGTTTATCATTTATATTTTTTTTTGTTAAAGTCACATTAAATATTATGATTCTCACCACTACTGCCACGTCTTGCCCATTCTTGACCGGATTTTATGATAGGGCCCTTTCATGAGATTCACCATGAATGGCGACACTTGTTGCCAACCAGTGGGTCACTTGACTGTGGGTGTATGTGTAGTTGCAGGACTGTTGTTCGGGGGGGCGCTGGGGGGCTGGTGTTGGCGCTGCTCTGTCCAGGTGGTGTGAGGACTGGACTCTTCACACTTTCTGATGTTAGGAGAACTGTTCACATATCAGTGACTCCCTGGCCTCACGAGCAGCCAGATGAGCCATTGCTCGGCCCATGGGTTGTTGTTGTTGTTGTTGTTGTTGTTGTTGTTTTTTTTTTTTTTGGTTGTTGTTGTTCCTCCTCCTCCTCCTCCTCCTGTTCCTCCTCCTCCTCCTCGTGGATGGCAGATGTGGATGGGGCCTCCTCAAACGGCACCAATCTCTGTTGTGCAGAGCACAACACTTTACTATAATGCGTCCCACTCTGTCTGGTGCACTTGTGTGTAGACAACTGAGAGGCCCCGGCGATGTCCCCGGTGGTACCCTGGAATGATCCAGAGGCGAAGAAATTGAGGGCAATGGTGACTTTAACTGCGACAGGTAATGAGATGCTGCTCAGCCCAGCCAGGAGCAGCTCGACATGAAGGAGGCTGCAGATGTCTGTGACTACCTGGCGACTCACTCTGAGCCTCCGTATGCACTGTTCCTCAGAGAGGTCCAGGAAGCTAAGCCTTGGTCTGTAGACCCTATGGCGAGGGTAGTGCCTCCTGCAGCGTCACTCTCTCTGTTGTTGTCCTCTGTGCTCTTGTGCAGGTGCCTGTTTCGCAGCACTGTGTTGTGGAGCTCCAAGTGGCGGAAGTGCATGCCGTGCCCGGCAAGGCTGGTGATGTTGCTCGTCCTCGAATGTAGTGGTGAATGCAGCCTTGATGCCCCCCATCCTGACGGTGTGAGTTTGGGGGGGTCTGAAAAGTTGTTAAATATGTGTGAACAGAAGAATTGTGTGGAAAGTAAGAATTTTCACTGAAAACGCAAAGATCTTCCGGCCAAAAGTTTGTCTGAAAGAACTGAGTGCCCTGCTGCAATAACTCACCTTTTCTCCCTATCTGTCAAACAAGCATTTGAATGTCCAACTGGCTTCTGGCTGAAACATGTCTGGTAGAACATGGAGTGTTTCCCACAGCACGGGAAACACGCTGAGGATGTTTGAAAATCGGACCCCTGCCTCAATGTGCACAAAGTTAAGTACTTCAACTACTTCAACTATCTAACTAACTGTCTTAACTGTCATCCCGCCGGCTTTAATTGCGGGTGGGACTTCCGCACTTGGGAGGCGTGCGCGTGCCCAGGCGCTTCCGTGGGGAACCTGGAAGTCTGCGGGTTGGAGCCGCATTCCGAACCTGCTCGGGACTTCCCCAATTTTCAGAGCCCCCCCACTCCCAAAACACCCGTACTTGGATTCAAAATCAAGCCCTTTGTGTCCTCCTCACAGCTTACTTTCCCGCCTAGCTTTGTATCATCAGCAAACTTGGATACATTACGCTCAGTCCCTTCATCAAAGTCATTGATATAGATTGTAAATAGCTGAGGCCCAAACACTGATCCTTGCGGAACCCCACCAGTTACAGCCTGCCAACCTGAAAATGACCTGTTTATCCCTACTCTCTGTTTTCTGTCCGTTAACCATTCCTCTATCCGTGCTAATATATTACCCCCAACCTCTTGAGCCCTTATCTTGTGTAACAACCTTTTACATGGCACCTTATCGAATGCCTTCTGAAAATCCAAATATACTACATCCACTGTTTCCCCTTTATCTACCCTACTAATTATGCCCTCAATAAACTCTAATAAATTTGTCAAACATAATTTCCCTTTCATAAAAGCACGTTGACTCTGCCTAATCATATTATGATTTTCTAAGTGCCCTTTTACCACTTCCTTAGTACTGAATTCCAGCATTTTCCCGATGACTGATGTCAGGCTAACTGGTCTGTAGTTCCATGTTTTCTCTCTCCCTCCTTCCTTGAATAGTGGGGTTACATTTGCAATCCTCCAATCCGCTGGGATCATTCTAGAACCTAGGGAATTTTGGAAGATCACAACCAATGCATCTATTATCTCTGCAGCCACCTTATTTAGAACCCTAGGATGTAGGCCATCAGGTCCAGGGGATTTATTGGCTTTTAGTCCCATTAGTTCCTCCAGTACTTTTTCTCTACTGATATTAATTACTTTAAGTTCCTCACACTCATTAGCCCCTTGGTTCCCCATTATTTCTGGTATGCTTTTTGTGTCTTCTACTGTGAAGACAAATACAAAATATTTGTTTAACATCTCTGCCATTTCTTTATTCCCCATTATAATTTCTCCTGTCTCAGCTTCAAAGAGACCAATGTTTACTTTTGCTACTCTCTTCCTTTTTTTTACTCTCTTGTAGAAGCTCTTACAATCCGTTTTTATATTTCTTGCTTGTTTACTTTCATATTCTATTTTCTCCCTTTTTATCAATTTTTTGGTCATCCTTTGCTGGTTTCGCAAACTCTTCCAATCTTCAGGCTTACTACTCTTCTTGGCAACATTATAGGCCTCTTTTAATCTAATACTATCCTTAACTTCTTTAGTTAGCCACGGAAGAATCACTTTTCCCCTGGAGCTTTTATTTCTCAATGGAATGTATATTTTTGCCAACTCACCCCTCATACCTATGTAATTGGCTTTGTGTAAGATTAAGACTCTAATTTCTGACTTAAGTATGTCACTCTCAAAATCAATGTGAAATTCTATCATATTATGATCACTCTTCCCCAGGGGATCATTTACAATGAGATTATTAATTAACCCTATCTCATTCCACGGTACAATTCTAAAATAGCCTGTTCCCTGGTTGGTTCCACAATGTCTTGAATGCATTCCATGAACTTGTCCTCTAGACGATTAGTCCAGTCTATATGTAGATTAAAGTCCCCCACGATTATTGCATTACCTTTGTTACAAGCTAGAATAGAATCATCGAATCATAGAAGTTTACAACATGGAAACAGGCCCTTCGGCCCAACATGTCCATGTCGCCCAGTTTATACCACTAAGCTAGTCCCAATTGCCTGCACTTGGCCAATATCCCTCTATACCCATCTTACCCATGTAACTGTCCAAATGCTTTTTAAAAGACAAAATTGTACCCGCCTCTACTACTGCCTCTGGCAGCTCGTTCCAGACACTCACCACTCTTTGAGTGAAAAAATTCCCCCTCTGGACCCTTTTGTATCTCTCCCCTCTCACCTTAAATCTATGCCCCCTCCACGGTACAATTCTAAAATAACCTGTTCCCTGGTTGGTTCCATAATGTATTGTTCTAATGCTCCTATTATTTCTTGATTAATACTCTGTCCAATGGTATAGTTACTATTAGGGAGCCTATAAACTACTCCCACCAGTGTTTTCTGCCTTTTGTTATTTCTTATGTCCACTCCTACTGATTCTACTTCCTGATCTTCCGAGCCAAGATCCTTTCTCACCCACTGTCCTTATGTCATCCTTTATTATCAGGGCTACACCCCATCCTTTTCCACTCTGCCTGTCCTTTTGGAACGTCAAGTACCCTGGAATATTTAATTCCCAACCTCAGTCACCTTGCAACCATGTCTCATTAATGGCTATTAGATCAAACCCATTGATCTCTATTTGTGCATCTAATTTGTCTATCTTATTATGAATGCTCTGTGCATTCAGATAAAGATCCTTTAATGTTAACTTTTTACCATTTTTCCCTGCTTTGACCTTATTTTTTTTATTCGTTCATGGGATGTGGGCGGCGCTGGCAAGGCCAGCATTTATTGCCATGTCTAATTGCCCTTGAGGAGGTGGTGGTGAGCCGCCTTCTTGAACCGTTGCAGTCCGTGTGGTGAAGATTCTCCCACAGTGCTGTTAGGTAGGAAGTTCCAGGACCTTGACCCAGCGACGATGAAGAAATGGCGACATATTTCCAAATCGAGATGGTGTGTGATTTGGAGGGGAACATGCAGGTGGTGTTGTTCCCATGTAACCGCTGACGCACTATTACCGTTAAACTCTCTGTCCCTTTCTGCCACACTCTGCTTATCTTTACCCAAATCATTACACTGCTCAGTTGACTTGACTTTTCAGTTTAGATTTCTAAATTTTCCCGTCACCTGACCCCTCCCCTCCTACCCCCCCCATTTAGTTTAAAGCCCTATCTACAGCCCTAGTTATTCGATTCGCCAGGACTCTGGTCCCAGCCCGGTTTAAATGGAGCCCGTCCCAATGGAACAGCTCCCTCTTTCCCCAGTACTGGTGCCAGTGCCCCATGAATTGAAACCCCTGTCTCCCACACCACTCTTTGAGCCATGAATTTAACTCTCTGATCAGTTTGTCCCTATGCTAATTTGCGCGTGGCTCAGGTAGTAATCCAGAGATTATTACCTTTGAGGTTCTGCTTATTAATTTAGACCCTGGCTCCTCAAACTGTCTCAGCAGAACCTCCTTCTTAATTCTACCTACGTTGTTGGTTCCAACGTGGACCACGACAATTGGATCCTCCCCCTCGTGCTCCAAGTTCTTTTCCAGCCATGAGGAAATATCCTTAACCCTGGCACCGGGCAGGCAACACAGCCTTCTGGACTCTCGGTCACGGCTGCAGAGAACAGTGTCTATCTCCCTGGCTATACTATCTCCCACCACTAACACATTCCTTTTTACTCCCCCCACTTGAATGGCCTCTTGTACCATAGTGCTGTGGTCAGTTTGCCCATCCTCCTTGCAGTCTTTGCTCTCATCCATGCAGGTAGAAAGTACCTCGTACCTGCTGGACAAGGTCAAAGGCTGAGGCTCCTCCATCACTACATCCTGGGTCCCTGCCTGTCTCGCAGTCACATCCTTCTGTCTCTGACCACTGACTGAATCTAAACCACTACCTAATCTAAGGGGTGTGTCTGGATCAAAGTGTTCAGATAACTCTCCCCCTCCCGGATGCATTGCAGTGTCTACAGCTTGGACTCCAACTTAAAAAGTTTTTATTCAATCGATTATTTATAGTTTTATTAATCTAGTTAAAAATCTAGTTCAAGTTATTAATTTAATAAAGTAAAAGCAGTTTTGTTCTCCCAGTTCTTAATTTGATTTAACCTAGAGAGAGAGAGGTGGAGAGGTTTAGGGAGGGAATTCCAGAGCTTAGGGACTAGCCAGCTGAAGGCCGAATGGTCAGGTGAAGGAAATCGGGGATGCACAAGAGGCCAGAGTTGGAGGAATGCTGAGATCTTGGAGGGTTATAGGGCTGGAGGAGGTTAGAGAGATAGGGAGGATAGTGAAAATGAAACCCGGGTGTCAAGGATTGCAGGCCTGACAGGGAGCTTCTCAATTTTCTGTCCATTAATTTAAATGACTGGAAAATTAGGCAGGCTTCCTTACAAACATGCCATCCTTTCCGCTTGATTGCCTTGTACTGGCTTCGCCAAGGCGATCCAATAGCCCAGGCCCGGGAAGAGGAAGAATTGCCCTGATGTATCTCTCCACTCAGTGACACATTACAGCTGGTCTTGGTGATGGGCTAGTCACACAGTAACCGAGTCAGGAAATACTCTAAAATTATTACATTATATGTAGTGCTCTGTGGCTTTAGACAAGGCATAAAAATGACAATTCACCCACTGTCTCAAAACCCTTTACATTGTAAAGATCTAGTAATAGTTGTAACATATAGGGGGAAAAAACTTACAATTCACTCACATCTACTTCTATGTCGGCTTGAATATGTCTTTATGTCAGCTCCTGTATATCTGTACTATAAACCAGATAATTTTTATATACCCAGCACAGCAAAAGAGTCAGTATCTGAGAGCAAAGGAAGCTATGTTGCTGTTGGAGGGGCTGGGATTCATTTGCGTAGCATCTTACATTATAGTAGCCTTATAAATGCCATATGTTTAAATGTCACTTGCTTAAATGCCATGTTTCCTGTGCAAATGGTGTGTGTCTAATGTACAAATGGCATGCAACCTGCACATAAAATATACATCTGTATATGAGCAGTACTCTGAGTGCACTAATGGCTTATTAAAATATGTTAGCGGTATCTCTCAGGTACTTCCTGTTGAACATAAAGGATGTTATGTTCAATTTGCTGAGTCTGCATCACATCTTTCCAATTTTGGAGGGTGGGCTGGATACGTATAATCAGTTACATCTGTTATGTTTTTGGGTTTTTACGCTAGATATTTTTCTCAGGTTCAGCATCGCAGATCACTCCTGAAAGCAAGTCTGCACTCCCTACAACTTGGAGTGTGTCTTTAACTGCTCAATATCTAGGTCAGCATGGCAAGCCCAGGGGTCAAACAGACAACCCTCGTCAATGTAAACTTGACTGGAAGCATGGTTCCCAGACGGTTTCACAGATTTTCTGTCACCTTTTATCTAAGATGGTTCAGAAATACTGCTGATTGGGAGATACTCAGCCTCAGATATAGCATTCAAAAGTCTTTGGAGTTATACTGGAACAAAGAAAAATTAAGCAAGGATAAAACTTGAATTTATATAGCACTATTCAGAAAAGCAGGACAAATCTAATCCGGCCAATTACCGCCCCATCAGTCTACTCTCAATCATCAGTAAAGTGATGGAAGGTGTCGTCGACAGTGCTATCAAGCGACACTTACTCACCAATAACCTGCTCATCGATGCTCAGTTTGGGTTCCACCAGGACCACTCGGCTTCAGATCTCATTACAGCCTTGGTCCAAACATGGACAAAAGAGCTGAATTCCGGAGGTGAGGTAAAAGTAACTGCCCTTGACATCAAGGCAGCATTTGACCGAGTGTGGCATCAAGGAGCCCTAGAAAAATTGAAGTCAATGGGAATCAGGGGAAAAACTCACCAGTGGTTGGAGTCATACCTACCACAAAGGAAGATGGTAGTGGTTGTTGGAGGCCAATCATCTCAGCTCCAGGACATTGCTGCAGGAGTTCCTCAGGACAGTGTCCTAGGCCCAACCATCTTCAGCTGCTTCATCAATGACCTTCCCTCCATCATAAGGTCAGAAATGGGGATGTTCGCTGATGATTGCACAGTGTTCAGTTGCATTCGCAACCCCTCAGATAAAGAAACAGTCCGTGCCCGCATGCAGCAAGACCTGGACAACATTCAGGCTTGGGCTGATAAGTGGCAAGTAACATTCACGCCAGACAAGTGCCAGGCAATGACCATCTCCAACAAGAGAGAGTCTAACCACCTCCTCTTGGCTTTCAACAGCATTACCATCGCCGAATCCCCCACCATCAACATCCTGGGGGTTACCATTGACCAGAAACCTAACTGGACCCGCCATATAAATACTGTGGCTACAAGAGCAGGTCAGAGGCTGGGTATTCTGCAGCGAGTGACTCACCTCCTGACTCCCCAAAGCCTTTCCACCATCTACAAGGCACAAGTCAGGAGTGTGATGGAATACTTCCACTTGCCTGGATGAGTGCAGCTCCAACAACACTCAAGAAGCTCGACGTCATCCAGGACAAAGCAACCCGCTTGATTGGCACCCCATCCACCACCCTAAACATTCACTCCCTTCACTGTGGCTGCAGTGTGTACCATCCACAGGATGCACTGCAGCAACTCGCCAAGGCTTCTTCGACAGCACCTCCCAAACCTGCAACCTCTACCACCTAGAAGGACAAGGGCAGCAGGCACATGGGAACAACACCACCTGCACGTTCCCCTCCAAGTCATACACCATCCTGACTTGGAAATATATCGCCGTTCCTTCATCGTCTCTGGGTCAAAATCCTGGAACTCCCTTCCTAACAGCATTGTGCGAGAACCTTCACCACACAGACTGCAGCGGTTCAAGAAGGCGGCTCACCACCACCTTCTCAAGGGCAATTAGGGATGGGCAATAAATGCTGACCTTGCCAGTGACGTCCACATCCCATGAACGAATAAAAAAAAGTCCTCAGCATGCAATGAATCACTTTCAAAGTGTAGTCACTGTTGTAATGTAGGAAACGCTGCAGCCAATTTCCACGCAGTAAGGTCCCACAAACAGCAAATGACCAGTCAGTGGTGTTGATTGAGGGAGGAATGTTGGCTACGAGACACCAGGAGCACTCTATGCACTTCTTTGATTATTACCATGGGATATTTTACCTGAGACAAAAGACGGCAATTTTGACAGTGTAGCACACCTTCGATACCCCATTCAGGTGACTGCCTCAAGTCCTGTAATAGAGCTTGAACCCATGACCTGATTCAGAGGAGATTGCTACCAGTAAGGCAAGCTGACACTTACAGCTTTCATTATTACATTAGCTAGCCTCACGCAGGATTCAAAAGGATATTTGCTCGCACAAATGCAGCTATGAATCAAGTGCCTGCTTCAATAAGATCCAGAACACTGGTCTTTGAACTGAATGGCTTGACTCCCTGCCTGAGACCAAACTCTACTGTCCCACCTGACTGCTGCAGGAACAATCCTATTGTCACCAGTTTGCAACAATATTTTGGAACATACTTGTCCAGGCAATCAGCCACAGAATTACCAATTACATGTCCCATCCACACCCAGGTAGGCAGCCTGCTTATATCCTGACCTATTGTGTTTTGAATGGGATGGCCAATTTCTGTAAGTGAACCTGGATTTTTAACCTAGTTTGTACCTTGACTAGCAAGACAGCAGCCAGTAACTTAGCCCATCAGAACCAAAAATGCTTCATTTTTGACACAACATCATGGCTAATTGTGACAGTGCAAGAAGCACCTCAATGAAACGATTACTCACATATGGTCCTCTCTAATTTAGATAAAGGTTTTACATTACCCCAGCCAGGCTCAATAAATCTTCTAATAAATTAACTCATGAACTGCAGAGTTAAATTTAATCATTTTCATTTTTCCGTACTTGCGATGTCATGAAAACCACAAGCTAGACTTTAAATGATATTTCAAGTGTGTGTGGCCTATAGCAAAGAACCCGTGAAATATGTCCACTTGTGAGGCTGACTACAACTTACTTATTTGCTTAATTTCACTCATGGAGACATTTATCTACTCATTGCTGGAATAAAAATATCCTCGTTGTGTGGTCCTAGAGCTCGGAAGGAGATGTCAGATTTTTACAATTATGATATCCCAAAGCACTAGTGACATCATCTGATTTACTCTGTATTCTCTAACTTTAAATCAGAGGAGAAATATTGTTTTATTTAAAGAAACTCAACACACGTGCTGGGGTTGAAGAATGATTGATACACTGGAGTTTTTCACTCATCTGGCGCACTATTGAGGTCGAATTTCACCATATTTTCTCTTCCCAGAAGGGTTTTCAGTGGTTGCAGGCTTTCTTTGGGAAGTCACAAATAGGGAGAGAGCCCATGACAATATATATCCTTGGTGTATTGGGAGAAACAGGTTGAATGGATCAAATGCCCTTTCCTAGTTCCATATTTTTGTTAGATAAGGGTATCAAGGGATATGGAACTAAGGTGGGTAAATGGAGTTGAGGTACAGATGAGCCATAGTCTAATTGAATGGTGGAGCAAGTTTGAGGGGCTGAATGGCCCACTCCTGTTCCTATGTTCCATACACCTGGATTTTCCACAGGGGAACGATCTTTGCTAGAAATGGTGGGATGGGACACCTGCTTACATGATGGTCCAAGCACTGACCCCTATAGCAATTTCTTGGATCAGTATACTTCAGGATGAGTTCCAAATGTAGGATATGCCTATCATTGGGAGCATGGCTGTTTGAGGAATAGTGTGCTGCTGCAGGACTTAAAGGCTTGCAGCAGCTTAAAAAAAGCCACAACACAAATCTTTGTTTGGTATGTTGGTTAGAAATTTCTTTATGCATAAATGTTGGGAGAAGATTGTTGTAGGGCACAGAGCTACCCCTCCCCCCACGCTGTGGATGCCGATGTTAAAGTGCTGCTTAGGGAGCTCAGGTTACATAGGAAATAGGAGCAGGAGTAGGCCATTCGGCCCTTCGAGCCTGCTCCGCCATTCAATTTGATCATGGCTGATCCTCTATCTCAATACCATATTCCCGCTCTCTCCCCATACCCCTTGATGCCTTTTGTGTCTAGAAATCTATCTAGCTCCATCTTAAATATATTCAGTGACTTGGCCTCTACAGCCTTCTGTGGTAGAGAATTCCACAGGTTCACCGCCCTCTGAGTGAAGAAATGTCTCCTTATCTCAGTCCTAAATGTCCTACCCCATATCCTGAGACTGTGACCCCTCGTTCTGGACCCCCCAGCAAGGGGAAACATCCTCCCTGCATCTAGTCTGTCTATCCCTGTCAGAATTTTATATGTTTCAATGAGATCCCCTCTCATTCTTCTAAACTCAAGTGAATACAGGCTGAGTCGACCCAATCTCTCCTCATACGACAGTCCTGCCATCCGAGGAATCAGTCTGGTGAACCTTCACTGCACTCCCTCTATGGCAAGTATATCCTTTCTTAGGTAAGGAGACCAAAACTCCACACAATACTCCAGGTGTGGTCTCACCAAGGCCCTGTATAACTGCAATAAGACATCCTTGCTCCTATACTCAAATCCTCTTGCAATAAAGGCTAACATGCCATTTGCCTTCCTAACTGCTTGCTGCACCTGAATATTTGCTTTCAGTGACTGGTGTACAAGGACACCCAGGTCCCTTTGTACATCAACATTCCCCAATCTGTCACCATTTAAATAATACTCTGCCTTTCTGTTTTTCCTTCCGAAGTGGATAACTTTACATTTATCCACATTATAATGCATCTGCCACGTATTTGCCCACTCACTCAAATTGTCTAAATCGCCTTGAAGCCTCTTTGCATCCTCCTCACAACTCATGATCCCAGCTAGTTTTGTGTCATCAACAAACTTAGAAATATTACATTTGGTTCCCTCATCCAAATCATTGATATATATTGTGAATAGCTGGGGCCCAAGCACTGATCCCTGCGGTACCCCACTAGTCACTGCCTGCTACCCCGATAAAGACCCATTTATTCCTACTCTCTGTTTCCTGTCTGTTAACCAATTTTCTATCCATGCCAGTATATTACCACCAATCCCATGTGCTTTAATTTTGCACACTGACCTCTTATGTGGGACTTTATCAAAGGCCTTCTGAAAATCCAAATAAACCACATCCACTGGTTCTCCCTTATCCATTCTACCAGTTACATTCTCAAAAAACTCCAGTAGGTTTGTCAAACATGATTTCCCTTTCATAAGTCCATTTTAACTTTGTCTAATCCCATTGATATTTTCTAAATGTCCTGTTATCACATCCTTTATAATAGACTCTAACATTTTCCCTACTACTGATGTTAGGCTAATCGGTCTGTAGTTCCCTGTTTTCTCTCCCTCCTTTTTTAAATAGTGGGGTTACATTTGCCATCCTCCAATCTGCAGGAACTGTTCCATAACCTATAGAATTTTGGAAGATGACAACTAATGCATCCACTATTTCCATGGCTACCTCTTTTAGTACTCTGGGATGCAGATTATCAGGCCCTGGGGATTTATCGGCTTTCAGTCCCATTAATTTCTCCAGCGCTATTTTTTTACTAATACTAATTTCCTTTAATTCCTCCTTCTCACTAGTCCCTTGGTTCCCTAGCATTTCTGGGAAGTTATTTGCATCCTCTTCCCTGAAGACACAACCAAAGTATTTGTTTAATTGTTCTGCCATTTCCCTGTTCCCCATTATAAATTCTCCTGTTTCTGACAGTAAGGGACCTACATTTGTCTTCACTAATCTTTTTCTTTTTACATACTTGTAGAAGGTTTTACAGTTCACTTTTATGTTCCTTGCAAGTTTTCTCTCATACTCTATTTTTCCCCTCTTAATCAATCTCTTGGTCCTTTTTTGCTGAATTCTAAACTGCTCCCAATCCTCAGGCTTGCTACTTTTTCTGGCAACTTTATATGACTCCTCTTTGGATCTAACACTATCCGTAGTTTCTTTTGTTAGCCATGGTTGAGCCGCTTTTCCTTTTGTGTTTTTGTGCCAGAAAGGAATGTATAATTGTTGCAATTCATGAATTTGTTCCTTAAATGTGAGCCACTGCCTATCCACCGTCATGCCTTTTAATGAAGCTTCCCAATCTATCATAGCCAACTCACTCCTCATAACTTCGTAGTTTCCTTTGTTTAGATTTAGGACCCTAGTTTCGGTTTGGACGACTTCACTTTCCATCTTAATGAAGAATTCTATCATGTTATGGTCACTCTTCCCGAAAGGACCCCGCACAACAAGATTATTAATTAACCTGTTCTCATTGCACAATACCCAATCTAGGATAGCCTGCTCCCTGGTTGTCTCCTCAACGTACTGGTCTAAAAAACCATCTCGTACACACTCCAGGAATTCATCCTCCGCAGTATTATTGCTAATTTGGTTTGGCCAGTCTATATGCAGGTTAAAGTCACCCATGATTACTGTAATACCCTTGTTACATGCCTCTCTAATTTCCTGTTTGATCCCATCCCCTACATTACCACTGCTGTTTGGAGGCCTATGGACAAGTGAGGTCCTTTTTGGAATGGATGAAAGGAGGGACTGATGGTGGGCTGCAGCAGAGAATTGGAAGGAGGTATCCAGGATAGTTAGTGCCAATTCCAACATTTGGCCACTCATTGTCCCAAAACATTTAATGACCTTAACAGGTCAGGCAAGGTAAGAGAATCCATCCAATACCCTTCAAGAATGTACCGAACTAAGCATGTCTGCCACTTCCAAACCCCCCTTCCCACTGTGTCAAAGTGCTTAAACAGTTTACCATCAAAGTCCGAGGTAGCACAGTGCCTTTTCCACCCTCTCCCACAAGCCTTCACCTGGAAGTGTTCCTTCACTCACATCCTTACATGCATTCACCTCACATATCCCTTACACGGCAGATAATTGCTTGTTGCATGCAGCTGTCATCAGACCTATTATGGGCAGCATGTCGTAGGACCAAAAGGTACTTCTCACTTTTTGCAAATTTTTTTTCAAAGAAAAGCCAGCCCACAACAGCTGGGAGAGGTCAGCAAAAGATGGCGGGCCACAGAACCTGTGACCTGTCACCCTCTTTGAGGGAGAAGTCATGCTGATTCTGGGGAGAGAGGCCATAGATGGTATCAAAGATGGCGAATTGGCAACAATTTACAAATCATGCCTTTAACGTAATACAAATTCTGAATTTGCCATTTTTGGTGTGGAAATGGAGTATCCTGCGTGTGCAGAGGTGGAATTTGGCGTGGGAACCGGTTAGGTCAGGCCCCCCATTTTTTTTTCTGCCTGTCAAAATTTCCAGCCAATTTGGTGTCCCGGGCAGTGGGTCCTGTTCCTTGTCGCCATTTGCATATGATGGATGGCTAAGGAGTAGCCAGTGATGGTCGTAGTGGGGACAGGGGGTGCGGGGGGGGGGAGGGAGTGAAATGCAGGCACGGCAATGAGGTGGCGGTAGGCCTCACTGCCCAGATTTACCCTCATTCTGTTATCCCATCTAATTTTGTGTTGGTTGTGGAGGAGAATTCAACCCGGTGGCTACATGTCCTTGGAGTTTGGGTTACTAATGGTGTCCAGAGTATATAAAGTTAAAATGCCAGTGTTTCCCTACTGCAATCGATCGCAGATTGTCGAATTGCGGGATGGAAAACAGTCTGTTAAAAGAATGGGCTAGTTTTCCTCACAATCTTTGGCCGCACACCTGGTCCATTTAGACTGTGACTAGGCCCCACTGCCAGTTGCTGAGGTGGGCCCCACCGGCAGCGTGAAAATACCTCTGAACCCGGAACCTAAACAGGGTCAGGTGCCCATCCACGGGACGGGTGCAAGCTCTGCCCCATCCCAGATCTGCCCTCAAATGGCATGTACTGGAAATTCAGACTTAAAATGTTTCAAAATAATTCAAAGAGACAGGAGAACTGGAGAATGGAATAAATGGAGGAGAAAGGGTTAGGGGTGTTGATCATTGTAAGTTCAAAAAGGGAGGTTTTGAGGAGGCTTTTGAAAAAAGAGCGAGGAGGCAAGGTGGAGGAGTTTAAGAAGAGTCCTCCAGAGTACCGGGCTGGTAAAGCCACAATTAGAATACTGTCTGCAGGCTTGGGCATTAAAGCCATAGAGAGAATACAGCATAGATTCATCAGGATGATGCCAGGGATGGGAAACTATAGTTATGAGGAGAGACAAGAGACTGGGATTATTTCCACTGGATTAGAGAAGGCTAAGAGCAAATTTAATAGATGTTTATAAAATTATGAAGGGTTTCGATAGAGTGAATAGGGAAAGATAATTTCTTCTGGTTAGGGAGTCAGTGACAAAGTGTCATTAATTTAAAATTATCACTAAGAGAGTGAGGAGAGAGGTTCGGAGAACTTTTTTATGTAGTGAGTTGTTGGAGTGTGGAATGTTTTGCCAGTGGAGTGGTTGAGGCAGAGACCATTGCGTATGTGAAAATCAGATAAATATTTGAAGCAGAGGAAGATATAAGGTCAAGGGAAGAGATTGGAGCAGTGGAGTGAATAAAGAGCTGGCACAGACATGATGGGTCGAATGGCCTCCTTCTGGCTGTAAACTTCTTTGATTCAATGGCATGACATTGTGTTTCTCCTCCTCCTCTTCCTAATGCACTCTGTATTAATTGTCAATGAACCAGATCAAGAAATGCTCATGTTACCCGTTCTACTGGAAGTGATATGTGAGCTCCATTCCTCCAGAAACCATTCTAACCTAGATGTGCCCAGGGATGATGAGCCAGGTAGTGATGCATCAGCACTACAGAGCACACACCATCAATCGTACTCTCTCTTCCTCCCAAGCACTAGCCCAGAGACATCAACCCAGGAGGAATTAGAAAGTGAGCCAGACGGGGGTGCATTGGGTGATGCACAGTCTGAGTAAGCAGGAGGTGGAGCATGAGGAGAAAGATGTTGCTGACTGGAGGTTTGGGATACATTGCCCTTCGGCTTTAGAGCGTGGGGACTCAGATCTCATGGGCTCTGCTTTTAAAAGAAGGATGCTTGCAAGATATCAAATATATGTACAGGCATCAGGGACAGCGTCCGATACTGTGAAAAGGCGAGTCAATTGGAGGAGTCTGCTACCCGCATCTGCGGTACCGTGACGCATGACTTTGTACTGTTAAAAAGAAAGAAAGATAGATTTGCATTTATATAGTGCCTTTCACGACATCAGGATGTCCCAAAGCACTTTACAACCAATTAAGTACTTTTAAAGTGGAGTAATGTAGGAAACATGGCAGTCAATTTGCACACAGCAAGGTCCCACCAACAGCAATGAGATAATGACCAGTTTAATTTAGTGATGTTGATTGAGGGATAAATATTGGCCAGCACACCGGGGAGAACTCCCCTGCTCTTCTTCGAATAGTGTCATGGAATCTTTTACGTCCATCTGAGAGGACAGATGAGGCCTTGGTTTAACATCTCATCCAAAAGACAGCACCCCCTCAGTATTGCTCTAGAACATTGGCCTAGATTATATGTTCAAGTCTCTGGAGTGGGACTTGAACCTACAACCTTCTGACTCACAGGTAAGAGTGCTACTACTGAGCCAAAGTTAATTGGTTCTACAGTCAGTGCTACAAGGTTCATATTGACACGCAGCAGCCTGCCACCTCACACACACCTACAACCCAGGTAAAACTTAGGAGAAGCACCAGATTAGAGTTAAGAGTCACGCTTCACACACTGGCGCCAAGGGGAAGCACAGTGGTAAGGAGCACTAGGCACATACACCCACTCTGGGTTTTCATTAAAAATCATGGTTGCACCAAAGTTGCTGTGCATGCAGACATTGTTCTTGGCAAGATTTGGTAGCGTTTTTTATCAGGTGATATGAATGGGAGCTGTGCGTTGATTTGGGCAGAGAAGGGTCTGTAGATGATGGTGTATTTGTGGGGGGAAAGGGGAAGATGTAGACAAGACTATCAATGCACTGGCCAGATGTGGAAATCAAGAGAAGGCCTCTGGGATGAGAATGTCTCCTGCAGCTGGCAACAGTTTCTCTGCATCCTCGAAAGGCTGCTGCTGCTCCTTTGGTTGATATCCATGTTTCCTTTGGGGGTCTTCCCCCTCTAGGGCCTCTTTGATGAGGCCGTTTTGTACAGCAGGCAGCACACAACCATGCTTCCAGGGACCATATGCCAGACTATATTCCAAGATATCTCCAGACTGATCTAGGCATGTGAAGCAAGCCTTCAACATTCCAATTGCGTGCTCAATGATGACTCTGGTGATTGCATGGACCTCATTATACTGATACTTGGCTCCACTCCAACAGGGAAAATCCAGACTATAGTCTCTTATCTGCTTGAAGCTTACACAACAATGCAGCACATAGCAGTCAAACCATAAGTTGAGTTGTTTTGTGAGAACCTGTATTCTTTTTGAGAAGACTGAACTTAACTTAATTGCAGATAGAATTAATCCATTTCAGACAAAAACACAAAGTCATTCATGGATTAAGTACCACACCCAACCTGCCCAGTTTTCATCCTAGGCTTTATATAGGCATAACAATGAGACTTGATATCTATAAGTTTGTTTTTCTCACTCAGAATCATTTACCTGACTTCATTATCTCAAGTGTCATTCTTTAAATGAAATATTACCATGATAATGTCTAGTGTAACACTATGTGTTATAATAGTTCGTATATTACAGTTCCATGATGCACAAAATCTATTACTGTACTTCTCAGTGTCTGTATTTACTGGGTTTTTCTGCCTTTTATACCTATATTTATCACAGCCATATTTGTTGCTGTAATGACTCTTGACTTGTCCGTTCATTTACAATTACTCCTGTTTATTGTCAGAAAATCTTAACACTGGTAAGTCAGCTTGTTTCTTTAACAAAAGTGGCGAGAAAGTGAATATCATGCATAAGAAAAAAGGAACAGAAATGCATCAGAGATAAAAGACTAGAAAAAGGGATAAGAAATCCATAAAATCAGACAGTGAGACGAACAGAGAGACCCACAAATAGAACGAATGAAGTAAAAAAAGATAATCATTTATAGGACTGTAAATACACAACATGTAGAGTACTAAATATACTACATGTAGAGTAATAAATACACAACATGAAAAGTACTAATTATACTACATGAAGAATGCAAAATGCATTACATGAAGAGTATGAAATACACTGCATGAAGAGTACTAAATATAGTACACGGAGTGTACTAAGTATACTACATGAAGAGTACTAAAGACACAACATGTAGAGTACTAAATATACTACATGTTAGCAAACTTGAACCCAATGGGATTAAAGGGGCAGCAGCAGTTTGGATATGAAATTGGCTGCAAGACAGAAAGCAGAGAGCAGTGGTGAATGGTTGTTTTTTGAAGTGGAGGGAAGTATACAGTGGTGTCCCCCAGGGGTCAGTATTAGGACCACTGCTCTTGTTGATATATATTAATGACCTGGACTTGGGGGGCATAATGTCAAAGTTTGCAGATGACATGAAACTCGGAAATGTAGTAAACAGTGAGGAGGATAGTAATAGTCTTCAGGAGGACATTGACAGGCTGGTGAAATGGGCAAACACATGACAAATGAAACTTAATGCAGCGAAGTGTGAAATGATGCATTTTGGAAGGAAAAATGATGAGAGGCAATATAAACAAAGTTGTATAATTTTAAAGGGGGTGGAGGAACAGAGAGACCTGGAGGTTCACATACACCAATCTTTGAAAGTGGCAGGACAAGTTGAAAAAGCTGTTAAAAAAGCATTCGGGATTCTTGGCTTTATAAATAGAGGCATAGAGTACAAAAAGCAAGAAAGTTCTGCTAAATCTTTATAAATCACTAGTTAGACCTCAGCTACAGTATTGTGTCCAATTCTGGGCACCACACTTTAGAAAGGATGTCAAGGTCTTGGAGAGGATGCAGTGGGGATTTACTAGAATGGTACCAGGGAGGAGGGCCTTCAGTTAACTAGAGAAACTGGGATTGTCCTCCTTAGAGCAGAGAAGGTTAAGAGGAGATTTAATAGAGGTGTTCAAAATCATGAGGGGTTTTGATACAGTATATAGGGAGAAACTGTTTCCACTGGCAAGAGGGTCGGTAACCAGAGGACACAGATTTAAAATAATTGGCAAAAAAGCCAGGGGGGAGATGAGGAGAATTTTTTTTAACTCAATGCCTGAAAGGGTGGTGGAAGCAGATTCAATAATAACTTACAAAAGGGAATTGGATTTCTGGAAAAGGAAAAAATAACAGGGCTATGGTGAAAGAGCAGGGGAGTGAGACAAACTGGTAACTCTTCCAGAGAGCTGGCACAGGCACGATGGGCCCAATGGCCTCCTTCTGTGCTGTATGATTCTATGATTCTATGAAGAGTGCTGAAGAGTGTTAAGTGCATGGCATCAACAGTAATGAGTATGTCACATGGAGAGCATGAATCTAGTACACCAATAGTAATAAATACAGATTAAGAGCAACAAACATACTTCAAGAGTTCCTCAGTCTTACATATTCAAACTTTAAGAGCTTTTCAGTTTTTGATATTAATAGAATTGCTTTTTTTCAGTGTACTGTTACAGATTTTGTTTCCTCTCCCAGAAGATTGCATTCACTCACCCTGCTCAATTTAATGACTTTCACTTTAACACCATAAGAAGATGTCCAAAATATCCTGTGCACACAGGCCAGTCACTTTATTATTCTGGCAACCCTTTTTGAATTTTCTTCATTCTAGAATATTTTGCTAAGTCTGAACAAAATATCTATATAGCTGCTTGGTCCTAAGATAACTTATTTTATCTGTATGATTCACCATTTGCTAATTTCTGAAGAATACTATAATAAAATAATTCCACAATGACTTGGGCCTTGAAATTATTCTTTACGACATTAGTGTATGAGCACTTAATGCATTTGAAATAAATGAGTTGATGCCTCCATTAAAATAGCAAACATGGGTGTACCATTTTGAATGTATAATTGTTTGTATGTTAATATCGCACAGGGTCATATCAAGTTCGTAATTTCAAAAGAACAAATTCTTACATATTTTGGGCTACAGTTGGGCTCTATATCTTCAGGCAAGGGAAGGGAAAAATTAGCCAGGCTTCTTGCTCCTGATCACTATCCTTGGACCTTTGCTGCAGGTATGTGCGTATGTGGGTATGATTGAGTTTGGCTATGATGCTTCCTACGGTCGAGTAACCTGATGACAGGGCTTTCCGCTACTGTGCTCGCCAGCCCATGATTTTCTGCCCGTTCATTTTAATGGGGGGGAGGGGATCATGGGCAGGCGGGAAGAGATACAGGAAACCTCGGAATCACTGTCCAGGCTCACACACGATTAATATACTACGTGAAGAGTACTGAAGAGTGTTAAGAGCATGAGTGAGGCACTGATCGGCTTCTAGCACCAGTGGAAATATATCTCACCATGAGCCATACCTTCAGGAGAGGACAGAGAAAGAGAGAACATTGTGAAAGAAAAGAAAGTAGTTTATTTTACTCCAGTCTTTGAATGGAGCTGAGAGTTATAAAGTGTTTGTTTGACATAAGTGTTTGATTCTTCCTGGTTTATGTTAGTCAATTAGTGGTGAAGCAAAAGTGGATTAGAGCTTCATGAATGCTCAGCATTCCTTTTTAAATTGTAAGATTAAGAAAGAATTCTGAATGTGCTTAGCCACACTGGATCTCTGACTCTTTCTCAATGATACTGCTCATTGCTGAATGACATTTTCACTTTTAAGTGCACGGCCATTAAAGCTGCCTGTAACTCTATCAGGCTGCTGTCTGTCCCCTTGAGGTCCTTTTGTAGGATCAGTTCTAACTACAGGGCAATTCCTACAGCATTCCCATCTACGATTACCTGCCAACCCATGTCTAACTTCCTGCTTCCATATTTACTGAGATCAAATTTTCTGCATCATCCATTTCTCTGCTGTTGCCTGGAGCATGACATCTAGTCAAGCATGCCTGTCAAGCAATCTCTTGTTCATTAGAGTGTCATGATATGGATCTGGAGGGTTGACTGAACCTGAGAGTTGATCCAGACTTCCTGCAAAGGGTGATGTAATAACATATTGTGCTTATGTTTCTTGTAGCTAGGAATATGTGTGTATTTATATATCAATAAACAGACAGCATATTTTATGCACCTTCAAGGTCTTGACTTTTGAAAGCTACATGTGAATTAATAGCAAACTCAAGTAGTTTTAAAATTCCATTTAAGCAGGCCATCAGATAACATGTGCCATACCACTTACCCCGCACTCCACGATGAACAAGTTGAGCGCTAGGAAAGATCAACATTCCATCCTATTTGTGCGACATATGTGACAGGAGTTTCACCAGCACTCAGACTGGCCACCAGAACCGGAAAATGGAGAACTCCATCTTCGCTGCTCATTTTTATTCCTATGTATTTGGGCTGCAGAGCAGCATTTCTATCAGGAACCTTGAGGGAGGATGGTAGAATCCGAGGGCCGTTTCTCCAGCTGGTACAAGTGCTTTAGAAAGAGAGAAGTAATTTAGTTGGTTAAGGGGATAGACGCTGGTCCTATCGTTCACCAAGGTCCCAGATGCGCGTTGACCTCGTCATGCCGTTATCAGCTTGCACTTTCAGCAATTTGCGGCACAAAAATAATACGATCTGAATGGAGAGTGAGGAAAAAATCCAACTCATGGTGCAAGACACCAGATTTCTCCCTCAATCAAATTCTGGGCCATTATCAAGCCAATCCTTATCTCCCATTAATCACTATTAATTTTTATATAAACTCATCATCTAGGTGGGTGAATTGGGTGTCCTTTTGGCCCCTCCCAAATTTCTGTTTCCTTTTTTCTCCTGCACTGTGTTCACCTTTCCTTGTCCGCCCTCTAAAGCTCCATGATATGTTTTTATTTGTATAAAGAGTACTTTAGAAATTATAAGTTCAGAATTCATGTGATTCCCCTAAGCAAGGCTGGTTTGAGTGACAAGCAACCATTGGAATCTGGGACTCAAACTTGTCGCCTTCTGTTTGGGAGTCAAGAACTCAAGGGGCTCTAAATTGGGCCACGTAGCACCCATTTTGTAGGTGCTACGTGGCATCCTAAGGACCTAAAATGGCATCTGGAATATGCGTGCACACTTCTAGCGTGACATGTGCTGGACGCCATCTTGGTAAAGGCGTTTGCGCATGCGCAGATAAGGAACGCTGGCAGCGTGTAAAGTAAGGAAAATATGCGGTAGATCAGTGTATAACGCTGATTTAAAGAGACAGAAGCAATTTTGGAACTCAATGCTCCAGCCAACGCACTGTCTTAACCTCGCACAGCTGAACAGGTCGTAAACACTATGGAGGACCCCACCACCAGCGCTATTTAAAGGAATCATGCAGGCGCTACAGGTTAGTTGCCAGATTATTGCTTCTGGCTGCTGATGCATTTGTAACTGTTTTTGGAGGTCTCCTATACTTGAATACTAGGACTAGGGGACATAGCCTAAAATTAGAGCCAGGACTTGCAGGAGTGAAGTTAGGAAATGCTTCTACACGCAAAGGGTGGTAGAAGTTTGGAATGCTCTTCTGCAAACAGCAGTTGATGCTAGCTCAATTGTTAATTTTAAATCTGAGATTGATGGATTTTTGTTAACCAAAGGTATTAAGGGATATGGGGCTAAGGTGGGTATATGGAATTGGGTCACAGATCAACCATGATCTCATTGAATGGTGGATTAGACTTGAGGGGCTAAATGGCCTACTCCTGATCCTATCTTCCTACTTTCCTGTAATAAAGTTTCAATACTCTACAGGGAATGGGCTGACTAGCTGACAGGCAATAGCAAGGGCACTGGCAGAGTGGCAGGAGTGGGACAGGAATGCTGTCATCCAGAGAGGACAGCAGGTTCATCTTCCTTGGATCCACTGCCACTTGCTGCCTCCTGTTATGTGCCATCATCTCCTGCAAGAAAGCGGGAAGTGTGTCGGTGAGTGTCCTGCAAAATGTTTGGGTGATGTGCCTGTTATGTTATGAATAGCTGCCAGTGGGTGTGTCCTGTGAGTTGTGGTGCGTGGCTTGCAAGTGGTAATGTGTGAGGGTGAGAGGTAGCATCTGATTGGAAGAGTTGAATACTGATTGAAAGAGTTTGTTGGTATGTGGGTGATGGGGGGTGTAGTGTGTGGAGCAGTGGATGCGGCTAGTGATGCAGTTGGTAGGAGATGCCACTTGACAATTGACCTCACTCACCTTGTGTCAAAGCATTGAACTTCTTCCTGCACTGCATCCATGTTCGTGGTGCTATGCGCCTGACATTGACTTCATCCCCTGCTGCCTCCCACTGTGTCGGGAGCATATGTCTGGAGGGCCTCTTGCCCCCTGTGGATATAGGATGCCCCTCGTTCTGTCCACCCCTTGCACCAAGGCCTCGAGTGCATCATCAGAGAACCTTGGTGCACACTCTCTCGCAGGCCTGGAACAAACTCAGATCGGCAGATTGGTGAGGTCTGGTATGCAGATTGGAGGATGTGGGATTTAGTAGTACGCAACCTTTATTCAATGTTTTAACATAACCCAACAGTTTGTAAACATAGGGATGGGACTTGCATCTGTGTTTTACGTGTGCGATGTCTGATCTCCGTTCAGATTCCGTTTAGACCCGTATCTTATATTTTGCAAATAAGAGGTGCAGATTGCCTTTACGTGATACTAGCCACTCAAGCGATATCGGGACCCCCTTGCTGGTGAGCAGCGATTCAATAGCACAGCTAAGTCTGGCTACTCGTAGCCATGAGATAAATCATTAGGCAGCATGAATGTTACGTGCTGCCTGCATCTGAACGACTGGGCGCAGGTTAATCACGCACCATGACCCCCTTGCCCGGTTTCGGGGGCTATCCAATATTACCCACAATGAGTCTTGTTACTGAGCCACCTATTAATTGCTTCTTATTCAATGAGCTGTTGGAATGTGAGCTCTACCCTTATCCAGGTTCAGATATTGTTTTTTGAATCTTTGAAAAACTCAATCATTATATTAGGAAGGGGTAGCAAGCAAAATTTGGAACCCAAAGTAACTTTACTGGTTTATTTAAGATGATCTGAATTTGACCCAATTTCCCACAGATTAGATTTCTTCCTCTATTAAAAACATGAATGTAAATGTAATTTTCCAGTCCATTACGACAGTGCACATGAGAAACATCCTGTCTAAAATCTGTGCCTGGAGATACAACGACACAGGCAAATGGTATTTCTTATTATGCTAATTTTGATCTCTGATTTATTGTTTATGCTTCCTATCTAGTGTAGACATCCAATCCGTGGTAGTCCTGTTGGAACAGAAGATCACTGGTGGCCTAAGGATGGCAAGGAGGGAATCTAGTTATTGGCAGAACTAAAGGAGCGTGCATCTTATTTTTCTTAATAGCAAGGTAGTATTTGTTGCCCATCTCAAGTTGCCCTGAGGGCATTAAGAGTCAACCACACAGGGTGAGACTTATTGGCCAGATGAGGTTGGTGTGGCAGGTCCCTGCCTGTAGGACATTAGTGAATCAGTTAGGTTGTTACGACAATCTGGTCACTTTTTTTTGGGTGACAGGTTTATTGAATTCAATTTCATATCTTGCCATGGTGGGATTATGAATTAATGACCTCTGGATTGCGAGTCTAGTATCATAACCGCTAAGCTACCGTAACCTACTTAATCATCGGATTATACAAATGTTGGGGGGGGGGGGGCAGAGTCCATGTTTCCTGATTAACGAAGAGCATGTGCCCGTGTTCGTTGTAACCACCATGACAGGGAATTGCCCACATTCTTTAATTAATGGGAGAGAAGTGTCCATGTTCTTTGGTTAATAAAGGGGATGTTTCTCAATTGTGGTTAGGTGCATACATTACTTCGCGGTATGAAAACGCTTAGTATTTGACTTTGGGAATAAGCCAAAATATTCATCCCCAAACGAAAAGGGTGATCAGTTATTTTTTTTCTGAAAAAGTTGGAAAATCTTAATTGTACATGTAAAAAGTGACTTGGAGCCTCTCTTCCTCCCTCCCAAAATACTCGGCGTCCTCTATGAATATTATCAAAATAATGAATGATCCCATGGAGATATTTGGATTGTAGACAAATATTTTTTTCTCCCTCACTCATCCAATAATACCCTTCTAAGGAGTGGGCTCGAGGAGTACCTATTTACCAATAGCTTGACAAGGAGCAGCCAGCATGGATTTAGAAGGGATACGCCCGATTGACAAATCTCCTTAACTTCTGTAAGGACATTACAAAAAAAATGATAGTGGAACCCCCTATCATATTGTTGATTTGAACTTTTAGAAAGGCTTTGATGAGCTCCTAAAAGAAAAAACACCAATAAAACTTAAAACCATGGGATTTCAGGGTAGAGCATAAGATGGAAGAAGCAGTTGACTAACTGAAAGTACTTGTGAGAGGTGTAATGTCAAATCATTGAGGTGGGGGAGAGGGTGTTGGATGGAATACTGCTTGGCACATGTTCTTTGTTATCTACATAAAGAATTGGATAAGAAAAACAATTTTAAGCTCTAATCCTCTATTCTAGAGGAGTAGAATTCAAAAGCAGAGAATTTATGTTAAACTTATATAGAACTTTGGTTAGACCATGCTTAAGGGTACTGCGCACAGTTCTGATCACCATATTACAAAAAGGATATAGAAGCACTGGAAAAAGTGCAAAAAAGATTTCCAAGAATTATACCATGCCAGAACTGAGAGGTTATAACTATCAGGAAAAACTGAACAGGTTGGGGCTTTTTTCTCTAGAAAAGAGAAGACTGAGAGGTGACCTGATAGAGGTCTTTAAAATAATGATGGAGTTCGATAGAGTAGATGTAGAGAAGATGTTTCCCCTTGTGGAAGATTCCAAAACTAACGGCCATAAATATAAAATAGTCACTAATACATCCAATAAGGAATTCAGGAGAAACGTCTTTACTCAGAGAGTGGTGAGAATGTGGAACTTGCAGGAACATGGAGTGGTTGAGTTGAATAGCATAGATGCATTTAAGGGGAAGCTAGATAAGTACATGAGGGAGACAGGAATAGAAGGATATATTGATAGGATGAGATGAAGTAAATAGAGTGGGAGGAGGCTCGTGTGTAACATAAACACCGGCATAGACCTGTTAGGATGAATGGTCTCTTTCTGTGCTGTAAATTCTATGTAATTCTATGTAAATTTTCCCATAAATAGGAATTGAGGGTTCAGTTAAAGATTTGAAAAACTATTTAAATCAGTAATGCAATTGGGCAGAAAAATATCATCTGAAATTCAATACTGACAAATATAAAGTATTGCATATTAGAAGAATGATCTACCAATATAGGCATGGAATGAAAAGAATAGCATTAGCACAGAAAGGGGTAGGGTACATTTAGACTGCAGCTACTGGTCTGAGACCAATCACTGCAGTTCAGGTTCGAGCTAGACAGAACCATGTTTACGTTGCTTGACCCTTGCCTGGCTGAAACTTTTAACTGCCCCCTTTAGGAGAGAGTCATGTGCTGCCTGGAATACTAGCATGCACAGAGCTCTCTCTGAAAGTTAGAGATTGACATGTTTAGAAAACATGGAGGGCAGATTCCCTCCTCTAAAAACATCTAATCTGAAGTCAGGCAGCTTTATAAAATACCCAGAAGTCCAACAGTGCATTGCCAGAGGTGTACTCCACAAATGAGAGATTAAACCTAAATTATATCAGTCTGTTTCACTAGAACAGATCCCATAATCGGAAGAAGAACAGGGAGTTTTTCTATAATCCTGGCCAACATTCCTCCCTCAAACACAATCAAAAAAAAAAGTTTTTTTTTATTCGTTCACGGGATGTGGGCGTCGCTGGCGAGGCCAGCATTTATTGCCCATCCCTAATTGCCCTCGAGAAGGTGGTGGTGAGCCGCCTTCTTGAACCGCTGCAGTCCGTGTGGTGACGGTTCTCCCACAGTGCTGTTAGGAAGGGAGTTCCAGGATTTTGACCCAGCGATCGTTCATCTAGTTGCTGTTTGTGGGATCTTGCTGTGCATACCATAGCAGCCATGTTTCTCCGAGATAAAAAAGTCCCTGAACTAAGTAATGTTGAAGTGCTTTGGGGTGTTTCTGAGAGGTTTGATATAATGCTACAGAGATGCAAGTCTTTCTTTCTGCTGCTCTATCATGCAATGTGTTGCAGCGTCAAAAACATTGCAGCCCTGAGCTGCCTCATATTCCAGGCTACTTCAAGAGTCATTGTAAAGGAGCATAACGAATGATGTTGCAAGGACAAGTTCCAAATTGTGAACTAGCCACTGTAAGAAACAGAACCAAAAGCAAAATTCTACAAACAAACTCTAAATCGCCAATGGTTAACAGAAGAAAAGCAGAACACGATTGTTTATTTAAAATAAATGTAAAAGTAACTCAACATATACTTTATATTAAAGGTTATTGAATGATGCAGCTGGAATGGGGAGTCCGGTTGCAACACTTGGCTGCCTATCACCTTGTGTTTTAATTAGATTTCTGTTCTCAATTCCAGCATTAAAAACCTTTATAATGTACCTTATAGCCCCAGGAAAAACTTTGACTATATTTTGTGCATGATCACTGAACCAAGAACTTTGCTAAATAAGAAATCTTTTTTTTTGATATATGAGAACGCAAACCAAGCAAGTTCTTTTTATAAATTACAATAGCAACAGATGTTTGTTGCTTCACCGTGCAGGTGATGATAGAATTGTACTGGTACAATGAACCTACAGTTCTTACCGGGAACAGCCAGCTACTAGTTCCAATACTAGTTCTATATGAAGTTCTGCAGGATACAGGATGTACTTCCAAGGGAACAACCACATCCATTCACATTTGAATTGTGGCATGGGCTGCGGAGCAGTTCAGATGCTGTCTTCACACTCGTGTGATTATGAGTTCAGGTTTTAGAGCTGCCAGGCACTCAGATCTAGTGGCTGTAAATGTTTCGATGCTTGTCCGTGCTGCACCCCTGGGAGCAAACAGTCCAGAATTTTCATGTGATTGTGTGGCTAGCCTACCTCCTGTCAAAGGGAATACAGACAGGCATTTGTCAGTGATCCATGCAAAGAGCTTCCCAGGAAGATTGCCAACCAACTTGGAGGCTGCTTTACTGATGGACAAGCTCATTAGAATTGAAGAACCAAATTCCTAACGACATCAAATAAACAAATGTAAGATTTACGATTTATAACAAGTATTATTCAATCATTATGAAATGTGCCTTGCATTCCACAAGGAAAATTCATGTTTCTTTACTGATATTTCGAAAACATATTTTTCATTTCTAAATGCCAGTAAATTTCTGGCTGATCAGTAACAATGGTTCCTGTCCCACCCTGATGACTGAAGGACAGAGTATGTGGAGGTGTAAGCAACTTTAGTGCACACGAGAAGAGATTGCATTTTTGTTTTTCTTTTGTGACGGGGAGTATCATAAGTAAATATGGTTACACCTTGGAAAAAATTTAATTAATTCACCTGCGAAGAGTGAGCTAGAAATGGAACTGGGCCAAAAGAACAGAACTGGCCAGAATTAATTCCATAAGCAAGAAAAGACAAGCTGGAAAAATTAAGGCCTAGTGGTTAAAATACTAGCTTGTTGGTAATGGGATAGCCCTTCATGTTCAGAAGAATTCATGTTTTTGAGAACCTATAGCACATGTATCTTTTATGTTGGTTGAATGTATGATATCACTTTAATTTCTAGTCTGATTCTAGGAATGTATTTGGTGAATTGAATCCCAGTTCAGATAGACTCAAACTACCAGAATCCACTGGTTTAAATCTAGCCTGGATATCGCTTCAATAACTGTTAGGAGATTCAATAATTTCAACAAATCCAAGTCCATATCAGAAAGCTGCACTTAGGTTAGTGCTATGAATGGCACTAATTCAGTAATCTTACTGAGAGAGGCTGCAGGGAGATCATGTGAATGAAATTGAAATGTTTGCTGGTGTCCTGGCTAACATTTATCCCTCAACCAGCACCCAAAACAGACAATCTGGTCATTTATTTCATTGCCCCGTCTGCCCTCTCAGGTGGGCATAAAAGATCCTATGACGCTATTCGAAGAAGAGCAGGGGAGTTCTTCCCAGTGTGCTGGCCAATATTCACCCCTCAACCAACATCACTAAATCAGATTATCTGGTCATTGTCTCATTGCTGTTTGTGGGAGTTTGCAGTGCACAAATTGGCTGCTGTGTTTCCTACTTTACTAATGTGACTACACTTCAAAAGTACTTCATTGGTTGTAAATCGCTTTGGGATGTCCTGAGGTCATGAAAGGTGTAAATAAATGCAACTCCTTCCATCTTTTGTGCAGCAGGGATGTCCAACATTTTGGAACTAGGGGCTGTGTACATGTGTCAAAACCAATGAGTGGGCTGCATATAATTATGCAATAATGTGGAACCTCCATAGACTAAAATGCAAATTCCATAAAGCTATTCAGATAAGGACTGACCAATGCTGTAGCACACAACTGCTTCTGGAAGTACCTCTGTACATTTGACCCTGAATTTCCTTGGGACCGCTGGCATAATGGGGAGGGGGGGGTGGGGTTTAGTCAGACACAAGAGAGCTGGTAGGGGTGGAAAAACAGGTGGGAAGCAGAATCACAGATCGCTGCAGGAATTTCCACTGGGGTCAAGGGTGGGCTCCAAACGTGGTCCATGATGCCAAAGGAAGCGGGGTTGGTGGGAAGGCTTTCCCATATCAGAATTCCTGTGGCTTCTGCCCCTGTTCTGCCCACTCATCAGGAAGAACCAGGCATCTAAGTCAGTTTGGGATCTACCGTCATCTCCAGGCTGGACTCAAGGCCTGAGGAAAATGCCAAATTGCTGCCAACAAACTTTCCTTTTATAAGTGGGCTGATCAGCTGCAGAGTTTGATTTTTGGGCAGGAGGGGCCCCTCTCACATAAAGCTATCCGATGTTGCGTCATCCGACTACCCACCACCGCCTCAGGCCTCAGAGGTGCCCATACTGGTGTGGCCACCCATTGAAAATATTAAAATGATCTGACCACCCCCTCACCCCAGATAGGGGGGTTCAGGAGCGGAGGGCAGTGGGCCCGAGGATTTCCGAGACCAATCTGTTTATATTACAGGACATTTTCACCAGCAGGATAGCAAAAGCAGCATGACAATAAAACCTGTGTCAACTGCTTTCTCTTCCCTCTGATGGTGCAGTTGGTTCACCTGGATTTATGGACCTAGTCCCTCCCCATTGCGGCCTCAAAAACTCTGAGGAAAAGCAATATTAAAAGCTGTGTAACATAACTCCTGATGATGTCACAAATGGGAAAGATTGCCTGTTTATGTGCTCCTCTTGTATTAGTTTCTTTTGTGTCATGTTTTACTGTTTTAAACCTGATTGAGTAAATTCGCTTTAAAAGTTAGTGACACAAAGTCTAGTGCAAAACAATGGTGAAAAACGAAACCTGAATTTTTAGGCTGCGTCACGTTCAGCTCATGCCGCAACTTTTGATTTGTTGCTATCAACAGGTTCCCTCCCCCAAACCCTGAAGATCTCTGGCTTGTGATGCCTTCAATGACTTTGGTCGAAATCAGAGTTTTTAAGGCAGATTTTGCCATTATCAAACCTTGTTTTGATGTGGAGATTAAGGGGTCTTCAGAATATTGCACAGAAGATTGATGATCATTTGACACCATAGAATCCTGAACTCTGGATGGTGATGTGTACGGAAGCACGCACTAAACATACGAACGTACGAATTAAGAGCAGGAGTAGGCCATTCGGCCCCTCGAGCTTGCTCTGCCATTTGATAAGATCATGGCTGATCTGATTGTGGCCTCAACCCTACTTTCCCGTCTACCTACTATAATCTTTGACTCCCTTGTTAATCAGGAATCTATCTAACTCAGCCTTAAAAATATTCAATGACCCTGCCTCCACCGCTCTCTGGGGAAGGGAGTTCCACAGACTCACGACCCTCCGAGAGAAAAAATTTCTCCTCATCTCCGTCTTAAATGAGAGACCCCTTATTTTCAAACTGTGGCCCCTCGTTCTAGTCTCTCCCACAAGGGGAAACATCCTCTCAGCATCTACCCCTTCTAGACCCCTCAGGATTTTATGTTTCAATAAGATCACCTCGCATTCTTCTAAACTCTAATGTATACAAGCCCAACTTGTCCAATCTTTCCTCATTAAATAACCCCCTCATCCAAGGAATCAGCCGAGTGAACCTTCTCTGAACTGCCTCCAAAGCAATTATGTCCTTTCTTAAATAAGGAGACCAAAACTGCACACAGTATTCCAATGCCAAGTACAAGTGTAGCAAAACATTTCAACTTTTATATTCCATTCTCCTTGCAATAAATGACAACATTCCATTTGCCTTCCTAACCACTTGCTGTACCTGGATACTAACTTTTTGTGATTTCATGTACTAGGATACCCAGATCCCTCTGTACCTCAGAGTTCTGCAATCTCTCTCCATTTAAATAACATACTGCTTTTCTATTCCTCCTACCAAAGAACCTAAACAAGCAATAAAGCAGCACAGGGATTGGGAGCGAATGTTTCAGCTCTTTTAAAATTGACGGTCCTGGAGGAATGATAAAGGCTGATCCTTGATTGGTCAATATCCACCAATCAGGGAGCAGCGCTTTTTTCATTCATGGGATGTGGGCGTCACTGGCAAGGCCAGCATTTATTGCCCCTCCCTAATTGCCCTTGAGAAGGTGGTGATGAGCCGCCTTCTTGAACCGCTGCAGTCCATGTGGTGTAGGTTCGCCCACAGTATTGTTAGGTAGGGAGTTCCAGGACTTTGACCCAGCGATGATGAAGGAACGGCGATATATTTCCAAGTTGGGATGGTGTGTGACTTGGAGGGGAACTTGCAGCTGGTGTTGTTCCCATGTACCTACTGCCTTTACCCTTCTAGGTGGTAGAGGTGGCGGGTTTGGGAGGTGCTGTCGAAGAAGCCTTGGCGACTTGCTGCAGTGCATCCTGAAGGGAGTGAACGTTTAGGGTGGTGGATAGGGTGCCAATCAAGCGGGCTTCTTTGTCCTGGATGGTGATAAGCTTCTTGAGTGTTGTTGGAGCTGCACTCATCCAGGCAAGTGGAGAGTATGCCATCACACTCCTGACCTGTGCCTAGTAGATGGTGGAAAGGCTTTGGGGAGTCAGGAGGTGAGTCACTCACCGCAGAATATCCAGCCTCTGACCTGATTTTGTAGTTACAGTATTTATGTGGCTGGTCCAGTTACATTTCTAGTCAATGGTGATCCCTGGATGTTGATGGTGGGGGATTCGGCAAAGGTAATGCCGTTGAATGTCAAGAGGAGGTGGTTAGATTCTCTCTTGTTGGAGATGGTCATTGCCTGGCACTTATCTGGTGTGAATGTTACTTGCCACTTATCAGCCCTAGCCTGGATGTTGTCCAGGTCTTGCTGCATGCGGGCACGGACTGCTTCATTATCTGAGGGGTTGCGAATGGAACTGAACACTGTGCAATCATCAGCGAACATCCCCATTTCTGACCTTATGATGGAGGGAAGGTCATTGATGAAGCAACTGAAGATGGTTGGGCCTAGGACACTGCCCTGAGGAACTCCTGCAGCAATGTCCTGGGGCTGAGATGATTGGCCTCCAAGAACCACTACCATCTTCCTTTGTGCTAGGTATGACTCCAGCCACTGGAGAGTTTTCCCCCTGATTCCCATTGACTTCTATTTTACTAGAGATCCTTGGTACCACACCTGGTCAAATGCTGCCTTGATGTCAGTCCTGCAGGCCCTTGAGCTTTAAACAGCTTGAAGGTGCTGAAGTTGGCTTTTTGCACAAGCACAAAGAAGAAGGGAACTGGCAGGAGCTTCGCGGACTTGGTCTTGGACATTACTGCTGTAGAGGAAACTCTTCTGTGACTGAGGTTCTGATATATTGTCAGGACAGTGTAGGAGGAGATCTGTAAAATTATATGATCCGTGCCATAACTAGTCTGAGCTTAGAACATGATACTATCACCGAGGACTGGCACAAATTGTACCATGGACCCACATTATTATCCCTCTGCTTGACGACCATATTCACACACACGTGCGCATTTTCACACATTCACACACACACATTCACACAGAAATACACACACAGAAACACATTCACACACAGAAACATATTCACACACACACATTCACGCATTCACACACTCACACACACCTTCATACACACATACATGCGCACACATGTTCACACACACACACATGCATACACAAAACTACGAATCTACTCACATCTCCACCTTCAGTGTATAGCAACTTACCAATATGAGTAAGGACATGAGACTCATACTCTGCCACTATACCGGCAGAGACGGGAATTACCTCTCAGCACACTGACAGGGAATAAGGATGCACACCAGGCCACCAGGCAATGGAGCCACATTGCCACACAAATACGAGAAATCAGATGCCTTTCCTACTAGACCAGGCATATAACAGCGCAGCCATTCACAATGTTGAACTCTATAAAAATAAAAGCAGACAAGTACCTCTTGTCGCTGTTTGCAATTACGAGTCACCATATCACAATGTCAGGGAACCGTAAGGTGGAATAAGGGACTGGCAGTGTATTTGATACAAGGGTATTTGTGCCTCTGTTCATGTGTGCCATCAATTTTTAAAAGAACTGACCACCCTGAACCCAAAATGACTTGAATTTGGAAAGAGTCAGATATTCACTATTCATCACCACTTCAAGTTTAGATCTCATTCTTACCAAAGACACACACACACACGTACATATATATATATATAAACACATGTACAAACACATACACATACATGTGTATACACACACAGACATATCTAAACACATATACATAAACATACATTCTCATAAACATACATACAAACACACGCACACACAAAGCACTGATCCAAAGTTGAAATAATCTAAATGATCCAAAGTACAAATAATCTAAAGCTCCAAACTAATTCATATTTTGCTTACAGCCATAACATTGATGTTTCCCTGCAAATAAATATTGATGCCAATACTATGATTTAATATAATAGTCATATAATTAAATTACATCCAAAAATGAAAATATTCTATTAATATATTCAAATAATTTATATAACTCAATGCAGAATCTGCCCTTTCTGAGAAGTACAAAAAAATTTGTTTTGGGCATGCAGTGTGTTCCGATATCGGCAATCCCTTGCTCTACGTGGTTACTTTTATAACATCTTAGCTCAGGTAATGTTCACTTGAGGTTAATCGTTAAATGTTGAACCAACTGATGGGTGACTGAGGTCTTACAGCTGTGGGAAATAGAACCTGATTCTCTCTGTTTCTTGCCCAGCAGCTGTATGAAGAGGGCTCAATGCTCTCCTTGTTTCTTCAACCTCCGTGGATATAGGACACCAGAACAGCTGTATAAAGACGTGCCGCTGTCCTATCTATCTAGCCATATCTAACACCTGATACTTTTCTTACCCAGCCAATAAATGTATCGAAAGGAAGATAATTCAACAATATTACTCCATGAATAAGAAGAGCGAGGAGGCTATTTCTCAAGTTGCTGCATGAATAGTGGCTCTAAAAATAATATTCAAGTATCAATCATTCTTCCATTATACATACTGTAAAGTTAAATTTACAGTCTTTAGTATGTTTGTGCAGCGGAGTTAAAATACTAGTCAACATACCGCACTCAGTGCCAATAGGACTTTGTAGTCTTTTGTCATATTTGAATAAAATTACTTGTTTTTTGTTAGAGTGTGTTTCACAGATCCAGAAAGTGGCACCATCACATTCACAGACTGAAGAAGGAACATAGTTATTGCTAGACAAAAAAAGACCAAGGTCCATCTAGTTTGCCTTCTACCATCCTCGTAGCTGCATGATACAATGACAGTGGTGTTGTTGACTAATCATTGCAATCAATCTCTATCAATTAGTCTACAACAGACCCGACATGAGGTGAGGAAAACCCCAGTGGTGGAAAGCTTTGAGAACCATAGGTCCAAAGTTACATGTTCCTCCCAAGCATGCTGCACTTATCACATGACATGTCTCAAAAAACTCATAGACTGTATCCCAAAATGTTATTTCCTGAAAGAAATCTATTTAATTTGTATTTGAATGAATCAATACTATCTGCTTCCACCGTCTCCCTAGAGAGCCTGTTCCATAGATTGGCCACTTGCTCACTGCAACATTGAAAGAATCAAATAATGGAAACTTATGAACAGGTATTCATTGGTACCAGATAAGTAGGACTGAAGTGTGACTCAAAATTCAACCAAACAAACCAAATCAAGTCAAATTGGGCCAATCTAAAATGCTTGATGAGTTTTTCCCTTCATGAACATCCATGACACACTTTCTGATGTATAACACCTTCTCGAAAGCAAATGAACTCTATGTAGTGTCACCTATATCAGATTTTACTGTGGCCCACAGTAGTTTGGTGCTATAGATCTTGATGCTTGCTTGTGTAAAACCCTTCAAGCTGCCCACCTGCAACAAAGAGAGGGGTTAATCAGCCAACTACCAAGTACTTTGTAAATATCTCATGAATGATTGCAAATCAACTTTCCTGTCAGACTTTCTCTCCATTCCAAATGGAACAATTTTTCTCCACCTGGTACCTTTTCAGAGCTAAGACCCTCTATACGAAGAATCTTAAGTGCGAATGTGAGTCCTATTGTTCCATTGTACAGCACACACTGCTGGGTATGTCCGTCAACGCCTCCATTTATTTTTACAAGAGAGGAGAACCGGAACAGTACAGAATGGGCTCATTGGAATGAATCCTACTATTACAATTACCACCTTTTTCAAAGTTCTGCTGATGAACCCTTAGTAACCTTGTTATCTAACACTTCCACTTCAAGACACACACATAAGTGTAAAAAATTGCCTTCCATTTTAAAAATCATATTTCCACCCTTGTAAAAAACTGGACTAAACAACACCAGCTATGTGACAACCTTACCTGCAATATCACAGCCTGTTTAGGATAGTCCTACTTTAATTTGAATTCTTAAATTAAGGTTCTCCATCTCAGTTGAGTGTCCTGCATGAATGATGAACATGAGAGAAGATTAATCAAAGAGTGAGCAAGAGGTAGCAAGCGAAAAGGCAGATCATGTTCCCCGACAGAGAGAAAAAAAAATCTAACTACTTACATATCGTATATTTGAGGTGTGTCAAGAACTGATTGATTTATTCTGACCTAACAATGATACTAAAAGGAAAGGAACAGGTTTCAAACATATCCTAGTGAGGTTAAAAAGGGTTACTGCCTCTGTGAAATGGAGGCATTGTTTAAATTCTTTTCTATACTGGACATTGTTTGCCTACCAGATTCTCCTCCCTATGTCATTATGATTTATGTGCAAGTGATTGCTGAAGTGTATACAATTTAGCACCCATTACTGTGTTTATAGCTTGATAAACATACGGACATACTCCTTGTGTAGGTTTGAAAACTTCATATGTAGAGTTAACTACAGCCACTGCAGTTTACACCCAGCTGGGCAACAAAAAAAACAAACAGCAAATATTACTGCTGGTTAAGTGACTAATAATGGAAGACTGCGACTGCCTACGGTGTAGCGGGGTAAGCAGGTCGATGTGTGTGGTCAGAGTCCTGTACACAATTCCCTGCTGCAACACAGGCAGAGTCTGTTGCGGCTATTCAGTTACACATTCTGTTACCACTTCAGATTCTGGGGCTTTTTTCTCTGGTCCTTTGCAGCTTTTCCAAATCACGGTGCAGATCAAATGGCAACTGAGAGCTTTCCCTGGCAGCTGAGACACTGAAGAGAGTAACTGGCCAGAACCCTGTTAAGTATCAGAGCATCGCCTGTGGGTATCCCTATTGGACCTGACTCTTCTCAATCTAGTTGGAACATTAAGGGGAAGCTATATAAGCACATGAGGGAGAAATAAAGGAATGGAAGGATGCGGTGATAGGGTTAGACGAAGGGGGTGGGAGGAGGCTTGTGTGGAGCATAAACACTGGCATAGACCAGTTGGGCTGTAGATTCTATGTAGCTCTATGTAACATTGTTCCTTATTTAGAACAATGGGATAGCTTTTTCCTCTTTACCACCTGCAAGTTGTACATCGCCTAGATGGAGCGGCCGAGAGAAAAATCTAAAGCGATGGAAGATAAATCAGACGGGTTGTGTAGCAGGCGTGATCCTCCATGCTGGGGTTTTCCTCACCATGCTGTGTCCAGGTGATGCTTAACATCCAGGTGGTAGAGGTGAAAATCTACCCCAGTGCGTTTCCAAACACTGGGAATGAATTAGAGGCAAGGAGTGTTGGTAGTTCCCAAGCCTATTGACTGAGATTTGAATTCTTGATTAATCAAATACATCCAAACTCATCAGTTATTGGAAATCATTTAGTGATGTTGAATGTAGTCAATTAAATCTAAATTTGGAGTCTGACCTCTGTTACTGAGAAATTTGGAATCTCAATGAATTCCACATTCTAGGTATGGCAGGTAACAAGCTTGCAACATGTCCTGTTTTGGACCACGCATTAATCAACTGGATGGGGTTATATTCTTACTGAATGCAAAGTATGTTTAGGAATGGTTTAACTTTTCATTTTGCGTTACAGTGATATTCATAAAGTTCAGGGCAGCTATATGCACACTTTTTAATTATCAATGGGTAATTTTAACTTTTATCGCCTGACCAAGAATGGGTGATAGAAAATCAACAACTCATTTTGCACCTCGGCCGATTTTCCATTCCGTTGATTTCAAGAAAATCAGGCAAGGCATAAGATGGGCTGACGATTCTCTATCACCACGTTTTTCGCCTGATGATAAAAGTTAAATGATCCCATTCTGTGTGGGATGGATGGGAGCACTGGTCCAATCAAATCAGCCGTTCCTGAGGAGCGGTTTACTCATCTTAGTTCAAAGTTGTTTAATTCAAATTGTCAATGTTTTTTAGTGCTAAATTCCCACTTGGTTGTGTTATATATATTGCTTGGTTCAAATGATTGTATATTTCAATCTTAGTGTGAAAAATGACTGTAAAAGTGTTAAGATCAGTGAATAGGATTTTCAGCAATAATAATGGGTCTCTCTAGCGGCAGATATAATGCATAGTAGAATCATGCCAGCAAGCCTCCTACTCAATACAGCAGGGATAATTGTCCTATTTAGGTCCTCCTTGGTCTTTTCTCCCTTGATCTTGATGTTAGTCATCAAGCTTGGCCCCAACCTCTGTCTGTTGGCCCAGAATCACTGCAGAGTTACCTCTTGTTGTTAAACGTTGAATTTAGTTTACCAGTTCCTTAGACTTTTCATTTCTTGATCTCCTTAGAGCCAGGGGTTGGGGAAATCAATTGCTCTGAAGGCAGGAAGCTGGGAGGCATACAGGTCAGGTCAGGAACAGATAGGGGAAATCAGCAATACCAGAGAGACTGAGCAGGCTGTGTCTGGAGGATGGGGGGATATGGATTGGGTCAGGCAGTGAAGTGAGACTGATGCTGAGACTGATGCCACATCTGGAACCATGAGATGGCAATGCGAGTAAGTCAATTTCGATTGCTGGAGGAGCAAAGTTCTCCAAATTTAGCGTGTATTTGGGAACTCAACACTCAGTTTCATTATTAAACATTCTCAAGTCAGCAGTAACACGAAGTAAAACTCCCTCTGTTTTGTCCTAACAATGTGACAAAATCAGAAGAACATTACCTACAACACCATTGTTAATAATTCTGCACCCCTCACCAATCACTCTAAGGCCTCTCTAATTAGAATTAGTGCCAATTTAATGGCAGTTTTGCACTTGAAACTGAATTGAGAATATGCACTGCATCTGAAATGTAGCCACCAGAAAGGAGAATTTTATCCATTGAATCTCGCCGTATTCAAACACAGTTTGCTAATCCACTGCACCACCCAATCTCAAAACTAATGGATTCAAACATTTTAATGAGGAAGTATTGATGCGGGCTATCACTATAATCTTGCCTATAAAAGAGTTCCTGTGCCTAAAATGCACTATGGGACAAAGGAATACTCTGATTGGCCAACATTTAAAATATCCAAATAGAGTCTGATCACCTTTTCTCTCTGTGTATCAAGGAGCAATCTGAAAGCCTGCTCCTGTTCTAAATAAAGAATTACAAAGGAAACAGCCACAGATTTAAAATCAATGGACCAGGCGACACTTTAGGATTGAGAAGAAGAAAGGAGCATTTAGGGACAATGTGACGATGTGAAAACAGTAAAAACATGCAGGTCTATATGTGGAGAACTCATTGGAATTGAGTTGCTCCTATGTATCTGGCCACAGTAATAGGCACCAATGTGAGTAATAGGCAATAAGGTAACAGGGGCTAACGTGAGCAATTGGCATTAATGTGAGTAATAGGAGCTAACAAGAGTAGTAGGTGCTAAGGTGAGTAACAGGCACTAGTGTAATGTCGTAATTGGCACTAATATGAGTAATCAGCAACATTTTGAGTAACAGGCACCAACAGGAGTAACAGACATTAACATGAGTAATGGGCATTAATGTAAATAATAAGCACTAATGTCACATGAGTAATAGCTGCTAATGTGAGAAATTGGCACTAACATGAGTAATCAACAGTGATGTGAGCAATGGGCGGTAATCTGAGTAAACAAATAATTGCAGCAAATTTGCATAATAAGCACTAACGCAAGTAATAGGTGCTAATCTAAATAATAGAAACTAATGTTAGTAAGAGGTGGCAACTTGAGTAATTGGCACTAACATGAGCAACAGGCACTAAAGTGAGTAATCAGCACTAACATAAGCAACAGGCACCAGTTTGAATAATGGGCACTAATAAACTGTCCTGCATCCATCTGGAGAGCATCTGCATGTCAGAGTTTGACTGTTTTAATGAGTGAATAATGGCTCTGGCTCAGTGATGCAGTACATTGAAGATTCAACTTGCTGAGCCACAGAATGATACGTGTGGGTTTGCTAATGTTCCCTCCTTCATTAGCCCTTGATGACTGAAAACAATCTATTTCTATCTTCCTTGTCCCATCGCTTCGTAATTTTAAACACCTCGATCAAATTACCCTATAATCTCCTCTGTTCGAATGCAAACAGCCCCAAGTTTTCAAGTTTTTCTTTTCGTTTATATTTCTCCATTCTCATTTGGGCCAGAACTTGCAGCCAAAATAACGATGAGTTTAATGGCGCTTGCTGTTATCGATGTGTAAATCGGTCAGCAGCTTGTGGCGAGGCAGAGATTCCACGTGAATTGCGAATCGCCACAAGTTGCTGGCCGATTTGCACCACTTCGCTGTTAGCTTCACACAATAATTGCCCATTAAACTCGCTCATGAAAGTTAAGTCTAGTAATCAATAGCGCAAGTACCTTTTTAACGATGTGATAATTGTTAATGACTGCCAATCAACCTCTCTAGCCCAGAAAGTGAACAATTTAAACAGTGAAGTCTCATTCCTTCAGGCTGTGAATTGTTGTTGGAGATTTTTAAAATGTCAAATTTTAAATTTAATTTTTTTTTACTTTCCCTTTCTGTCTCTTTTTTTTCTCTCTCTCTTAATCCAGTCTTTTTTTCCCTCTCTTCATTTGTCTTTCCGTACCTTATAAGACTGTAATTCACCCTTCTTCTCAGTCGTTCTTCTGTTTATTTCTCAATCCTTAAATCTCATTGGTTAAGGAGGTACGCTGTTGGTCCTGCCATTCACCGAGGTGCTAGATGCCCTGTAGCCCTTGCCACGCCATTATCAGCTCGTACTTCCAGGAAATTAGGGCGCAAAACATTTTTGAGCTGAAGGAGGCAGGAAAATGTCTAATCAATGGCGTACGCCATGAGATGACCTGCTGCATCAAATTCTGGACCATTGTATTCGCAGCATCCCAATGAATCTGTGCTGTACACCAAGTATTGCTTGAACATCCTTCCTAAAGTGTGGAGCCCACAACTGCACAACAGTACTCCAACTGTGGTCTTACTAAGGTTTTATATAGATTCCTATTACATCTCCACTTTTATATTCAATGTTTTTTGCCGTAAAACCCAATATTCCATTAGCTTTAGTATGGTCTTTTCCACTTGAGGTACTGCTTTTAATGTCTGGTGAACCTGACCCCCAAATCCCTCTGTTCTTCTACATCGCCCAGCCTAACCCCATTCAAAGTATAGTTATTACTTTTTTTTACCAAATCATACCACCTTGCATATATTGAAATTGAATTCCAACTGTCACTTTTTTGCCCATTCCACCATCTTATCAATATGCCCTTGCAGCTTACTTTGGTCCTGAGAATTATTTACTATGCCTCTTATTATAATATTGTCTGCAAAACTGGACACCACTCCCTCCAGCCTATATTCAGATAATTGATGCGGACAGTGGACAGAAATGGTCCCAGAATAGAACCCCGTGGGATACTACTACCAACTTCAAATCACTCTGAGAAACAGCCCTTACATCCTACTCCCTATCTCCTCCCTTCTAACCAGTTTTTAATCTAATTTGCTACCCTTCCCCTAATTCTATACCCTTTAATCTTCTCCAATAGTTTGCTGCATGGTTCCTTGTCAAAGGCTTCCTGAAAGTCCATATACATCACATCCACTGCATTCCCCCATCCACCATATCTGTCACCTCCTCAAAGAACTCTATGAGATTTGTCAAATAAGATCTTCCTTTCTGAAATCTGTGTTGGCTGCTTCTAATTATTTAGTCATTTGATCTTTAGTTGTTTCCTTCTTTGAAAATGGGGATTACATTGGACAGATATTACACTGGGTAATTTTGTAAGCAGAGGGTTGTAATTAATGGGAATGGATCTGATCTGATGGGGCCTGGTCACGTAGAGTTCCACAAGTGTCTGTGTTGGGATCATTGTTGCTCATCATTCTCATAAATTATTTAGATGAGCACATAAATGGAACCATTTTCAGATTTGCAGAGAACATGAAAATGTGTACAAGGATGAGTAATTTAGACCAAATCAATTGCTCCCAGGCTGACTTAGATAAGTTAGGGAAATAGACCTGTGTATGGCAGATGTCCTTTAATTTGCACAAATACAGTGCTATGTATTTGGGTTTGGGAAATTTAGGCATGTTTATACAATGCAAGAGTACCCATTAAAGGTGTTAGATCAAGAAAAAAACCTTGGGGTAATAGTTGATCACTTATTAAAGGTGCACCATCAGTGTGAGGTGGCTATGGGGAAAGCAAATATGGTCTTAGATTGTAATGCTAGTATCATAGCATTTAAAATGAACAACATTTTACCTATATACGATTTTTATATATTCACACTCGGAGAACTGTGTCCAGTTTTGGTCCCCACACATGATGAAGGAAACCAAAGATCTGGAGAATGTGCAGGGGAGAGTGATAAAGCGCTAGATAAATGCAATTTCTTTATTTACTTTAGAAAAATGCAGACAAAGAGGGGATATGATTGTGGTTTTTAGCACTAGCCCAAGTGCCTTTAATTTTGAAGATAGGTTCCAAGAGCTGGGGCTATAACAACAGTGACTGCACTTCAAAAATAATCCATTGTAAAGCACTTTGGGAAGCCCTGAGGAAGTGATAGAGCTCTTTATAAATTCAACTTCTTTATTTATTTACTTTAGAAAAATGAAGGGATTGGACTCAGTCCAATTTATAGGTTATTTGAAATAGATAGACATGGTAGGACTATTGTCACATACATAAAATTTGTAGGCAAAAAATTAGGCTAGAGGCAGGAAATATTTTTTTTTCACAGGGAATCTTCACGCTCTGGGACAGATTACCCGCACATGTGGTGCTTATGGACTTGTTGCTTTAAAAGGGAGCTTTAAAAGTTCCTGCGTGAAGCTGACAATTCCAGTTATGGAGGGTAAGTTACCAGTTAGCTGCAGTTTATAAATTACCATGGCCCCCTGAAGTCTTGCTTGATTTCCTTAGGGAGTCGGAGAGGAATTTCCTAGAGGTTTCCCTGAATGGACTGCAGGTATCTTCCTTTATATTGCCTCTCCCAGGAGATTGTGTGGATAGAGGGTGAATCAATGGTGTGCACGGTTGCACATATCTAGATGAAATGGGTTTGATGGACCTAGTGCTCTTTCCTCAACCTTCTTCTCATATGTTCCTATGTGGCCCCAAAATCACAGGTTGGATACTCCTGGCTTTGTGGGTAAATGCAGTAGCTGTGCGGTAACAAGGAAGGTATAACCAAGGAAGGCCTCAGGTTCAATGCCTGGTCTGTGCTGAGTTATCAGATCTAAGCCAGAGTAGCAGTAAGTTGCTACAAATGGCTTCATACAAAAAGGGACAATGGGTCCATCCAGCCTGTCTCTTCAAGATATAGTGCAATTCATTCACCAACAACCCACCCTCTCACCTCACCCCCACCCCCTCTCCTTCCTGCCTCCAGTAATCCAGTCTCTTGGGAGAGACAAAAACCTTAGGCTAATTTAGAGAAAACAAACTGGGAAATTCCTCTCTGACCCCAACCCCAAAGGCAAATAGACAAGCTCCAGGAGATTGCAAGAACTAGTCACAGCTAATCTACCGACCTTTTATAACTCGAGATGTCTTCCTCTTGCAGGAACTTGTACAGCTCTTTTTTGAAGGCTTGTAGCAAATCCATACTCTCTGCATGTTCTTGCAATCTATTCCAGAGGTCGATGGCTCTCTAGGAAAGTAAGTATTTCCTGGATTTAACCCAACTATATGTTTTCATAATATGTATTGATGCCCTCTAGTCCTCACCTCCCTATGTAGCTCAAATAACCAATCTACCAGAACAGAATCTATCATTTTAAAGACCTTAGTCATATCTCTTCAAAATCTATGCTTCTCCAGTGAAAAAAGCTCCAGTTTCCTGGACCTTCCTGATAACTAGGAATAAGTATAATTCTGATGACGCTCCTCTGGACCTCTTATAAGGCTTTGATATCCTCCAACATATAAGAGGATCAAAACTGGGCACAGTATTCTAAATACCACTATACCAAGGCATTGTGCAAGGTAAGCATTGTATCTCTAATCTTAAATATAATTATCCTAGCTATACATCTTAACACCCTGTTCGATTTCCCTACAGTCTTGTGACACTAGTCGCAAACCTTCAATGTTTTGTGAACTTTGACCTCCAGGTTCTCTCCTGTTTTTCAGCCTTAAGGGATATGGCACACACGTATCTGGAATTACACCAGCCCAAGTGTATCATGCTGCATTTATCCACAGTGAAGGACATCTGCCACACATGGTCCCATCCCCCCAATGTGTCTAGATCATCCTGCAGTCTACTTATTTTACCTAAAGCTTTTGCTCACATTTCTTTATGTCATTACCAAATTTAAAAATGTCTTCATCAAAATCATTGATAAAGATGGCGAAGAGCAATGGTCCTGACACAAATCCCTATGGGACTTCACTAGTCACCAGACCCCATGCAGAGCTACTATCATTAGTGCCTACTGTCTGCCTATGGAATGCACCCAATTCACTTTCCAACTTAAAAAATACCTACAAATCCCATAGGACTCAACCTTCCCTTCTGTGTGGCACTTTATTGAAGGCTTTTTGAAAAGTCAAGATACACAATAGCTGCTGGCTTACCATCATCCACCAACATCATGACCTCTTGGTTAGGCAGCATTGTCATTTCCAAAAGCTATTTTGGAATTCCCTAAAAACCTCTGCTCTTTCCAAAATGATCATAAAACAAATTTCTAATAATTCCTTCTGGAAACTTGCCTATATCTGAATTCAAATGAACTGGTCTATAACTCCCAGGTTCTGACTTAGTAGCCATATAGGAACAACATAGGATTTTCACATGAAGAGTTAGGTACTTGAATGAGGTAATGAAGGGCACCCCTGCATCCATGGAACTATATCTCAGCAAGAGTCAGTACCTTCAAGAGAGAAAACAAAGGAGTAGAAATGTAGAAAGTTAAAAGAATTAAGGGCTTCATAAGAAACAAACACAATGGTTTTGTGACATTGTCCCTTGCCAATTATGTTGGCGTATCTCTGTGTTCGATGATTTCTGAAGATTGCTGATTTTTAAATGGCACTACTTCTGCTTTCATAGTATTATAGTATCATAGTATGGTACAGCACAGAAGGAGGCCATTCAGCCCATCGTGTCTATGCCGGCTCTTTGAAAGAGCTATCCAATCAGTCCCACTCCTCTGTTCTTTCCCCATAGCCCTGTAAATTTTTTCCCTTCAAGTATTTATCCAATTCACTTTTGAAAGTTACTATTAAATCTGCTTCCACCACCCTTTCAGGCAGTGCATTACAGATCATTACAACGCTTTGCATAAAGAAATGCTTCCTCATGTCGCCTCTGGTTCTTTTGCCAATCACCTTAAATCTGTGTCCTCTGGTTATCGACCCTTCTGCCACTGAAACAGTTTCTCCTTATTTACTCTGTGAAAACCCTTCATGATTTTGAACACCTCTATCATGGCCCCGATATTACCAGGGAGGAGGGTTGGCAGCGGGGGAGCGACTGGGCGCGTGGGTAACCCGCCCAGTCAAATCGGTCCGTTCCCCACCCGATCGCGAGTAAATTGAAGCCACTTACCTTGGCTTCCGGGTTTCCTGTTGGAAACCTGCGCAGCGGGCGGACTGCGCATCCGCATCACAGGCCGTCAGCTGGAGGAGCCCTATTTAAAGGGGCAGTCCTCCAATGCTGCTCCTGCAGCAAACAGCCAAAATTACAGCATGGAGCAGCCCAAGGGAAAGGCTGCTCCCAGGTTTAATGATGCCTCACTCCAGGTCTTACTGGATGGGGTGAGGAGGAGGAGAGAGATCTTCTACTCGGCGGACGGGAGGAAGTGGCCTGCTTCTGCCACCAAGAAGGCCTGGCTCGAGGTGGCAGAGGAGGTGACCAGCACCAGCAACATATCCTGCACCTGTATCCAGTGCAGGAAGCGCTTCAATGACCTAACTAGGTCAGCCAAAGTGAGTACACTTACTCATTCCCCTACACTCCGTCTTCCACATCACCGCCCCCACCCCACAACTCCTTCTGCACTGCCAACACTACTCTATCACATCACTCCTCACACCCACTCAAACCTCATCCTCAACTTACCTGCACTTACTCACCTCCCCAGTACTCATCCCACCACTACCACTCAACCCAATCCTCATACAATCTCATGGCTCTGTCTCATACTCACCCTCTGATGCATCTCTTTCACGGTCGGCCTCACCCAACCTGCCACTACCTCTGCTGCAGCCACAGGGGATGCATCATGTATGAGTAGAAGGAAGCGTAAGGCAAAGGTTTCGTGAGCACAAAGGGGATGCACAAGGGTGTTTGACGGTTTGTCATGTTTTTTATTTATATTTGATTTTGTTTCAACTCACATTAAATATTATATTGTCATCACTACTGCCATGTCTTGGCCATTCTTGACTGGCTTGTGCAATAAGTCCCTTTCATGAGATTCTCCATGAACACCCATTGGGTCACCCTCCAGTGGGTGTATGTGTAGTTGCACGACTATTTTGTGCAGGTGCCTGTGAAGCAGCACTGTGTTGTGGAGCTCCACATGGCGGAGGTGGACGGTGTGCCTGGTGAGGCTGGTGATGTTGCTCGTCCTCGGATGAAGTGATGAATGCAGCCATGGCGGCCACCCCCACCCCCCATCCTGACGGTGTGAGTTTGAGGGGGTCCGCAAAGTAGGTAAATGTGTTTGCACTGCAGAGTTTAGGGTATAAATTAATAATTTTGAGTGGAAAGACTAAGGTGTTGCAGCTAAAACTTTGTCTGAAGTGACAGAGTTCCCTGCTGCAATAAATGAGGTTTTCCCCCCACCTGTCAAAAAATCCTTTGCATCTCCCACTGGCTGCTGACTGAAACACGTCTGCTCCAACAGGGAGTGTTTCCCACAGCACGGGAAACACGCTGAGGATCCATGAAAATTGCACCCCTGCCAAAATCTCCTGTCAATGAGGTCTGTCAAGTACCTCAACTAGGTAAGTAAGTATTTAAATTGTCATCCCGCCGGCTTTAATTGCCGGTGGGAGTCCTGCATGCGGGAGCTGCACACGCACCCGAACGCATCATTGGGGAATCCGCAAGTGGGCAGGTTGGAGCTGGGCTCCGGACCCGCTCTGGGATTCCTCCGTTTTAGGAGCTGCCCCGCCCCGAATACACCCGCTCAGCCATCCTAAAATTGGCCCCCAAATCTCCTCTAAACCTTCTATGCTCTAAGGAAAACAACCCCAGCTTCTCCAGTCTCTCCACATAACTGAATTCCCTCATCCCTGGTACCATTCTAGTAAATCTCCAGAGGCCTTGACATCCTTCCTAAAGAATGGTGCCAGAATTGAACACAATACTCCAGCTGAGGCCTATTCAGTGTTTTATAAAGGTTTAGCATAACTTCCTTGCTTTTGTACTCTGTGCCTCTATTAATAAAACCAAGGATCCCATATGCTTTTTTAACAGCGTTCTCAACTTGTCCTACTGCCTTCAAGGATTTGTGTACATACACCCCCAGGTCTCTCTGATCCTGCACTCTCTTTAAAATTGAACCATTTAGTTTATATTGCCTCTGCTCATTCTTCCTACCAAAATATATCACTTCATACTTCTCTGCTTTAAATTTCATCTGCCATGTGTCTGCCCGTTTCACCAGTCTGTCTATGTCCTCCTGAAGTCCACTATCCTCCACATTGTTTACTACATTTCCAAGTTTCATGTCATCTGCAAACTTTGAAATTATACCCTGTATACCCAAGTGCAGGTCATTAATATATCTCAAAATGTAGCAGTGGTCCTAATACCGACCCCTGGAGAGTAGTGGTGAACGGTTGGTTTTCGGACTCCAGTCCGAAAACCAACCGTTCACCACTACTCTCTGCTTTACTGAGTCATAAAATCATAGGATCATAGAAAATTTACGGCACAGAAGGAGGCCATTCAGCCCATCATGTCCGCACCGGCTGAGAAACGAGCCACCCAGCCTAATCCCACTTTCTCGCATTTGGTCCGTAGCCCTGCAGGGCACGGCTCGAGTCCTGGTGGGTTTTGAGCGTCTTTAAATGTTTTCAAAACAATCTCCTAAAATGAATGCGTACACATACAACCAGCTAACAGCAGGATTAATCTATGCTTACCTAACTTAGGTACTTTGCCCAGTGCTATGCAATAAGCTGACACTGCCTGTCTACTCTGATTTTGGTTGATGTGCCCCTAGCTTGAACTTCAGAGTGTTCGTGCTATTGTATTTACTACAGGCCCAAATAACATTTAGTCCAGGGAAGAAAGTGTCAACAGCCCTGTACTAATGGCCAAATCGGCACCATCAAGCTAAGCTACCAGAAACCAACAGTTTCACTTAAAAAATTCTCTACACTTAAAAAATGTGGTTGCCCCAGTTTGGCAAACTCTTTGATTGAGGAACATTACGGCTATAGGATAAACAAGTAAAACAGCCTTTTCAACATATAATATTATACACGAAAATTACGGAACATGTAAAACATAAAATAGACTGAAAACCTACAAAGCCTGAGAGCAGTTGAAACAAAAGCCCTGAAGCTTTCAAGAAAACCTCTGATTCTTCTCAGGATAAAGCCAGAAATGAAAGCAGAAAGAAACTGTGCTAGACCGGGTATAGTTACATACAGCTCCAAGTGATGAAAGAGAAGGCATGCACTCAGAGCAAGGTAACATGCTGTGAGATTGGGATAAGTAACATTTTCATGTTTAGATAACAAACAGGCAGTCAAGGATTCTGGCCCCTGGCATGCAGCCTCACCTGAAAACCTAGTTTGTATTCTAGATCTCTGTAGGGTAAAATTGTGCTAGCAATGTTATCAAATGGAGGCTTAATGCAGTTGTATTGCATTCTTTTCTCCTGCTGCATGATGAGGCTGATATCCATAGCGATATTATGCAGCATGCACCATAACATTACAATTTTCACAACCTTCTCTGAGGGCATATTGTAAGATTTGCCCTGATTATTCCAAGATCTGAATGGTTGCTGTAGCACCCCAACTGTTTGGTGATAGCCCTGGTTTGCCAATGTGTTTCATTGGGCTCAATTTTAGGAGGGAGGCGGGTTGGCAGCAGGGGGGTCGACTGGGCGCATGGGCATCGCGCCCAGTGAATTCGGGGTGCTCCGCACGCGATCGCAGCCTAATTGAAGGCTTGCGGGTTTCGCGCTGGAAAGCTGCGCAGCGGGCGGACTGCACAGCCGCATCATAGGCTGTCAGCTGGAGGAACCCTATTTAAAGGGGCAGTCTTCCACTGACTGATGCTGCAGAAAGGAGCCAAAATTAGAGCATGGAGAAGCCCAGGGGGAAGGCTGCTCTCAGGTTTAATGATGCCTCACTCCAGGTCCTGCTGGATGGGGTGAGGAGGAAGGGGAGGACAGAGATCTTCTCCCCGGCGGATGGGAAGAAGTGGCCAGCCTCTGCCGCCAAGAAGGCTGGCTTGAGGTGGCAGAGGAGGTGACCAGCACCACAAACATATCACGCACCTGCGTACAGTGCAGGAGGCGCTGCAATGACCTAAGTAGGTCAGCCAAAGCGAGTACACTTACCCATTCCCCTACACTCCGTCTGCCACATCACCGCCCCCACCCCACATCTCCTTCTGCACTGCCAACACTACTCTATCACATCACTCCTCACACCCACTCAAACCTCATCCTCATCTTACCTGCACTTACTCACCTCGCCAGTACTCATCCCGCCACTACCACTCAACCCAATCCTCATACAATCTCATGGCTCCATCTCATACTCACCCTCTGATGCATCTCTTTCATGGTCAGCCTCACCCGACCTGCCACTACCTGTGCTGCAGCCACAGGGCATGCAACACGTATGTGCAGTAGGAAGCGTAAGGCAAATGTGTCGTGAGCATGAAGGGGATGCACAAGGGTGTGTGATGGTTTGTCATGTTTTTCACTTATATTTAATTTCTGATCAACTCACATTACATATTATGTTGTCACCACTACTGCCACGTCTTTGCAAATCTTGTCTGGTTTGTGCAATAATGCCCTTTCCTGAGGATCACCGTGAAGACCCACAACTGATGTCACCCATTGTGTCACTGCAGAGTAGGTGTAGGTGTATTTGCAGGGCTCTTTTGTGCAGACGACTGAGAGATGTCGGCGATGTTCCCAGTGGCACCCTGGAAGGATGCGGAGGAGAAGTTGTTGAGGGCAGTGGTGACTTTAACAGCGACAGGTAAGAAGATGGTGCTCGGACCAGCCGGGAGCAGCTTGGCATGAAGGAGGCTGCAGATGTCCATGACTACATGTCGAGTGACTCTGAGCTTCCGTGTGCACTGCTGCTCAGAAAGGTCCAGGAAGCTGAGCCTCGGTCTGTAGCCCTGTGGCGAGGGTAGTGCCTTCTGCGATGCATCTCTCTCTGCGGTTGCCCTCCCTCCTGCTGTGCAGGTGGATGTGTCACAGCATTGTGTTGTGGAGCTCCATGTGTCAGAGGTGAACGGCATGGCCAGCGAGGCTGGTGATGCTGTTTGTCTTCCGAGGAAGTCATGACTGCAGCTATGGCGGCTCTCATCTGGAAGATGTACGTTTGAGGGGGTCCGCAAGGTAGGTAAATGTGTCTGCACACCGGAGTTGAGGTTGCAAGTTTGTGAATTTTATTGTTAGGAGGAGGGTGGTGGAGGCCAAACTTTGTCCAAAGTGACAGAGTGGCCTCCTGCAATGGGTGAGGGTCTCCCCCCCCCCCACCCACCTGTCAAATGGACCTTTGCGGCTGCCATGGGCTGGTGGCTGCAACATGTCCATTTGAACTGGGAGTGTTTCCCCCAGTACGGGAAACACGCTCAGTTGAGTTGAAAATCCCACCCCTCCTAAAATATCCTACAAATCAGGAATGCAAACAACCTGAACTATCTAATTAATTGGTTTAAGTGGGATCCCGCCGGCTTTAATTGCCAGCGGGAGTCCCGCATGCGGGGGCTGCGCCCGCATCTAAGCGAGTCACTGGGGGACCCGGAAGTGGGCAGGTTGGAGCCGGGCTCCGGACCCGCCCAGAGAATCCCCGATTTTCGGAGCCCCCCCGCCACGAACCCGCCGTCTCGGACGTCCGAAAATTGAGCCCATTGTATCTGTTCTCTGCAGTTGTGAGGAAGTTGTGCAGAGGAGTCATCAGCCATGGTTGTACCACTAGCCCATGTCTCTGATCCACCCCTGCCTTCTTCCCTCTCCTTCAACGAGCTGTTTGATCCTTGATTTCCTCAGAATGCAAACGATGGAGTACTTTTAATTCACTCTGCCAGGCGCAAATGGGGTGGTAGCGGCCTGGAAGTGGCGTTTGGTCACTTCCTGCCCCATTTACACTGGTGCTCCAGCTGCCACCACCTTGGGTAGGGTCCTGAGCTGGATGGCTGGAGCATCTTCCTATTTCAGGTGGGAGGCCACTTTTAACATGCAAATTGAGGTCCTATAATTGACACAGGGCCCTAATTGCAATTTTGAGGCACATTTGTACTAGGCGTTGAGTGGCCTAACCCGTGGTCCTTGAAGGGACTGCTGGATACTGCTCAGAAAACAACCCTGGCGGTGCTCAGTTTTTCAATGCTCCTTCTGGTGCACAAAATAATCCAGCCTGGTACCAGCCCTTCCGAGGCCCCATCGGTATCACCTTGCCAGTACCTGTTTAGAATGACATGGGGACATCAGATGCAAGTTATACTGCACTTACTGGCCAGCAAATGATGGTTATATTTTAGTGTCAACAAAGTAGCAGCAGGAGGATCAGCTCTCCGCTAAAGTTTGAGAGGTTAATAATACAATTCAAAAAAACGTATTTTGCACCAGTTACAATTAAAGAAAAAAATACTTGCATTTAAAAAGCGTCTTTCATGACTTCATGACGTCACGTGACGTCATGAAGTCATGAAAGACGCTTTTTAAATGCAAGTATTTTTTTCTTTAATTTGAAGGCTGTAAAGCGCTAAGTACTTTTTGAAGTGTAGTCACTGTTCTAATGTCGGAAATGTGGCAGCAATTTGCGGAAAGTAAGATCTCATAAACAGCAATGTGATAATGACCAGATCATCTGTTTTAATGATGTTGGTTGAGAGACAAATATTGGCCTGAACTCTGGGGAGAACTCCCCTGCTCTTCTTCGAAATAGTGCCGTGGGATCTTTTACGTCCATCTGAGAGGGCAGACGAGGCTACGGTTTAACATCTCATCCGAAAGACGGCACCTCCGAAAGTGCAGTGCTCCCTCAGTACTGCAACCTATGTTTTATACTCAAGTCTCCGGAGTGGGACTTGAACCCATAATCTTCTGACTCAGTGCTACCAACTGAGCCACAGCTGCAGGGTTGAAGCTGAAGAGGTGTAAGGATGCCTCATTGTGGTGGAATCACAATTCTTACCTAAGTTAAATTCAGGTGACTTTAACTAGCATAATAACACTATACAGTTTGCATTGATGTGAAGTTGTACTGATACAAGTCATGGAGTATAATCGACCTTTAAGTGACTGCTCCAAAAGGGTTAATAAGAACACAGCCATGTCTGATAAAACAACCAGAACCCAGTGTTGGCAGACAGCCTGACAGGGCACAGGCGGAGTAAACTGCCAGGAATTATGGCTCCTGGCTGCATCTAGTTGCAGACAAAACCCAGCAGTGAGTCAAGTCTTAAATCAGCCTTTGACAAGATAATGACTGGTAATGCAACAGTAATTGTGCTGTTATTCCATAGCCAGGCGTGTGTTTAGAAAGGCTCCTATAGTCCATTCTTTCTCAGATTGTAAGGATGAGTTATAACGGTGATAATTATAGATGTCTTTGATTGTGTTAATCAACAGTCAGAATCATCTATTGGGCTAATAGTTCTCTTCGCCATTTCCTGTGTTGCGGCAGTTTTTACCCTTGCCAGGCACTGTTAGGGATGTTTTTGATCCCAATTATGTGATTTCAGAAGATTTCACTCATGCATGTGACAGTAACTGATGTCATCACGTAGGATTATCTGATATAACTGATACTATCTTGTGGAATTTCACAGTTTGTAGCCAAAATAGCACCGGACAATTGTTTGCACAATCTTTAAACCCCAGTAACCAACTGAACTGTACGTGGACTGTATTGTAGCATGCTTGCATAGGTAAGCAATTCCTCTGCACAATGAATACATTTTGAACCAAAAAAAAGTATTTGGTCTTAACTAAAATCTGAGGATTGCACCATTTAGTTACTGTTGCTTTTTGACTTCAGAATTGATAGGAGTAAGAGCTCTCAGGCGATCTTTGAGGCTGTATTCTGTTCCTGTCAGTAATCAGAAGCAGAGTATAGAATCATAGAATCTTACGGCACAGAAGGAGGCCATTCGGGCCATCGTCCCTGTGAAAGAGCTATCTACTAGTCCCAATCACCTGCTCTTTCCCCATAGCCCTGCAAGTATTTCCTTTTCAAGTATTTATCCAATTCCCTTTTGAAAGTTACTATTGAATCTGTATCCACCACCCCTTCAGGCAGTGCATTCCAGATTGTAACAACTTGCTGCGTTAAAAAAAATTCTCCTCATCTCGCCTCTGGTTCTTTTGCCAATTATCTTAGATTTGTGCCCTCTGGTTACCGACCCTCCTGCCAGTGGAAACAGCAGACACAAGTAGCAACTACTGATTTTGTGACTTTCAACATGGTGGTAAAATTATCCCAGCTTTCTGTATTCTCCCTTCTCTGGAGGCAGTTGTAGAGATACTAGGGCTCGGAGCAGAAATCACTCCAGTTTAAAGGTTAAAGCAGTTAAAACTGCTGACTCATCTGATGACTTTCCCCAGTGTGTGATGATTCTTTCACTGGCAGCGATAAGAACGAAGCAAAGGCCCTGGAACTATTCTTATCTCCTGGTTGACTCTCACTATTGGAGCCTTGCCACTAGGAGGAGAAGATAAGTTATATTTTCTGATAGCAGTAGATAATATCAGGGAAGGACCTCCACCAGCTGTTTGGATGGACTCCCCACACGTTGAGCTATAGCAGCTAAAAAAAAAACAAGTCAATGCATACAACCCATTATGAAATTTATTAAGGAAATTCCTGCCTGCTGTGTCTAATTTCTTGCTTGCAAGAAAAAAAAGAGGTGATAATGAATCTAGTCCAATGACCCCTGTGCTGAGCGTTGTTATTCACATTGATTTCTATAGCGGCCACTGGTGTGTATGCCTGCATGCACATGTAAGATTGGTGACATAATTTAGATGGTGCTGAGCTTGGAAATAGCCTACCCTAGAGTGTGCCAGCCCAACCTGGGCATGTGTATCTGCCCTAAGCATTTTGCCAGGAAGGCTTTTTCAATGGAGAAAACAGAATCAGAGTTTTTGGTGTTTATTGGAACACCGTAACTGAAGAAAAAGTTGGTCTAAGAAACTCAGCTCATCCGTCTCTGTTTACATGCTTCAGTTCAACAGTGGCTAACACCTTAATCTTTCTATTTTGCATTGTGCGTTTTTTTAAAAACAACATTTTCCAGCCAGCTGCTGTTTGAGTGCACCAATGCAGAAATTGATCCTTTCCAGGGTCACAAAATTACCATTTGCAACATTCCCCCCGGCAGCTACCGGAAAAGAAGGCATGAGAGCAACTGGATTGTCATGAAAACCCAACTGGTTCACCAGTGTCCTTCAGGGAAGGGAGCCTGCCACTCCTACCCAGTCTGGCCTGCATGTGACGCCAGTCCCACATTTTGTGGTTGACTTTTATTGTCCTCTGAAGTGGCCTAGCAAGAAACACAGTTGTGAAAACAATCACTAGAATAAGACCCACCACTACCTTCTTGGGGTAACTAGGAATGGGCAATAAATGCAGCCTTGCCAACATAGCCCACATCCAGAGAACAAATAAAAAATAGAAGGCAGGAAAGTGACCTGCTCGCAAATCTCGATCAACTCTGTATGAGAACAGTTCAGGTTGATTCACCCTTCAATTATCCTTCACTACTTGTGGGTAAGTACCTCAACTATTCACCTCCCTCTGAAACTTTGGCCGAGATCAGGGTCTTGCTATGTGGGAGGTAGTAATCCACTCCATGATATGTGTGCCACTAGACTATATCATGAGTAATGTTTCTATTTAAAAGAAATACATTTTTAGGACCATAACCCCAATGCTGCTACTCAGCATCACATGTTCTCACCCATAGAGTTGTAATAGCCTAAAGTTCAGACTTCTCCGTGGTTATCTCAATGCTGCTCTGTGAATGATCAGCAAGATGTGCACTTCTGCAGGGTTGGACTGAACTAAACCATGTCTGTCTGTCTACATAGGTTACATAGAATTACATAGAATTTACAGCATAGAAACAGGCCATTCGGCCCAACTGGTCTATGCCAATGTTTACGCTCCACAAGTGCCTCTCTCACCCTACTTCGTCTAACCCTATCAGCATATCCTTCTATTCCTTTCTCCCTCATGTACCTATTTAGCCTCCTCTTAAATGCATCTCTAGCCTCCCCTAAAATGCATCATTGAGGAAATTTATATAGTTGGCGAGGAAAGTTTTGAGTAGATGATTGTAATTCTTGCATTTTACTGTAGGTACACAGTAATGTATAGGAACAGAAATGACCTCTGTGGCCCATCTAGTCGGTACGGTAGGGCCATCATAGTTTATTAGGATAGGCAGAGGGAACTTCAGTTTCTTGGCTCATTCAGAATCTATTATCATCTGGAAAATTAGGTTACACCCCAGGTACAGAATGCTCTTCACTTTTAATACTAATAATGACCATAAACTCCTCTTTGTTGTGCGGCAATGCCCATGGGGTTAACCATTACAACTCATAGCAAGATTGTATTGGAAAAAGATCTTAGGACTGTGGAATTCATACTGATAATGTCATACTGATAATCTCATACACAATGCACACAGTAAGGTAACTGATTCAATTGGCTCCAGCTGATCTCTGTGTACTGCAAGAGGTTCATAGCCCACATCCAGAGAACAAATAAAAAATAGAAGTTGCTCCCAGTCCAAGTAAGTGCCTTGATACAATAACTACATAGGCAAATGGAAGAATCTCATCAACCCTTCAACGTCCTGAATAAACCAAGCATTTTTATTCCATAAAAATTAATGTTCATTTTTGTTACAGAAGAGAATGCCATGTCACCACAGCCACTACGAAAATGATTATTCACTGCAGTGAAATACCATGGAAACAACAAAAGCAAAATGTTACAAAGAATACCAACTCCAGATACTGCCCTTTCTACATCTATGGGAGACCTACACTTAAGTGTAGAAAAGATAAGTATGAAGATGCATGAGGCATCTATTTATAAGCAAACACGAGTCTGTATAGAATAAACAAGACATTGCACTGTTTGCAGTCCAATGAGTTTATTATTTGTGTGCCAGACTTACGCAACTTAAGGACACAGTTTCAAAGTATTTATGTTGTCTGTTTGCTCTACACCTTGAAGGTAGAATTCTCAAAAATGCATCACTGATAAGCTGTGTGACAATAAATACCTGCAGAATGTGCTCTCCCAAATTTTCCAGACATTTGGAAAGAAAAAAAATCTCTTATTTATATAGTGTTTTATCAGGACATCCCATAATACTTCACAGACAATGAATTACAGTACTTCTCAAGTGCAGTCACTGTTGTTATTTAAGCAAACGCATCAGCCAATAAACATGCAATATGGTCCGATAAACAGTAAGTGAGATAAATGACAGGTTAATCTGTATTTTTTGGTGGTGTTGACTGAGGGTGAAATATTGGCTCAGACACGAGGATATATAACCCTCCAAGAACTCCATGCTCCTCCAATTCTGGCCTCTTGTGCATTCCCAACTTACTTCACCCCACCATTGGCGGCCATGACTTCAGATGTCTAGGCCCTAAACTCTGGAATTCCTTCCCTAAACTTCTTTGCCTCACTATCTCTCTCTCTCCTCCCTTAAGACACTTCTTAAAACCTACCTCTTTGACCAAACTTTTGATCACCTGTCCTAATGTCTCCTTCTTTGGCTCGGTGTCAATTCTTTTGTCTGATTGGGCTCCTGTGAAGTGCCTTGGGACGTTTTATTACATTGAAGGCGCTATTTAAATGCAAGTTGTTATTGTTGTATGGGATCTTTCACATCCACCTAAACAGTCTGATGGGACCTTGATTTAATGTTTCATCCAAAAAAATGCATCTTCAACAATGTAGCACACCCTCAACATTGCATTGAGTATGAGCCTAGGCTATGTGCTTGGGTTCCAGAGTGGAGCTTGAACACACAACCTTGTGACTCAGAGTTGAGAGTCAACTGAGTCAAGCCGACTCATCATGTTAATCTGGTGCACCATTTTCAAACCAGAAAAATATGATCAAAATACTTTTGTAACTTAAACTTGCAAGTAATACATGTGAATAAAAGTTATTTGATTGGCAAATTTTATTCAGTTTATATTAGTCTGCAATAGCTAATTAGTCCATATTTAGCCATATGTGGTGTCCTAATCTTTATCTCTGAGTGGCAGAGATGTGCTTTGCCATAAGAAACTATTAAACAAGAAAAGGCTTTTTGATCCTTCCAACAGACCATGAGCAATTTGCACTGTCATTGCTGCTACTTTCATTTATTCAGTCTCCTGAGGGATGTGACTCCACCCACCAAAACATAAAGGTCTGTGATATGTCTCCTTCATCCCCTGTGGTAATTCCAGGAAATCAATCTAACATTGCGACCTACGTTATTCAGCCCTGACCAGTCGCATTCCAGAGTTGACATTTCAATGGTTCCGGTAGCACAGGAAGCAGCACCTTCTGTAGAGTATTTAAACATCGACATGTATACTTATCCTTAGAACCTTCAATTTTATTCTTCACCAGATATTCATCAAGTTCTTATTAAAGGAATTAATAGACGCGGATGTATTGCTTTTATGAAGTCTGTTGTACATATCCACCACTCTTTGGGGACAAAAACTTTTCTTTTAATCTCTTGTCTTGCTTGAGGCTTGCTAATTTTGTACTTCTGCAATCACAGTTTAAGCTAAATAAACTGCTTACATCGGCATTATCTGCGCCTTTCAGCATTTTAAAGATTTGCATCATTATCCCTCAACTTTCTTTCTCCCAACTGAATTCTATCGGCCTCTCTTCATAACTTAAAATTTTATCAAGCTTCTTTGAACTGTCTTTGATGCATCTGTGTTCTTTTGAAGAGGGGTGCCTAATATTGAACAGAGTGGAGCAAAAATTCACGTGGGCCCATTTCTGGGCTCAGAATTGTGCTGCACCAGCAGAGCACACCTAATCACGTGGGCGTAACTAGGAAGTAAAGTTGGTCAGGGTCCCTCATTATCATTAAAAATTGAGGGCTTGAATATCCGGCGTCCCTGATGATATTTAAAGGCAGCCTGCACCTCTTAAAGGGGAGGTGCACTTTGACAGCAGGCAACTGGAAGGCAACTCACGAAATGGCAGGACTAGCAGATGCTTCAAGGGCCCCGCACTTTTCGGATAGTGCATTGGAGGTCCTGGTGGATGAAGTCACCAGGAGGAGGGATGTCCATTTCCCACTGGCTGGAAGTTATCCCACCAAGCTGCTTGGTAGCAGTGGGCACAGGTGGCAGAGGGCATCAGCGCCACGAGCATCGCCCCCAGGACATGGTTGCAATGCAGGAAGATGTTTAATGACCAGACCAGGGTTGGTAAGGTAAGACTTCTAACTCCAATCTCTCATCACTCTCTGCATAACTCTTTTAAGTGCACTGGGCAGCCTGCCAGCGAGCTTGCGCACAATGGCACAGAGCACAGAGTCCAGCTCCAGCTTGTGTGGGTCATCCAGCAAGGCATTCAGACCATGCAGTCAACCATGGAGCGAGTGGTTTGCTGTATAAACTCTGCAGTGGGGCCCACAATGATGGAGTCTCTGGTGATAGCTCTGATAGCTTCACTGGGAGCTCAGACTGCTGACACCTTGGCTCTGGGGTGTAGTATTTCCTTTCAATTCATAAAGGGTAGCATGGAGAGGGGGTCCCAGGGCATCACTACACTCCTTCACTCTGTTCGCATGCAGAGCAGATGCAGTGTAGAGACGCAGCCCCATGACAATTGCATTGGCTCCATGGGAGAGGCTAATGCTGTCCTTTCTCAGGATGACAGCATGCCTGCTTCCTCCTGCTCCCCTGCCAGCCTCTGACCCAGTGCTTTTATTGGTCCCATGCAGGTAGCTATCCCAGACTGCCCCGGCCAATGCCGAAACACAGCAGTCTGCAGCCGAGCCCTCAAAGCCCAGACCTGCTTGAGGTCACCCACCACGACCATCTCAAGTGCCCTCAGTGGATGATCAGCAGCCTCTGACCGCCCCCCCCCCCCCCTCCCAGGCTGCAACAAGGGAATCATCTCGGAGGAGCTCTACAATAGGTCAATCAGCACAGAGGCCAGGCACTAAGGGATTGCACTCAGGTGATTTAATTTCAATATGAAAAGGAGGAAAAAGTTGTTAAATCCACAATGTGCACCATGTGAAGTAAAGAGGTTTTATTTGCTTGGCTTTGCTGTTTGTCTTTGTAGTTATATAGGAGGAAGACCAATGATGTGGTAGTGTTGGAGGGCATTTAGAGGGTGGGTGGGGCAAATGGTGGGACTGTTGGTGTGCTGGAGGCAGGGTTTGCTTAGGAGAATCTCCTCAATAATTTGTTGCCTTACATCTCTGGCAGCTGGCAGCACTGCTCAGCCTTAGTCTTCTTCATCATCTTCTTCTTCGTCCCCTTCTTCATCTTGTTCCTGCGCTTCCTTCTGTGACGGCTGCAAAGCTTGGCCACTCCAAATAGCATAGTTGTGTAGCATGCAGCAAACCATAACAAATCTGGGGTCTCACTCAAGGTGATGCTTCAGGACTCCACCGGATCAGTCCAGGCACTAGAACCTTTGTTTGAGGACTCCTATGGTTTGCTCAATTACAGCTCTGGTTTGAATGAGGCTATCATTGTATCAGTGCTCCGTGTCTGTGCCCAGGTTCCTGAAAGGAGTCATGAGCTAGATGTAGAGGGGATACCCCTTTTTCCAAGGAGCCAACCTGACACCCGCTGATCTGGGTCGAAGACAGGGGCGATTGAGGACTGGTGCAGTAGGAAGGCATCATGACTACTGCCAGGATACCGGGAACAGACTTGCATTATTCACTTCCTGTGGTCACACACAGCTGAGCATTCAAGGAGTGGAACCACTTCCTGTTATAAAATATGGCTGGTTCGTGATGGGGAGAACGCAGGGCTATGTGTGTGCAGTCAATGAGACCTTGCACCTGGGGAAACCCAGCGATGCAGGCAAATCCGAGAGCTCTTTCCCGTGATCAGCAGCCTGCATTGGAAAGATGATGTATTGCTCTCCCCTTGCAAAGAGGGCATCCATCACGTGCTTGACGGCCGTATGGACAGAAAACTGACTGATGTTGTTGATGTCGCCTGTTGCAGCCTGGAGTGAGCCTGTGGTGTAGAAGTTGAGAGCCACCATTACCTTCACAGCAACAGGCAGTGCTGTCTGTGCTCTGTTGTTTGGCCCCAATCCCTGCTGCAACAGATGACATAGTTCAGTGACTGCCTGCCTGCTGAACCTCAGCCTCCTCACACACTGCTCCTCTGACATGTTGAGGTGCGACATCCTGTTGTGGAAGACCTGTGTGCTGTAACGGCTCCTTGGCCCTTGCCTCCTTTGGTATCTTCTTTGACCCTCCACAGGCCTTTGCTGTCTTGATTTGAATGAGGCCAGCGTTCATTTCAGATGGTTGCCAGAGGTGCCTAATGTGCATCTTAAGCAATATTGTGCCGACCATATTGTGCGCACTTTTGGTGCGGGACGACCCATCACGAAATTCATAAGTGGAATGTCAATTTTGTGCTCTAAAAATTGGCAAAACCCAAAGAAATTTCTACCCTAATATTCCAAATGTGGCCTCACTGATGAATTTTCTAGACTTCTGATTTTAAGTTTATGTCCCCTTGTCCTAGACTCCCCTACCAGCAGAAAAAGTTTATTTCTATCTATCCTATCAATTCCTTTCAAAATCCTAAAAGCCCCAATCAAATCACCTCTTAACCTTCTATATTCTGGGTAATATGAACCTAGTTTATGTAATCGCTCCTCATAATTTAACCCTTGAAGCCGCGGTAACATTCTGCACTGTACTCCTTCCAATGCCAATATCCTTTCTATGGTGCGGTGGCCAGAACTGTACACAGTACTCCAGGTGTGGTCTAACCAGGGCTTTTAAATAGCTGTGAAGCAAAACTTCCTCCTCTTTACATTTTAGCCCTCTAGATATAAAAGCTAACGTTCCATTAGCCTTTTTGATTATTTTTTTTACCTGATCACTCCCTTTTTGTGATCGGTATACATGGACCCCTAAATCTCTTTGGACCTCCACTGTTGCTAGCTTTTCACCATTTAAAAAATACTCGGATCTATCCTTTTTTGGTCCAAAATGGATGACCTCCCACTGCAGTCCTTGGAGAATGCTTAATTTTCATTGTCTTGGGTAAAAGTCACCCAAATCTTCTTTTCCTTTGTGAGTAATATAAAGTCGAATGTTAGACAAAACAGTAAAGAAAATGCTGACGGACTATGCTGACCAAGGACACCAGATGCTTTCATTCCCCCCCATGTCTGCTTTAGTCATTGGTGTATAGTATCATTTCCCTTTAAGAGTCCCATGAAACACTACTTGATTGTAAGGAGGGCAGAACCTTTCAGAGTGCTGATTAAGTGGTAATTTAAAGCCGCTTCATATCCAGGAGCATCATATTCTCCCCCCCCCCCCCGCCCCCCCATCCCCTTCTCGATTCCTGACTGTGAGTTAAAATCTTCTTCATAAATCTTGGAGATGCCATTCTGGAAAATACTCAGAATTTGAAGTGTTCCCCTTTATTCTGAAGCCACTGGTTCAGTAGCTACGGTTTTCTGTCACTTTTTCATTTGTGTTGTATTCCATGTGGATGAGCTGTTCTGGAGTAATGCTGATGCAGTGTTTACAAGAGTCTGTTTCATCCCCCCTCATTTCTGTGTTTTTGTTCCTCATCCTACTGCTGTATGAATATTGCAGTAATTATATTTTCTTGGAATGGTTTTGATCACCTGAGGGGGTCGGAAAGGAATATTCCAGTGTATTTTTTCCTGTATTGGCCCTGGGTTTTTCTCTGGGTTTTTGCCTCTCCCAGGAGATTACATGGCTGTCGGGGCAGGGGAAGGAGGAACAGGAAGGGTCTCATCATGACACTTCAGGCATCACGACTGTGGGGCAGGCTTGATGGACTAGCTGTTTTTTTCCTGATCATCACTTTTGTATGGAGATGTTACTTGTACTTGATATTGCTCAACTTGCAATGTGTTGAAAGTGCCGAATTGGAGCTGTTGCTTACAGTGGGAGTGTGGGAATCAAGAATCAGCTCACTGTCCTGCCTTTGGAAATCTGATTTTCTCAGCAGTGATGTTTAATATTGGGCCATCCTGATTAAAACAGGACAGCTGACAGGAACTGAGAGAGTGGGCAGTATAACACGGATAAATGTGAAGTTATCCACTTCGGAAGGAAAAACAGAGGGCAGAAAGGCAGAGTATTATTTAAATGGTGATAGTTTGGGAAATGTTGATGTACAAAGGGACCTGGATGTCCTTGTACACCAGTCACTGAAAGCAAACATGCAGGTGCAGCAAGCAGTTAGGAAGGCAAATAGTATGTTGGCCTTCATTGCAAGAGGACTTGCAGCTACGAGGGGAGATTGGATAGGCTGGGGTTGTTTTCCTTGGAGCAGAGGAGGCTGAGGGGTGACTTGATTGAGGTGTACAAAATTATGAGGGGCCCAGATAGAGTAGACAGGAAGTACCTGTTTCCCCTGGCGGAGAGTTCAAGAACTAGAGGACATAGGTTTAAGCTGATTGGCGGAAGGATTAGAGGGGACATGAGGAAAAACTTTTTTACCCAAAGGGTGGTGGGTGTATAGAATTTGCTGCCCAAATTGGTGGTAGAGGCAGGGACCCTCAACTCTTTTAAAAAGTACCTGGACCTGCACCTAAAGTGCTGTAAGCTGCAGGGCTATGGACCGGGTGCTGGAAGGTGAGATTAGAATGGGCACCTGGTTGTTCTTTGAGCCGGCGTGGACATGAAGGGCCGAATGGCCCCTTCTGTGCTGCATCTTTTCTATGGTTCTATGGTTCTATGATTTGAGCACAGGAGCAAGGATGTCTTACTGCAGTTATACAGGGCCTTGGTGAGACCACACCTGGAGTATTGTGTGGAGTTTTGGTCTCCTTACCTAAGAAAGGATATACTTGCCATAGAGGGAGTGCAGCGAAGGTTCACCAGACTGATTCCTGGGATGGCAGGACTGTTGTATGAGTAGGGATTGGGTTGACTCGGCCTGTATTTACTAGAGTTTAGAAGAATGAGAGGGGATCTCATTGAAACATAATAAAATTCTGACAGGGCTAGACAGACTAGATGCAGGGAAGATGTTTCCCCTGGCTGGGGGGGGGTCCAGAACAAGGGGTCACACTCTCAGGATATGGGATAGGACATTTAGGACTGAGATGAGGAGAAATCTCTTCACTCAGAGGGTGGTGAACCCGTGGAATTCTCTACCACAGAAGGCTGTGGAGGCCAAGTCACTGAATATATTCAAGAAGGAGATAGATTTCTAGACACAGAAGGCATCAAGGGGTATGGGGAGAGAGCGGGAATATGGTATTGAGATAGAGGATCAGCCATCATCTTGAATGGCGGAGCAGACTCGAAGGGCCGAATGGCCTACTCCTGCTCCTATTTTCTATGTTTCTATGAACTCTGTACCTTTAAATAGAGGGCTGCATGAAATCACAGTGAAGTGTAGCTGGAACAAATGAATGGAGGTAATGACATGACATCAATATGATAAATGCTGAAAGTGCCTCTACGGTGTGAGTTTTTTTTGTGCTGGTGCTAAACAGTTTCTCAGCACTAATACAGAATAATAGATGGTTGTCAGTGAGCTACAAGGCAAGAATTCAAACAAGTAGCTCAGATGATGTCATAAACCGCAAGAGCAAATCTCGAGCACATTACGAACGTCAGCAGAATTCTACGATTGATAGTGCCTTAAACTTACTGCCAATCGTTTGTTCATTATAGCAAGGTATGAAGTTTTGTTTTTAACCCTTTCAGTGCCGCTGACTAGACTTCAGTGATACTCAACTCCCTGCACCACTGATCATGAGTCTGGGCCATTTCTGGCTGCTGAATGTTTGACCAAAAATCACACAATATTTTGTTATCGTCTCCCCAGTGATACAACCGAGTCAATCTCATTCTGAATACAACTACGATTTCATTGGACATGTTGACCAGAGGAAATCTATTCAGCCTCCTGAATGGCTAAAAAGTGGCCTTTGGAACCAGTTTTTAGCCAATTAGAGTGAGCATTGTTAAGCTTCAAATAGATAAGGAAAAGAAAGAAAAATAAATATTAAAATAAGATATGTGGGTAATAAATAATGTAAAATAAAAGTTAAAGCAGAGAGTAGGGAAAAAAGAAAAAGAAGGAAGAAGAGAGAATGGGAAAATGGAGAAGTCAGGCATAGCTTAAGTGATATTTTAAAAGCTTTTTATTTTTATTTAAAATTGTTTAAAGAATAGATTTTAAATTAAGGTCAAGTTAAGGTAAAGTCAAGTAACAAGGTCATTTAACCCATTGAATTCATCTTTCTTGTACTTTGAAATAATGTTCCAGGTTTACCTTATCTACACTATTTAATAATACTTATATCTCAATGAGGTCACCACTTAACCTTCTCTCTAGACTTGAGCTTCATTAACCTTTTCTCATGGCTCATCCCTCTTACATTTTGAATGATCCTTGTTACTCTTCTCTATATGCTTTTGACGTATCACTGTTCTTTTGTGTATGGTGACCAGAATTAAACACAATATGGTTTGACCAGTGCATTGTAGTATGACATTAAGAGTAATTAAGCTATTCTGAACAACTGAACTGTCCATAATTCATCATTAAATTTTTTTTTATTCGTTCATGGGATGTGGGCGTCGCTGGCGAGGCCGGCATTTATTGCCCCTCCCTAATTGCCCTTGAGAAGGTGGTGGTGAGCTGCCTTCTTGAACCGCTGCAGTCCGTGTGGTGACGGTTCTCCCACAGTGCTGTTAGGAAGGGAGTTCCAGGATTTTGACCCAGCGACGATAAAGGGACGGTGATATATTTCCAAGTCGGGATGGTGTGTGACTTGAAGGGGAACGTGCAGGTGGTGTTGTTCCCATGTGCCTGCTGCTCTTGTCCTTCTAGGTTGATGTGGAGATGCCGGTGATGGACTGGGGTTGACAATTGCAAACAATTTTACAACACCAAGTTGTAGTCCAACAAATTAATTTAAAATAAATTTGTTGGACTATAACTTGGTGTTGTAAAATTGTTTACAATAGTCCTTCTAGGTGGTAGAGGTCGCAGGTTTGGGAGGTGCTGTCAAAGAAGCCTTGGCGAATTGATGCAGTGCATCCTGTGGATGGTACACACTGCAGCCACTGTGCGCCGGTGGTGAAAGGAGTGAATGTTTAGGGTGGTGGATGGGGTGCCAATCAAGCAGGCTGCTTTATCTTGGATGGTGTCGAGCTTCTTGAGTGTTGTTGGAGCTGCACTCATCCAAGCAAGTGGAGAGTATTCCATCACACTCCTGACTTGTGCCTTGTAGATGGTGGAAAGGCTTTGGGGAGTCAGGAGATGAGTCACTCGCCACAGAATACCCAGCCTCTGACCTGCTCTCGTAGCCACAGTATTTATATGGCTGGTCCAGTTAAGTTTCTGGTCAATGGTGACCCCCAGGATGTTGATGGTGGGGGATTCGGCGATGGTAATGCCGTTGAATGTCAAGGGGAGGTGGTTAGACTCTCTCTTGTTGGAGATGGTCATTGCCTGGCACTTATCTGGCGCGAATGTTACTTGCCACTTATCAGCCCAAGCCTTGATGTTGTCCAGATCTTGCTGCATGCGGGACTGGACTGCTTCATTATCTGCAGAATTGCAAAAGAAACTGAACACTGTGCAATCATCAGCGAACAGCCCCTCTTCTGACCTTATGGCGGAGAGAAGGTCATTGATGAAGCAGCTGAAGATGGTTGGGCCTAGGACGCTGCCCTGAGGAACTCCTGCAACAATGTCCTGGGGCTGAGATGATTGGTCTCCAACAACCACTACCATCTTTCTTTGTGGTGGGTATGACTCCAGCCATTGGAGAGTTTTCCCCCTGATTCCCATTGACTTCAATTTTACTAGGGCTCCTTGGTGCCACACTCGGTCAAATGCTGCCTTGATGTCAAGGGCAGTCACTCTCACCTCACCTCTGGAATTCAGCTCTTTTGTCCATGTTTCGACCATGGCTCTAATGAAGTCTGGAGCCAAGTGGTCCTGGCGGAACCCAAACTGAGCGTGGGGAGCCAAATTTATACTAAACGTGGTTATTTTAACCTGATGGGATTTGATCGCTGTTTGATTTACATCTGCCTGATTTTAAAGTCAATGGAAAGTAAAATTGGTGGGTGTAAAACAGGCGGCTGAACTGATTCCATCAGTTCCTGAGGGTGGGTTAGGTTAAAGTTACCCCCCTGAAGTCTAGCTGGGAGGGACCATAGGATGACTAGTTTGGGAAATGGAAATGACACACTAGTTCAAAAGGGAGTGCTCCTTTTGAACTGTTGTTAAAATATATTTTTGGGATAATGTAGAAGAAACTACTAAGCAGGGGTAAATGCAATGTATGGTGTGGTACTGAGTACAGAGTGCAGGAATGTCCCAGATTTGATTCCACAGTCTGCACTGAGTTATCTGATGAGGGTTTCAATGGCAGATGGGCTGAGACAGGGGCGGAGGTGGGCAATCTTACGGAGGTAGAAGTAGGCGGACTTTCTGATAGAAAGCATATGGGATCAGAAGCTCAGGTCAAATAGAACAGCGAGGTTGCAAACTGTCTATTTCAACCTGAGGCAACGGCTGGGGAAAGGGACGTTATTGGGGGCAAGGATACAGAGTCTGTGATGGGGGCTGAAGATGATGGCGGTGGTCTTCCCAGTGCTTAACTAGAGGAAATTATGGCTCATCCAAGACCGGATATTGGACAAGGGGCCTGACAACACAAAGGCAGTGGAAGGGTCGAGAAAGGTGGTGGAGAGGTCGAACTGGGTATCGTCAGCGTACAAGTGGAATCTGACCCTATACCTTCGGATGATGTGGTTAAGGGCACCATAGAATCATAGAACGGTTAAAGCACAGGGGGAGGCCATTCGGCCCATGCCGGCTCTTTGTAAGAGCAATCCAGTTGGTCCCATCACCCTGCTCTTTCCACATAGCCCTGCAAATTTTTTCCCTTCAAGTATTTATCCAATTCCTTTTTGAAAGCCACAATTTGAATCTGCTTCCACCACCCCCTCAGGCTGTGCATTCCAGATCTTAACTACTCGCTGTGTAAATAAGTTTTTCTCATGTTGCCTTTGGTTCTTTTGCCAATCACCTTAAATGTGTGTCATCTGGTTCTCGAACCTTCCGCCAATGGGAACAGTTTCTCTTTATTTACTTTATCTAAACCCTTCATGATTTTGAACACTTCTATCAAATCTCCTCTCAACTTTCTCTGCTCTAAGAAGAACAGCCTCAGCTTCTCTAGTCTAACTGCGTAACTGAATTCCCTCATCTCTGGAACCATTCTAGTAAATCTTCTCTGCACCTCCTCCAAAGCCTTCACATCTTCCTAAAGTTCAGTGCCCAGAATTGGACATAATACTCCAATTGTGGCCAAACCAGTGTTTTATAAAGTTTTGACATAACTTCCTTGCTTTTGCACTCTACGCCTCTATTTATAAAGCCCAGGATCCATATTTTTTTTAAACCACTTTCTCAACCTGTCCTGCCATCTTCAAAGATTTGTGCACATATACGCCCAGGTCTCTCTGTTCCTGCACCCCCTTTAGAATTGTATTGTTTGTTTATATTGCCTCTCCTTGTTCTTCCTGCCAAAATATATCACTTCGTATTTTTCTGCGTTAAATTTCATCTACCATGCGTCCGCCCATTCCACCAGCCTGTCTATGTCCTCTTGAAGTCTATTACTATCCTCCTCACTGTTTACTACACTTAAAACACAACTTTTGTGTCATCTGCAAATTTTGAAATTGTATCCTGTACACCCAAGTCCAAGTCATTAATATATATCAAAAAAAGCAATTGTCCTAGTACCGACCCCTGGGGAACACCACTGTATACCTTCCGCCAGTCTGAAAAACAACCGTTCACCACTACTGTCTGTTTCCTGTCACTTAGCCAATTTCATATCCATGCTGCCACTGCCCCTTTTATTCAATGGAGATGAGAAAGAGGAAGAGGCCCAAGAACAGGGGGAATTGGGGGAATCTGGAGGAAGTTTGGCCTGATAGGCAAGGGGAAGGGGGGATGAGGCAGATGCATAGTCCATGAGCTCACACATGTTGTTGGTGATAGGGATGGAGTGGGCAGGGAGAGGGGTTTAAGGAGATAATTGGTAGTGGAGAAAAGACGATGGTTATTTTTACTCTCCAGGATAATCCTGGAATAGTGGGCGGTTTTGGCAGTGCAGTGTGAGGCCCGATAGCATTTGATGTGGTGCGGCCAGATCTGGTGATGGATAGCTAAAACGGTTGTGTACCAGATACGTTCAAGCCTGCATCCTTTGGACGTGAGGGAGTGAAGATGGAGGCCACACCAAGGGAAACAAGTGGGATGGGAGCGAGTACAGGTTTGACTGGGGACAATGGCATTAAAGGTGGAGGTGAGGGAATGGTTTAACAGATCGACAGCTGCAGAAGTATTGTGACAAAGGAAGGCGACACGTGAAGAATAGCCACTTGAGCATGGTAATGAAGGGCTCATGGTGGGTTTAGAACCATATCCCAGCAACTAGGAGAGGAGGGTCAGTGGAGGGAGTACCTAAGGGCTTTACTGATTTTAATTTAATCGGTGTGTCTGAAAAGAAAACCCTACTCCCCAGCTGAATAAATAAATACAAAATGTGATTGTTCAGAAGAACTGAGACAAGGAAAACATATTTTCCGGCCAAACATTATCTGTATCATATCTGGAACCCCAGAAAAGAAAATACACTCTCCAATCAATTCCTGTCATGAAAATACGGTTCACATCTAGCTGCTACTCATCTAACCCTTTTTTCCCCAGGACGAGATTTTTTTTCCTTTAAGAACTAAAATGCAACAGACATGTGTCTGTCATCACATTCTTCAGCCTGTTCACACATGTTTGCTCAAACCCAGCACACAGTGAGAATCACAGTGCTACGCTATTTGGTTTTTGGAGAGTGAGATGCTGCACAGAAGAGGCCATGCTCGCCCACAACGATTCCATTAGACCGTGCGGTGATAGCTCTTCCACCTCGGTCTGATTGCCCGCCTCCTGATCCCATCTGCTGATTCCCGCTGCAAAGGTAAAATGGTCATGTAAAGGGATCCATTAATCCTCTGCCCTGCGGCAGAGGTGGGGATTAAAAAAAAAGCTAAAATGAAAGTTCAACATCTAAGTCATTGATTGCTTATCTTGTTTGCAATACTCAAGATACAAGGGGGAAAATTGCTCTGGTCACCGTGGGGCTGATTTTCGGGTTGGGTGCATATCGGGCAGGGGGGGATGGAGTGGTCGCACTGCCTGCCCGGTGGGCACCAATAAGAGGCCCGAACCGTTTTCATGGTCAACTGCCAACGCTGAACTAGTGTTGATGGACAGCACACCGATTGGGTGGGGGAGGGAGGGGGAATCTGTTGGAGAAGTCAAAATCTAAAAGGAGTGGGGTGGCATTTCCTCCACATGGCTGGGGGCGGGTGGGGGGGGGGGGGGGTTAATGAGCTGCCAGCTGTATGTGGAAAGATTTTTGTGGGACAAGGAGTACCTTCTGGTCTCACAAGGATCACTTAAAAAAACTCATTGCAATATTTCTGGAGCAGCCTTTAAGTACCCTGGGGAGGCCGCTCCACATCCTGTACCAGCATGTAGAGTGTGCGCAAGGGTCCTACAAATAGCGTTTTGAGGCCTGCTTGAAAATCGAGTGGAACTCAGGTGGCCAGTGGGCAGGTGGTTTATCAATTTGGTCTGCCTGCTCTCCCGTTTTTCAGCATAAAATGAGCATTAAGCAGACAAAAATTGCCCGCTATAAGTTCTGACATCGTAAATGCATCCATGAAGATTTCCTCTGGTGGGTGTTCACAAACATGTTGGGGTAGATTTTCATCTTTAACCCCCTGGGCGTTAAACATCACCTGAGCGGAGGGCAGAGAGGAAAATCTGGTGTGGGGGATCGCACGCCAGTGCTAGATCTCCTCATTTAAACTAATGGAAGGCAAATCAGGCTGGCTCTGTAACTGCCTTTTGAGTCTCTCCGCCACATTTTCCTTTCTGCGTTCCACCCAGGCTATGCTTAATGCCCAAGAGGTAAAGACAAAAATCTGCTGCATTCTCAGGTGTCAGCCTTGGCGCAGTAGTAGCACTCTCGTCTCTGAGTCAGACCGTTATAGATTCAAGTCCCACTCTAGAGATTTGAGCAGATAATTTAGGCTGACACTATAATGGAGTTCTTGGGGACTGCTGTACCATCAGAGGTGCTGCCTCTCAAATGAGGCATTAAACCAAAGCTCTGTCTGCCCTCTTGAGTGGATGTAAATGATTCTATGACACTATTTGGTAAAGAGCAGTGTCCAGGCCAACATTTACCTCTCAACCAAGTTCTTTCTTTCTGCCAAGTACTTTTTCATAAAATTAAAAATAATGTACATGTAAAATTACCTCAAAATTTAAAAATAAATTAAGTACAAATCACTTGTGGTATTATCTTGTAACTTGTTGTAATGTTCTCAAGATGTAGCTCAATGAATGCAGGCCATGCCTATCCATGATCATTGGGGAGGGGGCTATATTCTATACAATTCATCAGTAACATTGTTGGATGATATATCTTTACCATTGTTAATCTGTCAAGAATGACAGTGGCAATTTTAAAAACTGTTAGAATTAAAAACAGGATTAGAATTTTCTTTTCATAGCATCCTCCACCAAGAGAGGTGCATCCATCCCATGCATCATTTTCACCATTATTTGCAGGTTATTGCTCTGTAAAAGTACAAGAAGGAATAGCATTTTTTTTGGCCAATTTTCTCCTCTCCTTTCCTGAAGGCATTGACTCTGGTGGGGATATGGTTCCACTGGAATCAGCCTTCAATACTTCACAAGTGTTGCTAGTCTTCATGTGTAGGTGGTGAGTGTTGACAGACTATTCAACAGTGGAAGGCATTAACAGGTAAATTTTATGAGTTAGTGGACCCGGCACAGGGCTTCGTATGACCGGAGCGGATATCAGGAATTCAGGAACGAAAGTCCATTACAATTAATGTGCGCAGGGTTGAGAGTGCGCTAATCTCCATGCCCAAACTCTTGATATGCACGTCTGTCATGTGAAGTTTTGCGCCATGAACCCTAAGTCATAGAATTAACCCCCAGGGCCAACGGTCAGACACATGCACAGCCCAGCATGGGTCATTAGACAGTGATTAAAAATATGCTTGATGACAAATGTGCTTCCTGTAAACCTTCGCAGATTGAAGGACATTTCTAAATGCTTTAATGTTGATCTTCGGGAAGATGTTGGCACTTGAGGTTCCTGACACGTGGGCCCCGTGCAACTGTCAGCAATGCCTGATTATAAACTTGCTGTATTCCCTAAAAACAGGAAGACTCATCTTTTACTGGGATTGCAGCGTCCAGATTTAGTGAATCCGGCACATTCACATTGAGGATGACACCGGCTTCACCGGGCTCGTGCATCAGGAACTGGTGGCACCAGCACCCCTCTGAGGCCAGTATGAAGGCAGCTAAAATATCCCTCAATTTCCAAATGGTTAAGGGAAGCATATTTTTCATCAAGGTAATTCCATCTGTTTCACACATTGTCGGTCACTAAGAGACAAAGGCAATGCAACAGAGTATCGGGCAGCCGATGCGATACCCCAAATAGTCTGGTGTATCTTAGGTCTGTACGAGATTGAAGGAAAGGCAGGATCCTGTCTCTCCAAAACAAATAGCAAGATCAGCTCCTTCACACTTCCCCTCCCAGATCTTCTACTTACTGTCTGAACACACGGCTATTTTGTTATTTTTAATTAGGCTTGTCACCATTGAGAATGAACATTCATTTGACCTAAATGATTTAAGATAGACTTTTATTATTACGATCACCAAGCAAAGGTTAAGAGGATTTTGGTGACACCAAAAATTTATTTTATTTCATGCTATTAAGCATAAATTAGTGGTGTTAAATAAATGTTTGAATTATAATTAAAACACCCTTCCATTGTGCTCTAATACAGGGTTGCTGGAGTGAAATAACCACATATGGTGATGGCAGTTAAAGAGGCCACTTTTGCCATCTTGTTTGCATTAGTTTCCACAAGTTTGAAAAGCCAAAATCTCCCCTGAGGGGCATCTTAGTGAAGGTAGCTGAACCATACAGACCAAAAGATCCTGGGCTCAATTCCTCATCTTGTGTTTATGCTTGTCTCAGCTAGACTGGGAGTGGAAGTGCTACATTTGGCCTTGGTGTCACTGGGCCAGGGAGGGGAAACCCAGCTGGAAAATGCATGTACGTGGGCATAGATTGAGGACAGGATTGAGCCTGACTGTGATAATCCCATGACTGAATAGCCTGCCAGTATTCATTGCCAATCGCCACACATGGCAATTGTCCACTTGGAAAAATTTAAGCGAAGGGTGACTTTTGATTGTGGAGTTGTACCCTAGCAGGAGTCAACACCTTGAGGGAAGTGCAGATTATCAGCTTCCAAGCCTTGTCAAATGTCCTATGCAGCAGTTAAATAAGTAAAATGCTCCCCAACATTTTACACCCTGTTAAAGGTGGTTAAACACATTTCTTTTCCAAGTTACAAGGGAGCATGGTTCCCTCATGGCTCATTTGCATTTCTCTTTTTCTTCAAAAGATAAATGTTCAATTCTGATCATTGCAAAGCATAACAATTAGTTTAATTCTTGATAGTTAGCAATTGACTTTAAAGTCAGTTAGAAAATACCATACTCATGTACATTTTTTACTTTAAGAATGAACCATTTACCATAAACAATAACAAATAATACTGGCTTAAATCTAGAGCACACTAACAATCAATCTCATTACTAAGCTTTAGAATGACAATACAGGAAGGTCTGGTTTAGTTGATCTCAGCCAGGTGGCAGAAGATGTGTTCAGGCCATGGAGGGTGGGAAATGAGCCATGTTCTTCCTCCTGGTCACCATCCAATGGCCCCTGCTGGAAAGTGCATGCGTATGGATATTGGGGTATTTTTTGACTTTGTGTGATTGTGTAAAACTGGTGATAATGAGTCGGCAGCCTGTCTTACATCTTTGATTGACCTCAGTGGAAATAAAAATCGGGAGATTGTAAAACGGGCTGCCGACTCGCTATCACCAGTTTTATGCTATTGCACAAAGTCAAAATCTACCCCACTGAGGTGCGGACAGAATCATATGTGGTTGTGATGCCTTCTGTTGTTGAATAACCTGCTGACGCGCGCTATCTATCTTCCCAGCTGAAGAATGGCAATTTGGGCTAAGTACTAGAGGAGAGCCAGTAGCTGTGACCTCACACTCCAACTCAAGCCAATGGGTTAAAGGGAGCAGGAGGAAAAACATCACAGAGAAAAGGTTACAAAGGAGAATCACTATCTTGAAGGCTAACCGACCTTTTCATTTTTTATTCCAGTAGCTTGAGGGCTGTATATGCTGACATATTTGTAAGTGTTAATTAAAGAAAGGTATGTAGCAGGTTGTAACAGCATGTACACTATCTCTACATCAGAACAACCTATTCAATTAGCTAACCACAAAATACTGGGGCTTTTACACTGCATTTGGCATTTTTTACATGTAAAAAAGTGACACTATCCTGAGTCGTTTGTGCGGAACTGGCTGATTTCAGCCGGGCAGCAATTGGGATACAACAATTGGACTCAGTGCCCTTGGGCTAGGGAATAGGGAAAATCAGCCAGAGTTCCCAGTTTTGGTCCTGCTGAAAAGTTTACAAGTTCAGACATTGGGTGAGGGTAGGATTGGGCTGAATTGTTGTGTATTTGGAAGTGAATTCAAATAAAATGAGAGAGAAATCACTCTGTTTACAAGATCTCTGAGTAGCACTGTAGGTATTCTGTAAGCAACACATTCAGCCCTTCTTGCTGATCATCTACTTCCCAGCGTTCATCTTCTGAATGCATATACAAATGCACAATATAGTCTTAAACAGTACAGCTGTGACACCTGCCACAGTTGAATAGTCAATGCTCACTGTCTGCACTCACACATGACAAATAGCCACTGGTACAAGGTGACCAGTGCAATGGAATCATCCCTCACAAAGGAGTCAGTGCCTTTGGAAAGGAGAAGGGGAATCAATCTCCTGTTTGACTAGAGTTGGATTTTTCTATTTCATTAAAAATATCCAGTGAATGTCCAATAGTCTATACACTGCAATCTGCTTTAGAAATGCCAAAACATAGAATCCAAAGCAACTGAAAGACAAATATTGATTGTGCTAAATGGCCTCGGGGATAGTACAAGGTGAGGATATAATTTCTGTTGACTAAATCATTAAAATGTCTTCAGTTGCTTTATAGTCGGGACAGATTTATAACCATAATTACACTTGGTGTCAGGTAATTTCCTGAGCAAAACATCCAATTGTCTGCAGCAGTCAAAAGTCTTTCTAGAATAAACCATGTGAGCGATGGCTATCAGATCAGACTGGTTTAACTATTTCAGCGCCAAGTTAATTTGGCAGCTTGTGTGCGTCCACAGTATATTTAAGTACCTAACTAATTCTGAGATTTTTTAAATTCAAAATCATCCCATAAATCGGGCCTGGGTTCAAGGCCAAGTCCCAGAGTTGAAAGGACACCGTGATAACCACAGCTCCACCAAATCCCTAACAGCATTCTTCAAGATAAAACCATTGATTAGATCCGATAGGCTAGTCTGTTGAGAAAAATATACTGCTGTAAATAAAAATTATACAATGCTTTCTTCTATTCTATATCAGAAAATATTAAAGAAAACTATATTCAGCATTAGAAAATGTTATAGTTTTTTTTGTGGGGGGGGGGTGTCTGGAAGTTATTTTGGGGTTAAAGATAAGTTTTGAGAAAGAAGCATATTATAGTTCACTTACAAATTCTAGTTGCAAAATTTAGGATCTCATCCTCTGTATTATTAATTTAATATATAACGTATTGACCTGTGACTCAGGGCAGTTATTGAAGTGATTTGATTGTAAGTGTAACCAGAACTTAAAGTAAAAAAAACCTGATAAACAAACAAGATAATTTTGCCCGTTAAATAGGTGGAAGGTGCTAGTGTGAGTTACATGATGAAAAACACACATTTTGGCTGCTATAACGTACAATTAATATTCTTGTATGAAAACACCTATAAGAAAGTTAATATGAGACAACATGCAGAACATAACAGTACAGTTTGAGCTGCAGCATGCAATAGTAAAATCTGGGATTAAAGTCGAAAATGTTTGGTCAGTAGGAATAAGTAACATACTTCGTAACTGAATGTTAATCGTACTTTCATAGTAAAATTATCCACTCAATGGTTTTGCATTTAGCAACATTAGCTGTAATATATCTTTTAAACATTTCCAGGATTGCTAAATTTACTGTATGTGACGTGATTTGGAGTTCCAGCAATTTCACATTTTACTGTAAATAGAATTGAATTAAACTTTATGTCAGCAAAATGTGATGTTAGTTGAAAGGAATTTCAGACGTAATAATTTGTAAACAACGGCCAGGAAATTCCTCGGAGCTGCTACCGCTCCTTTGCTGGTGCTACTTCACCCTGTTTACGTACGTTTACCGGGGTTTACCAGTGAAGTAATGCCGGCAGAGCGTTATTTTCAACTCCGGGAAATTTCCTGGCCTTTGTTTATAAAAGGAAACTCGGAATTCTGCTTAAGATCACACAGATTTGTATGTTTTAAATGTCTATAGGTAGCATGACTAGGAAGATAAAAGATAATGCAAGTAATGGCATTGTCCAATGGGCTTCCAGCAACTCAGTTACTTACAACAAGAATTCAGTGTTCAAATACTCAATTATAAACCAATTACACACCAGAGTGTACAAGAATTGGGTCAGCTCTTGAGTTTGCCAATCTTTCAAGTAATCTCGAGACAGCAATTCCAGATTGCACTTGATTTTAATTTATATTATTCACCCATCTTTCCACTTCATTCCATCTCTTTAGGTGACATCAGGGGTGGAAAGGAGGAATTTTCTCAAGAGCTGCTTCCAATGGAGCCCTTCAGCCATGGGACATGGTACAGAACATAAATAACGTGTAGAACGAGTTGTGTGACTAATATTTGTAGGATGGGAGAGAGAAAAAGAAAAACGTTTTAATGTAAGATATGGGTTTGTCATTTTTGTTCGTGTTCTGGAAATAAGTTTTTAAAACCAACAAAAAGGTATGAAAGCTTTGATCTTATAGTTGTGGTAACATACCCTGTACGGAACATGCATAATTATGTAAGCCAATCAAATGTATATATTAACACTAATTATAATAAAACCACATTGTACATTCTGTCAAATAAAACACATAACAGCAGAAATAATTCTAATGATATCTTTGAATAAATAATTGGATTTCATTTTGGTTTGAAAATCATCAAGGTCTAATTGAACCAGCCAACCATCAGCCAAACCACCAAACAGAGACTTGTGTAGGAATGTATTTTTCTAAGCTTTGGGAAAGGCCTGTGGGGAGAATTGGAAATACGTGGGTGTGAAGTACATGTACTGCAATGTTTAACAGTGGCTGGGTGTTAACTGTAACTGGAAGCTACGTTTAATAGAGTACCTTGTGGATTTTATAAACTTTTTTTTTTGAACTTTGGGCTTATTAAGATGAAAGGGGGAGAAAAGAACAAACTCGCATTTTTATAGCGATCTCAGGACGTGCCAAAGCGATTTACAGCCAATTAAGTACGTTCTGAAGTGATGTAATGTAGGGAAATGCGGCAACCAATTTGCGCACAGCAAAGTCCCACAAACACAGAAATGAGATAATAACCGGATCATCTGTTTTTGGTGTTGGTTGAAGGATAAATATTGGCCAGGACACCGGAAGAACGCCCCTGCTTTTCTTCGAATAGTGCCATGTCCACTTAAGAGGGCAGATGAGACCTTGGTTTAACATCTCATCCGAAAGATGGTGCCTCCAACAGTGTTGCACTCCCTCAGTATTGAACTGCAGTGTTAGCCTGGATTATGTGCTCAAGTTCCTGGAGCCGGACTTGAACCCATAACCTTCTGACTCAGAGAAGAGAGTGCTACCAACCTTCTGACTCAGAGAAGAGAGTACTACCACTAAGCTAAAGAAGGATGATAATGCTGGGAAATCAAGTGTAGTTTTGTGCTGTAGGCCCATGTCGAGCAATGAGTTTATATGAAAATATTTCTACCTCTGCTGCTTCCCTTCACCCACTAAGCCAAACAACCCCTCAATCCCCAGCTTAGTCCTGAACCCCCATCTCTTTCTAGTTTATCACCCATTTCTCCACATATCCTCTTCAAGCTTAACTCATCCATTAGGCCCACCTCTTGCTCTCTTGAACCCATTGCTATTAAACTGCTCATGACCCAACTTTCTAAACAAAGGATGATTTCCAACAGTTTTGAAAGGCCAATTTGCCACAACCTAATGGAATTGTAAGACTCTATGATTGGGGGACAATGTAGGTCAACGAGGACCTTGCTTGCCATCACAGCTTACTTCAACTTCAGTAACATCATCTGCCACTGAAACCCTCAACTCCAATGCTCTTCTGGTTGGCACCCATCCTCCATCCTCTGGTAATTTCAGCTCATTCAAAACTATGCTGCCCATATACTATCCTGCACCAAGTCCCACTCATCCAATACCCCTGTCCTCGGGAACTTATGTTGTCTCCCAATCATAGAGACTTACAATTCCATTAGTTGTGGCAAGTGGGCATTTCAAAACTGTTGGAAATTGTCTATTGGTTGGATTATTTGTTGGTATGCTTTCAGGCATGGATGGGGTCAAAGTTCTCTTGAGCTGCAGAAATTCAAATGTCACTTGACATATATCACAGGACATGCACCAATACAGAAACATTCTGAAAAAAGCCTTTCATTGCTACTTAAATTTGCTAGATGGGCTTGTTATGTTGTGTTATGTTGATACAGTTAACAGACACTTGGGGATCTTACTTACTGCTGGGGCAGCTTGGAGTTAAAGTGGATCGCAACATATAATTAAGTGAAATATACAAACTGGTTTGAAGCAGTCCTGAATCACATTGTTTTATGTTGTGTGTTTTTAGTCAGTAATAAAGAGACATTGAACAGCAAATAAATTACTGAGTGCGCTGTGAATGAGAGGCGATTACAATCCTGATTTGCATAGCAAACAACTTTATATATAACTGCCAACCTCATTCTGGACTCACAGGCCTTCTGACCCATGGTGAGGCACTGATTTAGTTTTATTCCTTTTTGTACCCTGCAGCAACTAAACCTGATAGTAAGGAATACGTTTTTCTCTGCTCACCACTGTGAACAAAAAAAGTTGGTTCCAATATGAAATATGTTTGCCTGCTACATGCTCACACTGACTTTTCCCACTCACATTAATGCTCAGAGGGAAATATAACCGTAGCTGTGGGAACATCTGCTCATTTCTTTGGTAAATGCAAAATTTAGTTCTCCATTTAAATAGTTTGAATCTTAATGCTAGCTTAACCTCGCAATTCCTTGATTTGAACTGTAGTCATGTCTCCTGATCATAAAATATTTCTTGCAATATTTGTAAAAAACTTCCTCAAATCAAACACAGTTAATTAGCCTGAAGGTATGTTGGTTTACAAAAATAGTACTAAGTCTGGAATTAAACAGTTAGGTTCCTAAAAAGTGTGTGTGTGTGTGTGCACGCATGCGTGTGTGTGTATATGTGCGTGCACGCACACACGCAAAACAGGTGAGGACAAGATTGTGTTCAGCTGTCCTTTTGAGGTTTAATCTTGTCTGATGATGTCATTGACCTTGTCATTTAAATGTGGAGTTTGCAAAGAAGGAAGAGCTTCAGTTGCCGTTTTAATTGATCCATAAAGATGGTGCTGGGTTGCCCCGGTGTCATCAACAGAACAACAACTTTCCACATGCCCCTTTGTTTTAAGGAGGCACAACTAATAAAACAATTGAAACATATGGTCCCCATAATCTACAGACAGAGTCAAGGCTGACGCAAAGAATGGTCACTTGGGTAAGGTAATGGAGGGTTCTATCATCCATGGAAACAAACCTCAATGTGAGTCAGTCCCTTTAGAAGAGGGGAGAGAATCAAAGAAGAAGGAACTGTGGCTTGTTGCAGTATTGGTTTATGAATATTGTAGAAATAAAGTATCACAAGCTTTCCGCAGATAATGGGGACGGAGAACCCTGGTGTTATTTAACAAATGCACTTATTAACAAACCTTTCAGAATGGGGCATTACAGAACAAATGTATTAAACAGAAGATCAAAGCAGAAGATCAGGGCTATAGGGGAAAGAGCAGGGGAATAGGACTAATTGGATAGCTCTTTCCAGGAGCCAGCACAGGCACGATGGGCCAAATGGCCTCCTGCTGTGTGGTACTTACTATGATACTATGTTTTATGAAAAAGAAACCACTTGTGGCATCGAATAACGTCCGATGCTCCTGTTGTGGTGTTCATGTGTTACATGCTCCAATACCACTTGATGGTCTATTTTTCCCAATCTGTCACTCCTCATTGTGTGTGTCCTCTGTTAAAATTAAACCAGTAGTAATGAGCGACGATGCTCTTCCAGTGACCTGGGTTCTCCATTTTTGTTGAATTTATAGTTTAATTTTCCTATTTGAGCAGCAGAAATATGTAACAGAATAAACCCTTGCTCTGTTATCAGCTCTGTACTTTTTCCTCAGACCGGAATTGCAGTGTAACTCATTTATTATTGACTGCACTGCTAAGTTAAGTTCAGCCTGCCTCTGGAGGGCTACTAGTGAAGTCTGCTGCAATGCAATATCTCAGTGTTTACTTCAAGCTATTTTTTCAGGTGTCTGCAGTGTTTAACCTAATGTAACACAAATTCACATGTGTATCTTCAGCTGAAAGCAGTATAGTTGCCCTTTGCTTTGGTCCTTCACCAGGAACCTTGAATTCCTTCTAAAAGAATTCATGAATTATTATGAATTTTATTTTTTTTAAACTCTTAGAAATGGTACTTCTGGAGTTTTCAAAATAAGCTTTGAATTTAACCCTAAAATCTGAAGTAATTTTTTTTTATCCTTCCATCCTAAATAAATATATACATGACAAGTCTGAAATATTTTATTCATTTTATTAAGGGAGTTTTTATTTAAAAAAAATCTCCAGGTGTTGTTCAGGAATTGAACTCCCAATTTTGGGGTAGAATTTCCTCTGTGCACTATTTGTGGAAAAATCAGAACATGTTTATAAAGAACATATTTGCAATTTCCCTACACATTTTGCAGAGAGCAAGCTTCCCAATTCTGAAGTCCTGAGGCTTGCTTCTGGAAACTTAATGTTTTTTTCTAAAATGTCTTTGAGAGTATAAACACACCATAATAGATCAGCTGTTGTACATTAATGGCACAGATTGGGGCAACCGGATCTGTGCTGACCCTGAGCTCTTAAAGTTTCCAAGGCCCTTTTGTTTACTTCCCCGTTCTGTAGTAAGTTTTTAGTGCTGGCTTCTGCAGGCAGTTCTTACAAATACCAACTTTCACGGGAGCACAAGGGGCAACGAAATATCTAAGTGAAGAGTCCCATGGCGGTTGGCAAATCAAGTTAAAATTAGTCTCGGTGGCCTGTTTTGAAGTGCCACAAAAACAGAATTTCATGGTTGAAGTGGTACAAGATGAAAGAAAGCAAGTGAGGAAATTAAGCGGGGGTACCACAGCCAGCTTTGCCAACTATATTTGCATGGCATGGCACATCTACTTGGCAATAAACATGAGGAATGGACTCCACTGCTCAGGATCAGCAGAGGGTCAAATGAAAATCTGTACCGTCTACTGCAAGGACAGCTGCACCCCAATGCTAGGGGTTAGTAATTGACCATGCAGCTCTGTTGTGTTAGGATGATTTTATGTGCAAAGCCCTTTAATGATGCAAGTATGCCAGTTCTTTCAAATGTAAGTTGCAGCTTGAATGTATCCCCTGCTGGGATATTGGCATGTATGGTAAGCAATGAAACAGCTGTAATGTTGTGTGAGAGCTTGGCATGGGCCAGCGATGAACGTGGAACAGTTTTACAGACAACACGCTGTGGCATGCAATTTTGGACCAGCTACCTGGTATGTGTTACTATTGAGAAGTCTTACCTTGTCAGCATCCTTAAACTGTGACATCTTCTTCCCCATCTATTTGTAGATCATGTCAGCTGTGGCTCAGTCGTAGCACTCTCGCCTCTGAGTGAGATGGTTGTAGGTTCAAGTCTTGTTCCAGTGGCTTGAGCACAAAATCTAGGCTGACACTCCAGTGCTGCACTGTTGGAGGTGCTATCGTTCAGATAAGACATTAAACCAGTCTGCCCTCTCAGATAGACATAAAAGATCCCATGGCATTATTTCAAAGAAGAGCAGGGGAGTTCTCCTGACATTCTGGTCAATATTTATCCCTCAACTCACATCGCTAAAAATAGATTATCTGGTCATTATCACATTGCTATTTGTGGGACCTTGCTATGTGTAAATTGGCTGCTGCATTTCCTACATTACAACAGTGACTACACTTCAAAAGTATTTCATTGGATGGAAAGCACTTTGGGACATCCGAAGATCATGAAAGGCGCTATATAAATGCAAGTCTTTCTTTTAGACCCTGCAGGTAACATACATAGCGTTGACACTGGCTGTCAATTTCTGCCTGACATGCTACACGGCTGGCCTCTGAGGAAGACACCCCTGTGTGCCAAACAGAGCAACCCTTTTTGAACCTACCAGATGAGGCAACACCTCCAATTCCACATCACCAGCCATCATTCAGGGAATTCAGGGGTTGCACTGTTCCATCGGGTCCACAGATTCTGGTTCCTGCCTCTGCATTTATTTTACTTTCCTTTGAATGTTGTCTGCCACTTCCTTTTGCTCCATTGGGAAAGCTGAAAAATAAGACAGAAAATATTTGCATCCTCAAGAAAGACTGAAACAATTTGAGATCCTATATGCAGCCACTGACCTTTAACTGGCTGCATCCCTTTAAATTTTCCCAGCAGCCCTTTGTTTTAGGTAGTTGATGCGCACCATTTCCTGTCCTCACCATTGGTTTGGATCCCGTGAGCTCAGCACCCGGTTCCAAATCGATGAGCACTACGCCCACTTCTCCATCCCAGCATTGTCTTTTCAGATATAGTTCAATGGAAAGTACAGAGTTTTGTAACCCCTATCGCTCGTCTGTAATCCCAGGAGTTTGGCATTTCTGATTCCATGACTATTTCCGTTTGTTACAAGTCTTTTATTGGGGAAAACTTGTCAAACATTTTGAAAGTGTAAATATATTTTATTATCTGCACTGTCCCTCATCCACTAATTGGACAAAAGAACAAAAGAAGCTATGGAATGAGCAAAGGGCATTTTAACCATCTACATTGCACAATTTGTACTGTTGTGGATTCCACTCATCTTATTTAATCTCCTGTGGGAGGTAAATAACCACAGTAATTCTGCAAAGTAACACTTTGTGAAATGAATGAAGAACAACAGGATTATAAATCCAACAATGCAATTTATGTTATAGCATCTATGTATATAAAATTTTGAGACATTTCTGCCACACCTCTATCATCAGACTTTGTCACACACCCAAATGTCTGTGTTATTCTCACCAATCGTTTCCAATCTACAGGGAAACTGTCCAAGCAACAGAACAAAACTCTAATTGGCCCGAGAGCAATTAGCCTCTAATTAATCAAAGGATTCTTCTATTTACAGCAATTAGACCTCGGCTGGAACTTCCTTGGAACTGCTCCCGCTGTAACCGTAACTTCATCGGAATTGTAGCGGAAACATGATTTACACTGCATTTCCAGTAAATTTATGGCAGTGGAGCGTGAGCAGCTCCAAGGAAATTCCTGTCTCTTGTGTCCTTAAAGGAACAGGGCAGGATAAACACAGTTCCTTAGCAGCAGAATTACATGGTAAAATACTCCTTTCTGTATAAACAGCCGTATCCTCGTCTTACTGTGAGCAATACCAATGGTAGATCTGCTTGTCTTCAAAATTTTCATGAAATTTATTATACATGAGCTCCTCTTAAACCTGTTAGCTTTTGTCTGCTGCCTTAGTCTTAACATAGGATAGGAACCTTGTCTGAAGTATTCAATATGAGTTTCTGTCCTTCAGTCAAGTTGCCTAATTTCCAATTACTGCCTATTTCACTCCTATTTGTCCATTATTGCTAAATTAAATCATTATTTATACAGTAAGAAGGTGATATATTGGCAACTATACTTAATTTTTTAATTGAGGGTTGGTTGAAAATATCAAGGTTTCTTTTTACAGTCTTTATTCAGTCAATTAATTCAAATGATCTAATAATTCAATTCTTTAGTACTAAATTCACACTTGACTGAGTCATTTACATTGTTTCATTCGAATTATTGGATAAATCAATTTCTTAGTGTAAAAGCCAGACTTTGAATTACCAGAAATAGACAATATTGAGTAACCTAGTTGAAGGACCAAGGCCCATAGTACAGGACGCCAGAAATATTGAAAATAGTAGGAGAAAAGAAATTGTGGGCAGCTGTTGCCAAGGCTGGGATTTAACAGGCATGGAATTAAGAACATAAGAAATTAAAGTCAAGTACCAGAATGGGTAATTGACCCACTGAGGCGCATTCTTGTATTATACAACTCACCCAGCCTGGCAAACGACTACATTTTGAATGTCCCTAATTTCTTTGACTTTACCATCTTATCTGGTAGATGTATTAGTCTTTAGGTAAAGATTTTTTTCTTGTAACTGTTTTAAATTTACTTTTTAATAGTTTAAATTTATGGTCCTTTTGCCTTATTGGTTTCACCTACCTTCAAGTAACGTTCTGTGTCCTGCATGCCCATAGTTAAAATCTTATTTCCTTCCCCAGTCTGCAATATTACCATCTACTCGCCTTTCTTTCTGTTTAGATACAGTCATCTTTCCTGTGTCAGTCAATCGCTCCCATAATATGCTGCTGAAACACGAAGGGAAAAAGGGGGAAGTAAGGAGTTTCACAATTTTGATGTCCCAGGACATTAATGCTGTGGTCTCATACTTAATTCAGCCACCAGGAGGGGGAAAGTCACAAACAAAAGCATATAGGGGATAAAATTGAAAACAGATGGAAAACTCTTTAAGGTATGATGACTATATAACCTTCTCACTAATCCTCAGTTTGGGTTCTGCCAGGACCATTCAGTTCCAGATCTCATTACAGCCTTGGTCCACATGAGCTGAATTCCAGAGATGAGATGACAGTGACTGCCCTTGACATTTGAGCGAGTGTGGCACCACAGAGCCCTAGTTAAACTGTAGTCAATGGGAATCAGGGGGAAAACTCTCCCGTGGCTGGAGTCATACTTGGCACAAAGGAAGATGGCTGTGGTTGTTGGAGGCCAAGCATCTCAGACCCAGGACATCGCTGCAGGAGTTCCTCAGGGCAGACTCCTAGGCCCAACTATGTTCAGCTGCTTCATCAATGACCTTCTCTCCGCCATAAGGTCAGAAGAGGGGCTGTTCGCTGATGATTGCACAGTGTTCAGTTTCTTTTGCAATTCTGCAGATAATGAAGCAGTCCAGTCCCGCATGCAGCAAGATCTGGACAACATCAAGGTTTGGGCTGATAAGTGGCAAGTAACATTTGCGCCACACAAGTGTCAGGCAATGACCATCTCCAACAAGAGAGAGTCTAACTACCTCCCTTGGTACTCAATGGCATTACCATCACGAATCCCTTACCATCAACATCCTGGGGAGATGGGGCGGGGTGTGGGGCGGGCACTATTGACCAGAAACTCAACTGGACCAGTCAAATAAATGCCATGGACAGTAGAACAGGTCAGAGGCTGGGTATTCTGTGGTGAGTGGCTCACCTCCTGACACCCTAAAGCCTCTCCACCACCTATAAGGCACAAGTCAGAAGTTGATGGAATACTTTCCACTTGCTCAGATGGATGCAGCTGCAACACTCAAGAAACTCAACATCATCAGGACAAAGTAGTCTGCTTGATCGATACCCCATGCACCAGTTTAAACATCCACTGAAAATGCAACTGATGGTGTCTTGAAGGTGATACTAGAGGACCTGGGCTTAATTATTCACAGGGAGGTTTTTCCACTGCAACTGGATCAAAGAGGCAAATCTAAGGAAAGGTTGCTCAATGCATAATTTAACTTCAAAATTTAGGGGAAAAAAAGCTTTTGATGCATTCAAACATTTCCCCAGAAGCCAATACATTTTATGTACACTAGTCCTTTGTTGTAACACTTTCTAAAACACCATGACCTCTGGTACAACATGCATTGCTTATGGCTCTCTCTTTAATAGAGAAACCATATAAAACTCTCCATAACATGCCCCTTGCTGTAACTTGCATTTTTGTATGACTTACAAAGACTGCCTTATAGCAAACATCCAGTGGACTTGTGAAATATTTGGTTCTACTTCAATAGAATTCAATGGAATAAATATTATTCTATTACATATACAGTATTAAGAAACTGCGTAGTTAGCACTATTTTTTGCAGCTATTACTGATTAGGCCCCAACTAATATAGAGTTTCTTGACTGATACCTTATTTTCGTTTAATCCTGTAATCCTTAATAACTGCCAAATGTGCCAACAGCAGGATCTTTATTCAATATGAATATGTTATTATAATAGCAGACTCTGTGGAATTCCCTGCACAATTATTCTCATTATTACTTTACTCAGCGACAGTTATAGTGTTAATTATGGGGCAGACAGCTAAATGGTATTGGACGTATTAACATTTGGATTTTTTTTTAATTAATGAAAATTATGAAATAATTGGGATGTATCATTTCAGCCTGGGTTGGAACAGAGAATTCTCTCATTGCAAACTCTCTGAAGAAAATAAGATCTTTATCCCCAACTTATTAATAACAGTTAAGTGTACCCAATCTATTAATGTACAAAAATAAAATCAGAATTGTCGGTGTCTTTGGAGGACCCCTGCAGAAAAATGAATGTGACAGCTTGTTTGCTACAGATGGTGACCATGGGGCACAGTGAGGTGGGGTTGGAACGTTAGACGAGAAATTAAAAGGCAGTGAAAAATCTTCTGTTTTACCCGCTAAAACTGCCTTTATAGTAGGCCGAATCTTGCTGGAAAAATAACGGTGTGTCAACGACATTCACCCTTTTATTAATGCGCAAATCGGCCAGCAAGTTCAGGAGATTACGAGATACGCCGTGAGCTGACTAAGGCCCCAGGTGGCTGCTGCCCTCGCCACACCATTATCAGCTCACACTTCCAGCAAGTTACGGTGGAAATTATTTTTGAGCTGAAGGGAGCACTAACGGGGCACGCTGTGAGATGCCCCATTCCAGCAAGATTTGGCCCAGTGTGTGTACGTGTGTCTGTATACATGTGTGTGCGTGTACATATGTGTATATGTGCCTGTGTGGTGTTTATACGTGTGTGTGTACGCACGCACTTACCTGGCTAATAAGAACACTACGGTTTAAGGAGGGAGTTTTATCATCACAACCCCTTTCAAAATTCAAAGCATTACAAAAAATTCTGATTGTCACCATCTTTTCAATTTTTTAATATTGCCAGTTGACTTTTGATATTTCTGTCTAATCTGTGCGTGTTGATGACATTGTGGGGCATTAGCTTGAAAGAGCGACTGAGTAAATATCAAGAGAAGTTCCATTGTTAATCTAAGGGTGCTTCAGCATTAACTGTGCACGTTCGCAGCTCCATTGTATCAATAGACTCAGGAGTGGGGTCGATTTTGAGTTTTAGGCGACTGACCAGTGGAGTGTGCCAACCGCTCGCCGGCACTCAAAACGGCAGTGATTTTGAGCCACTGCCTCATTAACTTCAGGCCAAAGAGCTGTGAGGTGCCAAACAGGCTAAAAAAGAAACCATGGGGTGAGAATAGGGCAGTTGGATTAGTTTTGGATTGCTGTAGCAAAGAGCGTGCACAGACACGATGGGCCGAGTGGTGTAACTTCCATGGTTCCACGCAATGGAAGTTCCTCTTCACTGGCGAGTTACCTGGTGATGAGTAGTAAAGCAGTAAATGAGTCTCAAGGTCCAATATCGGGTGCACCCTGGGTCTACCTGTTCAGGTGCAGGCTTCGTTCCCTATGACCAGTTCACAGTCCGGCACAAACAAATTTCTAGACGTCCAACTTTACAACATTTAACATAAACAGAACACATCAAATACATTGTACATTTAAAATAACAATGGCAGCCAAATCACCAATGTTATTATTTTAAATTGATTGTTATTATGAAGAAGGCATTAGATCTAGTACCGAGCCAATGCCCTTGCCCCCTGCCCGGACAATTTCTAGTCATCAATTACTTCAAATATAAAGATTTATTTGAGTGAAGTGTAAAAATCTTCTTTTGTTATATGACACCTTGCAATATTTCTCAACAAGCAACTCATCAAGAATGTGCACCGTAGGATGTAAACAAAGAGTAATGGAGAGATCTGTGGCAAAACAAAGGGTTTATGAAATAGTCACATATTCATGAGCCACAAAAGGTCTAAACAGACCACCCACTGGGGGAACAGTGGAACTTAACACTTGAGGGTAAAATTCAACTTTGGCAGGGGCGCAAAACAGATCAGCCCTGTTATACACCAAGTCAACAGGAAGGAAAATTGGGCGGGAGGTATAACAGGCAGCCAATCCATTACCACATGTTTTACGCACCCACCAAAATTGAATTTTACCCCCATATAACTTGAAGATATGAACATGGGAGCGATGTAATGGCTGCTGCTGGCCTGATAGACACAATGTACCTTGAGTTATTGAGAAAATGATAAGCGACCAGTTATGTGGAGAGACGAGGTAAGTTGGGATTGTTCTCCTTAGAGCAGAGAAGGTTAAGGGGAGACTTAATAGAGGTGTTCAAAATCATGAAGGGTTTTGATAGAGTAAATAAGGAGAACCTGTTTCCACCGGCAGGAAGGTCGGTAACCAAAGGACATAGATTTACAGTAATTGGCAAAAGAACCAAGGGGTGCAGTTGAGGAGAATTGTTTTTACGCAGCGAGTTATTGTGACCCGGAATCATAATAAGCCTACTGTTTTCAAAAGGGAATTGGATATATAATTGAAAAGGAAAAATTTGCAGGGCTATGGGGAAAGAGCAGGAGGGTGGGACTAATCAGATAGCTCTTTCAAAGATGGGCCGAATGGCCTCCTTCTGTAATGTATGACTCTATGATTCTACAAATAGAATGGCAAATATGAGAAATATCTAGTACTATCTCAAATTTTCCTGTTTTCTTTTAGATTCTCATTAGGAAATGAAGTGACAAACAGGGAAGGGGAAAGGATGGGACAGAGTGATGGGTCGTGGTGAAAGGGGGTCACATGGAGTCAGGAGCACATGGGGCAAGAAGAGATGGGTGTGTGGGACAGGAGGTGTTGGGGCAAAGAAGCAGGGCTTCAAACATGGGGCAAGGTGGTTAGAGCATCACTCACCTCATGTTGTTTTTCGTAGCTGCATCCCGGCCTCTACTTGCTACACGAAACCTCCCTGCACCACTGGGACTTGACAATGCCATTGAAATTAGGCCCATCATTCATGATTACACCTTCATGTCGCTTAGGCCCCATGCTCTGCAATTGCCTCCCTAAACCCCTTTACCTCTCATCTCCTTAAAGCCCACCTCTCTGACCAAGCTTTTGGTCGCCTCTCCTTTGGCTCACTGTCCACTTTCTCCTCTGTGCAGCATCTTGGGATGTTTTCCTACGTCAAAGTCATTATATAAATGTAAATTATTATGTTGTTGTTGGTGATTGGTTCAAATATCATATTCACAAAACAGCAGCAAATCGTAACAGAACATGTAGGAAAATTATCAATAAACAGAAAACATCTTCAAATAAATTAAGAAAGAAAAACTGTAATTTCGTGCTGATTTCTTCGGATCTTAACCTGGCTTCTGCCCCCTGGAGGAGGAGCTGAACAATTACAAGCAGCTGTCAATCTGCAGGCTTCTTTCAGCAATAACAATTGATCTTAGGATGTGCCCATTTAAAGTAATTAGATTTAGTGGCCTTGGTAAGATTAAACACAGCTCTGCCGTACCAGAATACATTGTGCATTACATGGTTTAATGCTCCTATCATTATGAAATATATCATCTGACTTACGGTGAGCAATGCCTCTGGAAATCCAAAAATAATTAAACAAAAAAACTGCCCTTTCACCTCTGGGACCTGGATTGGAATCCAGGCCAGATTATTGGATGAAAGTTTCTCTCTATCCAGAAGGGTACAACGTGAAATGAGTTTGGGATGTCTTATCCCTGTTCTTAGTAGACATGGGCCCATTACCCCTTCGTTAACATTATTCAACACCAACTTAGCAATCTCACTTAAAGAAGCCACAAAGATGGCTGATGCAGGCAGTGGAAATGTAGGGTGGTGCTCTCCTGAGGTTGTAGCTGAGTTATGCTGTTGGGGCAGAGTGGCGGGAGCTTTACTCTGTGCTATCTGTGCGAGAACTGTCAATGACAGTTTTCCATTTCCCATTACTCTCATCTTGATGAGTAAGAAAATTCACCAAAAAAGTGAAAACTTGCCGCCAGGGATGGGCAATAAATGCGGTTTTGTCATCATCACCCACATCCTGAGAACAAATTCCCTACCTGAAGCGAATCCTAGTGTTGGGAGGACTTCACAAAGAAGCAATTGGAAAGTCTCTGATGTGCCAAGCAATTGTTGAATAAATATTTAAGCAAATGTTCTCTAAAGCATAAAAAAGCACCAATCATATCCTGGAAAACACTACGATGGAAGGTTCATTCTATAATATGAAGGGAATACCGGGCATACAGCTCTCTCCTCCGAGCTTGGTTTGGCTCTGGCTTGTTTTCTTTAAGAAGCTCAAGCTAAACCAAATATAAATAACTAGCACGTGGCTGACTTGAGCTTTTCTTGACTAACCCAAGTATTGTGAGCAGAACGCAACTGAGCCTTTTTAAAAAAAAAATTACATGTTTGATGAATTCTTGTGCTCAACATGAAGGATGTCAGTGCTGGAGAATGGAACCAATACTTACCTTTTGACATCAAATGGCAGCATCAAGCACTTCCAGGTCAAGTGTAGCATGGCCAGCTGCAGGGGAAGCTCTCCCTGCTATGTCCCAACAAGTGCCTTCGTTTCATCCTCAGAAAAACTCTGCCTACAGCGCCGAATGTAGCATTTCTATTTCTAGCTATACTTATGGTCTTTAATTGAGGTCATTAATTAAGTGCTGGGATATGGCCAGTTTAATGCCGTGTACTCACAGAAACAGGATTGAAGTAAAAAAGAAATAAACTTGCCATCATGCTATCAGTCTAGTTTGAGATATCAGTCACTGTGTGCCATGCTGGTGAGAAGCCAATACCATGGCACCAATAGGGGCTGGTGTAGAAAGGGTCAATCCTTAAATAAAGGTGTGTCTCTATTTTCCTTAAAATGGACAGGAACATCCAATCCTGAATTGTGAGCTCTGCAAATAGCCTGATTAGAGCCCCTTTAAGATTATAAATCTGACTGGCCACTCATCCTGCAGGCTCCTGATTAGTCTGGTATATTATAAAAAATACAATAACACCCAATCTATAAATCACACTCTCGTGAATGTTTCTACCTCCTCTAAATATAAGGGAGTGACTTATACACAGATGCTACTTTTTTTTAAACCAAAATAGCAGTGACTCGTACACAAGTGCGATTTCTGTGGAGTTTCTGGTATTGCTTTGGACCTATCAAAAATTACTTTCATTTCTCTGTCGTTAGTTTCTGTTTCACTTCAAGACCCACCTTAATTTACAGAGTGCTACAGGTATGCAAACAGTACACATGCTTATCTCGGCAAACAGCTGTCTGGCCCCATTTACAAAATGTGATTTAAATGAACCAAAATATTATTTCTGTCTGCTTCAGTCCATCAGCCTCCCCTCAAACACTATCCGACACATACCAGCTAGGGTAGAGCACGTTTCTTACATCTTCCAGATTAAGTGGCTTCGTTCTGAATTCCAAGCTTGAAAGATCACCACGGTTATGTTATAATACTCACTCCATACATTCTCTTTGTTAATCATGTCTAAAGAAAACACAGCAGGCCTAAGCCTCAGCCTGACTCTGTGTCTCCGCACAGTTGAGTAAACACTAGACTGTATGGTGGGATTGTACTGGAGGGGATTTCTGACTTTGGCAAGGGCAGAGATGTCAATCCCTTTCACCTTGGCCGTGTTTGGGAATGCTAGCCATTGTTTACATTAAACTCGTAGACTTTGTCCCGGTGGATTTACTCTGCTTCTGGGAACAGTTTGACCAACAGAACAAAACACTTCACGTTTTAGTTTTTTCCACTCAATGGCTTCCATCTCAGGCCTAAGCATAACATCATGGGACGGCTCCCCTGATCAAGGTGCATTCCATTTCTCCTCGGACTGCAGTCATGTGGGGAGAGCAGTGTATAGCTTTAACACATGCGGTGCAGTTTGTTCTGTGTTTGCCAGATGCTTAGGAAATAATGAGTTAAAAACACAGGCCAGGAATTTCCTCGGACCTGCTCCCGCTCTGCCGCCATGTCTTCGCCAGAATTGCGACCTAAGCACCGTTAACACGGGGTTTCTGGTGCACTTCCAGTGAAGTTAAGGCGGCGGAACAGGAGTAGCTCCAAGGAAACTTCCAGGCATAGAAATTTAGAAGATTGGTTAGATATAGAGTGTTGATCAGAGGTGGGACTATGTTACTGGAATGTCTGAAGCTCCAGTAGTGTCTCTTACATATTCCAGGCTCTGCCAGACTGGTAGAACCCAAAACAAAGATGGCAATTTATTTACTCAGTTAATGCAAAGAAACTAAATGGGACCAAAGTTACGTCCAGGCACATTTTTTTGCAGTATGGTTCAGTTCACTTTACTTAGATCCTCAAGTTACGCACATACAAATTCAGAGCAGGAGTAGGCCATTCGGCCCCTTGAGCCTGCTCTGCCATTTGATAAGACCATGGCTGATCTGATTATGACCTCAACCCTACTTTCCCGTCTACCTACTATAACCTTTGACTCCCTTGTTAATTAGGAATCTATCTAACTGTGTTCAAATGATGGATATTGTGATCAAATGGCATTTCAAGTAAGACTTAGCTCCAATTTTAGGCTCCGTCATACCCCATAAATGAGGGCAATTGGATCGTAATGGTGCCGATCAGTTGTACATGACCTCCATGCAGCTTCAGTTGGGCAGCTGTCAGGCACAGGAAGCTCCTCTTGAAAACAGGCAGCAGCTTTATTGTAATATGTTAATGAGGTTGCAATGACATCATCTGCACATCGAAGCAATTTCCCATTAGTTACCCTGGAAGTGTGCTCGTTTACCCAATTTAAAATGGATATCCAGGTGCTGTATTGGATCCAAAATCCATTTATGGGGACATACAGCAAGTGTAATTGGGCTGCTTTTGATTTGCTTCTGGTATTTTTAAAGCATTTTTAGACAAATAGTTGCCAAAAATGCCATGGGATTTGATACTGACATTTTTTTGCTTAGTCTGAGAAATGTGGATGGGTTTCCCTATGGGAATTCCTCTGTATTTATGTTTTATGAGGAGCAACAGAGCCAGCATAGTCAGACTGCACCAAAAAGGGGTCTGCGTCCACTCACTATTATCCATCTACTCACATATACAGGCAGAGGAACACATAGATTTGTTTAATAAACTGTGTGCAATTCACCAGGGAGACAATGCAGAGTTGTGTGGCATAGGGTAATATGCTCTGTAACCAAATGCCACCATCAGCCTGGCTCCTTTTATGCCTCAGGCTCATTCCAGAAATGCTGTCCTTTTTTGGGGTTTTGAGGGGGGGGCGGTTACCATGCAAAGCCAAACAGGGCAGCGCTTCTTGCCCCTTTCATCAGTCATGAAACAGGGGATCAGGTGCTGAGCTGCTGCATCACTTGCCTGAACACTCCATTTTGTGTCCCCTATTGTGTTTCCTTTCACTTCAGCTGTGCCAGGCACTTCTTATTCCTCCCCCCATTCATTTGTGACAAAGGATGCTAATCGATTGAAATGTCCTTTCAGTCTTTCCAAATAATTTTTACCCCCCTATGCAGCCACTTACCTTTCAAACACCGTAAGACCATCAGAAATAATTAGAACAGACATTGAAGTCCAGTTGTGCAATGATGACCACTCCATCAGACCTATGACCTTGGTACCCTGGAGTCCTGCTCCAGCTGTGCCCACTTTATAACATAAAAAATATGCAGTGAATAAAATTCAGGCATTCAGGAGATTCCCTAACTTGTGTGAAATTCAATCGCATTGTTTAGTAATTTTTTCTTTCTCTTGTTACTTTTTATTCAGTTGTTTCTACTGACTTGCTAACAAAAGTATAGCTTGGGATTATTATCATGGATTCCATAGTAATTCTGTATTTGTGTTTTAACTGTAAAATTTGAAAAATAAAAAATGCACAATGATTTACATATTGGGGCAGTTGTACATTTTGCTTGCACAACATTTATAGGGGTTAATAAAATGTAAATCTATTGGTATAATGTGTGTATTAGTACAGTAATGTTATATGCTTCAGATCAGGAGATCACATGGAAGCAAGGGTGGACTTGTGGTGGTCTGGGAGAGATCCCTGGGACAGCAGATGATGTATGCCCACTTCTTGTAGCCTGACCTTCCATCCACTTGGATATGTTGTGGAGCTGGTGAGGAGGATGCTGGTGCAGTTTGTCCAGACTGGGAACTTCCTAGTTAGTGTAAACATTTAGTTTGACAATGCTGTTCGATATGTTCAGTAATTAGAATAACCTCCATCAGTATGCTTAACATAAATTATGGGCCTACTCCTTCAGATCCTGGATTACAGTTTTATAACACCTGTTATTTCCCCCGTGGGAATATATTAATCTTTCTAAAAGAAATAAAGGAATTTCCTTAGTTATTTTGTCAAAATATAGCCATTTAGAGGATTGCCATTGTGTACTTGGCAGTTTAGCATTGTTAGCTTTTACATATTTTGTTTGGAATGTCTTTCAAATTTCTATTCAGCACAGTACAAAGCACAACACTGTCCTAAAATCTGGCACCAGTCAGTACTAGCTCACCAATCTAACTTAAATTGAAATGATTAGGATACCATGTAAACAGAAATATAGTGAGGAAACTATCTGAAGGTTGGAGAAAAAAAGAGCAACAAAGGGGATGAGCTAAGAGGAAAGAAAGTTCAAACTCTGGAATCTGGTGAGAAGAAGGGAATCTCCTTCAGAAACAAAGTGAACTTTTATAGCACCTTTAATGTAATAAAATGTTCAAAAAATGCTTCAGAGGTGAAAAAATAAATGAGCATCACGCAGTGTTGGGTGAAAAGTTAGGGATGGTGGACAATGGGGAGGTGGGAGGTGTGAACAATGGAAACATCCATGTAAGGAAGCTTTTGAGAGAGAGGAGACAATAAGGCAAAGGGATTGAAGGAGACAATTTCAGAGTTTGGGACTGAGAAGGCAGTAAGTTCTGTTGCCAAAGGTTGAGTAGAGAGAAAGGTGGGGTGCAAAGAAGGCCAGAGTCAGAAAAGCTCACGCTGGAACATAAGGCTGAAAGAGGTTGCAGAGGAAGAGAGGGGCGAGACCATGGAGGGACTTGCAGGTGAGGGCAAGAATTTTTAAATCGATATGTTAGGGAATGGGGAGCCAGGATAATGTTGACAAGAACAGGAGTGATAGCAGAGTGGGACTTAACGTGGGATAGGATGGAGGAGGTGTAGTTTTGCTTGAGTTGCAATTTGTGAAAGGTGAGACTCGGCTGATTGGCAAGGAGAGCGTTGAAATAAGCAAGTCTAAAGGTGGCAAAGGCGAGGATAAATGTTTCAGCAGCAGTTGGGTGGGGGGGGGGGTGAGGTAAGGATAAAAATGGGTAATGTTGTGGTGGTGGAAATAAATGGTCTTGGTGATGGCTTGAATGTAGGGTTTGAAGTTCACCCAGGGTCAAATAAGAGAGCAAGGTTGTGCACCAGTGGGTTCAACCTGAATGGGCAATTAAGGGGGAGAGGAATGGAGTTGGGCGTAAGATACAGAGGTTTTGGCAGGAGCTGAACAGGATGATTTCAGATTTGCCAATGATGAACTGTAGGAAGTTCTTGCCTATCCAGTACTTGATACTAGCTGAGTAATCAGACAATGCCAAGATGGTCAAGTGGTGGCAAAGGGGTAAAGCTGGCAGTCACCAGCATTTATGGCAAAGATGACCTGATCAAAGACGATATCACCAAAGTGCACAATGTAGACAGGAAAAGAACGGGCCATGGATGGAACCTTGGGGCACATTTAAAGTACAAAATATTAAATAGCATAAGGAAATAATTTGCATTTATATAGCACCTTTTATGACCTCAGGACATCCCAAAGCGCCACATAGTCAATGAAGTACTTTGAATTATAATCACTATTGCAATGTACAGAACTGTGACAGCCAATTTGCACACAGCAAGGTCCCACTAACAGCAGTGAGATAGATGACCAGATAATCTGTTTTAGTAATGCTGATTGAGGGAGCAATAAGGCCCGGATACCTGGGAACTCCCCTGCTCTTCTTTGAATAGTGCCGTGGGATATTTTATGTCCATCTGAGAGGGCAAATGGGGCCTCGGTTTAACATTTCAACTGAAAGATGGCATCTCTGACAATGCAGTACTCCCTCAGTGCTTCACTAAAGCCTAGATTATGTGCTCAAGTCTTTGGAGTGAGTCTTGAACCCATGATCTTCTGAGTCCGAGGCAAGAGTACTACCACTGAGCAAAGGCTGACACTGCATAGATAAGATAAACCCACAATTTACTTCAAGATACATCACGACATTGGAAAAAAAGGCCTAAGTTTAAAATTAGTCAAAAGTTAATTAAAAACAGATAATAGAAAATGTCTTTACACAAAAGGAGATAAATGTTTGAATCAACCTACCAGGCAAGGAAGTGGAGGCATTGACATTCGGGCATTCAACATGCAATTGGATGCCAGATTGGGTGAGTTAGGGTATTACAGGAATGAGCTTGATGGGCCGAGTGGTCTTTTTCTTTGGAGATTGAGGTATTTGGTCAGAGTAATATAGCAAGAGCTGTGCTCACACTCTGCCTGTACTACAATTGGCCGTCTATTTATTTAGAAACTGAGAATCAAGTAGCGTTTTAGTGATATCAAGCTTGAGAATTTCCTATTGGTTTTAAAAGCCTGTATTTTGTAGGATTGTAGATTGTAACTAGACTTTGCAAGTATTTGATGCTGTTGTTGGGTATAAAGTGGGAAATCCTTCTTGTTACTATATATATATATGTATCATGCCAGTCTTTTGTTTTTCAAAACTTTTACTTCTTAAACTCTTTCAACATTTGGTGAGCATTTCACTCACTGTTGTATTCTGATACATCAGATGACAATCTCCCGTGGTTGATGTTCATGATATCATTATCCTGGGCTGTGGTAATTGTCTCTCCATATGAGGTCACTGATCTATAGTCTTCTCCCTGTTTCCTGTCTTCATGTTTGAAAAGGTCACTGCGTTTTGTTATAGGCAGCTCAATGAAGCGCCTTATCATCAGAGACCATCGTGTGTGGGGAGTAAAGGTCACCTTGGTCCTTTTGGCTAAATTAAAAGAAAACATCTTGTACCACACAGCAATGAAACGATGTGATAATGGTGAAGAGTCTCTCCAGCTTTGTACAAACAAAACCCTGGTTAAATTAACAGTTTCACAGCAGAGAGAATTTTAGGATGGATTCTATCCTGGAGCCAATTTGGGATGGGGATAAAAGGGGGCAGAACTGCGGATGCAGACGTCACACGGCACAGAAACCTGCCTCTTATCAAAGATGGTTTTCATGTTGCTTTCACTGAGTGTGCAGATGCAATTGAATGAACATGGTCTGTGTCTGAAACCCTGCAAACATGGAAACTGCTGGGCAATACAGGACTTAACAAAGTGACATTAATGCTGTCTTATTTCACCCTGTTGAATCTATCTATCAGTATCGTAAATTTGGATGAGTGTCATATATCCTTACTGTACAATCTTAATGTTCTCTTAAGATAGCAAAGTGACTTATACAACAGAGTGATTCACAAGAGAAAATGCTTCAAAATATAGAACGTCAGTTAGCGTCTGATTTCCGATTTTCAGCTCTCCTGGTTTTTCTTTTTATTTCCACCACCCTAGGCACATCATTTTGATTTGTGAACATAAAGCTTTTACAACAAGCACCTACATTAAGCCCAACTGGCGGTGCATTCCACAATTACAAGACAAAACTGGCTCACTACCATACCTATTCACAATCTACGGCAGGCCAGAGGCGGACAGTGAATTACCTGGAGCTGATTTAACTATTTTAAATAAGTGATTTTTATTTTAAAACAAGCACAGAAAACGTTGGAAACACATAGATCAGTCAGCATTTGCAAAGAGAAAAAATATGTTAATGTTTCAGGTTACCCTTTGTCACCATTTAAAGAATGAAAGAAAGACTTACATTTATATAGTGCCTTTCACAACCTCTGGACATCCCAAAGCGCTTTACAGTCGATTAAGTACTTTTGAAGTGTAGTCATTGTTGTAATGTAAGGAGCCAATTTACACATAGCAAGGTCCACACAAACAGCAATGTGATAATGACCAGAAAATCTGTTTTAGTGATATTGGTTGAGGGATAAATATTGGCCAGGACACCAGGGAGAACTCACCTGTGCTTCTACGAAATAGTGTGCTGGGATCTTTTCCGTTCACCTGAGAAGGCAGATACAGCCTCGGTTTAACATCTCATCTGAAGGACAGCACCTCCAACAGTGCAGCACTCCTTCAGTACTGCACTGAAGTGTCAGCCCAGATTTTGTGCTGAAGTCTCTGGAGTGGGATATTGAACCCATAGCCTCTGACAAAGATGCAAAAGTGCTACCCAATGAGCCACAGCTGATGTCTGTAGGATGTAGTGTTAAGCAGAAGTGGTAGTACCTCTGACTAGGGGGCACACCGCATCCCTCAGATGGTCCCCAATTTCGGGTTCTCTCTGCTTGGCCACTCTCACCTATGGATCTAAGTAGTCGCTTGTACCACACCCCAGGAAACTGCGTCGGTTCACAGGCTAAACTAGGTGAGGGTAACGCGTGGATTTGTATCCCGGGTGATAGAGAGACACCCATCTCCTCAGAGCATGAGGAATGCTGTGGCGAGTTAGGCGGACTGGGCAGATCTGCAAACTTCTCTGGCTAAGAAGGCATGGGAGCGAGGCTTTGTGGAAAGCCCAGGTCTTCGGTATGGGTACATCAGATACTGTCGGCCATCCACTACAGCCCTGCCCACCTTCAGACTTCGTCTTGCAACTGGATTCAGATGTGGGGGCCAGAGAGAGAGGCAGAATCTGCACAAACGTCCCTCACTTAAATCAATCTCACGCGCAAGTGCCCAGTTATCATAGAGCTCATCGTAAAAAAAGAGATGATATTCTGGCTGTCTTCTTCGATATCGAAGGACAATCAATAATCCCTTTGTCAGAGCTGAAAATTGAAAGATAAGTAAGCGTTTTAGTAAGGCTGGGAAAAAATGTGTGGAAAGCAGCAGATGCTCCAATCAGAGGGAGGACGTTAACGGGTTAAATGACCTGCAACCTGCTCAATAGAAAACCATGAGATGGTCATCTCAGTAAGACAATGGAAAGCCATTGGAAGAATGTGCAAATAGCTAAGATGGTGAAAAGACAGGGGAGAAGCCATCGCAAAGGAAAAGGGAAGAGAATGGGAGAAACTGGAGTAAACCTGCAAACAATATTGTCTGCTCTAATACGGATGATGTGCACTTTCTCCCAGGCTAATGCATGATAACAAAGGGATCTCCACCATCAGCACATAAACAAATTGAAAACAACTATGGTACATAACCCAGTGCTACAACTCACCCACAGCAGGCGAACAGTCCTCATCACACATCATAGTCACACGTTGTAATAAAATCCTAGCTAAGGAATCTCAGTGAATTTTATTTAATTCATCACCAACCCAACCCCACTTTCTACTTTATTTCTAAATCCTGGCAATTCTACAAGTGCAGTGCCAGGAAAGGCTCAAATAAAGTCAGGTCAATGCATTGACACCAGGGAACATCTATCTTATCTGAAAAAAGTAATAACAACTAGTCGTAAAGACAATAAACCTTCAAATAAGACAACAGCCAAGCATGCCACAGAAAGTCTCTTGGGGAAAATGAAAAGTTTTTGAAAAAAGTATTTTGGCAGCTTATTTGCTAAATAACTTCCACGGGGACAAAAATCAAGCGCCTGTAACAGTGACTCTCAGAAACCATCTGAAAATGTTTCTGCCTCAAGTTTATGTGGAAGAAAGTAACAGTTGGTTGATTCTGTAGGCTCTTTGTCCAACTCCAAGGGCCCGATTTTACAGGAGTGCGGGTTCCCGGCGGATGGGCAAGCGGGCGCGTTGGTAACGCGCCCGGTGAAATTAGTGGGTTTCCCGCGCGATCGCAGCAGGCAACGCACTAATTGGATCCACTTACCTGCTCCTCCGGGTTCCCCGCTGCTGATCTGCGCGTCGGGCGGGCTGCGCATGCGCAGTAAGATCTGTCAGCTGGAGGCGCTCTATTTAAAGGGGCAGTCCTCCACTGACAGATGCTGCAAGAAATAGCAAAGATGACTGCATGGAGCAGCCCAGGGGGACGGCTGCTCCCAGTTTAATGATCCCTCACCCCAGGTATCAATACATGGGGTGAGGAGGAGGGGGAGGACAGAGATCTTCCACCCGGAGGGCGGGAGGAAGCGGCCCGCCTCTGCCACCAGGAAGGCCTGGCTCGAGGTGGCAGAGGGGGTCACCTGCGCCACCAACATATCGCCCACCTGCACACAGTGCAGGAGGCGGTCCAATGACCTCAGTAGGTCAGCCACAGTGAGTACACGTAGTCTTTCCCCTACACTCCGTCTGCTACATCACTGCCCCCACCCCACATCTCCTTCGGCACTGCCAACACTACTCTGTCACATCACCCCTCATACCCGCTCAAACCCCATCCTCATCTTACCTGCACCTACTCACCTCGCCAGTACTCACCCCGCCACTACCACGCAACCCAATCCTCATACAATCTCATGGCTCGATCCCATACTCACCCTCTCGTGCATCTCTCTCACGGCCAGCCTCACTCAACCTGCCACTACCTGTGCTGCAGCCACAGGGCATGCATCACATATGTGCAGTAGGCAGCGTAAGGCAAACGTGTCGTGAGCATGAAGGGGATTCACAAGGGTGTTTGAGGGTTTGTCATGGTCGTTACTTCTATTGAATTTCAGAACAACTCACATCACACATTCTATTGGCACCACTACTGCCATGTCTTCGCGAATCCTGTCCGGTTTGTGCAATAAAGCCCACTCGTGGGTATCACTATGAGGACCCACCACTGATGCCACCCATTGTGTCACTGCAGAGTGAGTGTAGGTGTATTTGCAGGGCTCTTCTGCGCAGACGACTGAGAGACATCGGCGATGTCCCCGGTTGCACCCTGGAAGGATGCGGAGGAGAGGTTGTTGAGGGCAATGGTGACTTTGACAGCGACAGGTAAGAAGATGGTGCTCGGGCCAGCCGGGAGCAGCTCGGCATGAAGGAGGCTGCAGATGTCCACGGCTACATGTCGAGTGACTCTGAGCCTCCGTGTGCACTGCTGCTCAGAGAGGTCCAGGAGGCTGCGCCTCGGTCTGTGGACCCTGTGGCGAGGGTAGTGCCCTCTGCGACGCATCTCTCTCTGCGGTAGCCCTCCCTCCTGCTGTACAGGTGGATGTGTCACAGCACTCTGTTGTGGAGCTCCACGTGTCAGAGGTGGACGGCGTGGATGGCGAGGCTGGCGAGGCTGGTGATGCTGTTCGCCCTCTGAGGAGGTCATGACTGCAGCTACGGCGGCCCTCATCCGCAAGATGTACATCTGAGGGGGTCCGCAAGGTAGGTACATGTCTCCGGACCCGGGGTAAGTGTGCAGGTTGGTGACTTTGACCGTCAGGAGGAGGGTGGTGGAGGCCAAACTTTTTCCCAATTGACAGAGTGGTCTCCTGCAATGAGTGAGGGTCTCCCCCCCCAACCTGTCAAATGGACCTTTGCAGCTGCCACAGGCTGACAGCTGCAACACGTCCATTCCAGCTGGGAGTGTTTCCCCCAGTACGGGAAACAGTCCCATGTTGCTCAAAAATTACACAGTCCCTTAATCAGGTCAGTTAATGACCTGAAATAGCAAAGTAAATAGCGTTAAGGGGCATCCCGCTGGCTTTAATTGCCTGCAGGATTCCCACCAGTGGGGGCTGCGCGCGCACGCCCGCGCGTCAGCGGGGAACCCGGAAGTGGGCGGGATCGAGGCGCGATCCGGTCCCGCTCCTGGATTTCGCAATTTTCGAGGCCCCCCCGCCGAGAACGCACCCGAGAGCGGGTGCTAAAATCGGGCCCCAATTAACTGATAGACAAATCCCACCCTTCAACCAACTTGCTTCAGATAGACTCCGGTCCATCCGTCTAACCATACTGATTGGGTCTGACAAGCTTCAGTCCCTGCCCTCCAAATCGATCTGATTGGTCTTCACAGCATCCAATCCTGCCTTCCAACTAATCTGAATGGTTTTTCCAGTGAAAAGCTGCCATTCAGCTTAAAATGTTATTGATTGGCATTTATGTTTATAATAAAAATGTTAAAAGAGGGAGATGGAACGACACGGCTGACACAGTCCTTGTGGGAAAACTCCATGTTCCAACAACCCTCTGCTTAAGGAAATTTCTCCTCACCTCTCACCTCACTCTCAGTGACAATTTGAAATTGGTGACTCCTGACTCCCCAATCATAGTAATTAAACTTTTCCTATTCGCTCTATCAAAACCCTTCAAAGAGAATAGTGGTGAATGGTTGTTTTTCAGACTGGAGGGAAGTATACAGTGGTGTTCCCCAGGGGTCAGTATTGGACCATTGTACTTTTTGATATACATTAATGACATGGACTTGGGTATAGAGGGTATCATTTCAAAGTTTGCAGATGACATGAAACTCGGAAATGTAAACAATGTGGAAGATAGTAACAGACTTCAGGAGGATATAAACAGATTGGTGAAATGGGCAGACACATGGCAGATGAAATTTAATGCAGAGAAGTGTGAAGTGATACATGTTGGTAGGAAGAATGAGGAGAGGCAGTACAAATTAAATGGTACAATTTTAAAGGGGGTACAGGAACAGAGAGACCTGGGGGTGCACATACACAAATCTTTGAAGGTGACAAGACAAGTTGAGAAGGCTGTTGAAAAAGCATTTGGGCTCCTGGGCTTTATTAATAGAGGCATAGAGTACAAAAGCAAAGAAGTTATGCTAAATCTTTATAAAAGATTGATTAGGTCTCAGCTGGAAAATTGTGTTCAATTCTGGGCACCACGCTTTAGGAAGGATGTCAAGACCTTAGAGAGGGTGCAGAAGAGATTTACTAGAATGGTACCAGGGATGAGGCACTGTGTGGAGAGACTGGAGAAGCTGGGGTTGTTCTTCTTACAACAGAGAAGGCTAAAGGAAGATTTAATAGAGGTTTTCAAGATCATGAATGGTTTTGATAGAGTAAATAAGGAGAAGCTGTTTCCTGTGATGCAAGGGTCGGTAACCAAAGGACACAGATTTATGGTGATCGGCAAAAGAGCCAGAGGCGACATGCGGAAACATTTTTTTTTACGCAGCGAGTTGTTATGATCTGGAATGCACTGCCTGAAGGGGTAGTGGAAGCAGATACAATAGTAACTTTCAAAAGGGAATTAGATAAATACTTGAAGGGAAAAACATTTACAAGGCTATGGGGAAAGAGCGGGGGAATGGGACTAATTGGATGGCTCTTTCAAATGGGCTGTATGGTCTCCTCCGGTGCTAGACCTGCTATGATACTATGATAATATTAAAAACCTCAATTAAATCTCCTCTTAGCCTTCTTTGCTCCAGTGGAAATATCTCCAGCTTACCATATCGGTCTGCAGAAACAGTATGGAGCAGTGACCTCTCCCTCACTCCCTGTCTCTCTCGGGATTCAACCAGATTCCTTTCTCGCTACTAAGTTCAGAAGGAGTGCTGGACACAGTACAGGAAGACAAAAGTAGTTTATTAAATCACAGCAACACGTTAGCAAATGGTACAACAATCTTCATTCTGTATACAGCAGCAGAGCAGAGCTTGACTCAGACCAAAGCTAAGTTTCACTCATGTGCTGGTTAAAAACAAGTATTTAAAAAGAGAAAATGTTGGTAATATTCAGCGCTCCATCAGCATGCAAAGAGAGAAAAAGAGACTAACGCTCATTGAAAGCTGCATGTACCATTCACTTGTCTCTTCAGACTAGGTTGTATGCTTTTTCAGTATATCTTTACAGCTGGCAACAGTTAGACTTGGTAGCAATGGATTCTAACCTTCTTGACTCCCTGTCAGTTTGAATGGATATATCGCACTGACTGTATTTCAGCGCACTGTGTCAGTGTGCTGTGCCCCTCTCTGTTTGCTACCAGTGAGTCTCTATCTTCCCAACTTGCATTTTGCATGTTTTCACAAAGCTGCAAAGTAGATGGACCAAGTATCAAACAAAAAGAAGCAAAAAAAAACTTGTAAATGTTGGAAAACTGAAACAGAAACAGAACATGCTGGAAATACACAGCAGGTCAGTCAGCACCAGTAAAGAGACAAACAAGTTAACATTTCAGGTACATCCCAAACTTTAGCATGTTATCCCTTTTTATAAAGCATCAAAGCTCACAGTAAGAATGATATTTACTCATTAGGTAAAAGTGAATTGTCAATATTAATTGTCTCCTGTTTAATCAATAAAGCTTCCCAACAGTTAGGAAAACTAGCACAATCATTGGATGGTTCCAGACCTGCTGTCTGGAACCATCCAGTGATTGTCTAGACTGTATCACCATATAACAAAGTGTCACAAATGGCACCCATCCTCACTCACTAACATTCTAAATAAAATTGTGCATGTTACCTTCATTTTCTGTGACTCGTGATCTTTACTAGCAGTGTCTTGCCCTGAGGCATCCTTAACAGCCAGTACTATTCACAGAAGGAGGCAAGAGCTGCTGCCAGTAGCAAGCTTAGACTCTCCAGTATTAACATATTATTGTCATTTAGGATGCTAATAAGACAGCATCAAAGCTCACAAACCTCAGCACTGAACAAGCAAATCCTTAACTCACTCTCTCTCGAAGAAAATCAGTCCAGACTAATACTTGTTTTACTCTTGATAGACATTATTCTATGTATCTGAATGTTCAAGACAACACAACATAGGTCAATGTAATAGCCCAGGGTGTACACACAGGCACTGAATTCCCAAATACCATATAGTGGTGCCTGATCCAAATCATAAAGCATGCAATGGCCATGAGCAGAGTTCAGAGGGGTCTGAATGTGGGGAACACACATCAGGAATGTAAACTGTTGAAAATTTAACTTCTGACAATAATATCCATATGAATTAATTCAGCAGAGCTGCTAGCTGAGGTCATCCAGCAGTTGGGTGGAGAGGGTCTCTTAGCTCTTTTGGCAACGTTTATGATAGTTGCAATACAACAGCTGCAAAATGACAATACATCAGGGCTTATTATTGCTACTCATTGATATATTACAAACCTAAGTGCTAGCTGGAATAATGAAGCAAGACCTCTGCATGCAGTGCTTGAGGACCTTCTGAAAACAGTTTGCCCATCTCCCCACTGAGAGTGATTTCACTGATACAGAATGTTACTATCTAACTAAACGTTAGATTGAGGTGGAGAAGTGATCCAATTTGGGGGCGGGGAGGGAGAAGGGAATTGTCAGGGGAGATCTATCCCACCCCCACAATTAGCACATCTCCAGCATCAGCCATTACAGTAACATCCAGCTTGTGCCCGGGGCTACCACATTGACCTGTGTCATACTACTTAAATGTAACTTCAAATACTTTGACACTAATTGCATCCATGGAGACATCTGTGGTGCAGAGACCATCCCCATCTCACAGCTGAAGAAATGTAGTAGGAATGCAGGAGAAGAAGTGTACAGGTGGAGCTAAAACTGGGGGCAAGAAGCAAGGTAAAAGTCAAGATTACAAAAGCAGCTAACTTTCAGATCAGACTGTATAGAAGTGCATAGAATTTACATCACAGAAACAGGCCATTCGGCCCAACTGGGCTGTGCCGATGTTTATGCTCCACTTGAGCCTCCTCCCACCCTCCTTCATCTTACTATATCTGCATGTCCTTCTGAATCCTCTTGTATGCCAGTGCCTTATAATCAAATTCAGCTGGGAGGTTTTTTTTGCTGGATTAATAAAAGGTTACATTGCAACGGAGACCAATCTCTTCTCATCCGTTCGGTTCCTGCAGACCAGGATTGGTAGGTCAACAGATCATTTTCCAAACATCTACACACCTGCCCAAAGCAAGGAATTATTCCACATACTTCACTTCGGAGCTCTACCACACAGTGCCATGGAGTGGTGGCATGTAGGTCTATACGTGTAATTCCCACACAACTAAGTATCCAACCTCAGCTACAGTGCTTTCCCACAGTGAAAGAGGGACAGTCAGAGGGGTGAGTCAAACCCAGCTATTCCCTCACAACACCAAGTGTCCAGCTTCAGAGTGGCATTGATGAAATGCTGGGAGCTAGGCTTCCATGCTGCTTCCAGCCTCTCAACCAAGTAAGATGTGGCTGGATCCAATTGAGAAAAGGAGTCGGACTGTTATTTTTAAACGTTACCCTAAGAAACACAACAAAATGATGCATTGCTTTTGGCATTGCTAGCCAAATATTTTGATACTGAAAATCTGTCTTATGATGATTCATTTCCCCTTTCTCTAAACACTACTCTTTCTCGGTTATGCGTTCCCCGGATGTTGCTATGCAATGTGCTAGAAGTAAATATATGGCTTTTTCTCTGGCGCATCAAGTTTAGCCAGTGAGCAGCTGAGTTAATTCCTCTGTCTGTGCTGGAGTTAGGCAGGATGCCGATAAGGGTACTAAAATCATCCTTCAGTTTGGAGGGGAGAGGATGGAGAATCGGCCAGTCTTGCCACTTTTGATCACTGTCCAGTGATCCAAGAAGGAAGCGTATATATGTGGACATTAGTTAAGGACAGCATCAGGCCCTGCTGTGACCCTTCCAATGGTCAAAAAGCTTGTCAATGTTCACTGATAAAGCTCACAAATCAATAACAGCTACTTGGGTGAGGTACTGCAGGGTGTGTGGTGGAACTGTGCCCAAGGTGGGATTCACCAACTTTGAGGCGGGGGGGTTGAGGGGAAGGTGGGTGGTGAACCTGTGGAATTGTCTACCACAGAAGGAAGTGGAGTCCAAGTCACTAGATGTATTCAAGAAGGAGCTATATATATTTCTTAATGCTAAAGGGATCAAGGGATATGGGGAAAAAGCGGGAACAGGGTACTGAGTTAGATGATCAGCCATGATCATTTTGAATGGCGGAGCAGGCCCGAAGGGCCCAATGGCCTATTCTTGCTCCTATTTTCTATGTTTCTAATTATTGGGTCAGTGTTGGGTCTTGTGCTTTTATAGCTTTAAATACATCTTACAAAAATAGGTTTGTGAAACACACAAAAAGCAACTGAGAGAAACAGAATATTCAGTGCCTCCCTAAAAATGTGTTGTTCATTTTCTCAAACACTTTTGATTGGGGTTCAACACTAACCTCAGGCTGCTTTCATGTGTGAAATAAAAAGTAGACACTTTAGTTACCTCTAAGATCTCTAGAAAATCAAGCCGGAAAATAAGAGATTCTGGGGCCACTTTTTGTGTATTGATGTCAGTCAGTTCTAATTGGTTAAGAAGAGTCAATGGAAATAAAAATCAGGAGAGATATAAAATGGGCTGCCGATTGGCTATCACCCGTTTTACACTGTCGCACAAAGTCAAAATCTACCCCACTGTGTTTCTGTAACCTTCAAATTTTCTACTTCAAGTGAGCTATGCTAAAGTTGAAGAGGGAGGGAGAGCTTAGGTAAAAAGAAACTGACTAAAATTGATCTCTTTATTCTTGCAATAATCATGTGGATGTATTAGTGAGAAGAGGGAGAATCTTCTATCTTGCAGTGTGCAGATGGGCAAAGAAACGACAAAGTCATGCAATAAATGACCATCAGAGGAATCGATCAAAGTGTGAAAATCATGGAAGTAAAGACAGCAAGGATTTAATTAAGGCAGTTCTGTTTATTATCTCAATATTCATGACTTATTTCTTTAATAATGGAAACTTTGTTCATAAAAAGTGAGTAATCTTAAATGATGTAGAAAAATTATTCCTTTGGTACTGTTTTTTTTTAAAATGGAAAACTTTTACCTTTGTTTTTAAGAAAAATAGGTGAAGGCCCAAGGCCTGTAGTTCAGGACACCACCAAGGTTGATAAGAGTAGGAATGAAGCTTAATGAATGTTACTTTTCCTGTAATGCTGCCTCTTCAAAGGGAGAAAAGCTCTCAGTGCAGGACATCTGACCACGAGGTGTGTGTGCGTCCCTGCGCGCACAGCTATGCGTGTTTGGGGGTTTGCCTCTTTTAACATTATCTTGTAAAAATAGTCGTGATTTATTCAACATTGGAATAGATGTTTATTATTGAAGAATGATGAACAAAAAACTGTATTCATTAGTCTTCATCGATACGTCTGTTCCAGAACGAAGCTTCATTTGCAGTGCTATGTGACTGCTTCTTTATGCCTACAGCAGACTTAGATGCTTCTAGGTTTTCTTCCCAAAGATATGCTACTATTCAGATATAGGAGTTGGATGAATTTTTAAAGCGCACACACATTGCCCACCCACCCACTCGCCACTTTTGTTCTGGCTTGACAAAACAAACCTCGTTCAATGCTCGTTAATAACAGCTCTCACCAACATTTGTATCAACAACTGCACCAATCTCTTCCTCACTCATACGTTTACTCCATGGGATTAATAAAAGCTGTTTTAAAATCGCTGATATGTTTCTCAAAATAAGTTTTCAGTTTTGAAGGTTTGTACAAAAAAAAATGTTCTAGCTGTCTCCCCCTGCTAACAGTGACTCAGGCTGCAATACCCGTTCCATCAACCCTCTGTTAACTCATTAAGTAGCCATTCTTCGCACCTGACCCTCCATAGTGAGTGTCAACAAGCTATTCCATCATGAAGGCATCACAATTGACATCCTCCTGTGCACGTTTCCAGCTCGGGATCGCATGAAGGTGATCATGAACTCTGGTTTACTGTTCCTCTCCATGCTCAGGGATATTGTGAGTTAACGTTTCAGGTCGATGACCTTTCGACCTCAAACATTAACTCTGTTTCTCTCTCCACCAATGCTGCCTGACCTGCTGAGTGTTTTCCAGCATTTTCTGTCAGATTTCCAACATATCAGGGATATTGTGGCCAGTTATAGACCTCCCACCCCAGCCCCTGTGGTGATCAGCACAGACCAGGGATTGAATGTTGGATCTTTTAGAGTAAAATTTTCATAGTTTCAGCTCCAGTGAGTTAAGGAATCACTTTAAGTATACCCTAATGATTTAGGAAGGTCATATTTAATGCCCCAGTTTTTTTGCAATATTTGCTACACGAAGATTACATTCATATAAATATGCCCTCGTATACTGAAATGTTGCTATTAATTCTTTGTGATACAATAGTCATGAACTTTACAGCACAAATATTTACTTTGGAACAGTTAAAACAGTTTATAGAAATATATTAAATACTATAATGTCTATAACACATAATCTATAAAAGAGCGGTGTGTACTTACAGATTATAACGTACTGGTGACAATGAAAGTGCAATGTCATTAGTAAAAGAGGAAAATGTTGACAACTTAAAGGGATATAACTAGGTAATACAAACAAATTTTAAAAAAAATTATTATGGAATATTTTAATTCTTTGCACTTTCCTTTAAGATCACTTGTAAACTGAGCCGAAATTCTATAAACTCAATGTAACTTTATAATGTTACTCTACCTGGGGGGTAAGTGCACTGGCCGATGTGGCACTGAGCCATGCAGATCAGTAAAGTGCACTTATGCGGAAATCCGGCGAGGACATGATTAGGGCTTGGCTGAAATTCCGCTTCCTCCCATGATTGAATAACGTGCCAATGCTCTTAACTAGGAATGGCTATGGGGGGAGGTACTGGAGGGTGCCAAGTGCCTGTGGGACTGTAACCCAGTGGAGGAGAACAAAAAATAAAGCAGTATGAGTTGCACACATATAATGGATGGTTGTGTGGGTGGTCAGTGTCCAGTTATTGGAGGAAAAGCAAGTCTGCTGCGTCTCACTGGCAGCCAGATGTATAACCTTACTCCCATACACAATGTTTCTGGTGAATGCTGCCAATGTCGAGCATCATTGCTCTGCAATAACTTAATTAACCCTTTTACAGGCAAAACCTAGATGCTGGAGAAAAAGGCTAAAAAAATTCTCAGCTCACACAGAAACTTTACCATAGTATGAACTCAGCCACGTTTAATGTGGTTAATGAGTCAGTGTTAATTCCCTGCCAGAGTAAGGTTCTTTCGATACTATCAGTTCTTGGGTACCTCACCTCCATCAATGCCTCTGTTCTGTCCGACTGCATGTCTGACATTAATTCGTGGATGAGCCAGAATTTAATCCAGGCACACTAGGAAGACCAAAGTCATTGTTTTCCACATTCAAAACTCCACTCCCTTGCTCCTCGCTCCATCCGCTTTCCTGACTACTGATTCGGGTTGAATCAGGCTGCACGCAAAATTGGTGCCCCGTTTGACCCTAAGCCGAGCTTCAAACTCCACATCCTATCCATCACCCAAGAATGCATGCTTCAATCTTTGCAATATTATCCACTCCACCCCACCTCATACCCACTGGTGCCATTATTCGTAACTACTCCTTTGCCACCTCCAGATTCGATTGCTCCAACACCCTCCTTGCCAGCCTCCTAACCTCCACTATCCATAAATTCCAACTTATCAAAAATTCTGCTGCCTGCATCCTGACCCACACTGAACCCCTCTTGCTCAACAACCTCATCCCCATTGATCTACGCTGGCTCCTTTTCCCCCCTAGCGCAGTGAATTTAAATTTTTCATCTTCATCTACAAATGCCACAAAATCCTCACCTCACACTATCTCAAAAACTTTCCCCAGTCCTTTGCCCTGTCCTGCTTTGTTTTATTCTGGCCTTTATTAAATATTCTATCCATTCCCATCATTAATGGCAAAGCCTTCAGCTGTCTTAACCCTACTCTTTGAAATTTCCTCCCTTATCTCCTCTACCTACATCTCCACCTTTGAAAGTCTTCTCAAAACCCATCTCCTCAACAAAGCTTTTGGTCTCCTATCTAAACTCTCCCGCAATAGTCTTGTGTCCATTCGTCTCTTCCTCTGTGGAGCACTTGGACGATCTCCCTTTGTTAATGGCGCTGTATAAGTACAAACAATGTTGTGCACAATCAGGATATCATTTTAGATCTAAAAAATCCTCTAAGGGTGGTAAAAATGAAAAGTTTAACAAAATATTAAAGGCCCATAATTCTGGTTTGGGTCAAGGGCGAAAAGCGGGCAGATCGCCAGTCAGTGGCATGAATTTTGGGCAGAACTCACTTCCGCCAGCATTTCACCCAGTTTCCTGCCAGCAGCCATTTTCAAGTAAGGGGGAGGAGGGTAATTTCTATTTGGCCATTGGGAGGAGAGACTCACATTCGATTCTGATCCTATCCTCATCTAACGTGAACTTACCAGCAGGGGTCACTGGATATTAATCAGGAGGGGAATTTTGACTGACTTTCCTCTCCCTAGCCCAACTGTAGCACCAATGTTGCTGCCATGGCTCAGATCAGGTAACTCAGCACAATAGAATCACACTGGGGACCTTTTGGTATGTATGGCTCAATTACACGCACTTACCAACTTAGCCTTCAGGGGACCTCACTGTGGAACTCAGCTTCAGAGACCAGTAAGTCCCAGTTTTAATCTCTGTGCTGGCCTGAATTTGCAGATGTGGACATTGAGTGAGGACAGGATCGAACTTGGATGTCTTGGTTGCTACAGTTGAATAGCCTGCTGACACTCACTATCTAGAGTCACACGTTGAGAATAGCCACTCGAGCAAGCTGCACAAAGAGCAAGGGAGGCTGGTACCGGTGAAACTGTTCACCAACATGAGTCAGGAGAGGAGAAAGTTGGGGAAAAAAAGCCTAACTTGGTAACAGTGATAATACGTGCACTTCATGACTGAACTTGAGGTACAGTACACTGAGGTTTACGAAACAGACGTTCAGACAATAGCTTTCTTCAGCTTGAGGAAGTCACTGAGCCAGTATCCCATAGAGATTCCTCACCTAACCAGCCTTCAAACCTTGACCCTTTAGACTTCTTCCTTCCTGCTTATTTCTTTCTTTCTTTAGAAAGTCTGCTAATTGAACCTTTATAAATCACTGCCTAAAAACTTCCTGATATGCATCTTGTGTCCATTGGGATGATTACAAGTGTGGACCGGAATAGATACGATCTCAGAGGAAGCCAAAAATAATGTGTATGGCAATGAAAAAATATTTATTGCAAAGCCTTTTTAATTAAATGGAATAAGTGTTTTTTATAAAAGGAACAAACTTGCATTTGTATAACACCTTTTATGTCCTCAGGACATTCCAAAGTGCTTCATAGCCAATTAATTACCTCTGAAGTATAGTCACTGTTGTTATGTAGGCAAAAGTAAAAGCCAATTTGCACACAGCACGGTGCTACGAACAACAATGAGATAAATGACCATATTAAGTTCTGACCACAAATGTAATTGAGCACACTAGCAGCCATGGTGTCTTCATTGTGCTTCATTCCACACTGCCTGCATTATTTGAAGGAGTAGCTGGCTCTTACAACGGGGCTATCCTTTGCTTCCAAGGCTGCTGACTCTGCTGAGAAATACTCAACAGCAGAGGAGCACCTTCGACTGGATCCCTCTGCAACTGTTTGCTATTCCTTAGTTGCCACCTCCACCTTTATGGAAAGTGTGCCAGGCAGCTTTGGTACGATGAAAGAGTGTGTGCAAAAGGGCAGTGGTGCTCAGGCGTCAGCTGTGGCTCAGTTGGTAGCACTCTTGCCTCTTAGTCAGAACGTTGTGGGTTCAAATCTCACTCTCAGGGACTTGAGCCTAAAATCTAAGCTGACACTCCAGTGTAGTTGAGAGAGCACTACACTGTCAGAGGTGCGATGAGATATTAAACCGAGGCCCTATCCTCCCTCTTAGGTGGATGCAAAAGATCCTGTGATACTATTTACAGGGGAGTGTGCCTGGCTAATCATCAATAAAACATTGCTGTTTGTGGGTCCTTGCTGTGTGAAAATAGGCTGCCTTGTTTTCTACATTACAACAGTGACTATACTTCATTGGCTGTAAAGTGCTTTGGGTTGTCCTGAGATTGTGAAAGGTGTGATTATAAATGCAAGTCTTTCTTTCTTAGTGGTTGTGCACAATGCTTGAAATGGCACCTCCTAAAGGGTGTAGCAGTTGCCAACTTAGGTTCGTGCCATGCTTCATGGACTTCACAAGAAATGAGCGGAAAAGGACCACGCTCTACTTCACGTTGCTCCCTGATACCAGCTCCCCTCTTCCTCGTTTACAGTCAGGTACAAGATTGCTGGGTGACTGCATTGACTCAGTTGGCAGCCTCCCTCTGTCCAAATGGCACCTGTGCTTTATTGGAGGTTAGCCTTCAGCTCCAAATACGGCGAACCTCTTTTTGTATACTGTCTGCAGCAGCACTGACAAATCTTTAGCATCAAAGAGAGCAGTGTAGCCTCCAGATCTCTGCTGCACTGTGAACAACTAGTCCATTTTTTGGTCACCATAAATTCCCCTTTTATGACGTTCTTGCTGGATTTTGCACCTCAGAGCCAAGTGTGCTTGTCCAAGCTCTTTGGGCAAGCTTTTCCTTTGCCTGCAGCCTATTTAAATGGCGGGGGGGGGGGGGGGGGAGGTGGAGAGCAGGGTCAGGCCGTCCTTCACAAAATGTTGATACAACTCACCTCCCACACATTAGGTGCAAATGAGCCTATGCCACAAATGTGCGCAGTCCCAATTTTTCCAGAATCAGGGAAAATGTCTACTCTTGCTATGAGGCAATGTCTTAAGCCACCATTGAAGTTGGATCAAAAATTGATCTAACTTGTCTTCCATAAGATTTTATCCAAAGCAGGATTTGATGTTCTCCATAATAATTTACACAGTAGCAACTGAGAATAACTCTGTACATGGGGACAATGTCAATTCTGCTTGGAAGTTCATTTCTTTGGGATTAAGCTTAACTGGACCTCTCTACTTCAGTGCCATTTCATTTGTTTTTGAGCTGTCGGTGCTGCAACGTCAACCAAGTCTAAGAAGTCACAATATTGCACTGTACATGTGAGGCATGTCAGCTTGACTGGGTTGATAGCACTCTTGCCTCTGGGACAGAAGGTTGTGGGTTTGAGCCTCACACCTCGGCTTGAACACACAAACTGGGGTTTTCAACGTCATTGTTCCTGGTGCATGGTTCCTGACGCATGTTGAGAAATTCCGCACCCCAACTGTGATTTTCCAAGCTTTCATTTTAACAGGCAGAAAATCACAGATTGGAGATGTGGAATTTCCTGATAGGTGCTGCTGGTGTTCACCAGCTAAAGCTGAAGTAGAAAATCCTGGCCTTAATATAGACTGAGATTCCAGTTCAATACTTTAGATGAGGCACTAAACCCAGGTCCTATCTGCCTATTCTGGTGGTTCAGATGTCATGTTCAATTACAGATCTAGCTGTAATAATTACACATTAATAGAGCCATTTCAGCATGTTGCACGACCCTCTTAGTTCTGATGTCGTAACAACAGGAAGGGTGGGGATGAATCCATCCACCAGGCAGACATTACGTTCTTCTGTCATGCTACAAGAGCCATTTTTTAAAATGGAAAACCAAGGCAGAGAGCCAAGGCCCATCATGTAGGACATCAATCAGTAAAAGAAAATGAGGTAAATTAGGAAGTAGTGGTTAAATTATATTGAGCCTGGAAAGTGCTTGAATCGCAAAAATCATCACACCCCTAGTAGCTGTTCTCAATCTGTACCCAATGACTCTCCTTGTACTTCTTCCTCCACATCAGTATCAAAATCCCCTGTGCATGCTGATGTCAGTTGCAACTGTGGATAATGATGTTTGGTGCCTTTGTTTGGTGAAGACAAGAGGCCTGTTATTCGTGGGTTGGGGGAGGGTGTAAATCAGGTCTGGAATTTGGGGTGAAACCCAAATTCACCAGGTTCCCCCCTCACCTCATTTGTCCTCCATTGGAAATCCTAATCTGTGCCACCTACACCCTGGCAGCAATTTGAGGCATGTCTAGGGGCATTATTGGGCTGAGAGTAAAGAGTCGGTTTCTATTGCGGGCTTATTACTGGCCCATAGGATGTAAAGAAACAAAGATCGATAATCCCAGAGAGGTTGACTACCTTCTGAATGCAGCACCTGCGGGGAAAATTGTTTTCTTGAATTTATAGGGTGAGTGACCCTGCTGCACCTCCACAGACGCAGACTACCTGCCCCGGCTGGGTATATGTCTCGATCCCCGCAATTTGGGATGGGATCTTTGTCCAATCGAAGTGGTGACTGGAAATCTCACCCTGCTGCACTTTTGCCCCCTTACATGTACTTTTTAGCCCATGGTAAATAAGCACACTTACCTATTTGGGTACTACACTGGCATTACATACACTAATGCTTGTCCACAATCAGTGTGTGTGAACACTCAGATGCAACATTGTGCAAATCATAGAATATCTGAATATGATACCCACCACAGGTTCTTCACTCTCCTTGAATTTTTGCAAGCACTACCTCCTGTCCCACTCCAGACACTTGAGCACAAAATCTAGGCTGATACTTCCAGTGCAGTACTGAGGGAGTGCTGCACTGTTGGAGGTGCCATCTTTTGGATGAGATGTTAAACCGAGGCCCTGTCTGCCCTCTCAGGTGGACATAAAAGATCCCATGGCACTATTTTGAAGAAGAGCAGGGGAATTCTCCCCTGTGTCCTGGACAATATTTATCCCTCAACCAAACTCAACAGATTATCTGGTCATCATCACATTGCTGTTTGTGGGACCTTGCTGCACCCAAATTGGCTCCCGTGTTTCCTATATTACAACAGTGGCTACACTTCAAAAGTACTTCATTGGCTGTAAAGCGCTTTGGGACGTCCTGAGGTCGTAAAAGGCACTATAAAAATGCAAGTCTTTCTTTCTGAGCAACATGAGAGTTCTGTCCTCAAAAGAAGCAGTTGTTTCATGTCTGTGGCTCCACCACCTGTTGCAAGCTATAACCTTCAGTTATATGTCAAGTTTAGCCTTTAAATATAAAAGCGTGTGGATTGAGACAGAGTGCTTCGATTCAAGGAAGTTCCTTCCTGCAGTGCGTTTTCTTTGCCAACTTTGCGTGTATAATAGCGTTTACATCGCCGTGCTATTTTCACCTGTAGCCCCTTAATTATTGCATTCTTCTTGACATTATTTGAGCATTCAGTGCTTTTTTTGTAAAAAAAAATTCACAAGTCCTACTTTCTTGCACATTCATACATGCTCTGTACTCCCACTTTAAAAAAAACACATGAATATCACTGTAAAGTCATGCAGCTTCTAACCCGCCCACCATGTCCTCATAGCAATGGACTATTTATCTCCCTGGCACAGTCACTGCCTCCTTTGGGCTAAAAACGCTCAGGTTGCTTCAGTAAAACCGTGACTGGTGCCTTTGCAGGAATGTGCTTTTCTCCACTGGCATTCATCCATTTCTCGGAAATATTGTGCAATCCACAGCTGGATGAATCAATGTTTCATTATTTCTACTGGTTATTGGGCTCATTAGCTGCTCATGAGCTGCTAAAGGATAATTATTGCAGGTGCAATGACCCTGGCTTTCATCCGTCTCACGTCTTCAATCTAGGTGTTCCTGTGATTTCATTAGCACCTCATTAAATTTCATAATAATCTGACATGTTTTCCTTGAGTAGGGAGGACACGGCTTTTATGGTGAAGTCACCAAAACTGTTATATTTTTAAAATAGTTCAGCTAAAACTTTTGACAGCAGGAGAAAAAAAATGTTAATAATTCTGAATTAACTAATTAAGTATAATTAATGTTTGCCATGACATATAGCAGTGAGCCCAAGTATGAAGCATTCAATGCAACCTCTGAGCCGGCAGTAATGGGTATGTACTGGTTAATGCTGTTCTCGTTGATAGAAATCTACTTAACAAAGCAGATTGTAATTACTAACCATTGAATGGGATCTCCAGCCAGTTACATTGTAATGGGAATTATTCCGTACCTCTCAACTGGCCCACTGTAATCGGGATACTCTGACATTAAACAGTGCTGATGGGGGGGGAGAAAAGGCAGCAGAATCATTCAAGAGACCTACGCCAGCACAAACAGCTGATCCTTCAATTCTCCACAAAACTGCACTTTCATCTCAAATATCGGCCTGAATTCCACCTTTTCAACACAATGCAGGTTGAGAAGTGGGACAGGCTCCATTTCTATACACACTAATTGATCTTCTCTGGCATTGCTCATAGCAATATGAAAACCATGTTTTTTTTCCATGTTCTTGCTGGCTGTTTTTGAAAAATGTATTTATGCTCGGGATATAGGAGTCACTAGCATGGCCGGCATTTATTGCCCACCCCTAGTTGCCCTTGAGAAGGTGGTGGTGGGCCTTCTTCTTGAGCTGCTGCAGTCCATGCGGCGAAAGTACTCCCACAGCATTGTTAGGTCGGGAGTTCCAGGATTTGACCCAGTGATGATGAAGGAACGGCGATATATGTCCACGTCAGGATAGTGTGAGACTTGGGAGGGGAACTTGGAGGTGATGGTCTTCCCATGCACCTGCTCCCTCGTCCTTCTGGATGGTGGAGTTTGGGAGGTGCTGTTGAAGAGGTGCTCCAGTAGTGGACAGGGGAGTGTCTATGGATATTGTTTATATCGACTTCCTGAAGGCATTCGATAGAGTCCTTCATAAGAGACTGTTAGATAAAGTTTAAGCTCATGGAATTGAGGGCAAATTATTGACCTGGTTAGAAAATTGGCTGAGCGGCAGGAGACAGAGAATGGGGATAATGGGCAGGTACTCAAATTGGCAGGACGTGACCAGTGGTGTCCCACAGGAATCTGTGTTGGGGCCTCAGCTATTTACTGTATTTATTAACGACTTAAATGATGGGATAGAGAGCCACAAATCCAAGTTTGCTGATGACACAAAGATAGACAGCACTGTAAGCAGTGCAGATGGAAGCATAAAATTACAGATAGATATTAATAGATTAAATGAATGGGCAAAACTGGCAAATGGATTTCAATGTAGGCAAGTGTGAGGTCATCCACTTTAGACCTAAAAAAGATAAATCAGAGTACTTTCTAAATGGTGAGAAGCTCGAAACAGTGGACGTCCAAAGAGACTTAGGTGTCCATGTACATAGGTCATTAAAATGTCATAGAAAGGTACAGAAAATAATCAAAAAGGCTAATGGAATGCTGGCCTTTATATCTAGAGGACTAGAATACAAAGGGGTGGAAGTTATGTGATAGCTATACAAAGCCCTGGTTAGACCACACCTGGAGTACTGTGTTCAGTTCTGGGCACCGCACCTTTGGAAGGATATATTGGCCTTGGAGGGAAGGCAGCGTAGATTTACTAGAATGATACCTGGACTCCAAGGGTTAAATTACGAGGAGAGATTACACAAACTAAAGTTGTACCCCCTGGAATTTAGTAGTTCAAGGGGTGATTTGATCGAAGTTTTTAAGATATTAAGGGGAACTGGCAGGGTAGATGGTGAGAATCTATTTCCGCTGGTTGGGGAGTCTAGGACTAGGGGACATAGCCTAAAAATTAGAGCCAGGAGTGAAGTTAGGAAACACTTCTACATGCATAGGGTGCTGGGAGTTTGGAACTCTCTTCCACAAACGGCAAATGATGCTAGCTCAATTGTTAATTTTTAAATCTGAGATTGATACATTTTTGTTAACCAAAGGTATTAAGGGATATGGGGCTAAGGCAGGTATATGCAGTTAGGTCACAGATCAGCTATGATCTCACTGAATGGCGGAACAGGCTCAAGGGGCTAAATAGCCTACTCCTGTTCTATGTTCCTATCCTGTGGACGGTACACACTATCATTAGAAGTTTTCCTATCTGTGGCCATATAGCAGACAATCAGGATCATTTAGTTAACGGTGCATTGTTGATTTGAACCACTCAACCACTTTCCATCTGTGATGTACCAGCATGACAATGAGTAGGACAGATGTATCTTAGACAGAAAGGCAGAAATACCATTCTTATGTTTACATCTTTTTCCAGTGAATTTAGTGCTCATCGACTTGCAAGCTGCTTGGGCTGGGAATTGAAATCCTTCCCCATTTCTGGCACCTAGTGTCAGCAGCAATGCCCATTTTAACCATTACTTTTTCACTGCCACTCTGCACTTGCGATTGCGTTTAAGCATGTGTAACAAAACCCAGTAAGATTTTGGCCTGGATCAGTTCAACAGCAGGTTGTTGGAAAACAAAAAATTTGACACCATGGTTAAATGAGGGCCTGTTGTTTGAGAGGAATGAAGTGGTTAGTGAGAAAACCGCATGAAGTGGAATTGGTTTACACACAGGAACCTTGTGGAATCTGAGCAGCACGTAGTTCAATGGACACGGATCCTTTTCTCCACCTCTTAACTTTCCTGCTTTGATCGCCTGGTTAGGGAGGTGCATGATGCTGACAGATCAAAGTAAAAATCACCGACCCAGCTTCTGCAGCAAACATCATCTTGAAAGAAGTAATGAATGTCTAAGCCTGTCAATTGTTTCCACACCCAGACTATTATGGGAAGATTATCCCCTCACAGCCTCTTCCATGTACATACATTTCAATATACGGTCACTGCAGTTTTTGGAACATTTCGAAAACTTGCTGCATTGGTCCTTTTCTAAAGGGGTGGTTTCGGGAAGGGATGAAAATCAATTGTAGTAAAAACATGGTTTCCTTGATAACACTAATGCAGCACTACAAAGAACTACATCATTACTCACTGTCAGTTACCCTTAGAAAAGGGAAAGATGGGAAGTACACAGAAGATCCATCAGCATCTGAATTAGGAAATGGCAAGCGAATGTTTAAGGTCAGGCCCCTTCATCTAACCAGGTATAGACAGGTAGAACAATGAAGGGGCCACACCTGAAACAGTAACCATCTTTCTCTTTCAGGTGCTGACACATCTACTCTGTACTTGCTGCAGTTTCTGTTCTTATTTCAGAGTTCCAGCATTCATTTTTCTTTTTATCTCTGAGCAGGTGGTGAGCGAACCAACACGGGGGAAAAACTTACTTGACCTCGTCCTCACCAATCTACCTGTCGCAAATGCATCTGTCCATGACAGTATTGGTAGGAGTGACCACCGCACATTCCTCGTGGAGACGAAGTCCCGTCTTCGCACTGAGAACACCATCCAACGTGTTGTGTGGCACTACCACCGTGCTAAATGGGATAGATTCGGAACAGATCTAGCAGCTCAAAACTGGGCATCCATGAGGCACTGTGGGCCATCAGCAGCAGCAGAATTGTATTCCAGCACAATCTGTAACCTCATGGCCCGGCATATTCCTCACTCTACCATTACCAACAAGCCAGGGGATTAACCCTGGTTCAATGAGGAGTGTAAAAGAGCATGCCAGGAGCAGCACCAGGCGTACCTAAAAATGAGCTGCCAACCTGGTGAAGCTACAACTCAGGACTACATGCATGCTAAGCAGCGGAAGCAACATGCTTTGGACAGAGCTAAGCGATTCCACAACCAACGGATCAGATCAAAGCTCTGCAGTCCTGCCACATCCAGTCGTGAATGGTGGTGGACAATTAAACAACTAACGGGAGGAGGAGGCTCTGCAAACATCCCCATTCTCAATGATGGCGGAGTCCAGCATGTGAGTGCAAAAGACAAGGCTGAAGCGTTTGCAACCATCTTCAGCCAGAAGTGCCGAGTGGATGATCCATCTCGGCCTCCTCCCGATATCCCCACCATCACAGAAGCCAGTCTTCAGCCAATTCGATTCACTCCACGTGATATCAAGAAACGGCTGAGTGCACTGGATACAGCAAAGGCTATGGGCCCCGACAACATCCCAGCTGTAATGCTGAAGATCTGTGCTCCAGAACTAGCTGCGCCTCTAGCCAAGCTGTTCCAGTACAGCTACAACACTGGCATCTACCCGACAATGTGGAAAATTGCCCAGGTATGTCCTGTCCACAAAAAGCAGGACAAATCCAATCCGGCCAATTACCGTCCCATCAGTCTACTCTCAATCATCAGCAAAGTGATGGAAGGTGTCGTCGACAGTGCTATCAAGCGGCACTTACTCATCAATAACCTGCTCACCGATGCTCAGTCTGGGTTCCGCCAGGACCACTCGGCTCCAGACTTCATTACAGCCTTGGTCCAAACATGGATAAAAGAGCTGAATTCCAGAGGTGAGGTGAGAGTGACTGCCCTTGACATCGAGGCAGCATTTGACCGAGTGTGGCACCAAGGAGCCCTAGTAAAATTGAAGTCAATGGGAATCAGGGGGAAAACTCTCCAGTGGCTGGAGTCATACCTAGCACAAAGGAAGATGGTAGTGGTTGTTGGAGGCCAATCATCTCAGCCACAGAGTATTGCTGCAGGAGTCCCTAAGGGCAGTGTCTTAGGTCCAACCATCTTCAGCTGCTTCATCAATGACCTCCCCTCCATCATAAGGTCAGAAATGGGGATGTTCGCTGATGATTGCATAGTGTTCTGTTCCATTCGCAACCCCTCAAATAATGAAGCAGTCCGAGCCCGCATGCAGCAAGACCTGGACAACATCCAGGCTTGGGCTCATAAGTGACAAGTAACATTCGGGCCAGACAAGTGCCAGGCAATGTCCATCTCCAACAAGTGAGAGTCTAACCACCTCCCCTTGACATTCAACGGTATTACCATCACCGAATCCCCCACCATCAACATCCTGGGGGTCACCATTGACCAGAAACTTAACTGGACCAGCCATATAAATACTGTGGCTATGAGAGCAGGTCAGAGGCTGGGTATTCTGCGGCGAGTGACTCACCTCTTGACTCTCCAAAGCCTTTCCACCATCTACAAGGCACAAGTCAGGTGTGTGATGGAATACTCTCCACTTGCTTGGATGAGTGCAGCTCCAACAACACTCAAGAAGCTCGACACCATCCAGGACAAAGCAGCCCACTTGATTGGCACCCCATCCACCACCCTAAACATTCACTCCCTTCACCACCGGTGCACTGTGGCTGCAGTGTGTACCATCTGCAGCAACTCGCCAAGGCTTTTTCGACAGCACCTCCCAAACCCACGACCTCTACCACCTAGAAGGACAAGAGCAGCAGGCGCATGGGAACAACACCACCTGCACGTTCCCCTCCAAGTCACACACTATCCCGACTTTGAAATATATCGCCGTTCCTTCATCGTCGCTGGGTCAAAATCCTGGAACTCCCTTCCTAACAGCACTGTGGGAGAACCTTCACCACACGGACTGCAGCGGTTCAAGAAGGCGGCTCACCACCATCTTCTCAAGGGCAATTAGGGATGGGCAATAAATGCCAGCGACGCCCACATCCCATGAACGAATAAAAAAAAAGAGCAGTTACATTATTGAGCTAAATCCACATTCCCAGTGGGAAGCTACACTTGCAGTGAGTGCGAGCTGGAGAGTCAGGGCTACAGTATTGTAGCCCTATCTTCGATCTGTGCTTCCCCTACACAAGTGCCAGATCGCAGAACTAGCCCAGATAAGCACAGAGCTCCATCTGTCTATGATAGCAGAAAATTGAGTATAATGAGCCTGTACTCTCTGGAGTTTAGAAGAATGAGAGGTGATCTCATTGAAGCATATAAGATTCCAATAGGGCTTGACAGGTAGATGTTGCGAGGATGTTTCCCATGGCTGGAGAGTCTAGAAGTAGGGGACATAGTCTCAGAATAAGGGGTGGGACATTTAGGACTGAGATGAGGAGGAATTTCTTCTCTCAGAGGGTCATGAATATTTGGAATTCTCTACCCCAGAGGGCTGTGGATGCTGAGTCATTGATTATATTCAAAGCTGAGATAGATAGATTTTTGGACACTAGGGGAATCAAAGGATATGGGGATCAGGCGAGAAAGTGGAATTAAGTTTGAAGGTCAGCCATGATCTTATTGAATGGCGGAGCAGGCTCGAGGGGCTATATGGCCTACCCCTGGTCATGTTTCTTATGTTCTATGTTCTTAAAATAGTTTAAGGGCCCACAAATCCACATCTACTCGCATATAAGGCAACACAAGTGGAAGATACCCTCTCAAAATTCCATCCAGAAAGACCTGAAAAAAAACTATGACTCTTAACCTTGTAAACCTTCCATTCATGAAAATTCTCACCTGGAACATAAGAATGTATAGCACCAGATAAGACCACTGCAGTCCATCTGGTCAGCCCTGCACGTTGGTCAGAAGCCCACAAACACATTTTCTCTTTCTCATTTCAACCAGCAAATTCCTATCAGCTGTTGCACCACCCCTCTGCAAACTGTGATATTCAAATGGCAATTCTCCCTCCTGACGCCCGTTCTGGCTCCCCTTTCTGACTTCAAAATCTTCTCATGGTATCTATGCTGCTGGACTTTGATTTTAAATCAGAAGTGCTGAGGGCGGGGGGCTCAGTCTGAACTCAAGAGTCAGGAGTCAAAGTTTCCATTTAAATACACAGTGCCAGAGGAATTGAATCGAGTCGAGTCATTGTCAATGGAACCCACTGCAATTGCTGGCTTCACCACCTTTGGCAAAATTGTTCTACTCGGAAGGAAATCTGAAAGCAGGGGTGGAGATTATAATCTGCATATTAGATTACTTCCCTCCCACCTCCCTATTTATATAGCTCTAGCCAGGAACGTAAAGCTGCTTCTCCAATCCACTATTGCCTTCCAATGTCGAGTTCAAAACTATTCTTAGTGTGAGAGCAGAGAAATCTCGATACTGCACATTCTCCAAGTCAGGAGAAGGTGAATTTTATACCAGCTGGTCTACACTTCCAAACAGCTCCTTAATAAGAATGTCTTTCACAGTCTCGATGTCGATGAAGGCCTTTCTTCAAAACTGTTCTGTGTTGGACCCTCCGATGTTACTCTGGGCTCTTTAATTTAACACATTTTTTTCTGGGAATTTGATACCAGCAGACATTTTGCAGGATTGGTTGAATGAGATTCATAAAATGCTCATTAGCTTTTCTGGTATGTCGTGATGAGCACAATGCAAATGTAATGAGACATTTTTGAAAAAGCCACCACCTTCATTAGGGTATTGTTGCTCAATTACAGGGCTATGGCTATAGATGGGTAAGATTTGAACGCCTTAAGCTGTCACATTAAAATGTGTGCTTACAGCCCACACTAAAACATGCAGCATTTGCGACCTCAAGTTGTGAAACTTTTCCCTAATCTCCTTCCAGGACCTTTGAGTTTCTGAGCTAGTGTTGACACACTCAGCATCCACACCAATCTATTCTTTATGGAGCCTGTCAATGAGGACAATCACATCATGGTCAGGAAACTAGGCTTTTCAAATCATACGTATTGCTTCAGCATTTTGGTTTCCTCAGCTATATTTATGGTGTTAGCAATCAATGTTGAATAGCTTGTTAGCTGTTTGAGGAGTCTAAAACTGACTATCTGTGCAGGTATGCTCTGATTGCCCAGTTTCTGTCAAGAGAGATTGTAGAATTCATGAAGCACAACTCCAATGGAGGAAACCATGGAACACATGATATTTTGATTGACAGGTGCTAGTTATGGCCAGAAATGGAAGACCTTTATTGTTTATTTCTAAATGAAATATGTACATGTCAGAGAAAGTGACTTTACAGTCAGGAAAAACCACAAGTACACTTTCTTCACACAAAGGGTAGTAGAAATCTGGAATGGTCTCCTCCAAAAAGCTGTTGAGGCTCAGTCAATTGAAAATTTCAAAACTGAGATTGATAGATTTCTGGTATATTTTGGTTTGGCAAGGGTATTAAGTGATTTGGTACCAAAGTGGGTAAATGGAGTTGAGATACAGATCAGCCATCATCTAATTGAATGGCGCAACAGGCTCGAGGGGCTGAATGGCCTCCTCCTGTTCCTATGTTCTTAAAAGTTTATTTCTAATACACAAATAGTTATTGAAGTCTAGTTAGCTCTGCTCTTACCCAGTATTGGTACTATAAAGCTAACCCCAGAATTTATAAGTTTTAAGGACATCTTTATCAGTCCAAACCTACTGCAAACAAGAGGATTTTTCAGTCATTTTTGACGATATATCTAGAAACTAGTTATCATGTATTAACTTCCAAATAATTGCTTAAAATAGCCCTTTTCCATTGCCAGTCATATTTTACCCACAAGAGTCTACAGAGAATAAATTCTAGGAATTCAGTTATGTTCAGTACTCAGACTAACATTCGTCTTTGTGTCGTTTATGCTGTTAGCTGAATAATTTCCTAATTCCTAATAGCAGAGGAGCCAATATCAGACAGAAAAGCAAACTGTTGGTGATGGATGAGTTGACATTCATTCTTCTAGTATCTCATAAGTGCAGCAGCCACAAAAATGTACAACTCCTATACAGATGGCGTCTGTCTCCTGTACACATGTTTAATGACATCCGTTCGACACCCATGTGATTCGTTTATACATTCCAACTATTGTTACACTTTAAGCTCTGGGTCAGGGTAAGCAGTTTGCTTTCCTGATTAATAAATTTGTAATTTTCAAAGTGCTTTTAAAACTTTTTTCACACGAGACAGTCTTTATTCTTTATATTATTTACATGATGAGGAAACGCAGCTGGGTTTGGGTGGAGATGGTTTTATAGAATTGCTTAACGCAGGATTGAGAAGCAGCAGATTGTTAGAAGTGGCCGTTCATTGCAAATTTCTGTAGGATGGGGAAACTACTCTGGCCTCCACACTACCTCTAGTTCAGCACAGGCCATACCTCATCTTCATTGGAGTGATGGAAATAAAGCAGTTTATCGAGACACAAGAAAAGCAGGTTCTCACATTCAGTTACTCCCAGGCCACACGCCATGAAGAAGATACTTGGCTACACCATGCTGGGCACCTCCTCCAACAGTACTATATAACCTAGCCCAATTCACCAGGTTCCACTGTTAAGCAGGGCAATTTGAATTGAATACCTCAATTGCATAAAAAGTACAGCACAGGCAAACAACAGGGATACTGCTTTCCTACAGAAGCCACACATTGCTGAGCCTGGTATTAGTATAAAGCCTACAACCCAAAACTGTAACTCAAGCCTCAGCCACCATATTTTCCTTGACTAGTATCAAGGAGAAGACAAGTTTGGGGAGGGAGAAGACTGGTTTGGAGAGAGACAAAGTGAAGGCAGAGAGAGAGGAGAGAGAGACAACTAGATAGCAAGAGAGAGAGAGAGAGAGAGAGACAGATAGCAAGAGAGAGAGAGAGAGATATAGCAAGTGAGAGAGAGAGAGAGGTTTAAGTTACATCCAACCAAATAACAACCGTCCTGGATTTCCTTCCATAAGACATTACCTAGAAATGGTATCTCCACCTCTCTGTCCAGCCAGCCTAGACTTTACTGGACAGTTACTTCAGTAAAGTGCCTCTGTCTCACTGCAAACTTGATGTGCATCACTATGGTAACTGACAAAAGTCAAACCCGTTCCAGGAATAGAAAGAAAGGACTTGCATTTATATAGCGCCTTTTACAGCCATTGAAGTATTTTTAAAGTACTGGCTGACACCAATTTTCCCTCTGTCGCACAGGGACACTAATGCCAATTGTAGCGCCTCAACTGCTAGCTGAGATCAGCTAACTCAGCACAGATCAGAAATCAAAGCTGACACCTTGTAATTCGTATGGCTCAATACTGCACTAAATATTTACCCATTAATGAGCCATCGAGGCAGCTCTGGTGACTTCTTTCACCAGGAAAATTCACTGTGCATTTACATGAACAAATTGGAAGAAACGTAACATCTTCTAGTTCATAACATGGGCTGAGAATTACTATATTTGTTTTCAAAAACACAAATAAGATTTGTCATAAATCCGTTACTGTATCATCCGGGATTTAACCTCGTTTGACCTTGTTGATGCCACTCGAGTGACCCAATCCTGACACCCCCGCCTTGGGCGGTGAGAGGTTGCAGAATTTCAGATCAGCGACATTAATAACACGAGACGTGCATTTATTTTCATTTTTCTGTTCATGGGAAGAAAGCTCAAGCACTGAAGAAGCATCAGTGCAGCTGTAATATGTTAGTGGCCACTTAACATAAATAAAATCTAGTGCCTTTTCAAAACTTGGCTTCCATCTCCCCCTCCCCGCCCCCCCCCCCCCGCCTCTTTGCTAGATATTTCCATTATAATTTATTGTGTCAGAAAACAGAACTAGTTATAAAAATGACAGAGATCATCCCAATATGCACAAACTTTCTGCCATAATTCCAAACATTATAATCAACAACATATTATCATATGTGGGAGAAGCAAGAGTGCATATAAATCCACAAACTCCTCTAATTCATCATTCTGAGTTCTGGGAGGTGCAGATTGAAGTTATGAAGAATGTAAACACCACTTGGCAGTGTAATGTGAAACATTGAGAGGACCAAGAGCGCTGGGAATGGAATTTTTTCCACTTTGTAGCCACCGATAGGATTGGATAACCCCGGATGTGATGTTGGGTTCTTTACTCCCAAAACCTTACCATTTCTCAAAACACCCCACCCATCAGAGGTCAGTTGCTACAAGAAGATTTTTAAAAATTCATTCTCAGGATGTGGGTGCCGCTGGTAAAGCCGGCATTTATTGCCCATCCCTAGTTGCCCTGAGAAGGTGGATGGGGACCTTCTGCTTGAACCGCTGCAGTCTTATTGGTGAAGGTGCTCCTACAATGCTGTTAGGTAGGGAGTTCCAGGATAGCAGTTTGATACAACAGAGTGGCTTGCAAGGCCACTTCAGAGGGCACTTAAGAGTCAACCACATTGAGGTGGGACTGGGGTCACATGTCGGCCAGATCGGGTAAGGATGGAAGGTTTCCTTTTCTAAAGGACATTAGTGAACCAGTTGGGTTTTTACGACAATTCGACAGCTTCAAGGTCACTTTTACACAAGGATATAGAACAAGTTCTCCTGCAAAGTCCTCCTCTCTAACATCTGGGGACCTGTGCCAAAATTGGGAGAGCTGTCCCACAGACTAGTCAAGCAACAGCCTGACATAGCCATACTCACAGAATCATACCTTTCAGCCAACGTCCCAGACTATTCCATCACCATCCCTGGGTATGTCCTGTCCCAACGGCAGGACAGACCCACCAGAGGTGGCGGTACAGTGATATACAGTCAGGAGGGAGTGGCCCTGGGAGTCCTCAACATTGACTCTGGACCCCATGAAATCTCATGGCATCAGGTCAAACATGGGCAAGGAAACCTCCTGCTGATTACCACCTACCGCCCTCCCTCAGCTGATGAATCAGTCCTCCTCCATGTTGATCATCACTTGGAGGAAGCACTGAGGGTAGCAAGGGCACAGAATGTACTCTGGGTGGGGGACATCAATGTCCATCACCAAGAGTGGCTCGGTAGCACCACAACTGACCGAGCTGGCAGAGTCCTGAAGGACATAGCTGCCAGACTGGGCCAGCAGCAGGTGGTGAGCGAACCAACACGAGGGAAAAACATACGTGAACTCATCCTCACCAATCTACCTGTCGCAGATGCATCTGTCCATGACAGTATTGGTAGGAGTGACCACCGCACAGTCCTTGTGGAGACCAAGTCCCGTCTTCGCACTGAGGACACCATCCAACGTGTTGTGTGGCACTACCACCATGCTAAATGGGATAGATTCAGATCAGATCTAGCAGCTCAAAACTGGGCATCCATGAGGCACTGTGGGCCATCAGCAGCAGCAGAATTGTATTCCAGCACAATCTGTAACCTCATGGCCCAGCATATCCCTCACTCTACCATTACCAACAAGCCAGGGGATCAACTCTGGTTCAATGAGGAATGTAGAAGAGCATGCCAGAAGCAGCACCAGGCGTACCTAAAAATGAGGTGCCAACCTGGTGAAGCTACAACTCAGGACTACATGCATGCTAAACAGCGGAAGCAACATGCTATAGACAGAGCTAAGCGATTCCACAACCAAAGGATCAGATTAAAACTCTGCAGTCCTGCCACATCCAGTCATGAATGGTGGTGGACAGTTAAACTAACGGGAGGAGGAGGCTCTGTAAACATCCCCATCTTCAATGATGGTGGAGTCCAGCACGTGAATGCAAAAGACAAGGCTGAAGCATTTGCAAACATCTTCATCCAGAAGTGTCGAGTGGATGATCCATCTCGGCCTCCTCCCGATATCCCACCATCACAGAAGCCAGTCTTCAGCCAATTCGATTCACTCCACGTGATATCAAGAAACGGCTGAGTGCACTGGATACAGCAAAGGCTATGGGCCCCAACAACATCCCGGCTGTAGTGCTGAAGACTTGTGCTCCAGAACTAGCCACGCCTCTAGCCAAACTGTTCCAGTACAGCTACAACACTGGCATCTACCCGACAATGTGGAAAATTGCCCAAGTATGTCCTGTCCATAAAAAGCAGGACAAATCCAATCTTGCCAATTATCGCCCCATCAGTCTACTCTCAATCATCAGCAAAGTGATGGAAGGTGTCGTCGACAGTGCTATCAAGCGGCATTTACTCACCTGCTCACCGATGCTCAGTTTGGGTTCCGCCAGGACCACTCGGCTCCAGACCTCATTACAGCCTTGGTCCAAACATGGACAAAAGAGCTGAATTCCAGAGGTGAGGTGAGAGTGACTGCCCTTGACATCAAGGCAGCATTTGACCGAGTGTGGCACCAAGGAGCCCAAGCAAAATTGAAGTCAATGGGAATCAGGGGGAAAACTCTCCAGTGGTTGGACTCATACCTAGCACAAAGGAAGATGGTAGTGGTTGTTCGAGGCCAATCATCTCAGCCCCAGGACATTGCTGCAGGAGTTCCTCAGGGCAGTGTCCTCGGCCCAACCATCTTCAGTTGCTTCATCAATGACCTTCCCTCCATCATAAGGTCAGAAATGGGGATGTTCGCTGATGATTGCACAGTGTTCAGTTCCATTCGAACCCCTCAGATAATGAAGCAGTCCGTGCCCGCATGCAGCAAGACCTGGACAACATCCAGGCTTGGGCTCATAAGTGGCAAGTAACATTCACGCCAGACAAGTGCCAGGCAATGACCATCTCCAACATGAGAGAATTTAACCACCTCCCCTTGACATTCAACTGTATCACCATCGCCGAATCCCCCACCATTGACCAGAAACTTAACTGGACCAGCCACATAAATACTGTGGCTACACGAGCAGGTCAGAGTCTGGGTATTCTGCGGTGAGTGACTCACCTCCTGACTCCCCAAAGCCTTTCCATCATCTACAAGGCACAAGTCAGGAGTGTGATGGAATACTCTCCACTTGCCTGGATGAGTGTAGCTCCAACAACACTCAAGAAGCTTGACACCATCCAGGACAAAGCAGCCCGCTTGATTGGCACCCCATCCACCACCCTAAATATTCACTCCCTCCACCACCGGTGCAAAGTGGCTGCAGTGTGTACCATCCACAGGATGCACTTGCAGCAACTCGCCAAAGCTTCTTCGACAGCACCTCCCAAACCCGCGACCTCTACCACCTAGAAGGACAAGGGCAGCAAGCACATGGGAACAACACCACCCGCACGTTCCCCTCCAAGTCACACACCATCCCGACTTTGAAATATATCGCCGTTCCTTTATCGTCACTGGGTCAAAATCCTGGAACTCCCTTCCTAACAGCACTGTGGGAGAACCTTCACCACACGGACTGCAGCGGTTCAAGAAGGCGGCTCACCACCACCTTCTCGAGGGCAATTAGGAATGGGCATTAAATGCTGGCCTTGCCAGAGATGCCCACATCCCATGAACGAATAAAAATAAAGATAAGGCTTTTCAGGCTCCCACAAATAGCTCAGTGGGTCGATGCATTGTCTGATGAGGCATTGAGCCATCCAGATCAGAAAACCTTGGGTTCCGGCCCTGATTTGTACTGAGTCAGTGATGGGGATGCTACAGGTGGTCTCAGCACTCACGCTTAGGGTGGAGGGGTGGGGGGAAGTCAAGGTTTCCCATTTCTGATTGTTGTTGAATAGCTTCTTTTGGAAAATACACTTATTTGGACAGGCAGAACTGGCTTTGTAATGCTGCTCAAAGTTGAATAGCCAGCTAACAATCACTGTCTTGGTCACTTGGTATCAGATGACTACTAGTACCTGTCTGATCATACCCCAGTGTGAATCAGCACCTTCAGGAGAAAAGAATACTTGAAGGGGGAAAATGTGCAGGGCTTTGGGGAAAGAGCAGAGGAGTGGGACTGATTGATTAGCTCTTTTCAAAGTGCCGGCAAAGGCATGATGGGCCGAATGACCTCCTTCTGTGCTGTATCATTCTACGATTCCATGATTCTATGAAGAGAAAATGTAAAAGGAACTCAGCCTTTTGTGTTATCCAAACAATGCATTTCAAAATTCACCACCAACCTTGGACAATTACCCCTGCTACATCTGTAAGACATTTCATCCCTCACATAATGGGGCATAATTGCAGGATACGGGGTCGGCCATTCAAGATTGAGATGAGGAGGAATTTCTTCACGCAGTGGGTTGTGAATCTTTGGAATTCTCTACCCCAGAGGGCTGTGGATGCTGAGTCATTGAATATATTCAAGGCTGAGAAGGATAGATTTTTGGCCTCTAGGGGAATCAAAGGATATGGGGATCGGGCGGGAAAGTGGAGTTGAAGATCAACCATGATCTGATTGAATGGCAGAGCAGGCTTGAGGGGCCGTATGGCCTACTCCTATTTCTTATGTTCTTATACCATCCAAGGTAAATTCATGCTCAATTCAAGGTGATTTTTTTGCACTGGCGTCTAGATTGATATTATCCAAACGCCAGCACAGCACAGAAAACAAGTTTTATTCTGTAAGTGCTGGTTCTGGAGGTGAAAGGACTGTGTATTAACCTCTTGTCCTGTCTACATCCCTGCACTTGGAATCAATCTGGAGAAAGGATCAATGTGTTAAGGTTGCTCTTTTGCCTTTGGTGTTCCTACAGCTGACTTAGTCCTAAACACGACAAACAGAGTGATGACCTGTATCATTGGTGTATCTGAGATCAGTGACATTAATAAAATCCTATGTACAGGGTTTATTGTATCCTTACCAAGGAAGCTTCAACTAGAGCTGAAGAAAAAACTGATGCAGCTGAAATATATCACAGCCCATGTTATGTAAATAAAATCTTTGGCGTTTTCTAAACTTGGCTTTTCTCTGTGATACTATCTGCGTTATTAATTGTCGTGTCAGAAATGAAAAAGCCATAAAAATGATAAAGATCACTCAAGCTTCAGTTGAATGCAAGAGGTTTCCCAAGAGCTAGCCATTTGTAGACAGCCAGTATCAGAGCTAGTATTACAGGTATGGAAGGGTACAGTAGCCTAGTGGCTATGGTACTAGACTACTAACCCAGAAAAGTCCTGAGTTCAAATCCTCCCCCTCCCCAATAACAAGTTAGGAAATTGAATTCAATAAATATGGTCATTTGTGAAAGCAAGAATTTTGCTGTAAAAAGCCAACTGTTTCATTTCAGGGAAGAGAAAATGCCAGTGTCACATGGGCTGGTTTATATGCGCAGACCCACACTACATGGTTGACTCATAATGCCCTCAGGGCAACTAAGGATAAGCAATAAATGCTGCCTTGCTGGTGTCACCCACATCCCAAGAACAAATATAAAAACAATCTGGACTGAATGTTCAATTTTCTTCCTTCTGTCCTAGGACAATGATCTTTGATGGTATTTGTTCCCTGGGTTCCGGCAGCCTTTCTATGCCTCACCTTGGTGACCATTCTTAACGTTTTTGAGCTTCATTGGCGTGTGTCAGCAAGCTATTCAATTATGCAACAGGAACATTATAATCAAGTCTGATCTTCTCCTGATGTCCATGCTAGTGCACATTTCAGTATTGGTTATCAATCCGAAATGGGAACCCTGGTTAAATTCTTCGCTCCCTAGCATTGCAGCCAACTGTAGCATTCCCTACTGCCACTCCAGCTCACTCAGCAAACTCAGTGCATGCTGGGGATTAATCTTGGGACCTTCCTGGGCTGTATGGAGCAATACTACAACAAGCAGTGCACTTACCCATAAGTAGTCAGTGGAGAATTTCCATTTTTAAAAAAAAAGATGGATCATTGCACATTTTAAATAGTGAGTGCAGAGAAAGAGGAAGTGCCAGACAGACCCACAGCCTGATATTTAAAATGCATCCCTATATAGGTCCAGTCATCTTGATTAGTTCCAACAGTGAGTGAGTGATTCTGAATGTAACCTGCATTAAGAGATGAGGGGTTGATTTTTATCTCTGTTATGCCCCAGAAATAGGCATATTTGGGGCTTAACCACAGGAGACCACTGTCCTTACAACCACTAGCCTAAAACTCTACTCCCTCCACCACCAGCGTACCGTGGCTGCACTGTGTACTATCTACAAGAATCACTGTGTACTATCGACGAGAATCATTGCAGCAACTTGCCAAGTCTTTTACGGCAGCATCTCCCAAACCCGCAGCTTCCACCACTTGGAAGAACAAGGGCAGCAGGTGCATGGGAACACCATCACCTCCGGGTTCCCCTCCAAGTAACACACCATCCTGACTTGGACATATGTGGCCATTCCTTCATCGTCGCTGGGTCAAAATCCTGCAACTCCCGACCTAACAGCATTGTAGAAGCACCTTCACCACACGGACTGCAATGGTTCAAGATGAAAGCTCACCACCACCTTCTAAATGGCAATTCGGGATGGACAATAAATGCCAGCCTTGCCAGCGAAACCCATATCCTGCGAATGAATTTTAAAAACGCACCCCATGCAGACCACCTCCACTTCAGCAGCCAAGCAAGAGGTCAGGTCTGGGGCTATTCCATCGCCTGCCTGCATCTACTGTTTTCTTTCCCTGACTCTTGTCCAGCACTTCAGTCGTGGCAAAGACCATTAATGGGTTGAGCTGCCGTGAGACTCCCTTATAGTTGACTCCATCCCTTTAAATTTCACTTACATGCAATTTCCACTCCCACCATAGTGTGCTTCCTATACTTGGACCTGTGAGTAATTATACGAGCTTACCCTAGAAAATTGAATGCCATTAGTGGGCTGTCTAGAAATTTCTAAGTGGTATATTGAACACATAAATCTGGTTGCTAAAATAAAAATCTATTTTCTCCACTTACATCTGTGTCTCAATATGGAGCTACTAATTATTAAAGTTTTCAATTAAAGGGAACAGAAGCCACGATTGCTCCCCTGTCTAGTGTTGGATTTGCTGAAAGGGGCTAATCCTGGGCTAAGCCGACTTCAGATTTGGCTTTGGCTGGTTCAAAATTTAGATTCATAAATCTAAAATCTAAATTTAAAGCTGCATCACCAAGCTGTGTGACATTATGGTACAAATGATTAAAACATTTGCATCAAATTGCTTTGCCTGTTTATTTTCAAGGGGTTAAAAGCTTCATTAAAATAGCACACAGGGCAATTTGGTGAGCGTATTGAAGATTCATATGATAATATCAAGATGTCAGCCTTGGCTCAGCAGTAGCACTTTTGCCTAAGTCAGAATGTTATTGGTTCAAGTCCTGTTCCAGTGAGTTGAGCACATAATCAAAGCTGACACTTCAGTGCAGTACTAAGGGAGTGCTGCACTGTCAGAGGTACCGTCTTTCAGATGAGACATTAAACCTGGGATCTGCCCTCTCAGGTGGACGTAAAAGATCCCATTGCAATTTTCGAAAAAGAGTAGGGGAGTTCTCCCCAGTGTCCTGGTCAATATTTATCCCTCAACCAATGTCACTAAAAACAGATTACCTGGTCATTGCTGTTCATGGGACCTTGCTGTGAGCAAATTGGCTGCCACGTTTCCTACATAACAACAGTGACTTCACTTCAAAAATACTTCAGTGGCTGTAAAGAGCTTTGGGACATGCTGAGGTTGTGAAAGCCGCAATATAAATGCAAATACTTTCTTATTTCACAGCATCATATCCGAGCTCCAATCTGCAAATATCTCGAAATAGTGAGACAACTAACACACAAAATGCATGGAAGTGATCTACAGCTAAACCCAGTTACCTTCCCCAGTGTGTGCTGTGTATTCGAAGCTCCCCCTTTTTATTTTTACCACTCAGGAGAACCACAAGGGATAGTTTTAAAACAATTAGAAGAGCAAAAACCAGGTCAAGTCAAAATAACCAAACTTTTCAAAGATTTTAGAATTACTGAATTGAGACACACATCACTCGGAGATTTGCTGCATTCTGTTTCTGGATAGTTTCGAGACAGACAGGATTACAGCAGCACTCAGGGATTTAGGGGATAAGGAACAAAGATCATCTGTAAAAGGACAAATCAAACCATACTGGTTATCATAGATCATAGAATCATAGAAAGTTACAGCACAGAAAGAGGCCATTCGGCCCACATTGGGATGTTGTTGGAAGTGGGGTGGGGGGGTTATTCTGCACGCCTGTATTACTTGTGTTAATTTGGGTTCTGTTAGGTACAGGTCTTTGAAACAGTGCATCCTACATCCTACTCACAGAAGATTTCATGCATTCTGGGTAGTGCACTGAAAGCCACATCATGTACAAAGATCATGAGCCTGACCAGATACAACTAAAGATAAAGAAAACATGAAAAACAGATACATCAAGTTACATCGAAACTACAGCACAGAAACAGGCCATTCGGCCCAACTGGTCTATGCCGATGTTTATGCTCCACAAGAGCCTCCTCCCTCCCTACTTCATCTAACCCTATCAGCAGACCCTTCTATTCCTTTGTCCCTCATGTGTTTATTTAGTTTCCCCTTAAATGCATCTATGTTATTTGCCTCAACTACTCCTTGTGGTAGCAAGTTCCACATTCTTACCACTCTTCGGGTAAATAAGTTTCTCCTGGATTCTCGATTGGATTTATTAGCGACTATTTTATATTTATGACCTCAAACTCTGGATAAAACACATATCTCACAGAAGCATAATTCAGTTACAGGTTCAGAGTTCCACGGAACCAAAGCCACTTCCTGAAAAACTTCCATTATGCAAAATTCCAAGAAACAAAACCACTTCCAATTCTCTCCCATTATACAGAATTCCCAAAGGATCAAACCACTTCCCATTAATTTCTGACCCACACATAAAATTTACATGTCTTGATATCAACATAAAATATCCTTGTTTTTTTCAGCAGCCACTCACTAACAACCATTTGCAAAAAAGAATTAATTTTCTATCATAAGACTTTTACTTTAGATTCATCAAAGTGTGAACATTTAAAATACAAATGTTGTGATTTGTGCAAAGCAGCATATAGAAATTCTGATTCGAGGGTGACCCAGATCCAGGCATCATTTTCAGCAAACAGGTGAGGTATTTAATCAGGATTTATCGGTATTACCACAGAAGCAAAGTTTTCATACCAGGAGCGATTTTGTAATTCAGAAGGAACCTTTCATCAGCATGCACCAAGCTTACAAAAGCAGACTATTCTGGTGCAGCCCCCTGGTCTGTTGTACCAAAGGTTTTTACACATACCTGATGGCTTAGCCCACTGTTGATCCAAAGAGGACAAAAGAAGTTTTTAGATCGATTTAGAAGTTTTCTCACCCTCCAGGAAGTGAAACATTACCATTTTAGCATCTTTCATCTCCTCCCCCACATTTTGAAACCTTTTCTCCCATCTTCTAACTCAAACTGTGCTATGAATGCCCAAGGCCCTTGGCAACTCATACTAAGTGAGCACTCTCCATTTGTGAGCTTGCACAGTGATTGTTGGCAAGCTATTCAACTATGGGGCATCAAAACTCCACCCAATATCCACACATATGCACTTTCCATGAAGGAGAGTAGGGCTGAAATCAGCTAACATGGCACTAATCATAGTTTGACTCAGGACGTTTGTGGCCTATATATAGCTCAGTGTCACACCGTCCATTGCACTTACCAGTGAGAACTGTGAAACGTGCATGATTTTAAATCCACAGGTTGTAATTACTTGGTAAATTTGACTGATAGCAAAAAAAACCCTTCACACCTGTGACGATGAATTATGGGAGGTCTCACATTATTGTCAAAGGCCTGAGTGAATTGTGCACAGGGGTAAGACGAAAATCAGCTGCCCAAATGGTGGTCCTGGTGTGTCAGTCAAGCTCTGGAGACCAGATAGAGGTGGAAATTCTGGCAGGACCCATGGAATAACGGGTTTCCACTCAGAATCCCATGTAGTCCAATCTGTTCAGGGGTCTGCATGGGCGGGGCTTCCATCCAGCCCAAATATGGTCTCTGATGACAGAGGGAGCAGGGCCAAAGGGAGGGAATTCCCACACCAAGAATTTAATGAACTCTGGCCCCTCCACTGCCCAGCGTGCTGGATGCTGGGATCCTTTGAGCAGTGGAAGTGGGACCCTTGTAGGGGCCCAGACCTGGGTCTTGGTCTAGGCCACCACTCTCGCCCCACAACCCTGTGGCGCTGGTTGACTAGCAAACAGCTCGCCAGTGCCACTTTTCCAACCTCCCACGATGCCCTTTTTTGGCATGGCCACCCACCAATGCCAGTTAAATTAAGCGATCTCGCCACAACTCTGGATATTCCAGTAGCATCAGAAGAAGAGATCACTGGCGCCCACTCTGTGACACTTCCACTGGCGGAGCGGGGCCAAAGTTTTCAGCCGCAGTATCTCTCTCATACTGTGAAGATGCCTAGTTCTGCTCATCACCGAAGATTAGTTTCTGAACACATTGGAAAATGTGGACCATTATGGCTATAATGAACATTACGTATCATACTTGAATATCCATGATTACTAGTAACAGGCAATTATTTTAGGAGCAGAGGCCTTTACCCTCCATTAATACTCACACCCTACCTCACTCCTTTAAGAAACTGCCCCCCTAATAAGTGATGACTACAGTTATTAATGATTTTGATTTTTAATAGTTAATGATCATGTTTTAAGTACTGTGCCCAGTTCTGATCAACAAAACACAAAAGATTCATTCATGCCGGGCAGAGGCTGATCCCCCTGTGTCAGTGTACTGAGGTAGGAGCAGGGATTGGTTAAACTTTTGCTTTTCTGCCTTAAAAGGTGAGTGAGAGGTGGCCTTATAGAGTGGATGAGATAGTAAATGGTATAGAAAAACTGGATTCAGAGAATTACTTTAAACCAAACCATGAGCTAGGTTCAAACTAGTGAAAGGCAAACGTAGCAAGTCCTTCACACAAATAGTCATTAACGTAGAATGACCGTTTAGTGGGACAGTGGAGGTGCAAACCCTGAAAGCATTTATAGACAATTAATTAGATGCTGTGATTTGGGAACTGTAGGGTAGGTTAAATGGGCTGAATGTTCTGCCTCATTCATAAATATCGCATGTGAATTGTGGTACATTCATTTCTTGTATTTTTACTACAAACTGTAACCAAATCACCTACAGGTCTTGAGATTAGAATTGCTCTATTGATGTGATGGTCCCATTTCATCAGCCAAAAGTCAGTCTTGAACCATAACTAAGAAGTTGAAGAGTAAAAACTAATTTGAATCATGTTACTTTTATTTCACTGTAAACTTACATTTTAAATTGCTCACAACGATACACAGATGGGTTTTCTGCAAATAAAATGAAGCACGATTATGTAAACAGAATAATTTAAAGCCAAGCTGTCAATGCTGGCTACAATTCCCACCTCCCCGGGGAATATCGCTGGCTCCAGGCTATTGACAGTGCCCGGAGGTAACAGCCTCACAGTTCTGCTAGTGAAGCTCCTTTATTTAATTACTGCCTCACAATTCAGTGAGTAAATATATGAATTAAAGTAACAGGTCCAATCTTAGGGCAGAAATCTAAATGACAGAGCACCACACCAAAATTACTTTCACTAAATGCAATGGAAAGTTTTTTTTAAGTGAAAGATTAGCATTGAAGACTGCTTCCCTTCTCTGTATTTGAAGATGCTGTTTATTTTATTGCATGTTTGCTGTAGAAATTGGGGAGTCAGGGGAGGAAGTTCTGTTGATGTAACTGAACTGCTTCTTTTCTGTGCTGAAACTTTCTCCTCCCCCCTCCCCTGCTGGATAGGCAGAAAGTTCTGATGATATAATCGGATTACTACCCCACTTTCCACCCCAACACACGTCACCATGTCTTTTCTTTCCAAGAACTTTCCCCATCTCCCTTCACTGGAGAGCCGGGAGCTTCTGATGAGGTAACTCTTTAAGTCTTTACGTACTTCTTCAGAAAAACGCAACAGCTGTGGTTTTTAAAAATTAATTCTCGGCTTGTGGGCATTGCTGGCAATGGCGACATTTATTGCCCACATCCAGTTGCCCTGAGAAGGTGGTGATGCAACTGAATGGTTTGCTAGACTACTTAAGAAGGTAGTTACGAGTCAACCACACTCAATATTGTAAGCTGTGCTGATTGTAAATACTCCGGCATGTCATGGCATTCCCAGTGCACAATGACATTACCTTGTGCACTCTAACTATTAAGCCAATAGTTAAAACATAGTAACGAGGAATATTCAATGGTATGGAGGGTGAAAAGAATGGGACTAGGCTGGTTGGTTCATGTGGAAATAAACACTTGCACAGTTTCGATGGGCCAAATGGCCACTTTCCGTGCTTCAATGTTCTACGATTTCCTAGGAGCCATTGCGGTAGAGCCTTGAACAATAGAACATGTGGTGGTAGCATTTTATGCCATTTGACATGCTACTTGTGGTCAAAGTATTAGCTATTACTAAGACCTCACACGGATAATTACACTCTAAACATCCCACTAAATCTATCTTATCATCTCCACCTCCTCCACACTGGAAATGACCATTTTCTGAGTAATTGGGTTGTGACTTTGTTAGTGATGATATCACTGAATTAGGCCAAGTGGGAGTGTATCAATTCCCAACAATGCAAAGAAGACCATCTCAATCCGCTAGTAAGTTTTATTTTAAAGTCTGTCTCTAGGGTTTTGGGGAAGTGGGGGTGGAAGTGATGATCACTGTAATGGCTGGTGTCTAGTGTGGCACAGACAGGCCAATGGTTGGTGAGTGTTATGGTTTTGGGACTCTACCATCCTTCTTACTCTAGATTTTTTGGCTTCTGTATTTTTGATCACTGTCATAGGTGAGTTCCAACTCTCTATGCCTCTGAGAGAATCTTCACTCACCTTGATATCTAGATAAGCTTTTGGTAACACACCCAGGGTAATGAACAGAACAACCACTCTTAATAGCTACTGGAAATGATCTTGTGCCTCCACAAAACTCCTCTCTCATCTTTGGAAGCAGTAGTGCATTACATCAGACCTCATTTTAGGTTAAAACTATTAAATAAATATATCAAACAAAGGAACAAATATATAACAGCAGTATAATAGATATATATTTACAGTCAGAATTCTATTTAAATAGCTCCCTAGAATGAAAACAATAAGAAATCACAATCTAGATGTTTTATAGATTACTTTTATGTCGGTAGTTCTTTTCTTACAATCTTTTCTAACCGTGGGAGTGAGCTCGTCTATTGTGTCTTTCTGTGAAGATTCCAACTAACTCAAATCAGCTTGCTCAGTCCAACTCTCTGCTAACTCAGTTTAATGAACAGTTTCAGCTACTTCAATATCTTCTGATCATTTCTTGGATTTGAATAACAGAAGCTTGAGCCCCGATTTCAACTTAACCTACCCGCTGGGAACGGGGCGAGTTTGGATTGGATGCTCGTTTTACATAGAGTGATATAGAATTTACAGCACAGAAACAGGCCATTCGGCCCAACAGTTCTATACCAATGTTTATGCTCCACTCGGGCCTCCTCCCTCCCTACTTCAACCAACCCTATCAGCATATCCTTCTATTACCTTCCCCCTCATGTACTTATCGAGCTTCCCCTAAACGCATCACAATTACACCCTGTCCGATTTTACTCTCCATTGTAATTAATGGAGAATAAACTCTCGCGGGGTCTAAAATTTGTGTCGAACCCTCATTATCCCCACCAGGAAGGTTAGGTGAAAAAAAAATCAAGGCTTTGGATTCAAATATTTCTAGCTATTATACACATAAATGAACCAAGCAGTCAGTGGGTATATATTTGAAATATGTGGCTTGGTATCTCTCCCAAGCCTGTAGCCTTGGAAACAAACTGCCAAGCCTCACAATATTTGTATTAAATTGGGCTGGTACAGTACAGCACAGCTGACTTTTAACTCTTTATATATTTGTGATTGAATAAAAGGGACAGCTACCAAGCTAAAACAAGACAGAACTGCTTCATTTTGTTTTATCAAAGTGAGTTGGATCAGGATCCAGAAACAAAAAGAAAACCAATTCCTAACAGGTAGGAGTGAGGCGTCAGAGACTGTCTTCAACCTTGAGGACCTCAATGCAGTTCATATTTTTTTTGGTAACTCAGGTGGCATGATAACAGAGTAGAGTCAGATACAATTGCATCATGAATTGGGCAGTAGTGGTTGCTGGAAGCACAGAAAGACATGGAAAATCAGGTAAATCATGGGCATGATTTTAAAAGCAAAGTGTGGGTGCATCGGGGCAAAGAAAATCAGGATTTTCTGGAGCTGGAAGGATTCCCGGGTCCAACCTGCCGAAAAACACGTACAACTCAGAGCCATCTGGGTGCACGTGCTGATCCCGAACCCGGAAGTCCGTAAAGTACTTGAGATGAACATAAATGTAATTAACAAGTATGGCAAGCGATTTCAACGCTGCCTCAATGTGATTCACGTGCTGTGTGAAACACGGCATGGGAAACTCGGTGGGTTGCAGCCGGCAGCCATTTGGACATTTAAATCCCTGTTTGACAGATGGGGATAAAAGGTGAGTTATTGCAGCAGGGCACTCAGTTCTTTCAGACAAACCTTTGGCTGGGAGATCTGTGTGTTTAGACTCAAAATTCTTGGTTTACACATAGAGTTGTTCTGTTTACACATATTTACCTACTTTTTGGATCCCCTCAAACGGATGACATCAGGATGGGGGGGTGCAATGGCTGCATTCACCAGTACATCTGAGGAGGAGGACCATCACCATCCTTGTCAGGCACAGTGTGTACTTCCGCCACTTGGAGCTCCATAACACAGTGCTGCGCCACAGCATCTGCACAAGAGCACAGAGGGCAACAACAGAGGGACTGACGTCGCAGGAGGCACTACCCTCGTCAGAGGGTCTAGAGACCGAGGCTGCGCTACCTGGACCTCTGTGAAGAGCAGTGCCTACGGAGGCTGAGAGAGAGTCGCCAGGTGGTCGCAGACATCTGCAGCCTCCTTCATGCCGAGCTGCTCCCGGCTGGGCCTGGTGGCATCGCAGTTAAAGTGACCGCTGCCCTCAACTTCTCCGCCTCCAGATAATTCCAGGGTGCCACAGGGGACATCGCCGGGTTCTCTCAGTCGTCTGCCCACAAGTGTATAAGACAGATCACCGATGGTTTGTTTTGCAGGGCGACCCACTACGTCAACTTCCCCATGGACAACCTCAGCCAGATGGAGAGGGCAGTGGGTTTCCACTCTGTGGCTGGCTTCCCACGGATACACGGTGCAATGGATTGCACGCATATAGCAATCCGAGCACCTCCATATGAGCCAGGACTATTCATCAACAGAAAGGGACATCACTCCATCAACACACAGCTCCTTTGTGGGGGGCGAAGGGGGGCAGTGATGTGCAACATGGAATGCAGGACAATCAGTAAGTGTATTGACTTTTGCTGACCTAGTTAGGTCATTGAAACGCTTCCTGCACTAGACCCAACTGCGGGATATGTTGCTCCTGCTGGTGACCTCCTTTGCCACCTCAAACTAGGCCTTCTTGGTGGCAGAGGCGGGGCTCTTCCTCCTGTCGGCTGGGTAAAATTGTTCCCTCCTCCTGCTCACCCTGGCCAGCAGCACCTCAAGTGATGCGTCGCTGAATCTTGGAGCTGCCTTGCCCCTCTGCTGCTCCATTCTGTCTCTTTGCTTCAGCAAAAGCATTGGTGCAATGGCCCTTTAAATCTAGACGCTCCAACTGACAGCAGGTCATGCGGGTGCACAGTCTGCCCACTGCACAGCTTTTGGACGGTAAACCCGGAAACAAGGTTAATGGCCACCAATTAAGTCTCGATCACATGGGGAACGGGTTACCCGCATGCCCATTAACCCCCCCTCCCTGCTGCCATATCTCCAGCATTTTAAAATCGTGCCCCATAGATTTCCTATTATCTAATGCGTGCTCCGAAAACCCTGGTTCAGCAACAGTTGCTTAACTCTGCATTTACATAGAAATTACAACATTGAAACAGGCCGTTCCCCAAGCAGTTAGTGTTTATCCTCCACTTGAACAGTAGTCCTAATCCCATGTGCCCACTCTATTGCGTTACCTCTTTATTCCCCTTTCCTTCACCCACTTATTTAAATTATTCTTGTTGACGTAGTCTCTACTTCAATCACTAACTCTGGTAGTGCATTCCACAGTCTCACAACCCTATGAACTTGTACATACAAGAGATAGCGTTCTGGGCAACAACAGTGTCTGGGAGAGAGTTTCACAGGTCGGAGTGGAGTGTGAAGCTTTGATGCTGGAATTCTGTGTGGGATTCTTTGGATTGATAGGAAAAATCAATGGCAAAAAAATTGAGTGGATGCTACATCGGGCAGGTGATCTGCTCCACAAGGTTATGGCCCAGGCAGTGAAGTTGAACATTACCCCCCTACAAATCCAAGAGCAGGAGATGAGTTTCCTTTGTAGCTCTACATTTTTTGGCAGTTTTTTTGTTGTTTGGGAAGGGAGAAGAGCCACGCATCATCGGCATCACCATGACATCACTTGCAAAATATGCAAATAATGTATTTAAAGGCAATTTGCTTCGGTGTTATGAGATTGCAAGCAAGTGCAAAAAAATATTGGCCAAACATAAAGCAGGTGCCCCTTTAAACTGGTAAAAATGAGAAAAGTAGCAAAATATAAAAGCAAAGCAAAATGACATTGGCAGGGTTAGATTTTGCCGAGATACGATTTTCAACTCACTTATTTTTCTGCCACTCGTACAGTTTCAGTATTCGTCCTGCGAACTCTTGGACAACAGTGTGCATGTCTCTTTAAATCACGAGTCCGACCATTATTGATAGAGGAAATGTCCTTCCGCATCTGGTGCCCTGGTTAACCTTACGTTATTTGCAAACTTCTCAAATGGGAATGTTGAAATCCCTGTTGGAAATGTGTCCGTTAAGGGCTGATTTTATGCTTTTAAAATTCTGTTTGTATTTCCTCTCAGTAGGGTGAAGGAAGTGCCTTAACACCGAGGAATTAAAATGTTATTTTTTTGCTGAATGGTTACTTTATGAAATATATATATTTTTTAAATTTCCCTTTTTGTTTTAGTTCCCTTCTGGGTTATTTAGCTATGATCAAGGCCACCGATTTGCAGTTTCCGTTGAAAAGTTGCTGAAATTGCAGGATGTGATCCTCGAAAGACTGGTAAATATCTCAGAATATACTGCAAGCTCATTTACTAGAAACTGAATGTGATTGATTCAATCACCAGAAACCCATTGACCCAGGTTAGAATATAAGGTTAGAAGTCAAGTTGTCTGTAATGCAAGAAATGGCCCAGAAGGGGAACTACTGCATGGGTGTAAATAAGTGCAGGTCAGTGGGATCTGGTTGGAGACAGAATACAGGAAGAAGGGTGAACGCTGAAAGAAAAGCATCTCAGAATAAAGTCTGACTGATGTTAGTGTCCCATGACTGAGTGTATTCAAACAGAACTGTAATACATGCTGCATTCTCTGATCAAAAGGTGAGTGACCAGCTCCAGGCCACTACCAATGCTGCGGTTAGCACACATCTGAAAGGGGGACTAGGAGGATTCACCATACAATTCCCATCTCTCTCTTTGGAGAACCGTCCGCATTTCTTTGGCATTTCCTTCTGGTGTCGTCCTTCTGCTCTGCCCAATTGTACCAGGCGTTGAGCTGGAGGCCGCTCAAAAAAAAATAAGCCAAAGAAATTTTTACGTTTTTTATTTTTGTGGATACACGAGGGGCAGGAGTGTGAGGCCCCTCCTTCCCCCCTGGGATCACCTCCCCCGCCCTCACCACCACCCAGGCCTGACCTGCCCAGCCAGCTCAGCCTGGTAGCTGACTGATTTCCTGCGTTCCCACGACTGGCAGCAGGGTGCCTGCTTGGTGCCTGCAGCTCGACGGCAGCATTTAAATGAGGCGGGACCCCAAAAATGGTTCGGGCCTCACCGACGCCGGCTTCAGGCAGCATCATAGCCTCTCCACGGACTTCGCACTTATTTCGAGCGGAAGATGAAGATCGCCCCCAATATCCCTGGATTAGAGAGGGGAACAATCAGGCAGGATTCCGAATAGTAACCCCAGCTGTTAAGTGCATCTGTGTGGACATCAGTGGAGGACAGGACTGGTCTGAGCTTTCATAAATCCACCCCCACCACAGTCGAATAGCCTGCTGACACTCTAGCCCTGGAATTTGGAGAGTCCATTTCAAGAGTAGTGTCGCCTGATGGAAGTAGAGTTTAGGGAATTGGGCATGAAAGTCAACAAACACAATTTGTGGTGCTCTCAATTTTCCCTGCCATTAAAATCAGTTCCAGGCCTCCATGTGTCTGGACTCACACGTGTAGAACAGGTCAATTGGGACGAAGTTTTGGAGATCAGTCAGCGTCTGCAGAACCCATACCACAACACAAGTCAGTGCCTTCAGGAGAGATGTGGAGAAAACTGCAGGGCGAAAGAAAAGTGTTTTCTGTTTATTAAGTATATAGCGCTTGGAGCTGGAATGTCTCATAGGAATAGGAGTAGGCCATTCAGCCCCTCAAGCCTGTTCCTCCATTCAATTAGATCATGGCTGATCTGTATCTTAACACCATTTACCTGCCTTGGTTCCGTAACCCTTAATACCCTTACCTAACAAATATCTATCAATCTCAGTTTTGAAATTTTTAATTGACCCCCAGCCTCAACAGCTTTTTGGGGGAAGAGAGTTCAAGATTTCCACTGCCCTTTGTGTGAAGAAGTGCTTTCTGACATCACCCCCGAACGGGCTAGGTCTAATTTTAACTCCTTTAACTTCTGCCAGTTACAATGTGCAGCTTTGAAAAATCTACAGAAAGTAATTCTTTTTGTATATTATGCAATGGGAACTAGATCAAATCCTGCAAACTCAAACCGGTGATCAAACAATTTGCCATTTCCATTTTCAACCCCCCACAGAACAGTAACAACAATCCCTTTCAACTGCTTTTATAGAGTTTAAGAAGTCATAGGTTAAAGCAGAGGTGGCTCACTTTGCATCACGTGCAGGCCAACACTTACTCCTTTTTCAACTGGAATGCCTCAGAGTCAGGGAACAAAAATATCTTGGAGTCATTCGTGTAATCTTACTCTGTAATCTGAGTTGAGGTGGAGGGGCCTAGCTGTAACTGGCTTTCTATTCAATAATGACCCCGCAGATTTACAGATCAGCAAAGACTGGTAACCTGACATTTAAAAAGAGCTGAGATCCTGAATTTGGGGCTGGAAAAGAACAGTGGTGAAATGAAATGGTGGATGATGGTGTTTGTAATTCCAGAATATGCATTAATTTACACGTTAACAGGTCCAGAAAGCAGCCATTTATCCAGAGAGACTGAAACAGAAATCAAGCTGAATCCTTTTCTCCCGGCTCAAACTTTTCCAAAATATTTAAAAAGAAAGAACTTGCATTTATATAGCACCTTTCATGACCTCAGGATGTGCCAAAGTGCTTTACAGCTGACGAAATATTTTTGAAGTGTAGTCACTGTTGTAATGTAGGAAACGTGGCAGCCAATTTGCGCACAGCAAGGACCCACAAACAGCAATTTAGGCCGCAATTCATATTGACAATATTGGGCACGAGCAGGCTCTGGGTTTCACCCTGTAATGTGATTTCTTTCTTTTGGTGATGGGAAGTGAAAATGTACAGTAACACCTTTATTCTGCAGATGATCCCTAGGGCTGGTTTCCCCGAGTGCAGCTGGCGATGGTGCTGGCTCAGGGCAAACCAAAGTTGCAGCAGGGACCTGAAGCAGGTGTTAGGCCCCTTATTTGCATATGCAAAGGGCCTATCGCCTGCTTCAGGCATGGGTAAAGGAGGCCTCTTGTTTTTGCTTACCCAATATGGCGGGCGGCGCATTTCTTGTCGAAAGTGCGCTCGTTTCCTGTCCGCCATTTTGGGCACTTAGGAGGCCGGGTACACGATTTCTAGGCCCTGGTATTCAAACTCAGATGAGAAGAGGGCACAGACCCACAAACTTAGCAGCATCTTGGAAGCTGCACATGGCATGGAAAACAGCACTGTGCCCACCTATGGGCAAACCATTCCTCCCATGTCCTTCCTATTTAAAAATGTGTAAAGGAACAGGGTTGCTATGGCAACACTCCACTATATAACACCTTAAGAGGCCATTACTTTGATTGTGCACAGAAATATATCTTCCCCTGTACACAGTTAACATAATGGTCCACTAAAATGGTGTGAACTTGCATAATAGGTAAACAAGATTTGGAGGAAGCACAAAGCTCAAGTGAAGGATTCTACACACAAACTCAGGCCAGGTTCATTATTTCATACCCAACTTTTCATCTGTTCCCAAAATTGGGGTCACAGCAGTTGATACCAAGTAATTTACCTCCCCTTTTCCAGGGCCTCAGTTCCAAAGGAGACCACAATATGACAGGCTATTGACCTCAGTAAGGATTTACGATTGAGGATATGCTACACACAAGGACCGAACGCAAGTTTGTTCCTCCGGCTATTGACCAGGGATATAAATCTATTCAAGGTTTGGAATGTACTTAAAAAATAACAACCTTTTAGGTGCAGTTGATTTATTTCTGTTTACTAATAAAAATGTGGCATTAAACAAATCTCTTTACTACAGAGAATGACTATGGACAGCACTGTACTTTTTAGTGAAATTTGTAACTCAGTAATACAGTAAGCACAGAACCAATTCAGAAATATCTTTGTGTTATTACTGACAATGTATTCTTTCACGTTCCAATTCATTGTGCTCGGGCACGGGTAATTATTGTGTTTTTTTGGTTAGCCATATCAGTTCATGAATGAGGTTTTGTTCAAATAACCTTTTCAGAATAATTTTAACTCCGTGAGCGCCAGCTCCCGTTCGTTTAATTTATTTTCAACAATCCCGTTGTTCAAAATTGCTGTAAATTCATTTGTCAAGTTCTCACTCTTATTTACCTCTCTCAAGTTATGTCTTGATGCTCTTTACCTTAAATGAGAAAATATTATTTTGGTCGTTTCCCAAACGGACAATTTTGTGATGTTAGCACCGGAAAATGGGAGATGTTTCACATTTCACAGCCAGTTTTACTCACTCACAGGACAATTACAACACAGGCCAAAAGTAGCTTGCAGATCCCCCTAGACTCTTTAGTAATACATCTTAACAATTCTCCCCACCCCAACATATTGCACCAGTACGACAATTCTCATTTTTCATACATGCCATCCTTATAACCTCCGTGTGTGACTATTGCCAATTAACACCAAATTATAGACAGTTCTGTGCTGCAGACGTCTAACCACTGCAACTGGGTTGAGGATACCCAAAGATCGGTTCATTTGGACTCCTTATAACCATAGGTGAGACGGGGAGAGAAAACAAAAGCAAATTCACCCCATCAGTCTGGGGTTGGATTTGAACTCAAGTTCAAGAGATGGAAGAACAGTACTCACACTGCACCACTCTCATTTTCTCTGATTTTCCTTTAGTCCCCAGTAAGACTCTTTGCTGAGTATGGTGCCACAGCCCCGACTACCCTCTGGTACCTCACCCCAGTGGCCACTATTCATCCGTGAGCTTTGACGGTGAGTTGTCAGTCGGCTATTTGAATGTGGGGACTCACAGTGTAAGCACCATCCTTTTCTCATATGCATGTTTCCACTGGGAGAGGGCAGGGCTGGGATCATTGGACAACAATCAGTTGCAGCATCACTGACTGATTTCCCCCTTCCTAACCCAGGGGTGCTGAGATCAGCACAGATCAGGGATGGTACCTAGGCCCTTCCTGGTCCACTGACTCAACCACTCCTTGGATAAACTCGGCAAACCACTGGAGGGGAACACATTCTATCAGAGTAAATTGATAATGGGGGAAACTTTTTCATAATAAAACGTATAATTGGTAGCCAGAAATATTTCTGTAAGTCTATTGATAGAATGATAGAAATAATAGCATTGAAGAAGGCCCATAGTACTTGTACCAGTGCTGGCTCTACAGTCGGGTTAACTTCTCCAATACCATTTCCCCGCACTTTCCCACTACTCTTTAATATTTTTCATTTTCAAGTGTATCCCCTTAAAGCATTTATGTAATTCCCTCTTAAATAGTGTGTGGCTCAGGTCAATTGTACCAATGATAATGCATTTCATATTCTAATAACACTTTACACAAAAGCATTCCTTCTAAGTCTCTTGCCTTCATGCTTTTCATACTAATCCAGAGTTTGTGTCCCATCTTACTGATTTACCCAGTAGTAAATAATACTTCACCATTTACCCTCTCAAACCCTTTCATCATTTTGAGAACTTCCATTAGATTTCCTCTTCACCTTCTTTGCTCCAGTGAGTACAGAATATTTATTACAGAGCTCAAAGGACTGTACTGTCTTGCAAAAATCTACAAGCATGTAAACATCCTCCCCCTCCACCCTGTGAATCATTGCTGCTGTGTGTAATATCTACAGGATGCACTGCAGCAACTCACCAAGGCTTTTTCGACCGCACCTCCCAAACCCACGACTTGCACCGTCTAGAAGGACGAGGGCAGCACTTGAAATGCCATAGCATACAAGGCTACGGACCAAATGCTGGAATATGGGATTAGATTAGACTGGGCTTGATGGCCGGCGCGGACACGATGGGCCGAAGGGCCTCTATCCGTGCTGTATAACTCTATGATTCTATGACTCTATGAGGTCCCAGGGAACATCATCGCCTCCCAAGTTCCCCTCCAAGTCACACACCATCCCAACTTGAACGTATATCATCGTTCCTTCATTGTTGCTGGGTCAAAATCCTGGAACTCCCTGCCTAATAGAATTGTGGGAATATCTTCACCACACGGACTGAAGGGATTCAAGAAGAAGGCCCACCTCACCTTCTCAGGGCAACCAGAGATGAGCAATAAATGACGGCCTTGCCAGCGACACCCATATTCTGATAATGAATAAAAAACAATTTAAGTCCAAAACTGGACCAGCCTAAGTTAGCAGTAACTAATTATTGACAAAAAAAATAGTATAACTTGAAATCTGCCCATTGATTACGAACAAGTGGTGATCTAACCGATTACAAAAATAATATTGGACCTTGTGCCTGCCACCAAACTGGGACCTCTACTTTGGCCCTGTGGAGAGTCTGACTTTCAAACTACTAATTGATCAAATGTGTTTCTAACAGTGAGACGGCTGGCTCACTAAACCCTGACTCCAACTGTCCCTCCGGCTGTCAGCTGAGCTAGGGATGCTTCTCAGAAACAGGGTTTCCTTCTCTTCTTCCACCTTGTTCTGGAGATGCCGGTGATGGACTGGGGTGGACAAATGTAAGGAATCTTACAACACCAGCTTATAGTCCAACAAATTTATTTTAAAATCACAAGCTTTCGGAGATTATCTCCTTCGTCAGATGAATGACAGTCATTCATCTGACGAAGGAGATAATCTCCGAAAGCTTGTGATTTTAAAATAAATTTGTTGGACTATAACCTGGTGTTGTAAGATTCCTTACATTTGTCCACCTTGTTCCACAGGGCTTTTGTTTTTTCTCTCACACTCTCCTTCCACTTGAAAGCTCTCTCTCTCTTCACTCCCCATAACAGGATGCCTCGCTCTGATTCTCTCCCACCTGTTCCTTAATTGGGTAGCAAGAAGGGCTCTCTACTTTCTCTTCCCTTTGCCTCCCACAACATCTACCTTGTTGTCTCTCTGTCTCTTCCTCCTCCCTGGCTGCAGCATGTATCACGTACATGTCCCTCCTGTACAAAATGCCAGTTTTACACTCGGGCGGCAAGTTGAAAATCTACCCCAGTGTTTTGTACAGAGGTTCTTTACAATGTGGAATTCGCTTTGCAAACCATTATTGAAACAGAGTCCACACATTTGTTTAAAGGGGAGTAAAACAACAGCTCGAGCACAGAATTGATGGGCCATATTGGTCTCTTTCTGTGCTGCCACATGCTATGATTCTATATGAGCTAATTCAGGAGAGCAACATTGTTTTTTTGACATACCTTAAAGCTGCCTGGATTCATACTGCAGTTAGTATTTTAGATGTGTTTCTTAATCTGGCAATCTACTATTGATTTTCAATCCCAGTTAAGGCTTTTGCTTGTAGCTATTACAATGATTGACAATTACTGTTATTTTACTTCAGATTATATTTTGAGAAAATCCTCTTTAAGGTAACATTCTTGTAGTGTTTTTCCAATGTAATTTTTAAAGTTCCCAGTAGTTTTACACAAGGACTTTCGGATGAGATGTTAACCCGAGACCCCGTCTGTGGACCCCTCTCAGGTGGACATAAAAGATTTCATGGCACTATTTCGAAGAAGAGCAGGGGAGTTTTCCCTACTGTCCTGGCCAATATTTACCCCTCAATCAACATCATTAAACAGATTATCTGGTCATTTGCTGTTTGTGGGACCTTGCTGTGCGCAAATTGGCTGCCGTGTTTTTTACATTACAACAGTGATTTCACTTCAAAAGTACTTCAACGACTGTAAAGCACTTTGGGATGTCCTGAGGTTGTGAAAGGTGCTATATAAATGCAAGTTCTTTCTTTCTTCTTTCTATGCCACTTTTGTAAATAAAACTTGAGAAAACTGCTAAACAGACACTGTCAAGGACTAGAAGGGAAACAACACTGGCACTACATAGATTTAAAAGGTGATGTCAAATTGTCCTCCCATTGCATGTATAACTTTTCTCTGATCGATCACACACCTATTTTCTACCAATATTGGATTTTAAAAATAACAATTTACGTCAAATGTTAACCCTAACAGTTTGTTTTTCAAACATCCTTGTTTGAATACAAAGAAGAATTTATGTGCCTCTTTTTGTAACGCTACAATACACATACAAATAAGAGAGCTACAAACATGCACTGTGAGCAATAGGTCCAGCTCCCAGACCAGGACCGCCCGACTCCCAGTCGTTTGAAGTTACGCTGCCAAAGGCCACAAGCAAGTGGACTGTGACGTTCATTTGAATAACAGAATGAAAGGTCTCTTTTCCCATTAACTAAAGAAAACACCACAAAACCCAGAGGGTAGATTTCCACCGGTACAGATCGGCTTTCACTTGCAATTCATTTAATTAATTTTGGTTTTTCTTGCTTCCTCTCCACTTTGCTTGCTATTACCTTGTTGCCTGTTCCCACAGGGATGACATGAGCAGTGTTGATAGATTGAGGAATTTTGCTTATATTCCACACTCGGGAAGAACTATAGGAGATTCGTCTCATGGACTGATCCAGTGACAGTTAATTCCTACCAAAGATACAATGTCCCGTATCTGTAAAAAGACAATAACAACAACTAAAAGTCTACATTTAGGTAAGAACCTACTCAACTTACATGTTGACCTGTGATTATTTTTTAAAAAGCCAAATTAATTCCATATTCTTTCTTATGGGAAACAAGTTTCTGTTCCGAGTATAATAATGAGGGTGATTCTTGGTTAAATGTGATGGTGCCACCCACATCCTCATTGTTGCCCTTGTGAATCTTAAGCTCTTAATTGTTCTTCTATTTGGTGAGTGTATTCATTAAAGTCTACAAGCACTCCTAAACTGCCATGTTCTTATAAACATGGTTTTACATTGCCCTTTTTTGTTACTATACAAAATACTTGATCCCTGCCCTTAAGTGGTTACTCCCGAAAAATTTATAGGAAACAGAGAAAAATCAATTTTGCACTTGGCAGGAGCACGTGGTAAGTATGCCTTCTGTAAAATATCTGCTAAATGAGTGAATCAGTCAGGGTGAGATAGACTGAGCGACACCAATATAGCTCAGCAGAATAATAGGTAAGGATACTTTCCAATCCTGTGCTCACCAATCATTCTTGTGATTAACAAAAAAAATAATATTGTCCTATAGTGAACGTACTTTATCAAAGGCAATGTGGCTGATCATACTAATAGAGGGGGAGAGAGAATGGAAAGCAAATGACAGTTTTGGAGTGGTAATATTTACTCTTAGTGTGACCATTACTACTTCCCATTTTGTGACTGTCATTTGCATCACTAGATCACATTGTTCTATGTTCCTTTTATCCACATCACAATATTGATGCAGATGAGAGAGGTCATTCAGCCCATCTTAACTCACCCATCCATAATAAAAAAGACATTCCCCCATCACATCTTCTCTTCAATGAGTCTTAGGTTTTTTGCCTCCACTACTCTACCTGGAAAGTCTGTGAATGTTTATCACTCTTTACATGAAGAAGTTATTCCTGACATCCATCCTAAATTGACCTTTCACCAGTTTTAGCCTATTCCCACTTGTTCTAGTGTCCTGACATGCCTTGACGTAGTGCTCCAGATTAACCTTGATTATGTAGTTTAACAACTTGACCATCTAAATTGTCTCCTCTCGGTGTTTTCCCTTCAAGGATAAAGAGCACTAGTTTCTTCAGCCTTTTCTTATAACTCAATCCTTTGATGCCACGGATCAGCCTCACTGACTTGATGCAAAGCCTATTTTTTTCTACAATCTTACCATCATATGCAGAATAAGTAACTTTACCTTCAAGTCGAAAAGCCTTACCCAAACCGTTGGCATTTGCCTCATTAGTTAGTAAGTAGTTTGGAATGACAGGGGTTGCACCAAGTATACACTATCCATTAGTTCTAAACTCATTTTATGTTTGAATTAAGCCTGTGAAGCTTTGATAACGCACTTATTCCCTTTGCTGGCCCTGATAGACTGTTTTTGGTATTCATTACAAATTAGAAGTTCACCACTTCCTGTTTTATGTCTCTCAGACTTCCCAGAAAGTTCTGTCTAAGGTCTTTGAGAATTTTAACCAAAGAAAACAAACAAAGAAGCCAAGGAAAACAGAGTTGGGATTGTGAAGATCAGTCATTTTTTGGGTTCACTTAGCCTGTATAAGAAAGAACATTGCAGAACCCCAGAAAGCAGGAATGTAAAAATGTTACATCAGGCCATGGGGATTGGGTGGTGCAATGAATTAGAAATCTATTCTAAAAAGGCTGTCCTTTCAGTTCTGGCTCCAGAGATTAAATCCAGCTCAGACCGAGGAGTGAGACTTCCTACTGCTCTAATGGTGACTAAGGGTCACAACTGAAATTAGTTCTGATAGCCTCAATCCATTTCCCAGTAGACAGGGAGATCTATGGTAAGAATATGTCATGTATGCTTTACTGAGTCCCAAGACAGGAAATTCCACACTGGCATGGGGTTGCAGAGCTCTTGCTATAGCCCACTCCCAGGCACATGTATATCACTTTTCTCATATATTTCAACTCTCCTATTAAAAATGAGAACTCTGCAAAGGTTTAAGACGCTTAACTGATTTGCTACTGGCAGTTACTAAGAAAGGGCTTCTAAATCATCACACTTACTTCTCAAGAATCATCAGACTTTAATCCAATAACTAGCAGTGCTCAATACCTTTCATATGATGCAAATTCAGATACGTTATTGTCCATTCGCACTACATGTTAATTGCCATTAACTCACACAGAGATCACACATTCACTAATAATAATTAACAGTTATAATCAACATCTGTAGAAAGCACCCAGTTTTATATAGTAAGAAATAATTAACTTTTTAATCGAGTAATATGAATGCAGCAATCTCACTGTTGCCCCAACACAGTTCCTGTTGCATGCATTGTTCTCAGCTTTAGGCTGCCTTGTGTTATTGGGCCTTTTTGATGGCGTAATCTGTACTAAACTTGACCTGGAAGTGCTAATACTATCACTGGGTACTGAATTTAGATCACTTCAGGTCACAGATGTGATTCACCACTTATTCTTACAAATAAATTAACATTTTTAATTTAGTTGTTAATGTTTTCATTTATTCAGACTGTTTACACTACATAGGAATTTTAGTCACCATTCTCTTCAGCCAGACTGTAACCTATTTCTAACAAATACATATTATTATTATCCAGAGAAACCAAGAATGAAATGGCAGATCTACTAATATATCCGGAAATATATATTAGAAATGCAAAGGTCAGGACGGTGGTGGTTCTGAAATGTGTGAATGTTGAAGTTAGGAATACTTTAGTGTGGCATTGAGACATACAGACCAACAAGTTTCTAGATTTGAACTGCGATCTGTGCTTAGTTAGCTGATTTCAGCTGGAGTGGTGCAATGGGGTGCGACAATTGTCTCAGTATATGTGGGAGAGAGGGGAGAAAATTGATCAGATTTCCTGTTCTTGATTGCTATCCAGTGACTCCTGTTGGACGTGAGCTTAGGGGTGTCATCTTTGACCATTTCCTTGTATCACTCACCATCCACACCCCCTAACCCCCTTACAACCCCACTTCCTTCTGCATTCACCCTGGAAAAAAACTCTCCCCCAAGTCACTTACAACTTCACTTTCAAACTCCTAACTGCTCAGTCTTCGGCCCTCAATTCACCACGATACCACTGCAGCTGCTGATTTGTTCAAGCGCTCCATCATCTCCACCTCTGTTGCCCTTGTTCCCAGCAAACCTGTACTCTCTCCCATTTCAGAATTATTTTTAATTCCTAAACAACATCCTTCTTAAACTCCTCTACCCCACCTCCTCCAATCTCACCTTCAACAAGTGCAAAGATCTCATGGACTTTTGTCACCAAGACAGAGACCATCCATTCAGCTGCCTCCATTGCTTCCACCTTCCCTTGCCCACTAAGCTACACCTCCCCCCAGGCCCTCTCCTACCTCAGCCCTGAAACCCAATCTCTCTCCAGTCTTTTGCACGTGCCTTCTCTGAGCTGATACCATCCATGAAACTAACTTCCTTGACCCCATTCCCACAGAACTTCTCTTCCTGGCCATTCCCTTCCTGGCTCACTGACATTGTAAATGGTTCCCATTCCACAGACACTGTCCCCCTCCCTTTCAAAATTGCTGTCATCACTTTCCTCCTCAAAAAATCCACCCTCAACCCTTCATGTTGTTGCCTCCCAGATCCATGTCCCTCTTGCTCCAGCCTGTTTGAATCCTTCCTATCAGGCTTCTTCCCCTCTCAAATCGTTGAAGCAGCCCTAACCAAAGTCACAAATGGCATTCTCTATGACCATGGTCACGGTACATTATCCTTCCTCATCCCCTTCAAACTCGCTGCAGCCTTGAACATGGTCAACCACAGCAATCTTCTCCAACGCCTCTCCTCCATTGTCCACCTTTAATAGGATTACCCTCGATTGGTTCCACTCTTCAGTATCTGACCATAGCCAGAGAATCTCTACCAGTGGATTCTCTTCCAACTTCTATACTATCACCTTGGGAGTTCCCCAAAGATCCATCCTTGGTGCCCTCTTCTTCCTCATCTACATGGTTACGTCATCTGCAGACATGGAGTCAGCTACCACATGTGTGTTGATGAACCCTGCTGTAATTCTGTCAGCTCCAGCACAGCCTCTTTTGCTGTCAAAATGCTTGTCTATAATCTAGTCTTGGATGAGTCACAATTTCCTTCAACTAAACATTGGGAAGACCAAAACCATTGTCTTCAGCTCCTACTGCAAACTTTGTACCCTCGTCACTGACTCCATTCCCTTTCCTGTCCACTATCTCAGGCTGAACCACACTGTTTGCAACCTTAGCATCTTATTCAACCCCGAGCTGAGCTTCTGACCTTGTTCCCTCCATCAAAAAAACTGCCTATTTCCACCTTGGTAACATCACATGCCTCTGCCCCACCTTAGTTCATATACTGCTGAAACCCTCATCCATACTTTTGTCACCTCTGGACTCGACTATTCCAATGCTCCCCTTGGTAGCCCCTCATCTTCCACCCATGTAAACTTCAGCTCAGCCAAAACTTTGCAGCCCGTATTCTATCCTGCACCAAGTCCCATTCATCCATCACCCCTGAGGATTAACACATGAGGATTGGGCTTTGCTGCGATAGACCTTCTGAAATTCTCTGACTGTGTTCAGAGATATAGACTGACCACTTGGTCGAGGTACTGGAAGGTTGCCACTCCCCACAGAACTGTACTTTAGTACCTTCACAGAAGGAGGTGTAACACGAGAAAACTAAAATGAGTTGGAGAAAAGAAAAAAAATCCATACAGCTGGTAGAAAAATTGGTGCCCTTTATTGAACAATTTTAAACAATATACTTTGCCATGTGCATTACATTCAAGAACACCACTGGGGGTGGACTTTGCTATGAAGTGAATCAGCAGGTTGTCTTTCTCCAACAATCTAACCTTGTTGTCTCAACAAGGTGTTCACTGTTAGGCAAATAAGCTGACTATCACGTTTGGCATTGATCCTTACAACGCACACAAGAGAGCTTATTGTCTTCATGTCACAGAAATGCTGTGATTGATTAGTGGGAAGGACCATTGTGTTCTCAACGATGGCACAATGAACACTGGGTTCAATGGTAGAATGAGAGCTGGTGAGGCTGCACTGCATCTAGTATTTGACGGACAAGCTGAGGGTACAATCGTACTCTATATTCTGTTCTGGAAAATAGAGATGGTAGGTAAAGAACCTGAATGGTGATCACTGTTCTGGGGTGAACACTTTTCATTCTAGATCAATGTTTGTCATTCTGACATGAATTATGTTAAGATAAAGGTGTTTCCAAGTCATTCTTCCTAGAAGTTTAACAGCAGTGAGTGAGTGTGATACAGGCTGTTAATGGTTAAATGTGTAGAATAGGGATTTAAAAGGCTTGCAGACTCTAACAAAGAAAAAGTGAGAGCAGAAAACTTGAGAATATCCCTGTTCTACGCATCAAATGAATACAATGTTAAAAGAGATGATGGATAGGCTGAAGGTATTGAAGGATGACAAGTCCAGTATCATCCCCCCTACCAGGTCCTGACAAATGGCACCCTAGAGTACTTAAAAAGTAGCTGATGAAACTGGACATGCTGTAACAAGTATCTTTAGGAAATCTTTGGAAACTAGAAGTGTGCCTGAGGATTGGAGAATAGAAAGCAAGCTGTCAATCCATAAAAAAAGGGCAAATGGATAATCTAGTGAACTACAGGCTGACATCCACTGTATGGAAAGTACTCAAGGGCGTCCTGAAGGAGCGAACAATAAAGCACACAAGAGGGAGCCATCATGGCTAAATGGGGGATAGATCATATCTGACAAATCTCAGAGTTATTTGAGGAGATAACAAACCTTGTGGACAGGAGGAAACTCAGTGGATGTTGGTTACTTAGATTTCAATAAAGCTTTTGATACAGTGCCACATAGGAGATTAGTCCACAAGGTTGGAAGGCACAGCATAGGTGGAGCACTTACGAAATGGATGGAAAATTAGCTGAAGCAGAGGAAGCAAAAGGACGTGGAGCTACATCAGCATAGAGGTAGGTAACTCACAGGGTGCCTCAGCAATCAATGAAATAAAGGAAGTACTTGCATTTTATATCGCCCCTTTCACAACCTTTGGACATCCCAAAGCGCTTTTGAAGTGTAGTCACTGTTGTAATGTAGAAAACGTGGCACAGCAAGGTCCCATAAACAGCAATGAGATAAATGACCGGATAATCTATAGTTTTGTGATGCTGGTTGAGGGATAAATATTGGCCAGGACACTGGGGACAACACCCCTGCTCTCCTTCGAATAGTGCCATGGGATATTTTACGTCCACTGTTGAGGTGGACAGGACTCGGTTTAACATCTCATCCGAAAGACAGCACCTCCAACAGTGCAGCACTCCTTCAGTACTGCACTGGATTGTCAGCCAAGATTATGCACTCAAATCTCTGGAGTGGGACTTAAACCCACAATCTTCTGGCTTCAGAGGTGAGGGTGCTACCAATTGAGCCAAGGCAGGCACCATAATGCTGCTTACACTGCACATAAATGACTTGGAAGTAGAACAGGAACAAATTCTTCAAGTTTGTAAATGATACCAAACTGGATGAAACTGCAATCAAAAGGGTGCAGGCTGATCAAATACAGAAGAAACTGATAGAGTGGGGATTTGGGTTGACAAGTAGCGGATTTCGTTTAACGTAGATAAAGTTATAAGTGGTGGTCCAGCCTCACCTGGACCACTTTGTACAACTTTGGTCACTGTACAATGAGAAAGACATTCAGGCATTGGGCAGGGTGCAGCAAAGGCAACTAAATTGATAGCTGGAATTAGACACGAGTTATAGGGAGAGGCTGCAGAAGCTGGGAATATTTAAACTGGAGAAACAAAGGTTCAGGGGGCGATCTAATTGAAGCATTCAAGATCCTAAAGGGTGGAGACAGATAAATGTCGATATGTTTAACGTAATCACAGATTCTACATCAAGAGTCAGGTGAGGGAGGGTGAAAAAAACATTTAGATTTACCTACTTTCATACAGAGGGTGGTGAATCAATGGAATGGACTGCCAAGGGAGGCAGACGGGGATCAATAGTATCAGCAAATTCATGACAGGTGGCAGATGAAATTTAACACAGAAAAATGCAAAGTGAAACGTTTCGGTAGGAAGAACGAGGAGAGGCAATTTAAACTAGAGGGCACAACTCTAAAAGGGGTACAGGAACGGAGAGATCTGGGGGTATATGTGCACAAATCGTTGAAGGTGGCAGGGCAGGTTGAGAAAGCAGTTAAAAAACATACGGGATCCTGGGCTTTATAAATAGAGGCATAGAGTACAAAAGCAAGGAAGTCACAATGAATCTTTATAAAACACTGGTTCGACCACAACTGGAGTATTGTGTCCAGTTCTGGGCACCGCACTTTAGGAAAGATGTGAAGGCCTTGGGTAGGGTGCAGAAAAGATTTACTAGAATGATTCCTGGGATGAGGGACTTTAATTATTGGAAAAGCTGGGGTTGTTCTCCTTGGAACAGAGAAGGCTGAGAGGAGATTTGATTGAGGTATTTAAAATCATGAAGGGTCTAGACAAAATAGATAGAGAGAAACTGTTCCCATTGGCGAAAAGGTCAAGAACCAGAGGACATAGATTTAAGGTGATTGGCAAAAGAACCAAAGGTGACATGAGGAAAAACTTTTTTTTTTACACAGTGTGTGGTTAGGATCTGGAATGCACTGCCTGAGGGGGTGGTTGAGGCAGATTTAATCGTGGCTTTCAAAAGGGAACTGGATAAGTACTTGATAGGAAAAAATTTGCAGGGTTACGGGGATAGGGTGGGGGTGGGGGGGGCTGGGACTAGCTGGATTGCTCTTGCATAGAGCGGCATGGACTCGATGGGCCGAATGGCCTCCTTCCGTGCTGTAACCTTTTTATGATTCTATGAAAGGGTTTGATAGGGTAGATGTAGAGAAGATGTTTCCACTTGCGGGGGAGACCAGAACTAGAGGCCATAAATATCAGATAGTCATTAATAAATGCAATAAGGAATTCAGGAGAAACTTCTTTACCCAGAGAGTGGTTAGAATGTGGAACTCGCTACCATAGGGAGTAGATGAGGCGACTAACAGAGATGCATTTAAGGGGATGCTAGATAAACACATGAGGGAGAAAGGAATAGAAGGATGTGCTGATGGGGTTAGAAGAAGAAAGATGGGAGGAAGCTTGTAAGGAGCATAAACACTGACATAGACCTGTTGGGCCGAATGGCCTGTCTCTGTGCTGTACATTCTATGTAATTCTATGTGAGGTACAGTCTCCAAACGAACGAGCATCCAAGACTTTTGTCTCCCAAGGCGCCATTATAAAGTTAAATACATACCAGGACGGACCACTAGAGGGCAGGCGTTGTTCTTACTGTATCCAGACAATCCCTTTACATTTTCCATACCGATGAGCTGTGCAAAGTTTTAAATTCAACATTCGAACGCTGCTCAGAACCCCCATCCACAGAGCTGGAATCACAGGTAGTTTTGTTGAGATTCCATGAATACAAAATCCTTGTGGAAGATATATGTTTACTCTTAACACTTTGATTAATCTCACTCAAGAACAGCAATGAAAACATTCCCCAGAAGCTTGATATTGTTCTCAGAGTAAATTTTATATATTTTAGGGGTTTCAATGCAAGTGACATCAAACATTTGTGTGGGTGCCTGCAGGGTTCAAATCCGTAGTTTCGGGCTTTATTTGAGCAGAATGGGGCTAGCCATGTAAATTGTACACCTGTCCATGGGGACCTGTGAGTATTTTTCTTCCACTTTCTAGTCACTTTCATCTTTTAGAAACCGGAAATGACATGCCCCCTATAGGCATCCATGATTTGTCATGGAATTGGATAACTTCAGTTAGGATTTCCTCCATTCCTGAAGCTGCAGATTTGATCTTTGTAGACAGTCATAGCTCATGTTAAAGAGATCCCATTCAGTCTGATACAGGTTCACTCTGTGATAGTACAAGTGGTGTGCAAGGGACATGGAGCTAAGTCGGGTAAATGAAGTTGAGGTACAGATCAGCTCTGATCTAATTGAATGGCGGAGCAGGCCCGAGGAGCTGGATGGCCTACTCCTGTTCCTATGCGTTTTTACATGTGTTTTTAATCAGGAAATATCCCCAAACTATTTTCTGTTAATATTTAATGCTGAGTATTATAAAGACGAATAAAGGAAACTGTGGAGCTACAAATTGATGTTTTAATTTCCACATTCCTTGACTAACAAATTAAAAATTCCATTGAAGTGCAAGGGCAGAACTGCAGTCTTCAAACAGTCAACTGAAAAGGTTGGTCTCGTATTTTTCGGAGCATACATTAAAAATACATAATTGTCTAGTAAAGTGAGCAAAAATGATACGGTACTGAGGTGGTGAGCTGGCCTGTGGGAATTCGAGCTGAGTGGAGGAGGCACTGAACTGAATGCAGATAGAAACTGCGCACTTTGCAACAACGCTGAGCTTATTATAATTATAATTATGATTTGTTCTGAGAATATAGAATATATTTAAGGCGCAAAGTGCTCAATTATTTATCATATGGTGCCTGTATGTATTTCAACTTCCTAAAATTAGCATATGGGCGTTGCAGTCCATCAATCTACCACTGGCCTGATCCTGCAATTGTTATTTTAACAAGTGTTCATTATTACAGGTTCAGTACTAATACTGTCAATCACCCTGCAGCTAGCGATGCATGGAACAGAACTGATGCCCACAGGGTGATAGGTATGATATAACTCTGTTGTTTTGCAGCTTAAATATATTCATTGAGACAGGACATTTCAAACTTGAACAAAATTATATCGAAATAGCTCTCCAAAAAAAGTGTGGCATGCAGCTTCTCACGAATGGGACAGAGATGGAGACGGGCAATAACTCACTGATTAAAGTAATCCTACATGTATAATTGCCACAGTAGACATCGCCTTGTGATAAGCATTAAGGTGCAGTACTGTGCTACACTGAACCCATTCAGTACTGAAGGGAGGGTTTCGACAGAATTAGAATATAATAAAATGACACTTGCTTAGAGGTGCAAAATGAACGTCATTCCTTCATTTGCTCCAAATCTATATTGTAACCTTCAACAATTTGCAGAAAAATAATTGTGTAACATGGCTGCTGTTGCCAAGGAGCCTTTTATTGAAGATATTTTCTAAATCTTAGTTTATACGCAGATTAATAATGTAATTATTTTGTACTTGTTTACTATATGTGTGCTTGTGTCTGTGTACTCTACATCTTTTGTGTCTGTGTGTATTCTATGTTTTGTTTGTGCGTGTGCATATACTATACATGTATTTCTGTATGTGTGTAATGTGCTTGTGTTTGAGTCTGTATAATGTACTTGTGGTTGTGTGTACCTTACGTGTTTGTGCCTGTCTGTAGTGTACTTGTGTTTGTGCCTGTGTGCGGAGTACTTGTGTTTGTACCTGTGTGCAGTGTACTTGTGTTTGTACCTGTGTGCAGTATACTTGTGTTTGTACCTGTGTGCGGAGTACTTGTGTTTGTACCTGTGTGCAGTGTACTTGTGTTTGTGCCTGTGTGCGGAGCACTTGTGTTTGTGCCTGTGTGCAGTGTACTTGTGTTTGTGCCTGTGTGCAGTATTCTTGTGTTTGTGCCTGTGTGCAGTATTCTTGTGTTTGTGCCTGTGCGCAGAGTACTTGTGTTTGTACCTGTGTGCGGAGCACTTGTGTTTGTGCCTGTGTGCAGTGTACTTGTGTTTGTGCCTGTGTGCAGTATTCTTGTGTTTGTGCCTGTGTGCAGTATACTTGTGTTTGTGCCTGTGTGCGGAGTACTTGTGTTTGTGCCTGTGTGCAGTGTACTTGTGTTTGTGCCTGTGTGCAGTATTCTTGTGTTTGTGCCTGTGTGCAGTATACTTGTGTTTGTGCCTGTGTGCGGAGTACTTGTGTTTGTGCCTGTGTGCAGTGTACTTGTGTTTGTACCTGTGTGCGGAGTACTTGTGTTTGTGCCTGTGTGCAGTGTACTTGTGTTTGTACCTGTGTGCAGTGTACTTGTGTTTGTACCTGTGTGTAGTGTACTTGTGTTTGTGCCTGTGTGCAGTGTACTTGTGTTTGTACCTGTGTGCAGTGTACTTGTGTTTGTGCCTGTGTGCAGTGTACTTATGTTTGTACCTGTGTGCAGTGTACTTGTGTTTGTACCTGTGTGCAGTGTACTTGTGTTTGTGCCTGTGTGCAGTGTACTTGTGTTTGTACCTGTGTGCGGAGTACTTGTGTTTGTGCCTGTGTGCAGTATACTTGTGTTTGTGCCTGTGTGTAGTGTACTTGTATTTGTGCCTGTGTGCAATGTACTTGTGTTTGCACCTATCTGTAGTGTACTTATGTGTGCACCTGTGTGTTTTTGTCTAGGTGTATGTTTGTGTACTATACAAGCTTGTGAACTAATTTGCGTTTACATGACAGCACAAGATCAGAATGAGTTCAAATTATACAGAAAGATATGTATCAGCACTGAGATGACCCAATAAGATTTGATAAAGTTTCATTATGAGGCAAATGTTACCAGCTAGTGCTCCCGGTGTGGAGTCTTGCTTGAAGGAAGGGCAAATCAGACAATTGAGGGTGGAGATCAGCCCGATTTTTGGCCCACCAAATTTTTTTGGTTATTAACATTGTGAAAATTGGAATGCCACGCATCAGGCATCTGACCTCCGGCCCTGATTGTTCGATGTGCCCTCCCGTCGAGTGAGACTCCACACCAGGGGCATTATCTTGGAAAATCCACTGAGATATGGGCCATGATGTTCACTCGGAGCTGGGTACCCCGCGTGTCCGCAGATATTCGCGTGGGGAACCCGGAAGCAAATTGAGTGCGTTGTAATCTGCGATCGCAACTCAATTGAAGGTGAGTATTTGAGCTTCTGGGTTCCCATGCGTCAGGCAGTCAGATTGACAGGCTGGCTGCTTGTTGGCAATGGAAGGAGCTGGAAATCAGAGAGGGGGTGGGAGGGAGTGATCAAAAAATCGGAGGGGATGATGGGGAGACGTGGACATCATCGGGGAGGGGTCCAGCCAGCAATGGGGATCTGGGCAGGGGCGGTCAGTCAGTGAAGACATCAGAGGGTGGGGGTCTGGCACCGGTGGGGGGAGAGTCCGCCGATCATGGGGGTCCTGTCAGCCAGGTGAGCTTGTTGGGCCTGGATGAAGCACTCCTGCTCTTCCTGGCCCACAAGCAGCGCAATAAAGGCCCTCACCTCATGGATCCGGCCCTTCCCGCCTGCTTTCACCTGACGTGAATCGGAAGCGATGGGAAACTCGAACAGGTGAGGTTAAATTCATTTAACAATTCAATACACAAAATATTAAGTACCTCAAGTATTGGAATGAGGTACATTGCCCCTTTAAGTATCGGCCCGCCGGCTTTAAGTGAGGGCTGGACTTCCTGGTTTCTGCTGTGCACATGCAGACAAACCTGCCTGGGTTAAACCCAGAAGTATGTGCGTTGGAGCCGGATGCAGCCCCGCTCGAAAATGTTATTATTTTAACCTTCCACCTGCCCCCAATCCACCCAATCTTGGGAGTTAAAATTACCCCCATGGTCATTTATCTTGCTTGCATTTTCCAAACAAAGTTACAACACACAAGAATAAGAACTCAAAATTAAATGTTCTGCTGAGAGTGGGAAACATTTAGACGGAAGAGTGAAGGATTGAGAGAGACTATTTGAAGCTACCGATTAAGTTAAGGAAGTTGAGCTTGTTCACCCTGGAAGAGGAGATTTTGAGGTGACCTAATCACGTTTTTAAAGTTTATGAAGGGAAATGACAAAGTTGATACAGGTTAACTCGTCATTATGGTGAGAGGTTCAAATACCTGAGGACACAAGTTAGAAATTAAGAAGTTAGTAATAACAAAAGGAAGTCAGATGGAACTTTTTTTTTTGCACAACAGGTAATAAACTTCAAGAATAGGTTACCAGGGAAGGCTATTAAAGGTAACAGTATAAATAGGTTGAAGAAGCAACTAGACATGTTTTCTGTAGAGTGAATTGATTCAAGGCATATGAAAAGAAAGCCTGTAGGTTAGGTTGAGATTAATCATAAAAGAATGAACTTGTTGGTCGAATGACTTTTTCTCCTGTTCTATAGTTTATGAGAGAATGTAAATCAGCCAGAGAGTGTTACTGAGAGGTCCCACTTACACCACGATCATCAAACTTGTTTTAATTTATGGAAGAAAGTTCTTATAATACTCATCTGATCTCTCTCTGGTAGGTGTCAGCCGTGGTTCAATTGGTAGCTCTCTTACCTCTGAGTCAATGAAGGTTATGGGTTCAAGTTCCACTCCAGAGATTTGAGTACAAAATCCAGACTAGCACTTCTTCAGAACTACACCGTCAGAGGTGCTGTCCTTCAGATCAGATGTTAAACCGAGGCCCCGTCTGCCCTCTCAGGTGGATGTAAAAGATCCCACAGCACTATTTTGAAAAAGAGTAGAGTAGTTCTTCCTGATGGCCCGGCCAATATTTATCCCTTGACCAACACCTAAAAGCAGATTATCTGATCATGATGACATTGGTATTTGTGGGACTGGAAGAGCTGGGTCCATGCTGGGAGCTTTGAAGTTGTACCAAGTAATTACATGTGTCAAGCATGTGACTTACACTGTGGACCAGACTCAAAAGTGTTGATGTTTTAAGGCACTGCAAAGCTTTACTCAAGTCTGGAGACAGTATCTCTAAAATTGGGTTATATAACCAGGGTTAGAGCCTACCCCAGAGAAAATCGGACTCTGGTAATCCAATCATTTCGGTGAGAGGTTCAAATACCTGCGGGCACAAGTTAGAAATTAAGAAGTTATTAATAACAAAAGGAAGTCAGATGGAACTTTCTTTTACACAAGAGGTAATAAACTTGTAATCGTTACCTCCTAATGCAGCTCAATGAATAAATTCGGGAAACTACCAAGTACTGCAGATTCCTCTGATCAGCGTATGGTTAAAGTTACCCTTTGTCTGATATTGAAGATGATGTTCAGATGATATTTTGAGTTAAATACTTTGAATGGGTTGGCTTCATATCATAAAGGAAGCTGGGATTATCCTATCGTTCCCTGATGTCTCGCTGGAAGGGAAGCAGCATTGGGAGGTATGACAAAGGTGAATGAAAGCTAATTACATCAGCATGAAGAAATGTACAAAGGTTATCAAAAGCACTTGGGTACATGAGGGTCACTGAAGCTATCTGGGAAGAGAGAGTAATCAGAAGCAGGTGGGAGAGGAGGAACAGTTAGAAGAGAATCAGAAGTAACAAAAACAAATGAGTAGGAGAGGAAAATAAGAATGACTCAACATTGTCCATTATCTTTTCCAATTAATGAGATCATGAACATCAATGCTAGAAATGGCATGTATTCCACTTTAGCCATTAAAAGCCAAATTTTCCTGCGTTCAGTGAATTTGCAAAAATATAGATATAATACAGGAAAATAATAATCGATGAAGTGTCTGCTTTTAGCACTAGTTGCTGATATTCAAAAATGAGCTTTGGGAAATTAATGAAAACCATCCCCCAGCTTTCTGCTTATTAAGGCTTTGTCAACTGGCAACTATGAGAAACTAATGTAGAATTACAAGAACACATATAAAGGAAAATAGTGCACTGAACCTGAGGTCACAACTGGCATCAGTCAGCTGAAAAGAGCATTTCGATGCACAGCCATATCCGTAATGATCGCTGCCAGGTATCACTCGTTGTAACAGGAGGGCAGGGTGGCCCTGGGATATAGAAGCCGTAGGAAGCTCACCACTCACAGAGTAAAACAACTCCAGGCAGAAGGTCTACCACAACAGCTATGCGACATGACAGAGGAGCAATACATGGTGAGGCACAGGCTTAGAAAGGAGGCTATGTTATTATGTCCATGTGTCAGCCGTGGCTTAGTTAGCAGCACACTTGCCTCTGAGTCAGAAGGTCGTGGTTTTTTTTTTATTCGTTCATGGGATGTGGGCGTCACTGGCGAGGCCGGCATTTATTGCCCATCCCCAATTGCCCTTGAGAAGGTGGTGATGAGCCGTCTTCTTGAACCGCTGCAGTCCGTGTGGTGAAGGTTCTCCCACAGTGCTGTTAGGAAGTGAGTTCCAGGATTTTGACCCAGCGACAATGAAGGAACGGCGATATATTTCCAAGTCGGGATGGTGTGTGACTTGGAGGGGAACGTGCAGGTGGTGTTGTTCCCATGTGCCTGCTGCTCTTGTCCTTCTAGGTGTCCTGCGGGTTTGGGAGGTGCTGTCGAAGGAGCCTTGGCGAGTTGCTGCAGTGCATCTTGTAGATGGTACACACTGCAGCCACTGTGTACCGGTGGTGAAGGGAGTGAATGTTTAGGGTGGTGGATGGGGTGCCAATCAAGCGGTCTGCTTTGTCCTGGATGGTGTCGAGCTTCTTGAGTGTTGTCGGAGCTGCACTCATCCAAGCAAGTGGAGAGTATTCCATCACACTCCTGACTTGTGCCTTGTAGATGGTGGAAAGGCTTTGGGGAGTCAGGTGGTGAGTCACTCGCCGCAGAACACCCAGCCTCTGACCTGCTCTTGGAGCCACAGTATTTATATGGCTGGTCCAGTTAAGTTTCTGGTCAATTGTGACCCCCAGGATGTTGATGGTGGGGGATTCGGCGATGGTAATGCCGTTGAATGTCAAGGGGAGGTGTTTAGACTCTCTCTTGTTGGAGATGGTCATTGCCTGGTACTTGTCTGGCACGAATGTTACTTGCCACTTATGAGCCCAAGCCTGGATGTTGTCCATGTCTTGCTGCATGCGGGCTCGGACTGCTTCATTATTTGGGGGGTTGCGAATGGAACTGAACACTGTGCAATCATCAGCGAATGCTCCAGGGACTTGTGCACCAAATCTAAGCTGACACTCCAGTGCAGTCCTGAGGGAGTGCTGCATTGTGGAGGTACTGTCCTTTGGAAGAGATATTAAACCGTGGCCTCATCTGCCCTCTCAAGTGGGTAAAAGATTCCATGGCACTATTTGAAGAAGAGCACAGGAGTTCTCCCCGGCATCCTGGCCGATATTTATCCTTCAACAAACTCCTAAAAACAGATTATCTGGTCATTATCACATTGCTGTTTGTGGGACCTTGTGAGCAAATTGTCTGTCCTGTTTCCTACATTACAACCATGACTCCACTTCAAAAAGTACTTAATTGGCTGTGAAGCACTTTGGGATGTCCTGAGGTTGTGAAAGGCTCTCGATAAATGCAAATTATTTCAAGTTCATTCATCTGTAGGGACAGTCAACAATCCACCCTGCACTATGTGAGGATCACCACTGCCCTCACTTTTATGTTATTGGGTCCTTCCAGGAATCCACAGAAAGATTACAGGAGTCAGCCACTTTGCCATTTGGACAACTGACACTTCCTTTTCTAAACAATAAAATAACAGACTTTAAAAGTGAACTAATTTTATTCAATTTTTCTGTGCATGTGTTTGTTTTTTAAATGCCTTGTGAGCTGTGAACTTTTATAAATGCCCCGTTTCTAAATGCTCCTCCAGCTGAGGGAAGGGCTGAGACAGTTGGATGTTGTTGCTCGGGACGTGGTGCAATAGGCCCACTTATTTAAGCCACTTTAATTGCCACAATTTCTTTCTTCTGCTAAAAAGTATGGGCGAGTGTTGAGAGTGCAAGAACACTGTTTCTGTATCAAAGCAGTTCCTCTGACACCATCAAGCAATTAGGAGGGGTGTGTTTTAATGTAGGAGTTCTGGTTATGCTGGGTTTCTTGGGGAAGCTAAAGGTTTTAAACACTTTCACGCAGACAGGTAAAGAGATGCTTTTTGTCATCTAGTCTTTCTTTACATTGTGTTCCTGTTGAAATTCATCAGCTACAAGCAGTCAGATGTAGACCCAAGTCGGTTATAGAGCACTCACCTTTTCCTTCACCACCTTTACCTGAAATTGTAAACATGGGACTTAAATGGAAAAAAGAATGCAAATCATGCCACTATACTTGGAAATACATGCAAGTTACAACACAGAAACAGGACATTCAGCCCAACCAGTCCATGTCGGTGTTTATCCTTCACATGAGCAAGTAGTTCTAATCACATTACCCACCCTGTTTCCCCATCCCTTCAACCCTTTTTTCTTCATCCACCTATTCAATCTAAACTTGAATGTTGACATAGTTTCTGCTTCAACCACTAAACCTAGAAGTAAATTCCACAGCCTTAAACTTGCTGTGTAAAGACGTTTCTCCTGCCCTCTGTTCTAAATTTCTTACATTTAATCTTGTATCTATGGCCTCTCATTCTTGACCCTTCAACTACTGGAAACAGTCTGCTTCTTCCTGCCCTGTCCCATCCTTTCATAATTTTAAATGATTCTATCTTATAATAATCTGCGTTGTTCCAATGAAAAAAGATCCAATTTTTAATTGTTCATATTTGTATTTCCTCATTCTTGACATTTTCTTGTAGCCAAATATGATATCTTCAAAAAATGCGTCTATCCTGTTATATGTTTGATGATGGATACACAGGGTTCAGTTCAAATGTTCAGCTACACCAGTTCAGAAGTGGCAAAAGAAAAATCAGTCTGAAAAAGCCCATCTCAATCATACAAACGAGATGTCCTCCATGTGTGCTGCTACAATGCTAAGAAAATATAGAGGAAGAGAAACCCCAAGCAGCATAACAATGGCACATTTTGACTCAGAACATTCAACAGCCCAATTTATTTTCCCTGGCAAATACAACTGAGCTTGCTCTGCAACCAATGAAAAGATCCCCGAGGGGACATTTTAATGGTCTCCGTTTCAATTGACATTGCACCAGCTCAATGACAAATCCAGTGGCCTTTGAGATTCTCCGACTAATTTGTCCACATTTTATTTTAATCCTAGTGCAATCTAGCTATTGAAATCTGTTGGTGTAATTATAATAACCTCTGCCTCAAGTCACTGCTTTGTGGTAACAAAATCCTCTTTATGAGTGAAGCTGGGAACAATGTTAAATGTGAAGTGTTGCAGTGCTGCATGCAGATGATAGGATCTGGATTGGTTCCTACAATTCTCTGCACATCATTATGAGGAGGTTGTCAGGGGGAGAAACCAAGCACAGGACTAGATGCTCACTTCAGTAAGGAAAATATTCCACATGAATATCTGCATAGTCTAATTTAAATACATTTCCAGCACACCCTTGGGGCAACTTCCCGAATTGAATCTAACTACAGAAGAAGTTGTTGCATCATTTGCTATCGGAAGGTTAAAGGTCATTTCCTCCACCACAGAGTGCCCACAATAATATTTTGCCTAAAATGGCACTAAGAACCACATTAGCTGCAAATTGTAACATTATAGGATTGTGCACTGTTCCAGTGTGGAGCAATGGATTGGAGTTTCCTGTGAATATAACGGCGAGGCTAACAGGGCTCACCGTTCTTTCTGTGCACCTGGTACAGCACTTTCCAGCGACCGCACATGCGCACTCGAACCCGGAAATCCAGAAGTTGCTCTACCTGATGCCCTGCTCCTCCGTAAACTCCGCGAGAACGACATCTCGCCCGCTGGCTCACCATCCAAATGAGTGCGGCAGTGTGAAGTTCCTGCAATGCCCTGATGGATACAAAATAACCTTGCCAAAAAAAGGTGCGTCATGTCATTGATGTCGAAGCACACTTTTAACGGCGTGGTAAGTCTTAATGACTGCCAAACAACCTCTCTTGCACTTAAAATTAACTTTTACAAGTGCGGAGTCTCATTCCTTCAGATTTTAGTTGCTGTTGGACATTTTAAAAAGTTTTAAAATTTTAATTTTTTTACTTTTTCTTTCTGTCTCTTTCATCTCCATCTCTTAATTCAATATTTCTTACCATCTTTTTATTTCGCTTTCTGTACCTGATCTGACCTTGAATTCACTATTCGAACTTACACTTCCTGGTTCTGACTCTTCGCTGCTCATCAGATGCTTTAATCTGATTAGTTAAGGAGATTGACAGTTGCCTGCCAGGTTCACACAGGTCCCAGATGCCCTGTAGAGGGCACCGTTTTGGATTCAGTGCCCCCACGAGAGGAACTTGCCGTGAAAAAGAGAAAAGTTTATGGGCGAGTGCAAGTTTAACGAGTGGTGGGCGCCTTTCGTTGGCCGCTCAGAGGAGAATCTGGGCCAATATGTGTCATTGCCTCATAGTTGTAGCTAAAATTAATTTAATACCTCAGCCACATTAAGGCCGAAGGAAACATTCACACTGCCGGCTGGGAGCTGCGCCCACCGGCTGTACATATTGGAAAACTGCGGGTACCCTAACCGCGAATTACCATTAAAATTAATGGACGGAAAATTGTGGCTGGCACACCTGTGATTACCCGATAAGCATGGATGACTCAAACTCAAGAAAATCAGCCTTATAATGTTTAACCTCAGGGCTCCTGGTTTGAATCCAGCCAGACTGATAGAAGGGAAATTAAATTTTTACCCCAAGTATAAGGATGCAGTAAAATTCCTCTTTAGTGTCAGCTTGGCTCAGTTGTTGGCATTCTCGCCCGAGTCAGAAGGCCGTGGTTTCAAGCCCCAGTCCAGGGCCCGAGCATGTAATCTTGGCCAACACTTTAGCGCAGTAACCGAGGGAATGCTGCATTGAAGGTGCTGTCTTTCAGGTGAGGATGTTAAATTGAGGCCCCGTTCATCTATTTAGGTGGTTGTAAAAGATCCCATGGCTCAACATTCCTCCCACCAGCACCATCGCCAAATCAGATTAACTGGTCATTTATCTCCTTGGCTGTTTCTTAGACCTTGCTGTGTACAAATTGGCTGCTGTGCTTGCTGCATTCGAGAAGTAATTAGTTGGCTGTGAAGTAGTTTGGGACATTTTGAAGATGCCATGAGGCACAATATAAATACAAGTTCTTTCCATGATCTTGTTTTATTGTGATCATTGTAATCCAAGATTGAATTTTTTTTAAAAAGACAATATGCAAGGGGCCTAACGCATGCTTCAGGGCTGGGTAAAGGACGCCTCTTAACTGCCCTAACCCAATATGGCGGGCGGCGTGCGTCCGGTCAAAAGTGTGCACGAGCTTCCTGCCCGCCATTTTGGAGACTTAGGAAGCGGTGCAGCGCTTGAAAAATGGGCACTACGCGACCCAATTACTAGGCTACGGTGTGCAGGTAGATCCAAAAAATAAAGAGACAGCGTCCCCCTGATGGTGAAAATATACAACATTACAAAGCGGCCTTCTCCACAAGAGAGTTTCCTGACACAAAGAGAGGTTTGCTTGAAGTGTTAACAATGTCAGCCACTCCGAGTTCTGATTAAATGTGCTGTGAAGACATTCAGCGCTCGCCTTGAAACGGTTAACATGGCATTTCCTCTGTCCTTCCATTTGGAAATACGATGTGTATCAGTGCTCTGGTACTTACCAGAATGAGTGTTTTATTTGAAATGGTGTCTGATGTGGCTGCCCTTTTCGAGCACTTCAAAGAGGAAGCAATGCTCTTTAGCCTTTCCCAGAATATAACATTTGGGAATCTTTACGCATTCCTGAGGAACCAGTAAAGGAATTGTTGCTTCAAATTGGCCAACGTTTGGTCATAAATCAGTATTAGATTTCGCCAGAGGATTCCTGGAAACTGAATAACTGAGCTGAACCCAACAATCTCCTTCTGTGTCAGGCCCTGCATCGTTTGGGGGACCGACTAAAAGTGATAGTTAAAACTTCTTTTTGTTGATGGCTGCACTCTGCCTATAACTTGCTAATTACAGGCCTGCGTGACAGCAGGAAAATCAATCACGCTACAACCTCCAAAACTTCAGCCTCAATTGGAATTCGGAAAGCTTTACTTTAAATAACATGTTTTGCTCCCCCTTTGAATTTTCTCTGTTCCTGTCCCTCAGATGAATGGCTTACTTTGAGGTATGGTTCCACACACAAGGGGCACCCTCCAGCATCTCACACAAGTGGCAATGGCTTCAATTGTGACAAGCTATTTGACTATAGAAGGCATCATAGGTGAACCTCACACTGACCTTAAGCAGGGGACACTGGGTAGTGAGCAGGTGCAGCAACCCTGGCTGATTTTTTTTCTCCCCAGCCCTAGCCTAGAGGAGCTGGGGTCAACTGTAGAACCACAGACACTGCTCCAGCTCAGAACAGCTAATGAAGCAGAGAATGAGGAACGAGCCTCAAACCTTCCTTGTCTATACAGCTCAGTTTAACACGAGGCAGTACATTTACCCACTGCGCCACTGGGGAGCAATGAGAAATCTTTTTGCACAGTTGTTCATCGTTCAGTGCCAAGACAGTATGGGGTAGAAATTTGTCTGGGCCCAGACTCGTGCTGCATAGGCAGCGCTCGCCCCAAGTAAGAGGCCCGAGATTGGGCCATGGGCCTAGTTAACATTTTGTTAATTCGAGCCGGTGGTGCTTCTCGCGCCTCCACAGGCAGCTCGCGCATTTGAACAGCATGAATTTCAGGCCGCCTGGCTCGCCAGAAGTGGCCCGCAGGTTTAAGTCCCGGGAGGGATGCTGGAGCGGGCAGATGATCGCAATGACTGTGGAGTCGTTGGGCGTACTATTACACCTCCTGGTTCACGGGAAGGTGTTCGTAAAAACTGGCTTTAAAAAGAAAACTTGATTTTTGGTTGGCAGCTGCAGCAGCCGCTGGAGAATCCTGAGGCCCAACACCTGGCCCATCCATCTCTGTCATTTCACAGAGGGGACCTAAACCAGGCGATAGGCCTCTCATTCACATGTGTAAGGGATCTAACGCCCGTTTTAGGTGGCCGTTAGGAACCCCTGAACAATGGCCCAACCCAATTTCAGGCCGAACGTTTTTCAGGTGTCCTTGGGGCGCAGAAGTTGGATCCTGAAATTGAGCCTCGTTGCACCCGTTTAACGCCCATAAAACAGATGCTACTGGGTCTATTTTCTACCCCTTTGTATTCAACTCACCTCAAACATTCTTTTCACTCCAAAATAACTGTGCCTTTAATTTTAAAACACAGAAATTTTTGTTGAAAAATAATTAAATGCACCTTTAGTATAAACATGGAGTTGTTCTGTGTGATGGCACAGAGCAGAGATGAAAGAGAATCGTACCAGTATTACTCACAAGTTGGTGATTTCCTTTGTTTTTCAGTTTAGCGGAGTCTGGAAAGTTCCAGGCTAACTGACAAGAAAAAGTTTCCAGCTTGATTGTTTAGATAACTGCAATAGAACGTCAAGAACTATTTCTTTTAATATTTAGGACAGTGGTCAAGATGCAAAACAATTACAGGAATACAAAGATGATGACCTATTTTCCTATGTTCATGGAATTTCATATTGAACCCAACAAACTCCCAAAGGGAATGCTCCTGACGCATCTCTTTAAAGAGACGTGGACCTGGATTTTTATAGGGGGCGTGTTTGGGACAGGCGTTTTGGGGGGAGTGGTGGGGAACTCCCAGGGGGATCGCAGCATGAAGCCTGGGCCATTTTGATTCCCGAGCCTCCCGGGCATTACCAGTGACAATGAAGGCCACTGCTGACATGCCACAGGGTATGTCCGGTCACCCATAGGAAACATTACAGGAATCAGCTGACCTGTAAATCAAAGATTGTTTTCTCATATGAAACTAATTCTTCAAGGTCTCGGGCCCGTGCCTGTTGGGACTCTGCACCTTTCTATTTTGTACCAGTTAAACTTAGGAGAAGTGGAGATTGAAATGTGGTGATTTGGTTCACGAAACATCCTTCCTGCTGTACATTCTCTTTGCTATAAGGGAATGTATGATGTAATTTATACCATTGGTATTTTTATTTCCAATACCTTACTTGCTACATCTTTGCTAACATTTCTCTGTGTCCATTTTGTGCACAAGTCTTTTGCAACAACTTCCTCCCAAGTGCATGTGTGCTCTGTGCTCCGAGGAGAAAAGGGCAGCACTACCCAGACCTACCATCACCTTTCACCTGGTGGTCCCGGGAAATGGTCGTAAGAGGGGAGGAGGTGAGAGAAATGGGCCAGGAAGCCAGGCCATCCTTTTCTCCTCGGAGCATGCATGCACATGGGGAAAGTTGCTGTAAAAGGCTAATGCAAAAAAATGGACACAGAGAAATATTATGGGGCGCTAAATTGGGCCGTGTAGCGCCCGTTGTTTCAGCTCTACGCGGCCTCTCGGACATCCAAGATGGCGTCTTGGCTGCGCACACACATTTCCAGCATGATGTGCGCCGGACGCCATCTTGGTATAGGAGTTAGCGCATGCACAAATACCGAATGCCGGAAACATGTAAAGTAAGGAGAAAATGGATACAATCAGTGTGCAACGCTGATTTAAAGTGATAGACACCATTTTGGGACTTAACACTCAACTCAACGCACAGTCTTAAGCCCGACCACCTGAACGTGTCTTAGAGTGCCTGAAGGACCCCCACCAGTGCTAGTTAAAGGGACCATGCAGGATTTACAGGTTAGTGGCTGGATTATTGCTTCTGGCTGCTGATACATTTGTAACTGTTTTTGGAGGTCTCCTATACTTGAATACTAGGACTAGGGGACATAACCTAACATTTAGATCCAGGATGTACAGGAGTGAAGTTAGGAAACGCTTCTATACGCAAAGGGCAGTTGATGCTAGCTTAATTGTGAACTCTAAATCTGAGAATGATAGATTTCTGTGAACTTAGGGTATTAAGGGATATGGGGCTAAGGTGGGTATATGGAGTTAGATCAAAGGTCTAGCACGATCTCATTGAATGGTGGAACAGGCTCGAGGGGCTAAATGCCACTGCCTCTTGCTGTCTCCTGTTATGCGCCACTTTCTTCTGCAAGAAAGCGGGACGTGTGTCTGGGTGATATGCCTGTCATGGTTGAATAGCTGCCAGTGTGTGTGGCCTGTGAGTTGTGGGTGGGCGGCTTGCACAGTGGTAATGTGTAAAAGTGAGAGGAAGCATCTGATTGGAAGAATTGGGTACTGATGGAAACAATTTAGTTGGTATGTGGGTGATGGGGGGTGTAGTGTGTGGAGCAGTCGAGGCGGCTAGTGGTGCAGTTGGTAGGAGACGCCACTTGACAGTTGACCTCACTCACCCTGACCACTCGTGTCAAAACATTGCACTGCATCCATGTTCGTGGTGCTATGCGCCTGGCATTGACTTCATCCCCGCTGCCTTTTGGCCATATATCTGGAAGGCCTCTTGCCCCCCCCTCCCCCCATGGATATAGGATGTCCCTCCTTCTGTCCACCTCTTGCACCAGGTCTCTAGTGCATCAGCAAAGAACCTTGGTGCATATACTCTTGCAGGCCTGGTACCAATTCAGATCGGCAGATTGCCGAGGTCTGGCTTGCAGATTGGAGGATTTAGTAGTGCGCACCCTTTATTCAATGTTTTAACATAACTCATTAGTGTGTAAAGATAGGGACGGGACCTGCATCTGTGTTTTACGTGTGCGATGTCTGATCTCCGTTCAGACTCCGTTCAGACAGCAGACTGTTATTTTTAGCAAATAACAGGTACCGGCTACCTTTAAGAGATCTGAAGGGACAGCCTGCCTTTAAGAGATTGGGGCTACCCCTGCTGGTGGAAAGTGCAAATTGCATTGAATCGACCTGCAAGGCCTGGATTTCAACACAGCTTGACGGTGAGTGCTGAGGCCAGATGAAGTTCTCGTCCTGCCTGCGCAGGGGCCATTGGGCACGGGTTAATAGCAGATCACACTACCCGTGCCCAATAATAGGCCCTATCGAATCTCTCCCTCTAGACCTTCAGGCAACAAGGGTACTAAACTGTGCCACAAAAACTGTGGCTGCTGAAAAGTAGCTGAGCTGACTGAATTCCAGTTGTAATAAAAAAGGACAGACAGAGAAAGGTGATATTTGTCTTCAATGTGGAAATGGAATTTCTTCCTTATTCTGGAATTTTTAATGGGGTGGGGGGTGGCAGGAAGAGTCATCTTCTGCACCCCGAGAAACCCTCCAAAGCCTGAGGAATCCAATGTGGCCTGGGAATAAATTATACTGATGTTAACCACATCCTCCAAAGGAACTTGAAGAATTGCAGAATGAGGTCCATTAATATTAGGTGCAGCTGAAAAAAAAACTGTATAGAACAAAAAGGGTCACAAAGTCCACAGGAGGTGACCTTGCAATCTGAGAAATCCCTGAGCATGACGGAGAAAGAGTCATCACAGCGAGTCTCCACAGAGGCATTCATTGGGTTGCACAAGCTTGAAAGCGGTAGGTCAGACCTTCTAACTACACAGGGTTAACACGTCTCAGAAGGAAACAGAAGAAATGATGGATCAGAATTAAGTTACAATTATTTATTATTGTACATTATTTTTATCTAGAAATAAATTACAGTATGCAAACAACTCCCAGTATAACAGACTCCTGCCAAAACCTTCCAAAAGTGAACCTTATCCCAGACTGACCCAAATTAGATTATTCATCACAATTGGCTTGAAGCAATCATTTTTGGTTAAATGTGCACTCGCTCCCTGCGGTCAGAAAAATTTATCGTCCGCAATCAAAACAAAATTAGAAGAGCAAGCTGCTCCTAAAATCAAAACTCCAAGCACAGAATCTTTCACAAGGTAATCACAAGCATGGACCATTCAGCCCATTCCAACTCATCCATCCAGAAACACCTAACAGTCCCCCTATTGCAGTGTCTAAGTGTTTCTTAAATGCTTCCAGGGTATTTGCCTCCAGTGCTCCATTCCAAGTGTTGAACTTCCCGATATCCCTCAGGAAATTAGTAAAGTTCCCGTTTGTTATTTTGAACCCCTGTCCCCTTGTCCGACTCTCACAATTTAATTTAAAGTAGTGTTTAAATTACCCTTTCATACTATTTACTACCTTGTATATCTCTGTAAGATCACCTCTCAGATGCCTCCTTTCCAGACTGAAAATCCTGAACTACTTTCATCTACTCCAATAGAAACCTCAGATTTTCAACTTAGCCCACCATTAAAATCAGTGGAAATAAAATTCGAGCGCTTTGTATAAGGAGCGACCAATTCTCAATGCCAGTTTTACACCCAGGCGACAAGTTGAAAATCTGCCTTCTCCTAGCCAAGCCCTGCTCTTCGGTCATGTTCCTACCCTGCGAGGACAAGAGTAGCAGGTATCTGGGGCAGCGAATAACCGGATATGGGCGACAGAGTGCTGGATGAGTTGAGGTTTATGAAGGGAGGTAGTTTTGAAAGCCATTAAGGAGGTTATTGGAAAAATCGAGTATGGAGATGACAAAGGCAAGGATGAGGGTTTCAGCAGCTGTGGCAAAGAGGCAGAGACAGAGATAAGCAATATTTCAGGGCAGAAAGTAGGAAGTCTTAGTGATAAGCTGTGCGGGGTTTGACAGGTCAGGGCTGACGAGAATTCCCTTTGAAACCTAGAGACCTAGAGGAGGTGGTTGACTATGTGGAAGTGGCATGGGCAGAGCTGAGCAAGACACCTGGACCAAGTGCAGGAACAGATTTCCCTGCATCAGGGATATGGGGCTCGAATTTAGCAGGCCTGCGGGTTCCCAGCGGGTGGTCCTCCGGGAGCGTCGAAAACGCGGACGGGTAATTGTGTGCGTCCCCCACGCGATCGCGGGATAATTGGACCCATTAAGGCCTGCTTCCGGGTTCTGCGCTCCCCAGCTGCGTGCCGGCCGGCTGCGCATGCGCAGTACCGTCGACGCGATGTAGGAGCTCCAGTTAAAGGGGCAGTCTCCCAAAGCCCCTCCTGCTGCAAGCAAGAGGTCTGGGAGAATGGCTCAACCAAGGGGAAAGGCTGCGCCCCGTTTTTCAGATCTGGCACTGCAGCTGATGCTGGAGGGCGTGAGGAGGAGGAGGGAAACACTCTTCCCTGAGGATGGGCGCAAGTTCCCTGCCGCCGCAACCAGGAAGGCATGGGCAGAGGTGGCGGCGGAGGTGAGCAGCAGGGGCAACACCCCAAGGACTTGGGAGCAGTGCCGCAAGCGCTTCAATGACCTGACTAGGTCTGGCAAGGTGAGTACACCAACGCACCCTCCCACATCCCGTCCCCACCATCACGCCAAGCAGATCACAACCCCCTCCTGCACAGCCACCACTGCGCTCCATCAGCAATCCTCACAGCCACTCATTCACCATCCTCGCCGTGCACGCAAGTACCCACCGTCCCTGACCCCACCCGAACACTACCACACACCCCAATCCCCATGCAATGGGATGGGCACGTGGCCCACACTTCCTCCCATCCGTTCCGCGCCACGCTCAACCCAACCACACCGATGCTCGATGCGTCTCACGATGCAAGACGCACCCACTCACACATCTGTGTTTTGCCTTCACAGGAGAAGAGGAGCAAGAACAACCGCGAAAGGGCACGCACCGGAGGTGGGCCGCCGCAAGTGGTGGAGCTCACCGACGCAGAGGTGGAGGCGCTCGACCTCGCCCGCACGCGACATTGCCTGTCGGTGGCCGATGGCGAGTGTGTCGCTGCCGAAACGGCCGGTAAGGGAAAGCTGACACTCAACACCCATGATCGCGAGTGACCGTATCATCACCTGCCATCAGGCGCACTGTCAAGTTGGTCCACATGCCTCAAAGTGCCCTCTGTTCTCTTGCAGGTGCGTCTTTGGATCAAGCGAGCATGGAGGGCGATTCCTCAGAGGACATGGCGGTCTCTGAGGGTGCATCGTCACATCAGAGCCAACCATCCACCAGCGCAGAGACACGCACCTCGGTGGGTCCCCCTCGCCAACTAGTTGGGGTAGCACTTGGTGAGTCACTGCGCACGAGTGAGCATGAGCAGACCCTGGTGGCAGGGGCAGCCGCGGAGGGTCCGCGACGGAGGGAGCACTCATCTCCAGGCTCTGCTCAGCCGGACCCAGATGCTGAACCCAGGGGGCCACCAGAGAAAAGGAGAGTCGTCGAGGGCCACCAGCTAATTGCTGAGGTGCTGGCAGAGGTGCCGCGCGCATTGTCCACAATAGCGCAGGCGATGGAGGAGTCCACCTCCTGCATGTGGGCATTGGTGGCGCAGGCACAGGAGGGTACCGGCGACACAGTGTCGCGGGTAGGTGCGGGACTGTCTGCGGTGGAGGACAGGCTGGCCTCCCTCGAGCGTCACGCACAGCTCCACTTCGAGTCCTTGCAGGCCCTCACAACGTCTGTACGGATTCAGGGTGAGCAACATTCCGACGCCACCAACAGGCTGAGGGATACACTAGGGGTGGCCTTGCAAGGCCTCACACATGCCATCCAAACTGCCGTCCAGCAGGGTGGAAGGGGTGATGTGGGCCGAGGCCAAGAGAGGGATGATGGTGACCGGGGACATGGAAGCGGGGACGCCTCTCAAGGCGTCCCCACGTCCCACCCGTCGCCCACCTCTCAACCAGCACCCGCAATGGTGCCTCCTCTCCAGGTGGCCGAGTCTGCCCCTGCCCCGGTGCAGGAGGAGCAGTCTGTGGAGGTGCCCTCACGGGCACCGAAACCCAGGGGCCGTCCGCCAAAAGCATCTACCCGGTCAAGGCAAGAAGACGAGCAACCTGCCACTACCTCTGCTGGAGCCACAGGGGTAGCACCACGTAGGGGTTCCCGGAGAAGAATTCCAAAGGCCTTATAATCACAAAGGGAATACACCAGGGTGTTTATTATTTTGTACTTTGTTTCTTAAATGATGTCACATTCCACATATTAAATAGTCTATTCTCACCACTCCTGCCACCTCTCGTCCATTCTTCCGCGGCTTGTGCAGTAGTTGCGTTCCGTGGAGGCCATCATGACGGCGAACACCTGCTGCCACCCATTGGGCACACTGCTGTGGGTGCAGGATTACTGGCAGCACTCTTCAGTGGAGGGGGCTGGTATGGCCGCTCGCATGTGCAGGTGAGGAGATGCGAGCGCCTCGCAGTGTCTGACTCTAGGAGAACCGTTGACGTATGAGTGCGTCCCTGGCCCGGCGACCATCCCGGTGAGTCGCGGCTCGGCGCATGGGTCGTCCAACATCCTCGGGCGCGTCCTCCTCCTCCGCCTCCTCCGCCTCCGCCTCCTCCTCCTCCTCCTCCTCCTCGCCCTCGCCTTCCTCAATGTGGGTGGCGGGTGTGGATGGGGCCTCCTCCAGCGGCACCCCTCTCTGTTGGGCCATGTTGTGCAGGGCACAGCAGACAACTATGATTCGTCCCACTCTGAATGGTGTGTATTGGAGCGCTCCCCCAGAACGATCAAGGCACCTGAAGCGCATCTTGAGAAGCCCTATGGTCTGCTCAATTGTAGACCTGGTAGCAGTGTGGCTGTCATTGTACCGACGCTCCGGCTCGGTGATGGGGTTCCTCAGAGGTGTCATGAGCCACGTGTGGAGGGGATACCCCTTGTCGCCGAGGAGCCAGCCGTTGCCGGCGTTGGGTGCCTGCAGGATGGGCGGGACGGCGGACTCCCTGAGGACGAAGGCATCGTGGCAGCTGCCGGGGTATCTGGCGCACACGTGTAGGAATCTCTGGCGGTGGTCACAGATGAGCTGGGCGTTCATGGAGTGATACCCCTTCCTGTTGATGAACAGCCCTGGCTCATGCGGAGGTGCCCGTATTGCGATGTGGGTGCAGTCGATTACACCCTGCACCCGTGGGAAGCCGGCCATGGCATGGAATCCAACCGCCCTCTCCATCTGGCTGCGCTCGTCCATGGCGAAGTTGATGTAGTGGGAGGCCCTGCGGAACAACCCATCGGTGACCTGCCTTATGCACTTGTGTGCAGAGGACTGACAGACCCCGGTGATGTCCCCGGTGGCCCCCTGGAAGGAACCGGATGCGAAGAAGTTGAGGGCAGTGGTGACTTTGACGGCGACAGGTAAGAAGATGCTGCTTGGTCCATCAGGGAGCAGCTCGTCGTTAAGGAGGCTGCAGATGTCGGCGACTACCTGGCGATTGACTCTGAGCCTCCGTATGCACTGCTCCTCGGAGAGGTCCATGAAGCTGAGCCTCGCTCTGTACACCCTGTGCGGAGGGTAGTGCCTCCTGCGACGCATCTCTCTCTGCGGTTGCCCTCCCTCCTGCTGTGCAGGTGGGTGTGCCGCAGCACCGTGTTGGGGGGCCCCACCTCTCCGAGGCGGACGGCGTGGACTGCGAGGCTGCTGGGGCTGGTCATCCTGTTCGTCCTCCGACGATGTCAACGCACCACCCATCTGGCAGGTGTTGGTGTGAGGGGTTGTGCAGGGTAGGTGGGTGGGTCCTCGGACTGGGGCTGCGGTTTCGTGTCGGTCTGTCCTCTGGCTTGGCGGGGGTTGGTGGAGGGCAGGGGTTGCCCTATGTGACGCGGTGGCCTCCTGCGTGGGTGAGGGCGCTCCCCCGTGGAGCGCACCTTGGCACCTGGCACAGGCTGCTGGCTGCAACACGCCTGGTTTGAAGGGTCCTGTTTCCCCCAGTGTGGGAAACTGACTGCTTTGACCGTAAAATCCCACACTTCCTCTTTTGACAGCTGCTTCAGCTCATTAACTGACCACAACGAGCAAGTTAAGTGCTCTCAAGTGGAACCCCGCTGGCTTTAATTGCCTGCGGGATTCCCACCAGCGGGGCTTGCGCGCGCAGCCCCGCACGTCAGCGCGGTACCCGGAAGTGGCCGGGATTTCGTCCGAATCCGGTCACGTGATCGGAGATCGGGATTTTCGGGGCCCCCCCGCTGGAAACCCGCAGGTAACCCGACCCTAAAATCGAGCCCATGAAGTCAGACAGCAGATGGGGAGGACTGCAGTCTCAGCTCCTCACAACTGCTTAATTCCAGGTGCAGAGCAATTGTCCATTATTCTATGCTTTTAAATAACATTTTAAAAAAAAATTCTAATTTGTGTTTATAAAAAGTTAATATAGGCCACATCAGCAGTTCTATTGCTAACAGTTCAATTTTGCCAGGGTAGATTCTTTAACCATCCCATCATAGTCTTTGCGTTTGTCCTCTGAAGTCTGGGGAATTCTTTTTAAAACTTTGTTTTCCTTTTCACTCAGATGCTGTGGTCAGTGCAGGGTCAGTTTGCAACATGGCCAACTTTACATTGGAGCCCTTTGGGACGAGCAACATTTGTACTCGTCATCCATCCACATTAACCAACCAACTAGATGAGGAATCAAGAATGTATCTCCTTTTTTTTTGGCTTCATTATAAAATATTTCCAAATCTCCAGTGAGTAATTGTGTCATTGATTCACTGCTCAAACAATGAGTGTAAGGAAGAGAAAATGGTCAAAAAAGTTAATGCTGCTTATGGCCTCACTTCACGACCTTTCTCAAATTCTTGTCATTTTGCTTTGGCTTCCTATCCGAGTGTTCCCAGCAAGTTCGGTCTTTGTTCAGGATCTGTGCATGACTAGAAAAAGACTGCAGATGTTGGAAATCCAAATCAAAAAGCAGCAAATGTTTTGAAGAAGGGTTTGCACCTGAACATGAACTTCTCTGTTCTCTACACAGATGCAGACTGACCTGCTGCGTGTTTCCAACATTCTCTGATTTTGTTCTGTGCATTGGTATCCTTTCTTCTCATCAAATTCCCAGGATTTCAGAGAGGAAGATTCCGTAAAGTTTCAGAAAAATCTCAGTTGACAACCTTTCAGGCCACAAGGCGAACAAGCTCGAAGCCTTTCACAGTAAGTCCCCTCCCTGGTTGCCATGACACACCAGCTCAATTCCACCATTTTGATCAGATATTATTGTGACTCGTCAAATTGTTTCAGATGATTTCTAAGCACTTTGAAGAAAGTTTGCTCACATTCTCCTTCCAGATAAGATGTGCAACAACATCGCAAATGTGTTCATGGAGATTCCCTCTGATCGATACTTCTAGGCATGTCCTTTTTGAACGCAGTTCTGAATTCACCAATAGTACCAAAATCTTCATGGACACCTTTATCATGTAGCTGCACGTGGCAATCACGTGGTTGAAGATTATAATCGTGTGGTATAAGGATAAGGGTAAGAACACAGAATCTAGGCTGACACTCCAGTGCAGTGCTGAGGTAACGCTGCACTGTCGGAGCTTCTGCCTTTCGGATGAGGCGTTAAACCAAGGCCCAGTCCGCCCTCTGAGGTGGAGGTAAAAGATCCCATGGCACTATTTTGAAGAGGAGCAGGGGAGTTCTCCCCAGTGTCCTGGCCAATATTTATCCCTCAACCAACATCACTAAAAACAGATTATCTGGTCATTATCACATTGCTGTTTGTGGAACCTTACTGTGCACAAATTGGGTGCTGTGTTTCCTACATTACAACATTTCAAAAGTACCTCATTGGTTGTATAGCATCTTGGGATGTCCTGAGGTCGTGAAAGGTGTACATAAATGCAAGTCTTTTTTCTTTAAGCGCAGATAGAGATAATTTAATACTGTGTGGAACAAGATGGTTCTGAGCTGTGAGATAATGGAAAATGTGATGCTGAGGCAGATAATTGATCAAGGATGTATGATGTGAGATGTAAGGTTACATAAATATTGTGGAGTGTTGCTAGATTTTGCTTTGACAGGCTACTCAGGGGAGTAAATAGATTGGGTAAAGCCCATGGATTGTACATGGTTTGCGGAAAGTCTTGAGCCAAATGACCCTGTCTTGTTTCAATATTTTCTTATGTTCCTATTAGGAAATAGTTAGCACCGAGGCAAAGATTCAAACCCAGTGTTTTCTTTGGCTTTTAATTTGCATCAACAAATTCGTTTTACTTTACATTTCAGTTTAATTCATGTGTGAGATGAGGTGACAATATTGACATACAAGCAGTGACATCATTGCATGCAATGGGGGTCGTTCTTGACTTTGTGCAAAAGTGTAAAACGGACGATAGCGAGTCGGCAGCTCGTTTCACATCTCTCCCGATTTTTTATTTCCGTTGACTTCAAATGGAAATAAAAATCGGGAGAGAGGTAAAACGGTCTGCCAATTCACTATCGCCCGTTTTACACTATTGCACAAAGTCAAGATTTACCCCAATGTGTTGATAAATGCTGGAAAGGTGTCTTACAAGATTCTTCACCATGACAACAAGGGCCTTTAAAACAAGCAGAGGCATAATGATGCTAATGGCCAGCATAAATGCCAAGGCTATAACAGTTTGCCTGTACTCGAGGAAAGTACAGAAAAATATGATAGAATTAATATAGCAGCTTAAAATCCTAAATATTTTGATTATCTTTTTGAATCCGTGCTAATCAAAAAACAGTCATGTTTCCAAAACTCTCTGTGCAGTCTGGTAGGTACGAGCTCTGGCCATCACTTTCTCTATCACATTCAGAGAGCTCAGGAAGACACTGCCTGCTTCCCAGCCAGACATCACTAATTGCACTGGGATGTCTGTAGCCTTTTTGACCCTTATTTAAAGGAATGTCTCAGCTGCCGTAGTCAGAAGTCATTAAAACTATTTTTGGGCATTCTTCACTCCGTGAGAGGTGCTTTTGTGTTGTGATGGCTGGGTCAAAGAGGCAGTATCCTTTTTCTGTTTGCTAAGATAGGCTGTTTGTCAAGAGGCGTTTTGGGGAAAAAAATCATTTTACACAGCATTCAATTGCAGTCACTTCAAAGCATTTCAGAGAATTCAACCTAAATCTAATCTTAAATCATCCCGAAGGATTCTAATACATGAATTTGCATCATTCTTGTAAACATTGTTGATTTAAAAATAAATCTGTTTTTTGTTCATTCCCATGCTCTGTTTATAAGCCACATTTTATCAGGTTAGTCCTTTGTAGAAACATGGCTTCATTATAAACTGAATTGAATTACCCTGTGTAAATCTCTTAATAAACTGAAAGGAACAGAATTGGTACTCATATAAGACACAACGGCAATTGTATAGGATTTCTTCGAGTGATCTAAATGAAGACAGGGTGGAAAGTCTCACTCAGTTTTCTTTCTGCTCGGTTACTCCAGATCAGCTTTTCAAGTACTTATGTTTCAAAGTTATTCTTCTCCGCCATTATCATGAGAGTTGTCACCCATCTGTTTGTAACTGGACAGTCTGTTTCTTGAGCAGGTTGCCCATTTAAAAAAAAAATTCTAATGTAAACTAAAAGTCCCATTTTCCATTTTTTTTGCCCATTTTCCATCTGGTGATCAGTGGATCTTTTTCATCCAGTATTGCTGGATTTACACGAAAATACAGACCCCCCCGACTGATTTGAATCATTTGCTGCAGTTGCGAAAAGCATTGGGGCTTCGAAATGAACTTCAGCATCCCTGGCAAGGAGAGGAGTTGTATTAAAATAAATGTACTCATCTACGGGTTGAATGTTGAGACCACACAATAGTTAAAGTCACTTGCCTTAACACAATTTGAAATTATTTTCTTAAGCCATGCCCTAGGCCCAGTTTTAGACTTGGTAAGAGGTGCCAACCTTCATTATCACATGTCCAGCAACAGTTCAAAGGTTAAAACTGGGTGGGGCTTTTGTGTTAAAACTTGGTGACTCTCGATGGTCACGCAGTGTGTTTCGATGGGTTTGCCGATGTATTTTTGCTGGGTTGGCCGTTGTTATTTAGGGCCATATTTTCCTCTGTGCATTAATTTTATGAAAAATAGACACATGTAAACAGAAATGGAGGACCAACAAAGTGCTAACGGACTGTTTGTCCATTGATACCATCGCTCTGAGCATTACTCCCATCCTAAAATGGGAGATTTGCAAAACCCCAATCAGCGCAATGAGCTCATAGGACTTTGGGTATTAAGCAGAAATACTGCACACTCACCAACTGGATTTGTGAACTTTTTGCCATCGATATGTTAAGTGGCTGCTTGAGAATTGTTAAAGGAGCTGAGAGGAGGGTCAAGGCCCATGTTACGTTTCGGGTGCAGGTTGACTAGTTGGCATGTTTTCAGCTGGTGTATTTGGCGTGTTTCCTGGTGCACTTCGAAAGATCCTGGAAGAGCAATGCACTCTAACACTCCAAGGATACTCGTACCACTCTTGTCAAAGCTATAGAGAAATTCTATGACACAAAAATGTTTTATTAGAACCTTTGATGTAATGAGGAAATGCTGCCATATTGAGCAGATCATTCTGAAATTCGCATTCTGGTGGCCGGGTCATTTGCCGCTGCACAACGGGGGGATTTGAATGATGGACCCCCCGTCTCTTTGGGACCCAGGCACAAATGGAATGAGCACCTATCACTGGCAACTTGCTTAAGTGCTTTAGAATCTCCAGTTTGTTCCTAGGTGCAGTGCTAAGCTAATACTACGGTACTTGTGGGCTGGGGACGCGAAACAGGCAGGTATGTTATCAGTCGCCCGTTATACTCCCGGCCCGACATTCAGTCCCAGTGACTTCAGTAGAACGGAATATCGGGTGGGGGTAGAGTGGGCAGCCGATGCCATACCCGCCCGAGAGGAATTTCTACCCCAAAGTGTCAATCCCAATCAGTGTAACCTAGGACTAACCATAGCTACGGGGAAGGGGTGCGCTGGTCAATGTCCCCTGATCAGGGAGAACCAGATTAGAGTGTGCCTCACAGGGAGGTAGCAGTGCCAGCCCAGGTCAATACAAGCTAGCATATAACATGGCCATTGGAAGGAGCGTGCCAGTCCAGAGCGGTGAAAGACAGCAGTGAGCATAACGACAGCTTTCTTCAATCCCAGCAAGTCACATAAAATAAAGCCTTTTAAAGAACACGCTAGAACCCTCTGTAGGAGCCGTGAAAAGGCCCTCAAATAAGCCCCATATATATTTAGAATAGATGCTCAGTAGTGTTTGCTCAGAAGGATGGACTTGATAAAGTGGACATTTTGCTCACTATGCTGATGTGCACACTCCCATTTAAAAGCTTTTCTGCAGATTTCTGAAGTATGAGCAAGCTGTAGCTCATGCATTATGTAACACACCGCACCAGCCAATACAAGTCATCCATACCTGCAGTTGTTGACATTACTTGTTATCTGAGTAATAAATATTCCTTACAGCTTTAAAATATGCACAACTTCATTCCTGTCAGGTCCTTGCAACATCAACAAAAAGAAAGTTAATTTACATTTTGAATGCCAAGTACTGTAAGGAGAACAGTACAGCAGCAAATAACAATTGGTATTTTATAACATCCTGTGAATAAACTATTAAACTGGACATTTTCTGCTGGGTTTACTTTGGAACGGGGAATTATTGAAAGGCAGAGGCCTAGAAATTAGATCACGTCCAGATCAGTGCGGGCGCCTAACGAGGCTGGCGGCAGGACAACGACAGATTCGTCCACCAGCCTCATTAGGCTCGAACTGGGGAGCCTGAAACAGGTGTTAGGCCCATTGTATATGCAGATCAGAGGCCTAACGTCAGTTTCTGGGGCCCACGGAGGAACCCTAACCAATATGGCGGGCGGTGCATAAAACCCATCATCATCTCATAGGTTAAAATTCACCATTGCAATTTTGGAAAACATTACTAACTACAAAACAATTCTCTACACTCCAATATCGTGTGAATAATTTGCCTCCTGTACAGCAGATTCACATAGGGTCAACCAGCCTTTTCTTTCCCCCATTTCCAATCTTTTTATAACCAGAGGTGTTCAAAGAGAATGGAAAAGACACAACCATTTTTTAATGCCACTATGATTTTTCTCCTGGGTTGCTCACAGCAGTGTCCAGAAGATTCATCATGAATTTCTGTAGGGTCTGCAACATGTGGAAAGCTCCACCCTTTTCTTAATTTATTACACTTCAACCTGGGTTTAACACAATAAGGAAAATAAGAGCAGACAGCCACTTCCAAGTAAATATCACCTTTTCCAATAAAATGTACCTTGGGTGGCTTACAATTCCTCAATGTGGTTTCAGCCATGGTTAAAATGGCCTCTATGATTGGCCTTTGTGCAAACAGGAAATAAGAAAACCCAACCAGACCATAGACCATGCCATCTAGTGGACAAATTTAGCAACTCTTATTAGCATGCAGAGAATACATTCTCTAACCAGCCACACAAGGCGATAGTGCCCCATCAGATCAGGAGGAGAAAGAAACAATCAGTCAGTGATTCCATTCCTGGGGCTGTATAAGATGCCAACGTGCTCTCACTAACTTGGTTGCAGTCTGTGCTCACTCTCGCTGCTCTTGACTGGCATGATTGCAATTCCAGTGACCACTGCTGGAAAGTGCACCTGTGTGGACATCAGGTTTTGGGTTTGACTGTGGTTCTCCCACCTACACTTGAATAGTGTGCTGCCACTCACTATTGATGTTCACACCTGAAAATTGGGTGAAGTATCAGAGGGGCTGTGGAACCATATGTGAGCATCCCCTTCAGGAGCAGAGTAACATCATCAACGTACATGTATGAACATACAAACATGCAAAAACTTTGAATGGGAAATGACCAGTGGTCTAGACTGAGTGGTCCATCCCATACAGTTGTGATGCCATGTAATCTCCTGGGGGGGGTGAAAAAAAAGTTCAAAAACTCAAGGTCAATTAGGGAAAAAATCCTCTCCGATCCCTTTAGGTGATCAAACCTAGTCCAGGAGACCACATTGAATATATATTATTTGGTACCTACCTCTTGTATGATGCCAGAAATCAGTCCAGCTCTTTCTCGAAGGTATACAGTGAATCAGCATTCACTGCACAAGCCAGCTATTTGTTCCATAAGTCTACTATTCTCTGGGAAAAGAAGAACCACTTAACATTCTTCCCTTGCATAATTTATACGCATGACCGCCCCCACCCCGGTCCTTCCAAACCTATTCCAATTGAAATAATTTCTCAGTGTGCGCGCAATCTAGTCCCTTCATCACTTTATAGTCCTCAGTCAAATTAGCCCTGAGTTTACGCTTCTCTAAAGTATATAGATCCAGCTCTTTGAGCATATGAACTGTGGCCACGATTTTATCTCCAAAGTCCGGGCGGGGAGGGCAAACAAAGTCGGGGATTTCCGGTGCGGGAGGGAACCCCAGCTCCAGCCCGCCGAAAAACACGCCAATCCAGATCCATCTGAGTGCGTGCGCTTCTGGAAGCCGGAAATCCCGCCGGCAATTAAAGCCAGCGCGACGATATTTAAAGCAGGAATTAAGCTATTTAAACTTGTTGAAATGGTGATTAATCTTGTTATTGATGCAGGGAAGCTGCCTCAATGTGTTTCCCGTGCTGTGTGTAGCACACCATGGGAAAATGGCGGGTTGCAGCCGGCAGCCATTTGGACATTTAAATCCCTGTTTGACAGATGGGGATAAAAGGTGAGTTATTGCAGCAAGGCACTCAGTTCTCTCAGACAAACTTTTGGCTGGGAGATCTTTGTGTTTAGACTGAGAATTCTTGGTTCACACTCAGAATTTTTCTGTTTACACATATTTACCTACTTTTTGGGCCCCCTCAAACTGACAACATCAGGATGGGGGGGTGCAATGGCTGCATTCACCACTACATCTGAGGAGGAGGCACATCACCATCTGTGGCAGGCACGGCTGATCAATGAGTCCATTCAGGCCCTGACAACGGCTGTGCGGACTCAAGGTGATCAATATTCTGCAGCCTTAAACAGGCAGACAGATACTTTACAAGTGGGGTTACAAGGCATCACACATGTCCTCCTAAATGTTGTCCAACAGGGTGGTAGGAGTGATGTGGCTCTGGTCCAGGAAAGCAGTTCTGTCACTTGCAGCTCCACAACACAGAGGTGCGCCACAGGGACCTGCACAAGAGCAGAGCAGGGAACAACAGAGGGCCCGACGTTGCAGGAGGCACTACCCTCGTGAGAGGGTCTACAGACCAAGGCTGAGCTTCCTGGACCTCTCTGAGGAGCTGTGCTTACGAAGGCTCAGTGTGAGTTGACATCTGTGCGCTCCTTCATACAGAGTTGCTCCTGGCTGGGCCTGGTGGCATCGCATTGCCCGAGGCCCCATGCCCTCATCCAGCATCCACATCTGCCATCAACATTGAGGAAGAGGATGAGGAGAATGAGGATGAGGAGGAGGAGGAGGAGGATGGGCAACCCGTCGGCAGAATAGAGGCTCACCTGGCTGCTCGTGAGGCCAGGGAGTCACTAATATTTGACCGCTTCTCATGAGGACATCTGCAAAGTGTGGATAGTCCAGTCCTCAGACCACCTGGAATGAGCAGCGCCAAAACCCGCCCCCCCCCCCCCCAACACAAAATAGTCCTGCAACTACACATACACCCACTGTAAACGCACCCACTGGATGGCATTAAGTCTCGTCATTCATGATGAAGCACATGAAAGGGTGCTATCAGAAAATGCAGTCAAGAATGGGCAAGACGTGGCAGTAGTGGTGAGAATGCTAACATTTAATGTGAATCTAACAAAAACCAAATATAAATGAAAAACATTTCAGTCCGTCAAGCACCATTGTACATACCCTTCGTGATCACAAAACCTTAGCCTTTTGCTTGTGGCTGTAGCAGAGGTAGTGGCAGTTTGCTCATATTCTTGCCCTGACTGCTGAGATGCTCCAGGCCTACGCCCTCTGGGTTTTGGAACCTGTGAGGGCCCCACCAAAGACTGCTGCACCTACACCTGTGCAGAGGCAAACTCGGCTACCTGGAGAGGGGGCAGCATTGTGGGTACTGGTTGAGGGGGGGTGGGGGGCAACGGGTGAGACGTGGGAGCGCTTTGAGTGGCGTCCCCACTTCCATGTCCCTTTTCACCATCATCCCTCTCCTGGTCCAGGGCCACATTACTCCTACCACCCTGCTGGACAACAGTTTGGAGGACATGTGTGATGACTTGTAAACCCACATGTAAAGTATCTGTCTGCCTGTTTAATGCAGCAGAATGTTGTTTACCCTGAGTCCGCATGGCCATTGTCAGGGCCTGAATGGACTCATTTGTAAGCCGTGCCTGAAGCTCAATGGAGGCTAGTATTCTCTCCATCGCACGCATTCCAGCACTCACCTGCGTCACTATCTCAGACATTCCCACACTTAACTGTGCCACCAGTCCATTAATGCAGGAGGTGGACTCCTCCATCCTCACCGTTAATGTGGAGAGTGTGTGTGGCACCTGTTTCAGTACCTCGCAAATGTGCTGCTCTCCATCGATCATTCTCCTTTTAAAGGATGGCCCCCAGGGTTCAGCATCTGCGTCCAGCTGAACAGAGCCTGGAGAGGAGTGCGCCCACCGACACGGACTCTCCACAGCTGCCCCTGCCACCAGTGTCTGCTCGTGCTCACTTGTGTTTGGTGACTCACCAGGTGCCAACCCAACTAACTGACTACTAGGACTCACCAGAGGCCAGGAGCTCCTCTGAGGAATCGCCCTCTCTCGTCGCTTCAGTGGGTGAACGGCCTGTAAGAGAACAGAAGGCAATAGTAAGAATCAGCACAGATGTGTAATGTTGCGATGAGCATACTGAGGTGTTCAACATGCCAATCATTATTAATATCAATTCATGTTGTATGTAATGAATGTTAAAGTTGTGTCACCAGACGTTTGTGGATTGCCAGTCTCGGCATCCCCGACGGACAGGCATTCTAGGGTGCAGCTGATCTGCAGGGCCTCCTCCCCTGCCTCTCTGAGGACCACTATTTGTTGTGGCCCCCCTCCAGTCCTCGCCCTTTCCCGTGCATTTGGCGCTCTCTTCTCCTACAAGGGGAGAAAGTACCGACATGTGAGTGAGTGAGGGTGAAGAGGTCAGTGAATGAAGGCATTGCTTTGGGTGAGGCTGACTGTGAAAGAGGTGCATCAGAGGGTGAGTATGAGACAGAAACATCACATTGGATCAGGATTGGGGTGAGTGGTAGCAGTGGGTTCACAAATGGGGAGGTGAGGAAGTGCTCAGGAAGTGAAGGTAAGTTGAGGATGAGCCTTAAGTGTGTGTGAGGAGTGATGGGATGGAGTAGGCTTGGCAGTGCAGAATGAGTTGGGGGGTGATGTGGACCACAGATGTCAGGAGAATCAGTAAGTGTACTCACTTTTGCTGACCTAGTTATGTCATTGAAGCGCTTCCTGCATTGCACCCAAGTGCATGAGATGTGGCTGCTGCTGGTGACCTCCTCTGCCACCTCGAGCCAGGCCTTCTTGGTGTCAGAGGCAGGGCGCTTCCTTCTGTCCGCCAGGTACAATATTTCCCTCCACCCCCTCTCCCCGGCCAGCAGCACCTCAAGTGAGGCGTCACTAAATCGTGGAGCTGCCTTGCCCCTCTGCTGCTCCGTTCTGCCGGGTTGCTCCTTTGTGCAGCAAAAGCCATTGATGCAATGGCCCTTTAACTCCAGCTGACAGCAGGTTATGCGGGTGCGCAGTCCGTCCCGCTGCGCGGCTTTCAGACGGCAAACCCGGAACCAACATTAACGACCATCAATTAAGTCGTGCCGCATGAGGAAAGGTAAGGATTTATTTTTCGGGTTTCCTACATGCCCATTGACACCCCCTCCCCACCCCCCACTGCCATCCTACCGGCATATTAAAATCATGCCCTTGTATGTATATGGGGCCACATCATGACTGGAGTCTCACAGGACTCCATCTTGAGATCATTGCTTTTCATTATCATCAGCAATGAATTGGATGAGGATATTAATGGAACCATTCGCAAATTTGCAGATGACATAAAAACATAAACAGGGCTTGGGAATTTAGACCAAATCAATAGGTTGCAGGCTGAGTTAGGTAAGTTAGGAGATGATCTTTAACGTGGTTAAGTGCAGTGTTATGCCTTTGGGTTTGGGTAACTCCAGGTTTGCTTACACCATGCAATGGTACAAGTTAAAGGTTACAGATCAAGAGAGGGACCTGGGGGTCATAGTTAATAGATTATTAAAGATCCACGAATAATGTGACCAGGGCATTGGGAAGGTAAACATGGTTTTAAGTTGCATTGCTTGGACAATACAATCTAAAACTAAGAACACCATACTTAGGCTGTACAAGACTTTGATATGGCAGCACTGAGGAACATAGGAAGTATTGTGTCCAGTTTTGGTCCCCACATATGGCAGGGGGATATTGAGACTCAGTTATCAGCATATGCTCAAGTGCTGAGGCTATTTTCATTAGAGAAAAAGAGACTTAGCAAAGATATGATTAAAGCTTTTAAAATAATGAAGAGATTGGATTCTGTCCAGTTGGATCGGTTATTTTAGATGGTTAGGGCTGATAGGAATAAGGGGCATGCATATGAAATCCTTAGGCAAAGAGTTACATTAGAGTTATTGGTCCCCCAGAACAGATTACTGAAGCAAACAGTGAGTAAGGATTCCCTGCAGTCCTTCAAAAGAACAAGTTCCTGAGAAAGGAGGACATTTCCAGTTAGACAGGGTAAATTGAGGGTTAGCTGGGATTAGAAGGATTTATGGGTCATATAGTCTCCTGGAGATTTTGCTCGGTCGCCTTGAAATGATTGAGATTTCTATGTATACTTTCTTTCTGTGGTTGTCTTAGTTGAGATAAGGATCACAGCACCATAAGTTGTCTGGGATTCTTCATTCATTCTGACTTTATTATGCCATGTGGTCATAACGATACCTTAGCTAAAGCCTAAGGCAATCGGGTCGATCGTAGTCTCTGTTACATCCCCTGTGCGGCAGTTTATGGGGCACAGTGGAGCGGGAAAATTGGTGGAGATCTGATCCACTGGATCTCTGCTGAGTTTACACTCTGCGTGCATTTTGAAATTGAAAAGAATCGGACACAGGAAGTTCTCACCTGAAACAGTTGGGAACTTCATTGTAATGTTTAAATTAAGACTGGGTTATTTTGATGTGCACCCAATTTCCTGACATTCCAGTGTGACACATGGTGATCTTCACACCCACATATTATGGGTTGCTAGGTGCCGAACTGTGTATGGAAATAAGCTTATAGGGCCTAACAATTTTCAGGTTTTTTTTCTGCTGCCACTTAAGTTTTCAGGACCCTTTGGGGCAATTGTTCTGCTTGGTTTTTTTGTCGTACAGCAGTGATTTTCCCAATAAGAATCCACATATATCTGAGATATTTGGATGGAGAAGAAGAACAACAGTGGAGGGATGCATCAGGCATGTTATTGCTGCTACCTTGATATCCACAGGCAGAGGTGCGTGTATTTTGCTTATGCTGGGGACTAATAGAGAGTCCCAATTCTCAAGATATGCATTGGCAGCATGCCCAGTGGCACAGATATGTGCAGACCTGCCATCTGTAATGCGGGAGAAATCTTCAGAAGCACCACAATCACAGCATGCCAGGCTTTCAGTGGTACTGCTTGAAAGATGGCGTGGCAGGGTGATTAACAACCAGCATGCCCAATGGCATTGCACCTACCAAGATGCTACCAACCATCTCTGCAGGCCCCAGCACACCTACCTGGCAATGACCATGTCTTCACATGATCTGGGTAGTCAGAAAGCCAGATGCAGAGCTGTGCAATCTGCTGCAAGGACACTTTGAGCTGGCACAGCCAGTGCCAGTACTGATCAGATGCTCTGTCACTTTCCTGAGGACCTATTCCTGCACATAGGCTGTCCTTTCCCTTTACTTTTGCCTGTCACTTCTTAGTACTTTCCCTCTTCTGCCTTACCTACGGTCGCCAATTAGTTGAACTACCTTCACGGCCTTTCCAAAGGCTGGAAGGATTTTTGTCCCTTTATGCTCTCACTTCCCTTTAATTGTCCCCATCCCTTTAAATTTCATCTATTTGCAATTTTCCAGTGCTGTCACTAGACTATCTCCCTTTACAATTCAGACCAGCACTTGGAGCTGTGAACAATAATGCAAATGGACTGATCATTTAGAATTGACCGATACCGGCACATGCAAATCAGCCGCAATACGTTATACATGGAAATAGATAGAAGTTACAACACGGAAACAGGCCCTTCGGCCCAAAAAGTCTATGTTGGTGTTTATCCTCCATACGAGCAAATAAGTCCTAATCACATGTACCCATCTTGTTCCCATATCCCTTCATCCACCTATCTAAACTAGTCTTGAATGCTGACATAGTTTCTGCTTCAACCACTAACCCTGGAAGTAAATTCCACAGCCTCACAACTCTCTGTGCAAAGAAATTTCTCTTGCTCTTTGTTCTAAATCTCTAACATTTAATTTTGTATCTATGACCCCTTGTTCTAGATCCCTCAACTACTTCCATCTACCCTGTCCCACCCTTACATAATTTTAAACACATCTAATCTGCGTTGTTCTAATGAAAAAAGTTCCACTAGCTGTATTTTTTTCTTACATCAAACTTTTTCTGGGTGGATTAGAAAATTCAAAATTTCGAGAATGCATTGAATTTATTCATTTTTAAGGCTGTCAATTTGTAGTAAATGGAGCTAGGGCCTAGGCTGTGACAGCATCCGAGGCGCAGTTGTAACGCATGTTTAGAGCATCATTTAGAGTGTCTTACCCAGTGAAGGCCCCAGCCCCGTTCTTCCGTCCCAGTGGAGTGCGTGCTTTTTAAAAATTTTTGTCCATGAACTATATTTTACAATGTGAAAGACCCCTACAGTTTGGAATCGCACAATGGCAATAATTTTATATTGTAGTCCTGCTAGTACTCCAGCCAAATGCAACTGTCTGCTCTGTAATTAAATTATTCCACTGAATGTTGTTAAATCTTTACAATCCTGTCGTGCGATGTTATTACTGGCAAGAAACTGTATTATAATTTCATTATATAGACCCACACTAAAACTTATAGCTTTATTCTAGGGCTTCAATGAGTAACATTTGTCATTTATTTTATTTTTCTTGATATTTTTCCTTCCCATATTCTCTTCTTATCATGCTCCATCTATGCCTGAGAGTAGAACTGTGGGCCTGCCCCCAGGCCTCTTTCAGTACTGCTCTGCAGCCAGGTTCTAGAGGGTATGCAACAGTTGCCAAGCTGACTGTTGCTCTGGTTTTACCTATCTCCCTGTGGGTAAGTACCCAGCTTCTACTTGGCACCACCTCACGATGGCACAGTTGACACATGGAGCCCACCTTGTGGTGTATTGTGGGTGAGAGGCAATCATTCCACTGTCTTATGGATTAACTTTAACCCTTCCAACACATGCTGCTGCTTAAATACTACTGTAGGCTCTTAACCTACCAACTGTTGAAGCAGTTTAAAGTTTGCTGATAATATATTAGCTCTTCATCCATTGTAACGCAGTTTGACATACTCCATATTCATATAGCCAGGATTTCTAATAGGCAACTTCCTGTCCAATAAACAACCCGTATAAAATGCCCTCCATATACATGGCTCTCACATAATTTTTCAATGGACTTTCAAACACAGCCTTAGGAAAAGTGAGTAATGTTTTTTTAATACATCTCTGCACACTTTCCTATTAACACACCTTGCTTCAGACAGGATTATGTTCAGACATCCACTTGCACCATATAAGCAGAGTCATTTTTGTTTATGAAAAGCTTCATATTTATTGAGTTTTTTGTTTATTTTATTCTATTCTGGAATGTACTAATGGAACTTTTTGTTTAAATGGTTAGAAAGTTAATCAATATGAGTGCCCGTTATCAGTAATGGAAATACTGTGGCAAAATGACAATAAAATGAACAATTGAAATTTACAAACCATTTACCTGACTGGATAAGATAAAAGGGGTTGAAATTTAACTACTTTGTACGAATGCTTACTGCATTTGTGTGAAATTACTTTCCCCACTATTTTAACAGAGGCGCAAATCTGCTTAAAATAAATGGGCTAGCACTTCCATTAAAACTTTGGGCAAAGGAATTTCATACGGACACATTAAGCGTTCATAACAATATTTGAAGAATTCTGTAATTTCACTATTCCACTGAATGTTGTTAAATCTTTACAAACCTAACATGCGATGTTATTACTGGAATGATTTCATTATATGGATCCACACTGAATCTTCTAGCTTTATTATAGTTCTTCATTGAGTAACATTTGTAATTTATTTTTCTTTTTTTAATATCTTTCCTTCCTATATTCTCCTTGAAACATGCCTCATTTGTGTCAGAGAGTATAACTGCGGACCTGCTCCCAGGACTCGAAAAACATTGCTAACCAAGATGTCATTTTGTGACCTCAGGCAGATCTCAGAAAAGGATATGCCCTCATTGCCCAAACAATGCCCTAATCAATAATCCATAATGTGTTGATAGCACACCCTGAGCTGTCAACTGTCGACACGGCTCATCTTCAAAACACTAATGGCGTTGGCTATTTTTTCCCTCTACAGCACCAGAAAGATAGGGTGAGAGGGACAAGTTTTCCAACAGATTAGTATCTGCTACACTCGGTGTTATTGCTCTTGACCTTTAAATCACAGTTAGTTCACCTCTCAACAAGGTCTTCTGACAGCGAGTTCCAGACTTCAATGACAGCTGGGCTAATGGATCTAACAACCATAAAACGCAGAGATATTACTCAGACTCTGAGTATGAGGTGGGTTGAAGATTCATGCCTAATGACTCAGCTTCATGGTGATGGTAAAAGATATCTAGGGTAGGGAGGATAGGTGGGACAATGCATGTTCAGAATTTTGCTGGTTCCTTCTACCAGAAGGGGAAAGTAGAGAGTGAAGGGATGTAATTTCTTCCTCCTTTTTCAGTTATGAGCGGAATAAGAAGTCGCAGTTATATTTCTGTTCGATGCTCACACCAATAGGGTGTAGTCATGCTGTGTGATATTAACATAGGATCGCTTAACATGTTTGTATGAAATTCCTTTGTCTGTTATTTAACTCATTTAAAATAAACGGGTTACCACCTCTGTTAAAAACGTGGACAAGGGAAATTCATACAATCGCCTTAAGCGTTTGTACCTCATGTCACATAGCTCAATTTCACCCTGCAGGGGACCCAATTGCCAATAGCTGCAGACGTTCAGGTCTCCTAAAGTTCATGGTAAAAATAATTTATAACCACTGGCGGGAGGACATATATTTAAGATAATTAGCAAAAGAATGAGGGGGGAGATAAGGAGAATTTTTTTTACACAGTGCGTTGTTATGATCTGGAATGCACTGCCTGAAAGAGTGGTGGAAGTAGATTCATTAGTAGCTTTTAAAAGGGAATTGGATATATACTTAAAAAGGAAACATTTGCAGGACTATGGGGAAGAACGGGGGAGTGGGACGGATACATCCTTGCTCTTTCAAAGTGCCAGCACAGGCACGATGGGCTGAATAGCCTCCTTATGTGCCGTAAGATTGAATGATTCCATGATTCTAATCACTCAAATCTGCACTGCCTCTATGTTTCTACGTCTTTGTGGGAACATGTGATGCTATAACTAGATATAAATGCATATACCGATGAGAGACTTATCTGAACTGTGAATTGCAATGAGACAAATATCTAGTTTCTAGAACATTGCGAGATACCTGGACTTAAAGGGTTACATTATAAGGACAGGTTTTTTTTCATTTGTTCACAGGATGTGGGCGTCACTGGCAAGGCCAGCATTTATTGCCCATCCTTAATTGCCCTTGAGAAGGTGGTGGTGAGCTGCCTTCTTGAACCGCTGCAGTCCGTGTGGTGAAGGTTCTCCCACAGTCTTTTAGGTAGGGAGTTCCAGGATTTTGACCCAGAGGTGATGAAGGAATGGCGATATATTTCCAAGGTTGCATAAACTTGTCTTGTATTCTCTTGAGTTTAGAAGGTTGATGGGAGATCTAATTGAGGTGTTTAAAAGGATAAAAGGATTTGATAGAATAGATACAGAGAAGCTATTTCGTCTGGTGGGGAAATCCAGAACAAGGGGGCACAATCTTAAAATTGGCCATTCAGGAGTGAAACCAGGAAGCACTTTTTCACACAAAGGGTAGTGGAAATCTAGAATTCTCTCCACCAAAAGGATGTGGATGCTGGATCAATTGAAATTTTCTAGACTGAGATTGACAGATTTTTATTTGGTAAGGATATCAAGGGATATGGATCAAAGGTGGGTAAGTAGAGTTCAGGTACAGATCAGGCATGATTTAATTGAATAGTGGAACAGGCTCGAGGGGCTGCATGGCCTACTCCTGTTCCTGTGTTCCTATGCTTGACACAGAAAATGGATAATGAATGTCCACAGAACTAATGTGAAACGTGTTACAGGTCCCCACAGAGTAACAAAACATTATCCAGTTTCAGCGACTCAAGCAGTTATGAAGCTGGAGGAGGGGAATAAAACATTTTTTTGTTCTCAGAGTATAGAAGGCGACTATGTTGCAAGCATTTATAATTATAAAATAAAAATCATATTAGAGAGGAAGTCTCACTATCAGAATCTTTTAAAGAGGGGGTCACACCGATGGGAGAACAGAATTAGAAAGTAGACAATGAACGAACTCCTTGGGCTATCATCAAGAGAAGGAAGCACTGATGCAGGGACAGACCAGTAAAGTAGGGAAATAAACTGGATGTACTTTCTTTGCAATGTTTTGTGTAGATTTTTTGTCGGAAGGGACATATGAATGTTGGTGTTGGGGAAAACATGTTGGGATCGTAGTGAAGGGAAGGGAGGACTTGGCTAGTAAGTCGGTATGGGGCTAATGTAATAAAGAAAGGTCCACAGCACTGTTAATATAGGGGCTTAAAGCCTACCTTTGGCCGAAAGTCGTGTTAATCAATGACTGACGCACCAGTCTGCCTGGCTGTGCATCAGCTTCGGCCAGTTCTCTTAAAGAGACAGTATCACCAAAGGAATCTATTAAAGAGGGAGGGTTGTTTTTAAGAGAAGGAGCCTCGCCATGAGGATCTTTTAAAGATGGAGGGGCTGATTTTCAGATGGCCGAGTAGGTGTGTTGGGGGCGGGGGGGCTCCGAAAATGGCGGAATCCCGGAGCGGGTTCGGAACCCGGCTCCAACCCACTCACTTCCGGGTTCCCCAATGACGTATTCGGGTGCGTGCGCAGCTCCCGCGTGCGGGACTCCCACCGACAATTAAAGTTGGCGGGATGATAATTTAGATAGTTATTTAACTGGTTGAGGTACTTGACAGACCTCATTGACTGGAGATTTTGGCAGGGGTGCAATTTTGAAGGATCCTCAGCGTGTTTCCCGTGCTGTGGGAAACACTCCCTGTTGGAGCAGACGTGTTTCAGCCAGCAGCCAGTGGGAGATGCAAAGGATCATTTGACAGTTGGGGGGAAAACCTCATTTATTGCAGCAGGGCACTCTGTCACTTCAGACAAAGTTTTGGCCGCAACACCTTTGTCTTTCCACTCAAAATTATTAATTTATACCCTAAACTCTGCTGTACAAACATATTTACCTACTTTGCGGACCCCCTCAAACTCACACCATCAGGATGGGGGGCACCATAGCTGCATTCATCACTTCATCTGAGGCCGTCCACCTCCGCCACGTGGAGCTCCACAACACAGTGCTGCGCCACAGGCACCTGCACAAAATAGTCGTGCAACTACACATACACCCCCTGTAGGGTGACCCAATGGGTGGCATCAAGTGTGGGTGCTCATGGTGAACATCATGAAAGGGACTTATTGCACAAGCCAGTCAAGATTGGTCAAGACGTGGCAGTAGTGGTGACAATAATAATATTTAATGTGCCATTAACAAAAATCAAATATCAATAAAAAACATGACAAACCGTCAAACACCCTTGTGCATCCCCTTTGTGCTCACAAAAACTTTGCCTTACGCTTCTAACTACTCCTACGTGGTGCTTCCCCTGTGGCTGCAGCAGAGGTAGTGGCAGGTTGCTCTTGGTCATGCCCTGACCGATTAGATGCTTTGGGCCTACGCCCTCTAGGTTTCGGTGCCCATGAGGGCCCCTCCAAAGGCTGCTCCACCTGCACCTGTGCAGGGGCAGACTCGACCACCTGGAGAGGAGGCAGCATTGCGGGTACTGGTTGAGATGGGGGCAACGGGTGAGACGTGGGAGCGCTTTAAGTGGCGCACACACTTCCATGTCCCCTTTCACCATCATCTCTCTCCTGGGCCAGGCCCACATCACTCGTACCACCCTGCTGGACGACAGTTTGGAGGACATGTGTGAAGCCTTGTAAGGCCAGTGCTAGTGTATCTGCCTGCCTGTTTAAGGCAACAGAAAGTTGCTTACCCTGAGTCCGAAGGGCTGTTGTCAGGGCCTCAATGGACTCATTGGTGAGCCGTGCTTGAAGATCGATTGAGGCTAGCCTTCCCTTCATCGCAGACTTTCCTGCACTTATCTGCGACACTATCTCAGACATACCCTCTCATCCCTGTGACAGTATCTGAGATTCCCTCCTGTACCTGTGCCACCATTCCACTCATGCAGGAGTTAGACTCCTCCATCCTCTGCGCAATTGTGGAGAGTCCGCATGGCACTTGTTCCAGCATCTCGCAAATGTGGTGCTGCCCCTCGATCATTCTCCTTTTAAAGGATGGCCCCCAGGGTTCAGCATCTGTGTCCAGCTGAGCAGAGCCTGGAGAAGAATGCTCCCACCGACACGGACTCTCCACAGCTGCCCCTGCCACCAGTGTCTGTTCGTGCTCACATGTGTGTGGTGACTCACCATGTGCGACCCCAACTAAGTGAGGATGGGGACCCACCGAGGTGTCTGTATCTGAGCTGGTGGATGGCTCGCTCAGATGTGACGGTGTCCCCTCAGAGGCTGGCAGGTCCTCTGAGGAATCGCCCTCTGCCATCACGGCGGTCGCTGAAGGCCCTGTAAGAGAACAGAAGGCACTATTAAGCTTGATGACTGATGTTGAGGTGCTGAAGGTGACAAGGCTTGTTAACATCATTTGCTATTGTGAGTGCTGAATGTTAAAGTTCTGTCACCAGCCGTTTGTCGGGTGGCAGTCTCGGCGTCTCGAAGGACAGGCACTCGAGGGTGCGGCTCACTTCAAGAGCCTCCTGCTCCGCGTCCGTGAGGACGACCTGATGTTGCGGCCTCCCTCCCGTCTTCGCCCTCTCCTGTGCATCCTGGACTCTCTTCTCCTATAAGGGGAGAAAGTAGAGAGGCATGAGTGAGGGATGGTGATGTGGCCAGCCGCTGTTTGCATTGGTTTGGGTGAGGCTGACCGTGAAAGAGATGCATCAGAGGTTGAGTATGAGACAGAGCCATGACATTGAATGAGGATTGGGTTGAGTGGTACTGGTGGGATGAGTATTGGCGAGGTGAGTAAGTGCAGGTAAGTTGATGATGAGCTTTGAGTGAGTGTGAGGAGTTATGTGATATAGTGTTGGCATGTACAGAATGAGTTGTGGGGTGGGGGCAGTGATGTGGAAGACGGAGTGTAGGAGAATGAGTAAGTGTACTCACTTTGGCTGACCTAGTTAGGTCATTGAAGCGCTTCCTTCACTGTATCCAGGTGCGGGAGACGTTGCTGCTGCTGGTGACCTCCTCTGCCACCTCGAGCCAGGCCTTCTTGGTGGCAGAGACAGGCCACTTCCTCCCGTCCGCCAGGTAGAAAATATCCCTCCTCCTCCTCACCCCATCCAGTAAGACCTGGAGTGAGGCATCAGTAAATCTAGGAGCAGCCTTTCTCCTGGGCTGCTCCATTCTATAATTTTGGTTCTTTGCTGCAGGAGCAGCATTGGAGGACTGCCCCTTTAAGTAGAGCTCCTCAAGCTGACAACTTGTGATGTGGGTGCGCAGTCCGCCCGCTGTGCAGGTTTCCGACGGGAAACCCGGAAGCCACGTTAAGTGGCTTCAATTTACCCGCGATCGCGTGGGGAACGGACGGATTTCACTGGGCGGGTTACCCACACGCCCAGTCGTCCCCCCCCGCTGCCATCCCGCCTCCCTGATAATATTGGGGCCGGAGTCTCACTATTGGGATTCCTTTTAAAGAGGGAGTCTTTCCGTCCCTTTCCTTTCAAAAATCAAACGCTCAAAGGTAATTAGGATTCATTTTAACATCACTTTGATCTGGATTTGCCATTCGGTGATTATGTTACTGCCTTAATTTGGATCGTGTTTATCTGGCCAATGTGAACTGATGACACCCTGTTGGTAATGGTTTACTCCTCATATGGTGAAGTAATGGGTTGGAATCAGGACAACAGACTTGCTGCTGGCTCCTGATATTGGCTATTTTCATGGCAAAATTGTTTAGTAAACGAAGCACCTTCGTCATTTTGCCACCTGGTTCATTTTCTTTCCAAATATGAACTCTTCCACAAGTCATTTTAATGGCATACTCAGTAACTCTTCTCAGCCAGAGATATCATCACTGCTAAAAGAACATTTCAACTAGCGAGGCAGAAAAAGAACATTCAAGTTAATCATAATTCATCGAGTTACATCAAAACTACAGCGCAGAAATAGGCCATTCGGCCCAACTGGTCTATGCCGGCATTTATGCTCCACACGAGCCTCCTCCCACCCTACTTCATCTAACCCTATCAGCATAACCTTCTATTCCTTTCTCCCTCATGTGCTTATCTAGCTTCCCTTTAAATGCACCTATGCTATTTGCCTCAACTCTTTCTAAATTCTTTTTAATTGTCAAGATAATAGTGAAACTCTCTTTAAAGATGAAACAATGCATGATAATCCAGTATGTCTATGCATGAGTGCTTATTAACATGTGTGCATTATATGCGTGTTTCCACACAGCTGCATATATGTGTGCATGTTTATGCTGCATGTGCATGTGTCTTTGCTTGCGAATACCTGTCTAACGTGTGTCTCTGGGTCTGTACCTTTTCTCTTGTAAAACAGAATCTTCCATTTTACTTCTAACTATAGCTATGTCAGATAGTGAAAGGCTGACAGGGAGATACAAGGCAAGAGTTTTGTGTGTCTGTGCATCTCCCTGATTCTCATGTTTGTATTTCTCTACATCGGTGTGTATTTCTGAGCCTGTGTTGGTATGTCTCAGCAGCTGTGTGTGTACACATCTCTGCTCTATCAGTATGTCTCTGTATCTGTGTCTGTATCCCTCTCTTTTTGTCTGCGTGTGTACGTCTCTCCATCTGTGTGTGTCTCTGCGTGTGCTTGTGGCCCGTGTTTTATGAAGCAACATCAAATTTTTTGACTGCACACATACTTCAAAGCAATGAAAATGGAAAGAGTTCTGTTTTTAATGAAAATTCTGACCCATAAGAAAAAAAATACATCAAAGATATTTAGGAAAACTTTAATTAAAAACAAATCTCAGTATTTCAGTCACTCTACAACTGCACTGGGTGAATAACCAATGAAAATGCTAATTACATTGCTTTATATCTGTGCCAGGAAAAAAAATCAGTTTAATGACTAATATCTCTTAATAAGAGCACATAATTGCAGACATAACTCATTGCAAGATCAGTTTCCAATCAATCTTTTTATAATCTTTTTTGTACCATGTCTGTGGGCTGTAGATGCCACAGTGTGGATAACAACCAATCAAGAAGCTGTCATGTTTTATTATATGTGACTTATCCTCCAAACAGTAATTGAGAAAGCAGACGTCCAATTTACATGACCGAAGATTTGTTATTAATACCTTACGTGAAGACACTATTTGATGTGATATAATTTCCTCTGCCAATTGCAAGGTAAGGTAATGGCAGATTATAACAAAGCATTGGCAGATTATAACAAGGCAATGGCAGATTATAACAAGGTAATGGCAGATTATAACAAAGTATTGGCAGATTATAACAAGGTAATGGCAGATTATAACAAGGCAATCGGAGATTGTAGCAAGGTAATGACAGATTGTAGCAAGGTAATGGCAGATTATAACAAGGTATTGGCAGATTGTAGCAAGGTAATGGCAGATTATAACAAGGTATTGGCAGATTGTAGCAAGGTAATGGCAGATTATAACAAGGTATTGGCAGATTGTAGCAAGGTAATGGCAGATTATAACAAGGCAATTGGAGATTGTAGCAAGGTAATGGCAGATTATAACAAGGTATCAGCAGACTTATTAAATGAGTACTTTGCATCTGTTTTCACAGTAGAGGAAGAGGATAAAATACCAATGATAAAAGGGAAATTAAAAATAAATCAAGGGAGGAACTTATTACATTCAATATTAGTAAAAAAAAATGGTAATGGAGAAAATAATGGGACTTAGGATAGGTAAATCTCCAGGACCTGATAGTTTCCACCCCAGGGTATTAAAAGAAGTGAAGGAAAAGAAGGTGAGGAAATTGCAGAAGCATTAGTTATAATCTTTCAAACCTCGCTCGATTTGGAAGTTGTGCTGTTAGACTGGAAAATTGCTAATTATTTATCTCCATTATTTAAGAAGGATGGGAGAAAAAAACCAGGGATATGATTTTTATTTGGAGCCAGGAACTGAGCGGGTGGGTAGATTTTTGTGTGGAAAACCAGGAAGTGAAGTGCATGCGTTGGAATCTGAGATCGCAACTCAATTGAAGGCAATTATTTTTGCTTCTGGGTTTCCCGTGCGACAGCCAGCCAAATTGATAGGCTGACATCCTATCGGGAGGGGAAAGCAGTCGGGGAACGGTTGCCAGGTAAGTCTGAGATTGGAGGAGGTCAGAGACATCGCGCGGGGTGGGGGTTGGAGACATCTCGGGGCGAGGGGTTGGCCATCGGCGCGGGGGTAGGGGGTTCTCGGGCATCAGTGTGGGGGGGGTCTCAGTGTGAATGTTGGTTTAAATCCTAATCAGAAATTTCTGAAATGGGGGGTGGTTGGGAGTGAATAAGAGTTTGTGATCGCCATAATTTCTGCTCAGTGGTGGGGAGGAGAAGGTTTGATGTCCTATCCTGGAATTTCTGCTATGTGTTTGTGGTCCTATGCTGTAGGGATGCATTTGACCTTATGGTCATTATTTGGGGGGTTGGTCTCAGATATATACGCATTGGCTTCCAATGTTTGCTCAGTGGTTAGGGTTTGTTTTGGTTTTTTTTGATCAGTTGAGTGGGGGCCACGTTTATTATTCTACCGGGGGATGTAGAAGTGATGCAATGGTGATGTTGCAGGGGAGAGATTTCTTTTCATTGGTTGCAGCTTTTGCTAGTTGATCTTCCCTGGCATTGCACATGGGGAGTCAAAACCAATGAAACTTTTCAGGTTAACCAAGGGAGATAATTGAACCGAGGCAGGGAGGGGAGGGGTGAGAGAAAGGGAGAGGATGAGAACAGTGAAGGCAGGCTGAGTGAGGGGGAGAGGAAGGGAGAGGTAGCGAGAGGGAGTAATGGGGAGGGGAGCGAGGGTGGATAGAGGATGAGGACAGGGGAGGGGTGGGGTGCGGAGGATGGTAAGGGTGGGGAGAGAGGGAAAATGAATGAGGAGGGGAGGAATAGAGAGGGAGCAGGAGGAGGGGAAAGGGAGAGAAGAAAGTGAGGTGGAGGAGGAGAGAAGCAGGTGAGGGGGAGAGAGGGACGAGTGGGAAAAGAGGCAACAAGGCAGGAGCTTGAGATTTATCCGATTTCTGGATGGAGTGTCTTGGTGCTTCCCAAGAACTCAGCAACAAGTCCGATTGGTAGTTTCCTCAGCAGGTTGGAAGTTTGCCGAGCTATTTGCAGGACATGTACTCCCGTCGCCAGCCACAAGTGTAATTCAAACAGACTTGTTAATGAACTTTTTCAATCATTTTTGGTTGGCTTCTGTGTTTCATGATATTTGGAATTGATTCTTTAGGGTTGCCTATTGCTCTGAGGATTCTGCTGTTGATTCTGTGTGTGTTTCCGCCATCCTGGATTTCCACGGACATTTACTCTTTACAGGTTACACATCTTGCTGTATTTTTGAGGTACTCTACACTTCCTTATGTTTACAATCAACTTTAGGTTTTTTATTACTGACCATATTTTGGTGGGGAGAAGCCAGCAGACAAAACATACCAAAATTAAACAAGGAAAGACATATAGCCAATGTACTGAAGTTGATCAGGGAGTCAATGGAAGCCTGCAGCATCTCGAAACCACTGCAGTATATGCTGGCCTGCATTGAGGCTGCACAGGGAGGAGGGCATGAAGAGCTGGCTCTAGATTCAGGCCAGGAATAAGGAACAGATACCCGGGTGAGCAGGAGAGAGGCGATTTGATGATCAGTGCAATATAAGTAAAATTCATATTTTGAACTTCCTAACAGCATGAGCACTAGCATTACCATTAAAAGATGAAAAGCATAATGGATGTCCCTTGCAGTTACTTTCTATTGCATATGGGAAATGTGATGGATTCAATCAAAGGGCCTGTCAACCACTGCTGAGAGAGGACTCGGCTGAGGAAAAAGAACGAACTTTAAGAACTCTGGTGTGGAAAGTAGATTTATTAGAGCAGATATGACAGAGACAGAGAACATTAGAGAAAGGTTGAAGTATTTACTGGAAGTGGGGTGGGAAGAAACACAATCCAAATAGTTGTGGGAGTCCAAGCTTGTAATAAATATCCATGGAAAGCCTATTGCCAAAGATGGAGAGAGAGAAAGCTAGAAAAAGGAAGATGAACCACACAAAGGTAAAGAATGGATGAGAATTGGAAACATATTTGGAGTGCTATAATTTACATTAGCAAAAAAGCCAAGTTCTTACAAAATGTTATGATTCTTTCAAGTAACTTGACTGCAGAATATTCCAATATTTCAGATTTTGTCATCATTCTTAAAAATATAAACGTGTGCACATACTCAACATTGATTCAGGATGTTAACAATTGATTATTTTCTGAATATTTAATTCAGTTGAGTGATGGCTGGAAGAGTGACTAGAGACCCAGCACAAACAACTCTCAGCCGAACGTGAGAACTGAGAGACCAGCTGCAAAACCTGAGCTGTTATTGAAATGTGTCAATCACAGGTTTAAAGGGCCAAATCAACTTCGGCTGCATCTCGTCTCCGTTTCAATGGCAAGATTCAGAAGCCATGGGAAACCTGTGCAGGTGAAATAAAACTCGTTGCAGGGTTCAGAATCAACAAAAAATTACCTACCTCAAGTATTTCAAGTAGGTAAATTGCCCCATTAACAATCCGCCAATCGGCATTAATTGGGGACGCAACTTCCGGGTTTTGGCTGCACATGCACATCCAAACGGACCCACGTTAAATCCAGAAGTGGGCGCATTGGAGCCAGGTTGCAGTCGCACTAGAAAAAGCTGTTATTTTAACCTCCCATCTGCTCCCAATCTGCTATATGGGGTTAAAATTACCCCCCCCAGCCCCGGTAACTATAGGCCTGTTGGTTTAACGTCAGTTGTGGGGAAGCTACTAGAAACTGTCATTAGGGAAAGAGTGACTGAGCACTTCAACAAATATGAGCTGATCAGAGAACCAGCATGGTTTTGTTAAAGGTAAGTCATGTCTGACTAATCTAGTTGAATTTTTTGAGGAGGTCACTAATAAGGTAGACAAGGAAGTGTCTATGGATGTTATCTGTATGGACTTCCAGAAGACATTTAGTAAGGTTCCACACAAAAGATTATTGGCAACAATGAGAGCACACAGAATTGGGCATAACCATTTGACTTGGGTTGGAAATTAGTTGGAGTTAGGAGATACAGAGTGGGGATAAAAGATATGTACTCAGATTGTACTCACCAGGGATCTGTTCTGGGGCCTCAACTTTTCACCATATTTATTAATGACTTGGATGAAGGAATAATGAGTTGTATATCCAAGTTTGCGGATGATACTAAATTGGGAGAGACAGTTATTGTGCAGATGGGAGCAGGAAGTTGCAAAGAGCCACAGACAGATTAATTGAGTGGGCAAAACTATGGCAGATGGAGGTTTTTTTTATTCGTTCATGGGATGTGGGCATCGCTGGCAAGGCCGGCATTTGTTGCTCATCCCTAATTGCCCTTGAGAAGGTGGTGGTGAGCTGCCTTCTTGAACCGCTGCAGTCCGTGTGGTGAAGGTTCTCCCGCAGTGCTGTTAGGTAGAGAGTTCCAGGATTTTGACCCAGCGACGACAAAGGAATGGCGATATATTTCCAAATCGGGATGGTGTGTGACTTGGAGGGGAACGTGCAGGTGGTGTTGTTCCCTTGTGCCTGCTGCGCTTGTCCTTCTAGGTGGTAGAGGTCGCGGGTTTGGGAGGTGCCGTCGAAGAATGTGCGCAAGTGTGAGGTCATCCACTTTGGACCTAAGAAAGATAAATGAGAGTATTTTCTAAATGGTGAGAAACTAGGAAATGTAGAGGAGCAAGGAGATTTGGGAGTCCAAGTAGACAATTCATTGAAAGCTAGTGAACAGGTACAAAAAGACTAATGGAATGTTGGCCATTATCTTAAGGGGTTTGGATTTGACGGTGCACAGCGAGCAGAAGAATCATTGCTTCACTCCACTTGAAAAATACCTGGCCAACCTATTTTTGCTGTGAATTCCAGAGCCATTTCCCGACTGAAGCTGCTATTGAAAGGCTTGTTTTTTATTCTCTCTTTCTCTGTCCTCCCACTGGGTAATGTTCACCAGTAATCTGGGATCTGGAGCGCTGTTGTGATGTTGAGCTGCTGAGGTGGAGCTGTGTTTTCGCTGGCTTGTCTCTTTCAGGATATTGCTCAGGTACTTCAAGTGGGGCAGTGGTCTAAGCAGGGACATACCGAGGTCAATTAGAAGGTCATTGCTGAGGGAAGCTTCTGAAGATTGGTAGCAGCCTGGGTCTTACTACTGGGGAGAGGCCAGGTTTTCATGGTCAGAAGGACCAACAGGAAATGACTTGCTTTCTTTCTCTGTTTTCGTACTATTGATATTCAAATATTACGGATGCATACTAGATGCAAAAAAGATATAAACCCACGAAATTCTGTGGAATTGCCATGAGTCTCCTACTGTAACTTTGGCGGGAGATCTGTGGAAATCCTAGAGAAACATTGTGAACAGCTACCATGGGGGTACATCATACCCTGAACCCAGTTTTGGGCCCTGAATTGACGCTGTGCAAGCAGTGCACACCCCAACTTGGACATCCCAAGCCAGCCTGAAATTGGGCCGCTTGTCTCGCCGGGACGAGGGGGTTGGAGTGGGCGTCGGGGGTGTGGGGGGGGGTCGCAATCACAAGAACGGTGGAGTCGGTGGAGCATTCCTGCTCCTCTTGGCTCCACAGGAAGTTTTATTAAAAGTTTGTTTTGAAAAAACTGACCTCTGGTTGGCGGCCGCTGTTTAGGCCGCTGCGGTCGCTGAAGAACTCTGCCCCGCTCATCACTGCCAGATTTCTGTGAAGGAACCTAGAACAGGTGTTAGGCCCCTCATTTACATATGTAAGGTACCTAACGTCTGTTTTAATGGCTTCTACCCAAATTTGGGTCGGACATTTTTCACGTGCCTTTGGGGTGCGGGACGTTGGTCCTCAAAATTGGGCCTCGTTGCGCCTGTAAAACGGCTGAAACTAAGGCCAATTTCTACCTCATGCTCTCTCGTTTAGTGTGTTTTAATTTTAACACTTTGAACCATTATCGTGCACCAGGTTGGTGAGAATGGATAGAGGTGGTGTGATGTAAGGGAGCATTTAATAAGGGTGATAAAGGTGAAAGAGCTGATCATGACAAAGATGATCGGTGCGATAGAAATATCAGGGGCGGAACTTTCAACTCTGGCGGGGGATAAAACGAGCAGCGTTGTATCACCCGCCTGTTAAATATCCTGCCCAACTGCATTGACTTCAATGGAAAGGAAAATCAGCCGATGTGTATAATGAGCGGCCGGTCCAAAGTTGAAAGCTCTGCCTTATTTCTCTGGTATGTTATTTAAACCTTATTACTTTAATCACTTTGGGGGCACTTCCATTAAGATAACCGTCCCTCCCCCTCCCGTCTCCTGACGTTGTTGACTCATGCTGGACGCCTCCTAACCACTGCCTCTTGATTTGCCTTGTTTTCTTTCCGAACCTGTTTCAACCTCAGTACTGCCCTGCGCTGAGGGCCTTGGACCGTCAGTGAGGTTTCTCAATCAAAAAGTGCCTGCACTGCTGACTCGGTAGAGGTCACCTTACATAGCCCAGACAGAACAGGGGTCGATCCTGGGACATTCTTGGTCTGTGTGGTTCAGCAATACTGAGTCATCTACAGTATCATTAAGAATTAATCCACAGTACATTACTAGGAAATCCTATGCCTTCTGGATATTATACAGAGAATAATAGGTAGCTTGGAATGTGCCACAAAGTTCAAACAAAATCTTGGGTGTACAGCTGGCATCACAAAGAAAGCTTGTGTGCTTCATGAACACTGTCTGAATCCTGAGGTGAACTAGTGCCAAAACATATTCCTATATATTATTGCTTTTTGTAATATAACTTTAAAAAGATTTAATGGGTATTTCTGGCTTGAAGAAGACAGCTGTATGATAAGGACGTAGCAGCGAATTGAGATGAAAATAAATCACATAAATACTCTTACAGATTTCCATAATTTAATGATTTTGCTGCATAGATACAGCAGCTGTCCCAATGACTCATATATGCTGTATAAACACTGTTTATTTCATGCATGACACAAAGGTGAGATACACGAACCAGTATAAACTTTTAGTTGCTGTGCTCTGTATATCAAAATATTGTAATGGCTGACAAGTAGTTGGAGTTAAAACAATGCTCATAAAAATCACCCTCCTTGAAAAGTGTAGGACTGTCTGCAGGAACGACAGTATGCTCTTATAATTTGCTCAGATTTTATTTGTAGTCTGCAAGCTTGGTGTTGAAAATTAGTGAGCATTGGCTTGAGTATTCAGCATTTCCTATATCGTTCTATATCCTTTGGCATTGCACAACTCTGAGAAGGAGCCCAGGGACCCTGTGAGGGGCGATATATGTGGAGTGGTTGTTTTAGGTTAAGGGATGATTAATTTAACCAGGTAAATTCTGCTTCATAGGGGGAGGAAATTTATACAACATAAAGACTGGGAAAGACTGGTAACCATTTTATCTGACAGGACCTCTTCAAGCTGGGGCTGCGGTTGCTATATAATCTGTCCATTTACATAGCTGGGCAGATTCCACAGTAACAGAGAAACAACTGAGAGCAACAATCTCACGTGGATCTGAAAGTCACAAGTTGTGATTTTCATTTCAGGCTGCAAATCTTTGCCAATGTCTAAGGAAGATTTATATGGGTCTGAGATGTGAAAACATATTTCTGGGCTGTGTGAGCAGGTTGAAAATTCAGCCAGGAAAAAATGGCAGTCTTCACCATCTCTGGCAAGTACTTAGGCATTGCTGCCTTTGGAGAAACAGACACACTGCCTGTAATAGCTGTGATGTAAATGTTTGCGAACCTTAACTTGTACATATTCTCTTAATAACTTGAGGCAATCAGGTACTTTTGTATTGAATTAAAAAGCATGTAGTTGTAGTGGATTACAGTGGGTTTTGAAATTGACTAATGTTTGTCTGCAGAATTCAATCATTAATTTATAAGCATGAATGTCAGTCATTGCACTGATGTATAGATTAGTCATAGTTTAAGACAATGTTCACTTTCATAAGGATATTCTGAAAAATAATTCTTAAAACTGCAAAGTATCTGTGCATGTGTGTGGACACATGTATGTGTGGGCAGATATGGGTGTGTCTGTGGGCGTATATGGGTATGGGCATGTATGTGTGTGGGCAGATATGTGTGTGTGGACAGATATGTGTGTGTGTGGACAGATATGTGTATGTGTGGACAGATATGTTAGTATGTGTGTGTGGACAGATATGTGTGTGTGTGTGGACAGATATGTGTGTGTGTGTGGACAGATATGTGTGTGTGTGTGGACAGATATGTGTGTGCCTATTCGTGCAGTCAAAGGAAATGATAGTACAACAAAATGGACAATCTTTCCACTCTGTATCTAGGGTGCTCTGGGCTGCCCACCTTGTGCCATGTCCAAAACTGAACATTGAGACCAGATATGGGGAAGGGATTGGGATTGTGACTTAAGTTGTTCAATGTTTTCTTGGCTACTAATGAAAATCCATTAAAAACCTTAGTAACTAAATACCTCTACATCACAAGTCTGCGACATGATTGGAGCAAAAACATAATTGCTTTTTTTAAAAACTGGACTTTGATGTCCAGTTTGTGTTTTAGAATTTTTACTCAAAAACTGGACCGTCCACTGCTAAACTGGTCATGTGGCAGGGCTGCTTGGCAGTTCCAAGTCAGGTGTGCAAGCAAGAGGCAAAATGTGAGGTGTCCCTGCATGATCCTAATGTTATTCGTCAGCCACAGACCCAATATACCATCCAACATCACAGCCATCTGTATCTTTCACACCCTCTGATCAACACCTCTACTGCAGAACTATATTGGAAACTGCTTCGTGCATCATGACTGTTTATTTTTTTTTAACCAAAATTACATAACCATCCCAGGGAACATCATTCTTACTCGGGTTTTGTTCTTTCATTGTGTAATAATGTTTACACTGGAAGGCTGTGTTTAACGTGAATGTAATTTGCAATAAACAATTATCCCGAATATCCTATTTCAACATGCCTTCTCAAGCTACTCATCAGTTCTGGATGACGAGGGAGAGGCATTCCTCAGGCCGTGTCTCTCAGAGGATGGTAACTCCACTACCAATAAGCTGCCAAAGAAAAAGGACTTTTTTTTAGTGCCTACTGTTTTTTTGTTCAAATTATTTTGTAGCTCATCAAGTTGAGGAATGTTAATGCTGGGAGTAGAACACTCCCCATTCCAGGCACCCAGTGTCAACATTAAGCACACATAGGTCAGGCAAGCGGACTAAAACCCGCTTTGCTTTGCCCCAACATCATGCCTCAGTATTAACCTCAGAAAGGCACCCATGGTTGCACCAGTGTGATGTCTTCCCATTAGCCACAGCATCACCTTTGGTAAGATTGCCAACTTGGTGCTGATTACTGCTGAACTGGGAGCAGTTTTGTACTGTGAGCCCCATGTTCATTAGGAATTGAATTGAGACCATCCTAACTCATTTCAAATAAGTCAGGAGATAGAGAAGACTTTCATCCCATCAGCCTGTACTGGATTCAAATCCAACTCTCAGGGGTGAAAGGACGGTATCTAATTCCTACACCACCTAGTCCCCCATTGCTTTTCTTCAATATCATTTAGAGCACCACAGCCCTTGTCCCATTGCATTGCAGCTGGCTGGCTGCAGGCTGACCCCACTTCTGAGAAATTACTGACACAGTGAGAGCTGCGATCAGCTCACCATCAGTCGCGCTATCTAAGTAGAATGGAGGCAGGTTGGGCCCCAATGAGGGGCTATTTTCAGAATTGAGCAAAGAACAAGAATTAAGGGGGTAAAAACACACTATAGGAGGGGAATGGTTAAGTTACTGTGGAAGTTTTTCGCACCAAAAAAAACTTGTATGTGCAGAGGCGGTTCTTGTGTTTTCAAGGTGAGGGATATCAATCCTGGGGAATGGAACCTAGTGTGAGCATCAAGCATTCCAGAGCAAAATGTAACACTCCCTGTACCAGAAGCCAGAGCATGTTGCTCTCGCCAGAACAATATTAAACTTAGTCACAGAAAGGAACCATGTACTGTACCAATGTGCCCTTTGTACTTCTCATCCCAGCCATCCTTGCACTCTCCCTGGGTCAGACTGACAATTTATTGCTAAAATAGGGGAACTTTTGCTGGGGACTTGTAGCTCATTTGGATTGAGAGTGTCCCAACTCTTGTTAGATACAGCCCTTAGCGCAGAAGCTGGTACACTGCCTCATTATAGTTCTGTGTCTGTTTAGGCTCCTGTAGTCTATTGCCGAGGAAAATAGTGATGTGTCTGTGTAATCCATGGAGTTAAGTTTTCTGGCTCTGCTGGTGGTTATGTGAGTCTGCAGACAGCGAGTGTCTGATCAGCCAGAGCTGTTGAGAAGAGATTTATGGGGAAGTTAGATAAGTACATGAGGGAGAAAGGAATAGAAGACTGTATCGATAGAGTAAAATTAAGTAAATAGAGTGGGAGAAGGCTCATGTGGAGCATAAACACTGGCATACAGTTGGGCTGAAGGGCTATAATTCTGTGTAAGTGGCAAGGCAGAGGACCAGACACTTCCCTACAGGAGGAAGAGCCGGAATCCTGGATTGAAAAATCCTGATGATTCACCTTTGTCTATTCTCACTCAACTCCCAGACAGCGGATCGGGAGAGACATTGGCAGGTTGTGTTTTAAGGAATGTGGGCAAAACCTGAATAGATGAGGAGAAAAGAAAATATATATTTAAAATAAAGTTTAAAAAAAAACCCTGTCTACCAAGGAAACCGCAGTGTTTAATATTTGCCTTATTATCAAATTTACTTCATGGTACAGAAATGTGGGGCAAAGCAGATGGAATCTGTTCACAAGGAAATGAAAAATGTTACTATATATGTAGGAAAGTGATTTTAGACATTTTATTGCTTGTAGACACAACAGGATGTCCTTTAAGGAGAAAGTGGAACTGCACAAACTAATGCTAATTATAAAACGGTCTCCAGCAAGGCACCAGCTTCAGAATTGAATTGTGCCTGATACTAATCGATAAAATGGACTCTGACGGCTCCAGCTTACATCTTCTCCAGACTGTTACAACTGCCAGTGACAGGTTGAATAAACACGAGTTAGACTAAGTGAAAATGGCCATCTGCCTTACATTAAAGGAGCAATGGGCCTTACTCAGCACTTGCTAATGCTGCAATTCTACTTCTGAATGTCTGTCAAATTCACATATATTTATATTTTTCAAAGTCGCCCTTACAGTCCAGCCAAGAGAAATTAAATTGGCTGAACACCCCGTCTACTCCTCCAGTGCGGCCATTGTCAAAGTGACTCAGCGGAGGGAAATGACTCCCCATTCCGGCCCACTTGCACTCTATCCCAGCCGCCCACATCAATCTCACCACCGTCCCTGTTGCTGTTACTCGCTGTAGCAGGTTGGACTGAAGGTAGAAGGGGTGAAACTGTGCTGCATGGTATCAGTAATCAGTGTGTTAACATATTCCTATGACATTCCTTTGTCTGCTATTTTAATAAAGCAATTAAACCATTTATTTAAATCTGCACTGAAACAATGGACAGAGGAACTTCATGCAAAGGTCTTAATGCATTCATTACTGACATCACGCAACATGATTTCAATCCAGGGGAAATCAGTGTTACTTTTTTAATTATACATCCTGCTACCTTAGCACAGTTTTCTACATGCTTGCAGTGCACTGCATTCTCCAATAAAACAGTGCTTAACCGTTCCGAGACATCACCCGTGATGAGGTGCCCTATACACTGCCATGCGCACTGGGTAACTGTAGGCCTACTACCTGTGATTTTCCCTCCACTGTTGTCATCGAATTTCCAGTGTAGCTCACGTCGTGCCAAATATCTCACCACACATTAGCACTGAGAAAATCTGCCCTCCATAGTTGAGTGAAACATTAATATTTATTTCTTTGATTTTATTGAAATCCTCATTTCGTATTGTGAAATTTAAAATCAGATTCTGCCTCTCTCTGTCCCAGTAGCATCCTGTTTTAAATGACCTCCTACTGTGTGAGCTCCTCGCTATTTACATTTTTGATTGTTGTGTGGTACCCCATTTAAGTATTCCCATAAATTATACCAAGCTCTCTACTCAACCCTTACAAAGTGCAAGTCCCATTGTTATGGCAGCAGAGTGGGATCACAGATTTTCAGACCCTTTATGTCCCCACATCAGCACTTATATTGAGGTAAAACATTTTTATGATGCACTGTCCATCACTGGGATGTCATGATGCTCTTCATGCTGGTATCATACGTAGTCCTTTCTTCAATGCTCTGCCTACACAGTATCAGTGTTCCCTTCAGTCATGGTGGCAAACTAGGAGCTGGGTTGTGCTGCTATAGCAAAGCAATGCAGAAAGAGGCAGAGTTCAGTGTATAACATAGGGTCAGTGCAGAAATGCTAATCTCAAGTTCTGTTCCTGCCCTAACAACAAAAAGTTAGCTTCTCAATGCTGATATCACCGTTGGTTCCTTTATTACTGGGTGGCATCACCACTCACTGTTGGTTCCTTTATTACCGGGTCCTTTTTGCCTGGTGTGAAATATCCATGGGCAGTAATCATAAAAGCTGGACCTCTTCCGGTCACATGACACAACCAACCACTACTGCTTCAACATACTGTCATGGGGATAAGAAGCACTCATCCCTGGAAAACTTTATAGCAATTGCACTAATCATTGGTAAGAACCCAACTATTATAAGATTAGATAGCAGCTATGATGGAATGAGTTATGAGGTGTTGCATCATCTTGGAGATCAGGAGACATTCATCAACTGTTCAAGCTTCTTTCTTAGCTCAGAACATTAACTGTACGCCCTTCGTAACACACTCCAACCCAACCGTAATTTCAGATTGTGATGCATATCATTTCCCAATCGTTCACTGCTACTTATTCCTTGATGCACTTGCTGTGATTACATCACAGTATTATCCTTAGGTCTGTGTGTCACTAATAGTGAATGTTCGGGGATGTCAGCATGCGCGCTCAAGGCTGCTTTTGGCACAAAAACAAAACAAAGGGGAACAGAAACACCTTGCGAAGCATAAAGAGAAATAACAGGTACTCTGAAACATTTCACAGCTATAATAACCATCTTGGTGTTCAGACAGTAAGTTGGCGACTGCTTGCACTTCACTCTGATGGGTTTGAAACTTCTGCTGAACCTCTGGATTAAGGTTACTGGCCTTGAAATCATTCCCAGGTGTCCATCATTCTCTACGGAGCTACACTGAGCAGCCTGTGTATATTCTAGGAATCAGGAAAAAAAAAAATTGGCAAATTACTATGTACGTGGGAGGGAGTTAAATCTGTAATATTAAACAAATACTTTAATACTGTTATTCCATTTAAACAGACAAAGAAAAGCTTCCGGTCTATTTCGGCCGTTTACCATGAAATTTACAACGTTGTGTTTAAGTTATACGACATAGTAAAGGCGCTCTTCTGTGGCTAAGTGCAGCTTTTTATACTTTACCATGAAGGACAGCCCCAAATCACTATAAAATGTAAAATGTTCACAACATCAAGGGCTTGTATTGAGTCACACAGTCTGAACCGTGGCGGCCTGTTCGTAGACCACAAATCTTCCCACACCCGCGGTCTGCAGTCCTCCCTCCTTCTGATCTCCTGCTACAGCTTTCCAACAAGAACAAATGTACCAGATTGTCCCAATCAATTGAAGAGACACTGGGGTTTTTGTTGGACTGCACAGTCTGATTTTAATCAAATAAGATTCATATCTTTGTAACATCATTTGTCAGAAATGTCAATGTTTTTCAAACATCAGGGCATTATTTCTGCTCTCGGTGTCTTAGAGACATTTGGCAATGCCAGCCTATTTTTAAAAAATTATACATTTCTGTCATATCCTCAAAAGCTCTCAATTCGGAGAACTGTCCTATAACCTGTCAGTAGGCTTAATGTGTTGCATTATGTTCCAAATATGTTGCAGGACAGTATTAGGTAAACATATCTTGCCTCACACTATTTTGACTGGGAAATCCAGGACACAGCAAGATCTGGACAACATCCAGGCTGGGGTTAATAAGTGGCAAGTAATATTCGTGCCAGGCAATGACCATCTCCAACAAGAGATAGTCTAACCACCTCCCCTTGACATTCAACGGCATTACCATCGCCGAAACCCCCACCGTCATCATCCTGGGGGTCACCATTGACCAGAAACTAAACTGTACCAGCCACATAAATACTGTGGCTACAAGAGCAGGTCAGAGGCTGGGTATTCTGTGGCGAGTGACTCACCTCCTGATTCCCCAGAGCCTTTCCACCATCTACAAGGCACAAGTCAGGAGTGTGATGGAATACTCTCCACTTGCCTGGATGAGTGCAGCTCCAAGAAGCTCGACACCATCCAGGACAAAGCAGCCCACTTGATTGGCACCCCATCCACCACCTTAACATTCACTCCTTCATCACTGGCGACCATGGCTGCAGTGTGTACCATCCACAGGATGCACTGCAGCAACTTGCCAAGGCTTCTTCGACAGCACCTCCCGAACCCGCGACCTCTACCACCTAGAAGGACAAGGGCAGCAGGTGCATGGGAACAACACCACCTGCACATTCCCCTCCAAGTCACACACCATCCCGACTTGGAAATATATCACCGTTCCTTCATCGTCACTGGGTCAAAATCCTGGAACTTCCTTCCTAACAGCACTGTGGGAGAACCTTCACCACACGGACTGCAGCAGTTCAAGAAGGCGGCTCACCACCACCTTCTCAAGGGCAATTAAGGATGGGCAATAAATGCTGCCTTTGCCAGCGACGCCCACATCCCATGAGCGAATGAAAAAAAACACCTGTCAGTAAGCAGGAAGAAGGCAAAATCTGACCAATCAGTGTTACAATCTTCATGAGATAACAATGTTCAGGTCACAACATAAAGGAAGGGAAGACTGAGGAGAGTTGTTGAACAAACAAGTGGAGCAAACAGGTGACTGATGCATATGTCAGCGTGGCCAGTATTTTCATCTCCTGTCCACCTATGATTAACATGAAGATGAAGTGGCTTAAAGGACACTACAACTTGCAGAAGTGTCTCTACATTATTTCTTCTGTGGGTGACAGTATTTTTTTGGGGGGGAAGGGGTGGAAGTGGGAGATCTTGACATGTATTTTTTCATGATGTTCCAGCAGGTCTAAACTCCTTATCCCACAGACCAGAGTGTCCTCTACCACAATTATATTGTTCTCTACAATCAAGAAAGGTCAGGCTAGCCCTGCGAATATAGCTGCCTACAATGCATGTCCATTGATTAAGCCACTGAGCTGTGTAGTTGAGTCCCCCCCATCACTCAATCTGGGTGGATTTGCTTCAATAACTCCGATAACCTGACTGAGAGAGATGAATTTACCCTTGGGCCAATTCCTGTGTGAATGATATTTGTTACTAGGATTTGAATTCAGATCTCCTGGGCTCCTGATTAAAAATCTGACACTTGAGTATTGTTAGACTATCCACACTGTGGGGTAGAATTTGATTGGTGTCCATAAATAATGTCAGTGCTGTTTTCAGTGCAGCAGAATTTAGCAGCATAACAGAGCTCGAGCTTATTTCTGTCTCCCACAGTGGTGATATCATTGGATTTCATTGTTTGGGTCTTGACCTGATCCTATCAATGAGACGAACTAGCTCATGTTGCTCAGGTGCCATTTCCAAATAGAGGGACTACTGTCCTCAGTGGAGCAGGATTTCAAATGGATTTCACACTGTTTATAACAATTGAGCAACTTTTAATCTCATTTTCCTATATTACAGCGACTACACCGCAAAAAAGTACTTCATTGGCTGTAAAGCACTTTGGGGCGTCCTGAGGTCATGAAAGGTGCTATATAAATGCAAGTCTTTCTTTTTTATTTTATTCCCAGTTCCAAGGAGTGACCGCTTTAATTACTGGCTGAAACTATTGCCATTCCTCTCCCAATGCTTCAATGGTGCCAGCAGTGCAGAAGCTCATCTGACAGATGTGCAAACAACCCACAAAACAAATCCAGCGAGTGGCATAATATAACAGCTGTAATCCCACTAACCTGCTATTTACTTTGGAAACAAATCGTATTAATGGACACAACTGTATGAAATTCTTTTAGATGCAATTTTAACGAATCTAAAAAAAATTAAAATGGCACAGTAAATATTCAAAGGAAAAAAGGAATTTCATACAATTTTTGTTTTAATTTATTCTTGGGATGTGGGCAATGCCACCCAGCTGGCATTTATTGTCTGTCCCTCGCTGCCCTGAAGAGTCAACCACATAGAGTGGGACTGGAGTCACTTAGGCCAGACCGGGTAGGATGGCAGGTTCCCTTCCGTGAAGAGTGAATCAGTTGGGTTTTTACAACAATCCAGTAGCTGTTCATGTTAATTTTCCGGGGCCAGCCCACAAATGACCAGATTTAATGAATTTGTTTTTACTACATGCCATGCTGGGATCTCAACTCACAACCTCTGGGCTCCTAGTCCAGTACCATTACCTCTAGGTCACCATACTGTGCATTTAAGAGGTCATTACTAATACTGTGAAGCGAAATTTCGACCCCCATGTTGTTTCGAGATCGTACTGTCACCACCTCTGACATTAACTTTGATGTGTGTGCAAGCAGCAATTGAATCGCAGTGTTTTTTTTACTCTTCTCCTGACCTTGACGGCAATGAATGAAAGCACTGGGTGAACGGGACTGTATTTCTGACAATCTCTGAGAATTTCTCAGTCAGACATGACTACAATGGTACGTCAGTCTGCCTCTGACAGAGGAGGTGTTCTGGAGAAGTGGCTCGCAACCAAACGTTAGGCTTTAAAGTGATGAATTTGCATTACGAAAAGGTGAGTCAGCAGATACTGTGGGTAATTGAAGTTTATTCATCCAGACAATGTCTGGCCACAAATATAAAAAAGCAAACAGCACTTTTGGCTCTTTTTTTCAGTGGTTGCCTGTGACAGAAAGAAAGAACTTGCATTTATATAGCGCCTTTCATGACCTCAGGACATCCCAAAGAGCTTTACAGCCAATTAAGTGCTTTTTTGAAGTGTAGTCACTGTTGTAATGTCAGAAATGCAGCAGCCAATTTGTGCACAGCAAGGTCCCACAACAGCAATGTAATAATGACCATATAATCTGTTTTAGTGGAGTTGGTTGAGGGATGTAATATCTTTTACATCCATCTCAGAGGGCAGACAGGGCCTCGGTTTAACGTCTCATGCAAGATACAGCACCTCCAACAGTGCAGCACTCCCTCAGTCTAGATTTTGTGCTTAAGTTGGACTTGAACCCACAACCGTCTGAATCAGAGGCAAGAACACTACCCACTGAGCCACGGCTGACACTAAACGGAAAGCAATGATGGATTTTTGGATGTTTATAAAAAGCACAGGCCAGGAACGATCAAGGAAGCTGGTGTGTTGGCTGTGCCTGCTGGAGATCCATAGTGGGACATGGCTTACCTCCCACATGATGAGGTCCTGGTGGTAACTGTACAATCAGAGGGAGGCAGCAGGAGGTGGCTGCAAGTTCCCTTATAGGTTTATATGGGAAAATAATTTCTCCAGGACACTCCAGTGTACCTCCTAACAGCCATCACTGGAGAGTCACCAGCAGAGACTTTGGGACAAGGTACACCTGCAAGCCTAGCCATAAGGTTGTATGGGGCCCAGGAAGACCTAAGGAGGCTGGACAGAAAAAAAACAAAAAAATTGAAGACGGAGAATTATAATCTTACTAATCTCTAAATCAGTTAAATTCTTTGAGTGAGACTGAGCCTCTTTTACTGCTTGATTTGAATGGCTTCAAAAATAAACAAGGGCCAGCAAATCCTTAAAGAATCCATTCCGTTTATTTTTGCTTCATAAAACAACATTAAAAAAATGTTTTCGATTTGTGTGACTTCTATGCCGTTCTCTTCATAATTGCTGTGTAATAATGCACTGTTCCAGCTGTTGCTGAAAATCTCCTTTAATGTAGTTAATTTGAACCATGTTTGAGTCTGGGATGAATAAGTGATAGTGCTGAAGTAAATGCCATCTCTTTAATGCATCTGTGAATAATACTCTGAGGCACTGTTACAATTCGGATTTTTAGAACTGTTTTCTTTTTCTGTCCGTAATCTTAACAATGACTTCTGATCATTAAATTATCATGGACAGATACAGAAAATAATCAAAAAGGCTATTGGAATGCTGGCCTTTATATCTAGAGGACTAGACTACAAGGGGGGGAAAGTTATGCAACAGCTACACAAAGCCCTGGTTAAACCATACCTGGAGTACTGTGTTCAGTTCTGGGCACCGCACCTTAGGAAGGATATATTGGTCTTGGAGGGAGTGCAGCATAGATTTACTAGAATAATACCTGGACTCCAAGGTTTAAACTACGAGGAGAGATTACACAAACTAGGGTTGTAGTCCCTGGAATTTAGATGATTAAGGGTGATTTGATCGAAATTTTCAAGATATTAAGGGGAACTGATAGGATAGAGAGAACTATTTCCACTGGTTGGGGAGTCTAGGATTAGGGGACATAGCTTAAAAATTAGAGCCAGGATTTTCAGGAGTGAAGTTAGGAAACATTTCTACACGCAAAGGGTGGTAGAAGTTTGGAACTCTCCTCTGCAAACGGCAGTTGATGCTAGCTCAATTATTAATTTTAAATTGGAGATTGATAGATTTTCGTTAACCAAGGGTATAAGGGATATGGGGCTAAGGCGGGTATATGGAATTAGGTCACAGATCAGCCATGATCTCTTTGAGTGGTGGAATAGCCTACTCCTGTTCCAATGTTCCTATGATCCTGTAAACAGATCCTAACCCTTACAATCCAGAAGCTGTGCCTTTTCTGTGCTCCGTCTTCACAGAGCTACTGACCTGAGGGACTAACAATTACTCCACTTGCAGTCATTTGTTTACTAGATTTACCTGCACTACACTACCAAACTCCCTCTGAAATGATGGATAGTATCCCACAAACCAAAAGGTTGCAGACTAAAGCAAAATGTATTTATAATTAAACAGTAACTAGTTGATCTCCTGTGGCATTGCAAGCAGGGAGTCAAGACTAAATATTCAGTTAAATCAGGGTAGAAGGTGGGGGAATATTTGAACTCATGCAGAAGGGAGAAGAGGCAGATAGGAGGGAAGATGGAGATGAGAGAAAGAGCAAGGGGGAGCAAAAGCAGTGAAACTAGTTCAACAGGAAGGGAACATTCTCTAATTATGCATTAAAGGATTGTAATTTTGTGAGTTGTCATTAATTGAGTGGGTGTTCATTATGGCTCACAATCCTAAACTTGCTCCTGAGAATAAATATTTCAAATGCAAGTTATTGCACCGACTTGGCGTTAATATGATGGACCTCTTGTCCTTCTCGGCAGTACAGGTCTCGGAGCTGGGAGGCCCTACAAGCTGGAGCATCTTCTCTGATCCCATCTGCCTTGCTACTACCCTCCTGGCCTTTAAAATCCATCTGAAACCCATCTCTTACATCAAGCTTTTGATCCCCTCCCTTAACCCTCCCACAAAAGCTTGGCATCCAGTCCTTTTCTCCATGGTGACGCTGAGATATTTTTCTACATTAAAGGCTGTTGTCATAGAATGCAGGTTTGGAGCTGTTGGTTGCTCTCTACCTCAGCATTAGCCAAGTTCAGTCAGACCATATGGGGACACTTCAATGTACCAGTAGGACACTAGATCAGGCCCTCAATTCTGCATGTGGATTCATACCAATAGGAAGATGTCAGCTTGGGCCAAGTGTTTCGCCAAGGGACGCAGTGAAAGATTGGGGATTGGGTCACCTCAAACTACACTCAGCCATTTCCTAGCAGTGGGCATTGTTACTGGCAGAGCCCTAGGAATAGGTCACCTGCCAGTCTGCTCAGCTGCGGTGTGTAGTTCAAGATGGCCTTAGGTGAGAAAATTAAATTAGAAAATTTTAATCAGGGTTCTCCCACAGTTTAAAAACTTACTGATACTCATAGAATAAAATCATAGAATGGTTACAGCCCAGATAAAGGCCATTCGGCCTGTCGAGCCTCTGCTGGCTGTCTGCCAGTTAGTCCCACTCCCCCACCCTTTCCCTGTAGCCCTGCAGATTTTTTTTCCCTTCAAGTACTTATCCAATTCCCTTTTGAAAGCCATGATTGAATCTGCCTCCATTACTCTTTCAGGCAGTGCATTCCAGATCATAACCACTCGCTGCATAAAAACGCTTTTCTTCATGTCGCCTTTGGTTCTTTTGCCAATCACCTTAAATCTATGTCCTTTGGTTCTCGACCCTTCCACCAATGGGAAGAGTTTCTCTCTATCTACTCTGTTTAGACCCCTCATGATTTTGTTCATCTGTATCAAATCTCCTCTCAACCTTCTCTGCTCTAAGGAGGACAACCCCAGCTTCTCCAGTCTATCCACATACTGAAGTCCCTCATCCCTGGAATCATTCGAGTAAATCTTTTCTGTACCCTCTCTATGGCCTTCACGTCCTGCCTAAAGTGCGGTGCCCAGAATTGGACACAATACTCCAGTTGTGGCCGAAGCAGTGTTTTATAAAGGTTCGTCATAGCCTCCTTACTTTTGTACTCTATGCCTCTATTTATAAACCCCAGGATCCCGTATGCTTTCTCCACCACTTTCTCAGCCTGCCCTGCCACCTTCAACGACCTGTGCACATATACCCCCAGGTCTAGAGAGTTTGCCTTGACTGTCCAAGGAGGTGAGGAAGAAGTTTGCAAGGTTTACCTGTGGTGATTCACTAGTCTCAAGACATTGAATAAGTTGCAACACAATTTGTACTGAGGTTTGTTAGAAGGGGTGGGGCTCTTTGGGCTGAATGCCCTTTCTTCACTCCCACTTTACCTTTCTTTCTTTTCATTCCTCACAGCCCTCTCACACCACCCGAAACAGTTGAAAATACTTCAAATAAATTCAGCTCAGTGGTTTAACAAACCAAATATTGACTGAAGTTTGAGCTGTAATTGCAGTCTATAACCTCTCAAGCTTCAAAAGGAGGAAAAGTGTTCAATGTTTGAAACCACTTCCGAAGCTTCAAGTCAATAGCTTTCCATTAAAGCCCTTAAAAGTGGTCAATATTTGTATCATGCAAGTGAAAAATGAAAGTACATGGAAAATGCTGTATGCTGAATTTCAAAATCTTAAACCAATTTACCATAAAAGCAGGGAGTGCAATGACATGATATAATGCTGTCAAATCACTGCTAAATTAAAACATTGAAGTACCATGGCAAACCTTTATGAACAAACTAATCACAATGCCCAATAAGTAACTCTGCAGCTGTATTTTGGAAGCAGGCTGTACTGGTACTGAGGTCACTTCCTTACTGAGCTGATGACGCCCCTTCAATCTCTGGTTTGGCTCTCAGTGCAGCACTACAGCTGGTATCGTTCTGTTTGAAGATAAAAGATTAGTTGGCATTTAGAAAGAATGATAGAGAGAAAGAAACTTGTATTTATATAGCACCTTATCACATCTCTCAGAAATGCCCTGAAGAACTTCACATACACTGAATCATTTTGATGTTTAGTCACTGTTGCTTTGTGTGCGAACAGGGCAATTATTTTGCACACAGCAGAGTGTTTGCCACAAACAGCAATAAGACAAGTAAGCAGGTTTTTTTTGGGTGGGGTTGGTTGAGGGAAGAATGTTGGCCAGGAACACCAAGGGAAGGCCCTGCTTTTCTTTGAATAGTGGTGGGATCTTTAACATCTAAGCTGACACTCCAGTGCAGTACTGAGGGAGTGCTACACTGTCAGAGTTGCCGTCTTTTGGTTGAAACATTAAACCAAAGCCCCGCTTGTCCTCAGGTAGATGTAAAAGATCCCATGGCACTATTTCAAAGAATAGCAGGGGAGTTCTCCCTGGTGTCACAGCCAATATTTATCCCTTAACCAACATCTAAAACCAGATCTGTTCATTATCTCATTGCTGTTTGTAGGAGCTTGCTGAGTGCAAATTGGCTTCTGCATTTCCTACATTACAACAGCGACTACATTTCAAAAATACTTCATTGGCTGTAAAGTGCTTTGGAACATCCAGATGTTCTGAAAGCTGCTATATAAATGCAAGTTCTTTCTTTTGATTATGTGCTCAAGCAATTGTGTACGACTCAAAGCCATAACCTTCTGGCTCAGAGGCAAGAGTGTAATCAGCTGAGCCAACGTGATGAAAAGATTGAAGAATTAACAAGTTACTTCCAGAAGTAATCATTGGGCAACACTAAACTTGGATTTTAAAAGATTGTAGACTGTAGGAAGAAGGGAAGACTGAGGCAGGTAAAGAGCTCCATTGTTTTGAGGTCCTGGGATAAAATGGGTTAGAGTCAGAGACAATGCAATGAGTCTCGATTTCAACAACATTGAAGATGCAGTGAGAAGGAATAGAATGTAACATGCACTGGTCTCTGAGAGCTTAATAGATGAATAGTGCATTACCTGACTAATGTGTTAGAGAGGATAGGGAGAGTCGGGCTCACACGAGTTACTCTTATAAATTTCCAGGCAGTTGGTAAAGACTAATAGTAAGATTTGGAAGAAAACACTAAATTAGATATCAGAAATTGGTATTAAATTAAGCAGGTTCGTTTTGCTTTCAATGATTGTTTAAAGGCACATTGTAATTTGGTAAACTTTCAGCATTTTTCAAACTGCAAAAAAACAAAGCAACATCAACTCACTACAGGCAATATAAGGAAACTGTACTCCATACCCCATGCCTCAAATTAATGCTGAGCAATGACAAGGGAGATCTACTAGTATATTTATTATTTAACTTTAGATTATTTATACATTCAGTTTTCCTCCCAGCTCAATAGGTCGACTGCTGCTTCCAGTAGTGTACCACCCTCTCCCCACGATACTCTACAGCTGCCCCTCTCCCCACAATACAGTATAGCTCCCCCTCTCCCCACGATACAGTATAGCTTCCCCACTCCCCACAATATTCCACAGCTCCCCCTCTCCCCACAATACAGTATAGCTCCCCCACTCCCCACAATATTCCACAGCTCCCCCTCTCCCCACAATACTCTACAGCTCCCCCTCTCCCCACAATACTGTGCAGCTGCCCCATCTCCCCACAATACTGTGTAGCTGCCCCTCTCCCCACAATACAGTATAGCCCCCCCTCTCCCCTCAATACATTAGAACTCCCCCTCTCCCCACAATACAGTTTGGCTCCCCCTCTCCCCACAATACAGTTTGGCTCCCCCTCTCCCCACAATACATTAGAACTCCCCCTCTCCCCACAATACTGTACAGCTCTCCCTCTCCCCACAATACTCAACAGCTCCCCCTCTCCCCACAATACTGTATAGCTGCCCCTCTCCCCACAATACTGTATAGCTCACCCTCTCCCCACAATACAGTAGAGCTCCCCCTCTCCCCACAATACAGTATAGCTCCCCCTCTCCCCACAATACAATAGAGCTCCCCCTCTCCCCACAATACTGTATAGCTCCCCCTCTCCCCACAATACAATAGAGCTCCCCTTCTCCCCACAATACAATAGAGCTCCCCCTCTCCCCACAATACAATAGAGCTCCCCTTCTCCCCACAATACAATAGAGCTCCCCCTCTCCCCACAATACTGTATAGCTCCCCCTCTCCCCACAATACAATAGAGCTCCCCCTCTCTCCACAATACTGTATAGCTCCCCCTCTCCCCACAATACAATAGAGCTCCCCCTCTCCCCAAAATACTCCACAGCTCCCCCTCTCCCCACAATACTCTACAGCTCCCCCTCTCCCCACAATACAATAGAGCTCCCCCTCTCCCCACAATACAATAGAGCTCCCCCTCTCCCCACAATACCGTATAGCTCCCCCTCTCCCCACAATACTCGACAGCTCCCCCTCTCCCCACAACACTGCATAGTGGAATTTGCAATGTTTAGTGAATCCTATCCACTGAAACATTAAAGGGAACCTGGTTGAAATCCCAACTTAAAGAGACAAAGGAGAAAAAAGTTAAATATTTTCGTTCCAAATTATTTATTTTTCATCTAACATTTGGTGCACACATTTTTTTCCCCATCTAATGCTGGTTATGGGAAATTTAGACAAAAGCATTTTATAGGATGCTATCAAATTTCATCTGAAGAACAAAGTGGCCATAAAGATAATTCAATTATTGCTTAGTAATGCGAAACAGAAGGAGACAACAAATGGCGAGAGACTCTCTCTGATTTGGGGATGGGGAAATTGTGTGCCAAGATCCTCCACTAGTCCCCATTGGATTTGTGCCCCAACCCACTTTCTGTTCACAGTCCAACTGTGTACTTCACTTCTGCTCATTTTGAGTGGTAGCTGAATTATGCGTGCATCAAGCATGCTCATGATTAATGGATTTTTAAAAATTCCAGCTAATGTTACATGTCTTTTTCCTGTGTTTGTTGGGCCAGACTGTGGAGTGTTTATGTAATAAGAGAAGTAGCAGAATCGCAATATCACAGAGAAACTGACTGCATAGAATTTCCAACAGTCCTGCAGAACGGGAAGATCCTTAAAGAAGATGAGAGCTTTAAAGTGTTGCCCATGATATCAACATTCACACCACCCAGGGTGCACCAAGGCACCTAAATGGAAGATACGGCAAGTGCATGTTCTTTGCAAGTCAATTATTATCTTCACACTGGGTGTTGCTTTGAAAGCACTCAGTTACAAGAGAACTAGAGGAGGCAAATATGTCAGGAAAATCAGCAGGCACCAGAAGCAGTTTAGGCACGCCCACAATGATGCCATCAACCATATCTACAGGCCCAGGTACACCTACTTGTCAGTGACCATAGTTGAATTGATCCTCAGGCCCTGGGTCAGTACAGAGCCAATTGAGGATCTGTTCCATCTGCTGCAAGGACATCTGCAGCCAAGCTGCATCATAGGGATAGCAATGACAGTGGCAGGCAAAGTTACTCAAATTCTTTGCCTCTGTCTTCTTCCAGTCTAGCATAGAGATCATCTGCAGTATCAGCCAATGTGTGGAACAAGTGATTAATGTCTCAATCAGCATTACCAGCTGCAATGTTACTGGCAAGCACTAGCTGCCCAATGTCACCGCATTGCTGAGCTTCCCAAAGTACAAGAGAAGGGGCCGGCAGTCAGTGTGCAGTGGGTTGCCTAGTAACACTTTGCGACATACGTACTTAAGGCCATGTACCTAGTAACTCGTACTATTTGTTAGGCTTACTTTGGTAGCTTCGTCATCTTCATCCGTATCCCAGGTCTTGTGGGTAATGCACAAAGGGCTAAACCCATCTTTCCAGTCCCCTGGAGAGAGTTCCAAACAGGGGATCTGTCCTCACATCCACCTCATATAATGACATGGCCAGCTGGCTGGGCACCACAGAGGGTGTTTGAGTGCTGCACTGCTCCATGACAGACATAGATTCCATTCCCTGTCTCCATATCCTGGTGTTTGGCAACCAATGTTTTGCCCCTTGCAGCCTTTATAAAAGCTTTATTTTTTAAATGTTTAACTTTTTAAGACAGTCTTTAAAAAGGCTTTGCAAAAAAATCCCTTTTATCAATACAGCCTTTATAATGGCTGTACAAACCTCTGTCCCATATATGTAGCTACTTACCTTTAAATGGTCTTGTCCTTTTTAAATTCCCCACAATACAAAGGCAGCAACCCTTTCAGGCTGGGAATTTGCCTGCATAAAATTAAATCAACCATTGGAATTCTCCCAAAGTTTGCCTGTGGACAATATGGCAGGTGTAAAGCCTGCTGTACCCAGCCCTGAAGTTAAGCTGCAAAATCTATGTACTCATATCATTGTGGCCTTTATATTCTATTACATGCTTATTGTAGATGTAAGCAGGTTATTTAACTTGAACTGTAATCATTCCTTCATTGTCACTGAGTCAAAATCCTGGAACTCCCTACCTAACAGCACTGTGGGAGAACCTTCACCACACGGAGTGCAGTGATTCAAGAAGGCGGCTCACCACCACCTTCTCAAGGGACAACTAGGGAAGGGCAATAAATGCCGGCCTTGCCAGTGATGCCCACATCCTAAGAATGAATATATATAAATATTTTTTTTTAAATCAGAGGAATAGCGGAAGTCAGTGTGAAAGAAAGAACTTGCATTTATATAGTGCCTTTCACGACTTCAGGGTGTCCCAAAGCGCATCACAACCAATGACGCACTTTTGAAGTGTAGTCACTGTTGGTAAGGTTGTGTAATGGTAATTTAAGGTTGGAGATGATCCAAATTTTCGCAGGGTAGTAACGTATGACAGACTCACACCACAGGCAGCTAATCTGTACTAACTTATTTAAAAAGGAACTGCACATAAAACTAAGTCAGGTGGAGAGAACAGACAGGTCAACGTTAACGGACTCAGTGCATTTTGACGAAGGGTCTGCACCTGAACGTTAACTTGTCCATTCTCTCTACAGCTGCTACTTGACCTGTTGAGTTTCTCCAACATTTTCTCATTTGTTTCAAATTTCAAATGTCCAATTTCCATTTGGACAAATAACTGGTTATGAAAGAAACTGAAGGATTTAGGGATAAGTACAGAGATTAACTGATCAAGTGCTCCGTGGAACATAAAGGAAGCTGGCAAGACAGAGCGATTTTGGGGGGGATTTCCAGGGGACAGGGGTAATTTAGGAGAAGTAACTGTTTCTAAGAATGGAGGGAGGGAGTGGGGAATGAGAATTAGTTCAGTGTCCAAGGAGTGGAGGTTATGTGTTGGGACAAACTGCTGGAGGAGTTCGCAAATTAGGATGAGAGAAGGCCATAGAGGAATTTTCTGAACACAAGGGTGAGGATCTTATGATCGATCCAGTAGAATACAGGAAGCCAATGGAGCTTGGCTAGGATGGGGATGATGCGGGCTGCCAGAATAACCTTCCCTTCCAGAACGCCCATTTCCAGAGTTATGCTGTGCATTTATTGAAAACAATCTTGATATCTATCCTTCTACCCATCTAATAAATGCTGACTCGGTGCCATTTCTGGCAAGCTGATTGATGCTTTTGGCCCTGTTCCTTCCCAATATTTTGATTGGTGAATGCTGATCATGTGACTCACAACTCCCTTTTCCTCCACTAATTTGAATTGTTCTTGGGAACTATGTGAGCAATTTCACCATCCCTCTTCTGCTGATACCATTGTGCTGTTGAAACCATTTGGCCAGTTCTTAATGTCATTGGTCCACATGGATGAGGTGTCAATGCTTCCATTTGTGGTGCAGCATTGTGATTGGTACATGGGAAACATACAACCCATTTCTCCAATCACCTGTGTAGAATTCTGCAAAACCTGCCAGGAAGTTGTCCATTAGTAATTGTGAAATTAGTAAATTGGCCAAAACCCCATCACAATCAACCTGCCCCCCATAATGTCCAACTTTCCCATTGCTTCTGTCCTCGCTGACCTCCACAGACTTACTCTTTTACAAGCCCTTCTATGGCTCTCCCCACCCTACCTTTGTACTTTCCTTCAGCCCTACATCTCTGTATACGGTCTTTGGTCCTCTGACTCCGGCCTTCTGCACACCCCCCCACCTCAATCAGTGGCAGAGCTTTCAGTCATCTCAGCCCCATTCCGTGGAACTCCCTCCCTCCACCTTGCTACTTCTCTCCTTCACCTTTAAACTCTTCCTCTTTTCACCCATGCTTTCAGTCAATTCTCCTATTGCTGCTTGGTGCCCGTTTTGCCTCTGTGAAGAACCTAGGAATGTTCATTGTGTTAAAGATGTTGTATAAATGCAAGTAGTTGTAATACTCTCCTGGTTTTGGTGTAGTTCTGTACATTTTTTCCACAATTACAGAAAGCGACTCTTTTCCTAATAGTCAGCAGGCACATTGAGATTCATTTGTTGCTTCCCTAATAGCAGAGATTTCATACCGTTGTGGTTTGAAAGAGCACCAGGGGCAGGGATAATATTAACTCGAAGAATTGTACTGTGCATATATATATATATAGTGTCAGCCTTGGCTCAGTGGTAGCATTCTCGCCTCTGAGTCAGAAGGTTTGGGGTTTCAGTCCCACTCCAGAGACTTGAGCACATAGTCCAGTTGACACTCCAGTGCTAGTACTGAGGGTATGCTGCACAGTCGGAAGTGTCGTCTTTCGGATGAGACGTAAAACCGAGGCCCCGTTTGCCCTCTCAGGTGGAAGTAAGAGGTCCCATGGCACTATTTCGAAGAAGAGCAGGGGAGTTCTCGCTGGAGTCCTGGCCAATATTTATCCCTCAACCAACACCAAAAAAAACCAGATGATCTGATCATTATCTCATTGTTTGTGGGACCTTGCTTTGAGCAAAGTGGCTGCCGTGTTTCCCTACATTACAACGGTGACTACACTTCAAAAAGTACTTAATTGGCTGTAATGCGCTTTGGGATGACCTGAGGTCATGAAAGGCGCTATATAAATGCAAGTTCTTTCCTTACTGTTTCATGGCTAGATGGTAGAGATTCCACCCAGAGCTGTCATTGTCCTTCAACAATTTGTGTCCATGGGTATTGCTGGTATTTATAGATAGATTATAAGACAGTTCCTTGCTGCACAGGAATGATACAGAAGGAATTTGGTTCCCGCCTTAGTCTTCTCTTTGATGCTAACTGGAAATTCTTTAAGAATATTTCATCTTACTGCCTTATGACTCAAGACAGAGCAAACACCCTTAAGGGTTACCACACAGTAATGGAGGCAGGCATACAGAGAAAGTCCAATTCATCGCAGGGCGTAAACTGGGGCATAAAGACATGGGAGCAATTTCAACCTAGCTCACCCAGCAGGAAACTGCAGGACCGGGTACGACACTGGTTTTACACCTTGCGCGATTTCATTCTTCGTTGAGATTAATGTTGGGCGGGGTGTAAATCCAACACTCCACCCGATCCCATCGGTCTCCCACTGGGCGAATTCGATTTAAATTGTCCCCCTGTGGAGACAGGCACTTTTGCAATGATAATAATCTGCGATGATTTCTCCCGTCCCTGGGCTGTGAGATGATAAATTACATTAAATCTTCCAATTATGCCTGGAGAAGGCGAAGGCAAAGAATATTCTAATACTATATTGGAAATATCCAACCTTCCTTGCATCCTAGCAGATTAATGAAGAGTCGGTGTCCGGTCATACAGAACCTTTTAATAGAGCAGTGCTTGTTTTCTACAGACTACACTTTATGCTTCGGGCAGTGAAAGGGTTAATACTCTGCAGCTGCTGAGAGATGCCTGAGAGCTAATGATTTCCTGCTGCTGGCTACAACACAAAGTCCGGGAATAATGACTGAAAATGTGGCCACAAGTCTATGGTTCCTGTTGGCTGTGGGCGAAACTCCTTTCATGTTAATGATTTGACAGAAAAGGAAATGGTTCTGTGTTAATAGAAGCACCTGAAGTATTTCTTACAACACGCGAGAGGCATGGATATGGCAGGAGTAGCAGCTCGGCTTTAAAACTGAGGCCAGAGGCCACAATTAGCAAATTAAAAACAATTCATTTATTTATACACTTACGGAACCACTTTCACTATATTAATGAAGAGAAGGCCAAAGACTCAGCCTGATTATTTGGTTGAGTAATTAGAAATGTTGGGCCTGCAGGCAAAACATTTTTTAAAAAACACAGCAAGGTAAAGGATAATCCCGAGCTTAGCGTTTTAAAGAGCCTGAGATTGTTTTGTGAGGCTGTAGTGATTTGATGTCAAGTGACTGAAAATGGAAGCTACACATTAATACAACCGGTAAAAATGATGGACTAAGGGCAACCCTGATTCTAAGTCAACCAACATGCTGCTACGGAGCTGGCCGAGAGGGCAATTTCCTATGTGCATGGCAGGTCCAGATGCTGTTAGAGGGAGAGAAGGTGCTAGCCCTCTGTGCTAGCAGAGAGGGAAATCAGAGCGTGAGGAAAATGTCCATCCCCTGAGAGCAAGCAACTCGACAAAAATCATTCTCTTCAAGTGAAATTGTTCTAACTAACGGCCAACTGAGATAAATAGCTGTAGAACTGCAAGACCGCACAATTTTCTCTTATTCTGAAGTGCTCCATAAAATAACAGTGCTTTGAAAAATGACCCTCCAATTGCTTTAATTACTGAGATTATAGTAATAAGCGCTGTTTGTTATTTACCCTTCCTTACAGCTGTCAATCAACCAGGAGGGTGTGGCTAGGAGCACAGACCCCACCACCTGACAACAGCCTGTTTGTGCCAGCCATATCTAACTAGTGAATTTGCAGCTCTTACCATACTGTACATCTTTCCGGTTAGGATTTAATGCAAAGAAAGTGGGATTGTACAGCTTTAAAAGATCCTCACTGTTTTGAGGAGGAGAACGTCCAGAGGAGCAGTTGATTATTTTGTTGTATGTGTCAAAAAAAAACTACAACAGGCAAAGGCCAATCGGACAACAAGCCCATCCCTTTTTGACAGATGAACTCCACATACCTGCTTCTCACCAGATCCCTCAGTCCCTTCTTCAGAAACACGTCTCGTTGTTTCTTAAGCCTGTTTACAACTGTGATGTAATTCACGAGCAACAGTGATGTCACAATGAGGTAATTCACAAGCAACAGTGATGTCACAATGATGTAATTCACGTGCAACACAATATTTTCGCAATGACAAAGATAGTGTCACCATGTTGTATATTTAAAAGCACAGTTTTTTTACAAGGATGTTACAGGTCTTGAAAATTGCAGCTACAGGGAGAGATTGGATAGGCTGGGGTTGTTCTCCTTGGAGCAGAGGAGGCTGAGGGGAGACTTGATTGAGGTGTACAAAATTATGAGGGGCCCCAGATAGAGTAGACAGGAAGTACCTGTTTCCCCTAGCGGAGAGTTCAAGAACTAGAGGACATAGATTTAAGCTGATTGGCGGAAGGATTAGAGGGGACATGAGGAAAAACTTTTTTACCCAGAGGGTGGTGGGTGTATGGAATTCGCTGCCCGAATTGGTGGTAGAGGCAGAGACCCTCAACTCTTGGACCTGCACCTAAAGTGCTGTAAGCTGCAGGGCTACGGACCGGATGCTGGAAGGTGGGATTAGAATGGGCACCTGATTGTTCTTTGAGCCGGCGCGGACATGATGGGCCGAATGGCCCCCTTCTGTGCTGTATCTTTTCTATGGTTCTATGGTTCTAAGCTATACAAATAACTTTCTAATGCTTCACGAAGAAGCAAATTTCACCATCCTGCCACTTCTAAAAATCAGCCAATTAGAAAGAAGTGGCATTAACTTTGACCTTTTTTTCAGTCTGTGTTGATTTTTTTGAATCTTTCTCTTTAAGCAGTATGAGACTAACTGGCCTAGAGGAGTTAGTCATACTAATTAAAATCCCTCACAGCACTGGGCTCGGTGACTTATTGAGCCTGAGTCTGTGATGGATTTTAATTAAAATGCAGAAATCGAAATGACACGATTGCTGAAGCAGCCTCAGTTAATAATCATATCTCTGTTGATATTAATTTAGCTCCCTCACATTGTCAGGTTGTCAGAATCACGAGCTTCTCCACACTTGCTGACAATAATTGGTAGAGTTCCATCTCTCCCCTGCCATCCAATTCATAGTAAATTACAAGAAGCTCTTCCCTGTGTCACTGAAGCTCATTATTTACAGAGAATGCTACAAAAATCAACTGAAATAGGAATAGGAAAACCCAAAGGATGTTAAAAGTCATCACCATAATTCTTTGTAAGCGTTAAGTATTTGATTTTTTAAGGATAGTTATTGTTAAGTTCCCAGCGAGTTACAGCATCGCCCGAGATGGTACTTAACCTTAAAGGTCAGAAAAGTCTCAAGGTCGATCCCCAGTCCATAATGAATTAGCTGATCTCAATCATCGTAACAAGTGGGGCATCAAATTGTCCTCGGCATTCCTTGGGCTGGGAGGGGGAGGAAATCAGCCAGGGTCCAGGATCCTAATCACCATCCAGCGACCTCTGCTGGACGGTGTAAGTTAGTGGACTTTGGATGAGGCCAGGAACGTGCTCAGCTCTGGTGCTCCCCACAACTCAATAGCACTGTCGACGCTCACATCGGTGAGGTATTGGAGGGCTGCCTGCATCTTACCCCGGTATCAATCAGGCTTTGGCGTCAGCTGTAGCTCAGTGGCAGCATTCCCACCTCTGCGGCAGAAGTTTGGGGGTTCAAGCTCCACTCCAGAGTCTTGAGCAGAAAATGCAGGCTGACACTTCAATGCAGTACTGCAAGAGTACTACACTGTCGGAGGTGCCGCCTTTCAGATGATATGTTAAACCAAGGCCCCATCTGCCCTCTCAAGGTAGATCTGAAAGATCCCATTTCAGTATTTCGAAGAAGAGCAGGGGAGTTCACCCCCATGTCCTGGCCAATATTTATCACTAAACCAGATTATCTGGTCATTATCACATTGCTGTTTGTGGGACCTTGTTGTACACAAATTGGCTGTTGTGTTTTCTGCATTACACCAGTGAACACACTTCAAAAAAGTACGTCATTGGCTATAAAACACGTTGTGATGTCCTAAGGCTGTGCAAGGGACTATATAAATGCAGGTCTTTCTTTCTTTCAAGTGAGGAAACGAGAAAAATTGGAAGGGGAGAAAATGAATGTGTGCTGCTTATGTAAAGGAATACAGTGCACTCATAGATGGCTGACTGATGTAAATTGACAGAGCAGCTTATTCTCCCTTTTTAAGGATAAGTTATATTCTGAGGCTTTCCTTCTGTGACTCTGCCTCACTGATGGGTATAGAAAGGGACAGCTGCTGTATTGTAAGGTACGAGGTGGGATTTATAGAACCAGGTAACTACTAACTGCTAACTGGCCAAGTTAACAAGACGGCATTATCAGCATGGGATGCTGCACACCTTAGCAAAAGACATGGGACTCGCTATCGGGTGCGTTCCTGGCAGTGGGGGCTCCGAATATCGGGGAATCCCGGAGCGGGTCGGGAGCCGGCTCCAACCCGCCCACTTCCGGGTTCCCCACAGACACGCTGACGTGTGCGCGCAGCCCCCGCATGTGGGACTCCCTCCGGCAATTAAAGCCGGCGGGGTGCCACTTAACAGTATTTATTTTTGTATTTCAGGTCGTTAACAGACCTGATTAAGGAGATATTTCAGGAGGGTTGGGATTTTACAAACAACTGGGACTGTTTCCCGTACTGGGGAAACACTCCCAGTTGAAATGGACGTGTTGCAGCCATCAGCCTGTGGCAGCTGCAAAGGTCCATTTGACAGGTTGTGGGGGGGAGACCCTCACTCATTGCAGGAGGCCACTCTGTCACTTGGGACAAAGTTTGGCCTCCACCACCCCCCTCCTAACAATCCAAGTCACCAACTTGCACACTTACCCCGGGGTCCAGAGACATGTACCTACCTTGCGGACCCCCTCAGATGTACATCTTCCGATGGGGGCCGCCGTAGCTGCAGTCATGACCTCCTCGGAGGGCGAACAGCATCACCAGCCTCGCCGGCCACGCCGTCCACCTCTGACACGTGGAGCTCCACAACACAGTGCTGTGACACATCCACCTGCACGGCAGGAGGGAGGGCAAAGGCAGAGAGAGATGCGTCGCAGAGGGCACTACCCTCGCCACAGGGTCCACAGACCGAGGCTCAGCTTCCTGGACCTCTCTGAGCAGCAGTGCACACGGAGGCTCAGAGTCACTCGACATGTAGTCGTGGACATCTGCAGCCTCCTTCATGCTGAGCTGCTCCCGGCTGGCCCGAGCACCATCTTCTTACCTGTCGCTGTCAAAGTCACCACTGCCCTCAACAACTTCTCCTCCGCATCCTTCCAGGGTGCCACCGGGGACATCGCCGACATCTCTCAGTCGTCTGCGCAGAAGAGCCCTGCAAATACACCTACACCCACTCTGCAGTGACACAATGGGTGGCATCAGTTGTGGGTCTTCATTGTGATCCTCAGGAAAGGGCATTATTGCACAAACCAGACAAGATTCACAAAGACGTGACAGTAGTGGTGCCAATATAATATGTAATGTGAGTTGCTCAGAAATTAAATATAAGTAAAAACCATGACAAACCCTCAAACACCCTTGTGCATCCCCTTCATACTCACGACAGGTTTGCCTTACGCTGCCTACTGCACATATGTGATGCATGCCCTGTGGCTGCTGCACAGGTAGTGGCAGGTTGAGTGAGGCTGACTGTGAAAGAGATGCATGAGAGGGTGAGTATGAGATAGAGCCATGAGATTGTATGAGGATTGGGTTGAGTGGTAGTGGTGGGATGAGTACTGGCGAGGTGAGTAAGTGCAGGTAAGATGAGGATGAGGTTTGAGTGGGTGTGAGGGGTGATGTGACAGAGTAGTGTTGGCAGTGCAGAAGGAGATGTGGGGTGGGGGGCGGTAATGTGGCAGACGGAGTGCAGGGGAATGTGTAAGTGTATTCACTTTGGCTGACCTACTTAGGTCATTGCAGCGCCTCCTGCACTGTATGCAGGTGCGCGATATGTTGGTGGTGCAGGTGACCTCCTCTGCCACCTCGAGCCAGGCCTTCTTGGTGGCAGAGGCAGGCCGCTTCCTCCCGCCCGCCGGGGGGAGATCTTTGTCCTCCCCCTCCTCCTCACCCCATTCAATAAGAGCTGGGGTGAGGCATCATTAAACCTGGGAGCAGCCTTCCCCCTGGGCTGCTCCATGCTGTAATTTTTCCTATTTCTTGCAGCATTAGTCAGTGGAGGACTGCCCCTTTAAATAGAGCTCCTCCAGCTGACGGACCTTACTGCACATGCGCAGCCCGCCCGACGTGCAGCTCAGCAGCGGGGAACCTGGAACAAGAGGTAAGTGGATCCAATCGGCCTGCGATTGCGCGCGGGGCAGACTGATTTCACCGGGCGCGTTACCCACGCGCCCAATCGACCCACTGCCTTGGTAATATCGGGCCCATGGTTTCAGCAGGTACCAGTGGTAGCAGTACCTCTTCCAATGCACCTTCATCAGTATGTAGGCTTGCCATCAGAACCAGAGACACCCTTGTTTTTTGGCAATTACAGTTTGACCTCATTTGTACAGGCAGCAAAGTGGTTCCCCTCCCCCCACCCCCAACTTCCCCCTCCCCCACTGGGGAAGGTGCAGCCGCCAGCTACAAAGCTCCAAACCATGATTTTAAAATTGAGCATTGATTCAGTTCCTTTCCACCCACTGCCCCATTCTCTGTCTGCCAGTCACACAAGTGGTATTGGCAGCATATCGATGGAGCTTATCATTGTCGATCAATTGTTAACTGATGGCAAGTGGAGCGAGCCTTTGGCTTAGGGTTGGATTCCTGCCTGTGAGTCAGAAGGTGCAGGGTTTGAACCTCGCTCCAGACAGGCCTGGCGAGTGGGGACCGGAGCTCCAGCTCGGAATTCTGGGTTGGCATCCAGCGGGATGCTTATGTCTGGTGGGTGTGACTGGCCACCCCACCCCCCATCATTGTATTGGTTGTGGGATCCCATAAAATCCTCGCATTGTATAGGACTAACCAGCCTAACCATATAAAGATGGTTACGGCCATGGAAGGAGCGTTCACGTCATACCTGCGTATCCTTCCACTACTTCACACTATTCTCCAAGGGAAGAAGGTGAAGATACAACAACAACTGATGGCAATTACTGCCCATTCCTGAAATTCCACAAACTGATGCAGTGATAAGACTAATAGAAAACAGCTCCTATCACTTCACCCACTTGAAATATTTATCGATACAATCACATTTTTGGTGCTTGTCAACTTTCAGCTTGATTCAGGATTTGCTCACGCCTGAGTCTTCTGATTGTTTCAGTGTAGGCTCATGTTTTCTCATTAGTTCTGTGGTTCGACTGTTTTACTGATGTTGAGAAAATGTTTCCACTTGTAGATGAGTCCAAAACTAGGGGCCATAAATATATGAAAGTCAGTAATAAATGCAATAGGGATTTCAGGAGAAACTTCTTTTCTCAGAGTGGTTAGAATGTGGAACTCGCTGCTTCATGAAGTGGTTGAGGCCAATAGCATAGATGCATTTAAGGGGAAGCTAGATAAGTACATGAGGGGGAAAGGAATAGAAGGATAGCTACATCATTAAATAAATTTAAAACAGAAATAAATAGTTTCCTAGAAGTAAAGGGAATTAGGGGTTACGGGGAGCGGGCAGGAAATTGGACATGAATTTAGATTTGAGGTTAGGATCAGATCAGCCATGATCTTATTGAATGGCGGAGCAGACTCGAGGGGCCGATTGGCCTACTCCTGCTCCTATTTCTTATGATATGGTGATAGAGTAAGAGGAAGTAGGGTGGGAGGAGGCTCGTGTGGAGCATAAACACCAGCATAGACCAGTTGGGCCAAATGGTTTGTTTCTGTGCTGTAAATTCTATGTTTCTGATTGGTTAAGAACACATTTTCTTTAAAAGCAACCGCCATGAAAATTTCAATCCCCTCAGTCAGCGCAGCAAAGATACAAAAACAACAAAAAGCGAATTTACCTTCCAAACCCCTGCCAGCAGGTTCCCCGCTACTCAATCATCATACCTCCTGCTCTCTAATATGCCATGGCCATTCCATCCCTTTGCTCCCCATCCTGTCTCAGCTTTCCCTTCTATTTCCTCTCTGGGCCTTGTGCTCTGTGATGGGCCTGGTCCTCACTTGTTGCTCACTCCCCACTCACACTTGGTCACCTGGGGCACCTTAGCCACCCCCGACCAGAATTTACCCCGACCTTCTCCTCAGCCTGTGGGAGATTTATTAGTAATATAAACAGAAAATGCTGGAAATACTCAGCAAGTCAGGCAGCATCTGTGGAGAAAGAAACAGAGTTAACGTTCCAGGTCGATGACTTTTCATCAGAACTGGAAGCAAGTACAGAGCCAGGGAAAGTGGAGGGGGGGAAGGAAGGGGAGGGGAGGAAAGAACAAAAGGGAAGGTCTCTGATAGAGTGAGGGCAGGAGTGATTAAATGACAAAAGGGATGATGGTGCAAGGCAAGGAGGGTGGTAGTGGGACAAGTGAAGAAACAAAAGATGGGTCTAGAGGAGCTGTAAATGGCAACAGCAGAACCATTACCGGCACCTATTGACCAAAAAAAATGGGAGCAGTAGTTATGATCTGAAGTTGTTGAGTCCAGAAGATTGTAAAGTGCCTAAATGAAAGATGAGGTGCTGTTCCTCGAGCTTCTGTTGAGCTTCATTGGATCAGTGTAGGAGGCCGAGGACAGAGAGGTCAGAGTGAGAGTGGGACGGGGAATTAAAATGGCAAGTGACCGGAAGGTCAGGGTCACGCTTCCGGACTGAACGGAGGTGTTCAGCAAAGCGATCACCCAATCCGCGTTTGGTCTCCCCAATGTAGAGGTGACTGCATCGTGAGCAGCGAATACAGAATAATAAATTGATAAAAGTTCAAGTAAATCGCTGTTTCACCTGGAAGAAGTGTTTGGGGCCCTGGACCGTGGGAAGGGAGGAGGTGAAGGGGAAGGTGTTGCATCTCCTGTGCTTGCGCGGGAATGTACCGTGAGAAGGAGAGCGGGTGTTGGGAGCGATGGAAGAGTGGAAGAGGGTGTTGCGGAGGGAGCGGTCCCTTCAGAATGCTGAAAGGAGAAGAGAGGGGAAGGTGTGTTTGGTGGTGGGATCGCACTGGAACTGGTGAAAATGGCGGAGGATGATACACTGAATGTGAAGGCTAATGGGGTGGAAGGTGAGGACAAAGGGGACCCTATCATGGTTCCGGGAGGGAAGGGAAGGGGTGAAGGCAAAAGGGCGGGAAATGGGACAGACATGGTCGAGGGCCCCGTCAACTGCAGTGGCGGGAAATCCTCGATTGAGGAAAAATGAAGACATATCAGAAGCACTGGTGTGGAAGGTGGCATCGTTGGAGTCTGGAACTCACTGCCTGAGAGGGTTGTGGAGGCAGGAACCCTCACAACATTCAAGAAGCATTTGGATGAGCACTTGAAATGCCATAGCATACAAGGCTACGGACCAAATGCTGGAATATGGGATTAGATTAGACTGGGCTTGATGGCCGGCGCGGACACGATGGGCCGAAGGGCCTCTATCCGTGCTGTATAACTCTATGACTCTATGACTCTATCGTCAGAACTGATGTGACGGTGAGGGAGAAATTGGGAGAAGGGAATTGAGTCCTTACAGGAAGCGGGGTGGGAGGAAATGTAATCAAGGTAGCTGTGAGAGTCGGTGGGATTATGGTAGATATTGATTGACAGCTTATCCCCAGAAATGGAGATAGAGAAGTCGAGGAAGGGAAGGGAAGAGTTGGAGATGGACCATGTGAAGACGAGGGAGGGGTGGGAATTGGAAGCAAAGTTGATGAAATTTTCCAGTTCGGGGCGAGAGCAGGAAACGGTACCGATATAGTCATCGATGTACCGGAAAAAGAAGTGAGGGAGGGGACCTGAGTAGGACCAGAACAAGGAACATTCAACTTATCCCACAAAAAAGTAGGCATAGCTGGGACACATATGGGTTCCCAGAGCGACACCTTTTATTTGGAGGAAGTGAGTGGAGTCAAAGGAGAAGTTGTTCAAAGTAAGAACAAGTTCAGTCTGGCGGAGAAGGGTGGATAGGGACTGGTTAGGCCTCCGTTCAAGGGAGACACGGAGGGCCCGCAGGCCGTCCTGGTGGGGGATGGAGGTGTAGAAAGACTGGACGCCCATGGTGAAAAGGAGATGGTTAGGGCCCGGAAACTGGAAATTGTTAAAGTGGCGGAAAGCGCCAGGAGAGTCGCGGAAGTAGGTTGGAAGAGGCTGGACAAGGGGAGAAAAAATAGAGTCAAGATAGGAAGAAATAAATTCTGAGGGGCAAGAAGAGGCTGAAATGATGGGTCTACCGGGGCAGTCCTGTTTGTGGATCTTGGGAAGGAGGTAGAAGTGGGCATTGCGGGGTTGGGGGACTATGAGGTAGGAGGCCGTGGGGGGGAAGATCTCCAGAGGAGATGAGGTTAGTGACAGTCTGGGAAACTATGGCTTGATGTTCGGCGGTGGGGTCATGATCCGGGGGGAGGTAGGAGGAGGTGTCGGAGAGTTGGACTTCAGCCTCAGCAAGATAAAGATCTATTCGCCAAACTACAACACTGCCACCCTTGTCAGCAGGTTTAATGACAATGTCAGGGTTGGACCCGAGAAAACAGAGTGCTGCAAGTTCAGAGGGAGGTAGGTTAGAGTGAGTGAGGGGAGTAGAGAAATTGAGGCAGCCGGTATCATGCCGGCAGGTCCCAATGAAAAGATCAAGAGAGGGTAAGAGGCCAGAGGGAGGTGATCAGGCGGAACAAGAATTCTGAAGGCAGTTGAAAGGGTCTGATGTGCGGGGGGAAGACTCCTGGCCAGAGAAGTGGGCCCGGAGGTGAAGACGACGGAAGAAGAGCTCAGCATCGTGTCGGGCTCGAAATTCATTGAGGACAATGGATGAAGCTGAGGCCTTTGCTGAGGACCGATTGTTCGGGGTCTGAGAGGGGAAGGTCAGAGGGAATAGTGAAAACACAATAAAGGGTGAGATTGGAAGGAGGGATGGGTTCAGAAGAAAGTGAAGGGGAAGAAGGATCAGGAGGGGTGTTGGTACCTAAGAGTTGTTGAAGCTTGCAGTCCTTGACACCTGAAAGGAAGAAAAAAAGATTTTTGTTAAAGCGCCGGGTGAGGCAAAGGATGAAATGGAACTGCGGACCAGGACAACTCTGAAATAGAGTGAGTCAGTGCTGCTGGAGAGAGAAGTCGAGAGCAGGCATGTGGAGGCACATGGCATTGAGCGTGGATCACAGGAAGTGGCGAGAGCAGTGGTTCGAGGAACGCTAAATGTCATGGAGATATCTATAATCATGGTTGGATCCGAAACATGAAGGGTGGAATTTAAATTGGAATCCACGTGGAATAAGTCAGAGCCGGAGACAGTTGCTGAAGAAATAGTTGTGGCTGTGAAAGAGAGTTTTAGAAGAAACCTGATCAAACATGATAAGGGAAACAGAAAGCAATGAAGGTGAACAAGGCAAAAGAGACAAACGGAAATCTCGTCGCAGGGAAGAGCAGAACTTCTTCAAGGTGGGGCATTCCTGGAGGGAAGTGGCCGTGAATTAAACACTAAATCAAAAGCAAAATACTGCGGATACTGTAAATCTGAAATAAAAACAGAAAATGCTGGGAATACTCAGCAAGAGATGAATTAGACCTCTTTTTTATAACAGCAGGATACAATTCCAGTCTTGCAAAGTGATGGACATCAAGAACACAGGAGCACATTTTGTGAAGGGAATTTGTATTAAATTTAAAAGAAAGAAAGAAAAATGACACCAATGACAATAATAATTGTAAGCAGAAATTAAGAGAATGCTTCAAAATTTAGTGTTTCAACATGTGTAGCTTGAGCCAGTTTGAGCCCAGAAAGAGTCCTCTCTCTGATGGCTGTCTGTCTCCCTGTATGAGTTTGGCTTGCCTCAGTGTAGCTCTCAGGAGACATGAGTCCACAATACCAAAAATTGCCCTCATATTTGGCACTTACTGACACTTTAAAAATAACAATAAAACACAAAATTGCATCCTGGCTTTACACTTATGTCCCATCCTGGGAAACAAACAGAGAACAGCTGTATGCTTCTATGAAGTACAGATGCAAGGGCTGGCTGGAATTCAGCTCTGAGCTTGGCATTAATTGAAGCAGGGTAGTGTTTTGATTGGAGCCAATGTACAGGATTGTTCTCGGAACGTTCAGTTTACAATAAAGAGTTACAGTGCTTTTCCACAACAAAAATGGCTACTGCTGTAAGGGAGTCTGCTACTGATTGCTGCAAAAAGCACATCTGTAGCTTACCTTTCATTTGACACAGTGGATCTTGATGGGATACATACATGGCATATGTATAGGTGTCAGCTTTGGCTCAGTGCTAGCACTCTCACCTCTAAGTCAGAAGGTTTGTGGGTTCAAGTCCCACTGCATGGGACTTAAGCATAAAATCTAGGCTGAAGACTCCAATGCAGTATTGAGGGAGTGCTACACTGTTGGAGATACTGTCTTTTGGATGAAACGTTAAACCAAATTCCCATCTGCCCTCTCAGGTCGATGTAAAAGATCCCATGGCACTATTTCGAAGAAGAGCAGGGGAGTTCTCCCTGTTGTCCCGGCCAATATTTACCCCTCAACCAACAACTAAAACCAGATCTGTTCATTATCACATTGCTGTTTGTGGGAGCTTGCTGTGCGCAAATTGGCTGCTGCGTTTCCTACATTACAACAGTGACTACACTTCAAAATTAATTAATTGGCTGTGAAGAGCTTTGGGACGTCCTGAGATCATGAAAGATGCAGGGTCATGATGCAAGTCTTTCTTTCATGGCATGACCAAAAAAAAAAATCAGAAATGTTAATAATAACCTTCATGGTACCGGCTTGAAGTCTTCTATGTAGAAAATGAAATTGAAAAACTACTCTAACCTAATGATGAGGTTTTAAGATTATGAGGGAACTAACATAGTGATCTAAGCAAATTATTCACTGTGACCAGGGGCACATGGTACAAATTAGGAATGAGAAGGAAAGTGAAATGGAACTTCTTTACCCATATCAGAGATACCAGGGATGGCATTGAAGCAGGCAGGACAAGTGGGTTCAAATGGGCATTGAATGCTGGGGATAGAAGACTGTGGAATATGGTGAGAATCTGTCCGTCCCTGTATTGGCTAGCGCATGACATTGGCTGTAATTCTAAGATAATCACCGTTAAAGTCTTGTTTCTTAATCCAAGGCCTAACTTCTGGGACTTTTTTCTTTACTGGACCTGAATCCTGTTCTTCCCTAGGTCATTGGTTCTGACATGAACCAAGATTTCTGGCGTATCCCACTCCCGCTCCAAAACCATTTGCACCTGCTTCATTATGTCGCTTATCCTGGCACCTGGAGACAGCACACCATCCAGCTCCCAGTTGCAACAACAACAGCAATAACTTGCATTTATATAGTGCCTTTAATATAGCAAAAATTCCCATGCCGCTTTACAGGAGTGTTATCAAACAAAATTTGACACCAAGCCACATAAGGAGATCTTACGACAGGTGACTAAAAGCTTGGTCAAAGAAGTAGGTTTTAAGCAGCATCTTAAAGGTGGAGAGAGAGGTAGGGAGGCAGAGAGGTTTAGGGGGGGAATTCTAGAACTTAGGGCCTAGGCAATTGAAGGCACAGCCACCAATGGATGAAAATCGGGGATGCGCAAGAGGCCAGAATTGGAGGAGCGCAGAGATTTCAGAGGGTTGTAGGGCTGGAGGAGGTTACAGAGATAGGGATGGGTGAAGCCATGGAGGGGTTTGAAACCTAGGATGAGAATTTTAAAATCAAGACGTTGCCAGACCAGGAGTCAATGTGGGTCAGCGAGCACAGGGGTGGTGGGTGAACAGGACTTGGTGCGAGTTAGGATATGGGCAGCAAAGTTTAAGATGAGCTCAAGTCTACGGAGGATGCAAGGTGGGAGGCTGGCCATGAGAGCATTGGAATAGTCAAGTCTGGAGGTAACAAAGGCATGGTTAAGGGTTTCAGCAACAGATGAGCTGAGGCAGGGGCAGAGAAAGTCACAGAAGAACCTGTCTGCTCCTCTCACTACTAAACCTGCCACAACCACTGTGTTCATAAGAACATAAAAAATAGGAACAGGAGTAGGCCATACGGCCCCTCGAGCCTACTCCACCATTCAAGATCGTGGCTGATCTTCTACCTCAACTTCACTTTCCTGCCTGATTCGCTTAGAGTCCAAAAATCTATCTATCTCAGTCTTGAATATACTCAACGACTGAGCATCCACAGCCCTCTGGGATAGAGAACTCCAAAGATTCACAGCTCTCTGAGTGAAGAAATTTTTCCTCATCTTAGTCCTAAATGGCTGACCCCTTATCTTGAGACTATGAACCCTAGTTCTAGACTCTCAAGCCAGGGGAAACATCCTCTCAGCATCTACCCAGTCAAGCCCTCTTAAAATCTTATATGTTTCAATGAGATCACCTCTCATTCTTCTAAACTCCAGAGAGCATAGGCCCATTCTACTCAATCATGCACTTAACTCTGCCCTCTTGGACAACCCCTTTTCTCACAGTGGCCTTGTCTGTGGCTGCCATCCCTGAGCCATCGCCCTTGGTACAAGTAATCAGCATTGAACACGCATTTGCCTTCCCAATGTTCCTCTCCACATCACCACAAGACAGTTGATTCGCTATGCATTCCATTATCGGTTGTGGCGGGGGAGTGGGAGCGACACTGATGTAAATTAGCTGCTGCATTTGCATCATCAGTCATTGCATCTCAAAGATAGTTCATGTTACAAATTGGATAGCCAGGTGGTGAAGGATAGAATACTGGAGCCTGGTCTTCAGTTGCTTCTAAGCCTTTATTCACACACAGCTCAACATTATACAACCTCCTATAAATGAATACAAGAGAGTTCCCAATTGATACCCACTACCTGAATACAATTAACACTAATTGATATAAATCACAGATACAATTAACAGATTCCATTCTCTCTCTCTCAATAAAATTTAAAAAATTAAACTTTATATACACAATACAAACAACATTTCAAAATTAAAAACTTCCAAACTCTGTACAACTTATACTATTCAAAGCATTACATTGTGAGGCGACCCTCCTCCAGGACCCCTAATAATTTCTTCGTACATGTACTTCTTTTAGTAAAACAACCCGACAGTCGGTGGCTTGAATCCACCCATTTAAATTTTAGAGATTTCCTTTCTCTCCACCATTTGCTTCAAGCCAGCAAGGTCAATCTGTAATCTTTTCTCACTCACATTTTTCATAGAGTGTACATCATCCCACAATGAACAATTGTCTACATAACATTCAATGGGTATACTATCTTCAGTACTCTCATTCTACAGGATATCACACAAGATATTTGCCAGATAGAATCCCATATCCACTGCGTCTGCAAGAGCCAGTGTTTCAGCAGCCAGAGTATTTTCTTGGCTTCCCAAGCTAAAGGACAACATTTCTCATTCTCACCCATAAGAAACACTCTGAAACCAGCTGTACCAGAATACCCATCAGGAAGATTAGCATTTGAATAATCGGTAAAGATAACTAGCTTCATTTTCTTTGGATCACCTAAGGACGGGAACTTAAGTGCACATTTATCTATATTTAATTTTTGTAATGTTTTATTTGCCCTTAAAACATTCTTTACTATGGGATGTTTCTTGAAGTACTTAACTCCAACACATCAAAACTAGCATCTAGTCTAGTCTGAGTGCACAACCAGTCCAACTGACCAATTAAGCTTCGTAATTGCTCTGTCTCTTCTTCAGATATAACATCACCTTTCTGTGATGACCTAGTACGATTCACCAGGATGGGAGTAACACTCTCTAAATAGGACTGTTGATTTAAAGTTATACCAGACCCACTCTGCTTAATATCGAAACCAAAATATTTAAAAGCCCCACAGGCCTGACTCCCAATTTTAAATTCTATTCTAGTCTTATTAATGATGAATTTCTCAAATTCCTCAGTACCACCTCATAAGAAATCATCAACAAGCATCATGAAGATGCCTGAAAGTTTTCCATTATGGTACCAATAAAACATTGCGGGATCTGATTTTAATTGAACACAACCTATTTTCAGCAAAACAGATCTCAACGAAAAATACCATACCCCGAAAGCATCATTCAGACCATAGATGAATTTGTTTAGTTTCCATAGTTTTCCTTCTGCAACTGTTGCCTCTTTAAGCGGTTTCAGAAACACTTCTCTCTGAAAAGTATCGCCCTGCAGAAATGTGGCTTTTATGTCAATTGACCTCCACTCCCGTAAATATGTTGACAAAAGAGCCAAAAAGATTTTTAAGATTACCTTTCCAGCAGTAGGAGAATCCACTCAAACATCTGTATCACCCAGTTTCTCTTCAAAACCCCTAGCTACCAACCTCACTTTAGCATTGTAAGTCCAATCTGCAAGGACTTTTTCGGTACAAACCCATCTATGTGACAAAGCTGGTTGACCCTTATGTTACCTCAGAATAAACTCCAAATTCTTTCCAACTATCTAACTCCCTTTGTTTTGCCTCTCTTGCTCATTTATCCTCAAGTTTATTGGCAGCCACCAAAACTTCATGATCTTGAGGACTTCTGCTTCTAGTTCTGTTACGTGACTGTTCTGTGGTCTTTGTTTCATTGTCTGACCTAGTCAAGCTACATCTTCTACTTCCACATTTATGTAGGATCTAATACTGCAAGATCTCCCTCTTTCATCTCTAGTTTGCGATCGTTTTCTGATGTGTGATTCACTTCCGGACTCCCTATCACTACTTGTACTCCATTTTCGTACTCTCCACTCTTTTACCCCATTCTGACGGTCCATGGACCTCGCTTTATGGCCATCATCCTGAACATTCAACCAATATTTAAACCTACCAGTAGTTTTGCCTGCACGTCCCAAAATTGTTGCATCCCTCCATTCATTAGTCCCTTCTGGAATATATGCCACCCGTGTACCCACTTTGCGTAATTGTTCTGTGGATGTGATAGCTCTGTCATGTGTTTCTTGATCACTGACATTACCACTGTTCAGCCCTTGATCTACCCCAGTCTGTTCCTCAGGAACCTCATCAAAAAAAAACATGAACATCTGAGGCAGAAAGTGCCTCGTTTATTTCTATCAACTGCTCAGAGTCCGAGATTTTATAATTAAATCCAATTAATCGTGAGGAATGAACCGTAACAGTTTGAATGCCATGTTTGACAAGTACTGTCTTAACATCATGACCTATTACCTTACCAGGGCCTTTCCATTCCCTTTGGCCCTCTCTTTTATAGTATACCAAATCTCCTGAATTGAACTCTCTCTCAAGTACGATGTCTCAGTACTCTGATTTGCCAAAAATGATTGCTTCATCGTGTTCTATGTCAAGTTTCATTTTTGCCTTTTACATGGAAGGTTTACCCAAAAGCATAGGTATCTCACTAGAGACTACATCAGTACTTATAAAATGGCTTACACCAGCTATCTTACATGGAATTACTCTTGAGCGACCTCAAGGTGTTGTCATCTCCAAACATAAAACATGTAGAACTTCTATATTCCTTAACCTTGCGTCAATCCTCACTACTTAGTGAATCAAGATAACATTTTAACCAATCTACCCTGCATACAGTTGAAGAGCATGCACTATCTAACACTGCACAATTAAAGGAATCCGCAACTAATACATTCATCACAAGAATAAAACTCCTTGTGACCAGTATAATCTGTTCAGATTCATCATTATCTTCATCCTTTTCCTCAGAACTACTTCCTTCATGCGTCATTTCAAAGACCCTGCGTCTTCACTCTGAGCAATTTGCCTCATAATGATACTTAGAATCACATCTAAAGCATCTACTGATTTTTCTTTGGGCATTCCTGGGATTCATTTGCCTGTTATTACTGTCCCAATTTTGTCTTCTGTTGATAGAACTGGATTTGCTGTACCTGCTCTCATCACCAATCTTTAATCCTTCCGTCATATTGAAACCTGGTCTGGTGCCTGCATTTAGTATCTGGGACATTTCGAAACCTGGTAACCATCAAATCGTCTATTCTTTATGTCACAGTGGAAGGCCTCATTTGTTCCATGAAGACTAAAGGGAATGACTGTTTCCCCAGGAATTTTTTTAAGGCAGCAGCCATTTGATCCAACAGACTCTCCTTTTTGGAAAACTGGACGCTAGTTAGGACCAGTTGCCTGTTCATATGAGACACCTTAACACAATCTAGTAATTTAAACGCTAATACCCATCCAGGGATTCCCAATTTAAACTCTGTCAACCTTTCGTACAATTTGTTAAAGTCCATGATATACTCTTCCATTGAATGACCGTCCATTTTCCGAAATCTATCAATGCTGACCAGGCCTCATAGGCACTTAACAGGTCATCTTCCTTGTAGATTTGATCCAGAAATTCTATTAGAAAGGAAAAACCTTCATCATTATCCAAATGATCTTCATCCATCTCAGAAAATACCTTCTGATTTTACTTCGTTCAGGAAGAGACAATGCCAAGGCCATGCTTTGTTTTCTTTTTGACAAAGTAGTAACCTGTGTCCACGTATCAACCTCATTCTTCCACTGGTCATACAGTTCAAACTCTGAGAGCATTGGAGGGAAATCGTACCTTAACCCTTTAAACTTGCTTTCTTCCATTTTCCACAATGGCTACTAGGCTTTCAAATTTTTCTTTTTTATGTCCAAAAAAAATTGTAGTTTCCAACCTCCACCTTTAGGCAGCCATTCTCTGCTACCTTGTTACAAATTGGATAGCTGGGTGGTGAAGGATAGATTACCAGAGCCTGGTCTTCAGTTGCTTCCAAGCCTTTATTCACACACAGCTCAATATTACATACCCTCCCGTAAATGGATACAAGAGAGTCCCCAATTGATACCCACCACCTGAATATAATTGACACTAATGGATATAAATCACATAGATACAATTAACAATTCATAGTTTAAAGCAGATTAAGAAGTCCTGGTGTCAGGTGTTCTTTATAATTGCAAGTACAATGTTATAATTGATGTCCACACAATCCACACATACATGTATGGAGTTCCCCCGCTAAAACATCCAGTGTAACTGGGACCATTCCATAATCTGTCTGCATGGACTCAGTAGGTGTCGTGTTCCAAGTCTGTTCCACTGATAGGTTGCTTCTCCCACTGGCACCTCATATCGAAAACTCAGGGCCACACTGCCCACAGTTTTCCAACCATTAAAATTAATGATCAGAAAATCATAGACACACTTCCCAATTTCCAATGCAACTTTTCAACAAGAGACAGCTTTCTGCCAGTAACGTGGACTTGTAAAATTACTCCTAATATATACTGATCCCACATAATGGCACTGGGTCTTGACATAGTCATGCCATATTCCACATTACATAGGAGTACTTGATACTGACACCAGAGTGAAAATAAAATGAGAAGTTTTCCATTGCCAGCTTGGAGACACGAACATAAACAAAAAGGACGGGCAGGAAAACACCAGCTGGTCCATCAATCCTGCTCCACACTCATGATGCCTGCAGCCTCATGACTAGACACTCCCTAACTTCCCTCAGGTATGTAATCACCTGGGAGAGACAAAAAAAAAAGATAAACCCAGGGCTAAGAAGGAAAAAGAAATCTGAAAAAATTCCTTTCTGACCCCCTCAGGCGATCGACATCTGTCCAGGAGATCACATTGACCACGCGTATGTTAACTGTAAATCCACTTATCTTTTCTATAATGCTAAATGAGATCCCTCACAACAATGACAAAAGTTAGGAATCTGTATAATTTTCAGCATGAAGAGCCTCAAAACCCAGACCATTAGTCAGCACAGGGAGGCTCAATTACTTTAGAACTCCAAAACATTCTAAATCATGAGGTACCATCAATTTCTTGTATAAGAAAGTGGATATATGTATACTCAGTTTACTGTATACTGTATACTCAGTTTACAGGCCAATCTTATTGCAGGCCACGGTCCCCATTCCAATCAATACCCTGCTGCCACATATTGGTGTAACTCGCAAAAATAAAATAAGATTTTCCAATTTATGGCACTGATGGGAATAGCGTAACAATTCACATTACTTATTGAAAGACAGAATTAAGATCTTTTAATGAGTTATACCGAAGCACACGGATATGAAACACAAATTCATTAGAACAAGTATCCATTCTTCCAAACCCCCAACCCATGATTCAAACACATGTTCCACCCTTCTCATCTCAGTCAGTCAATCTATGCCACAGGGTAAACACAGTGCAGGTCAACTCTACATCACTCTTGTAAACCACTTAGTGACTGGTTGAAGACCAAAGTAGATGGGGGTCAGGTCAGACATCCATCATCTTAATAGAGGAATGGTGTGACATGACAGCAAGCCTGAGGGGGAGAAAATAACATAAAATAAAGCATTGTGAAGATAAAAATTCACGACTTTGTAGGGCACCATTGAATCAAATAAATAAATGACAAGTTCCACAACATTAGAAGACTTTGCAATGTCTTATAACGATCAAATGCCCTATGCAACCCCATTCTATCTCACACATAACTTAATACAATTTGTCTCACTTAAATTCATTGTACAGGTGAAACTGTGCCAAAAACATTAAGAGACAACGAGGTCCTAATCCCTTCACAATATTTTATTCATAGTAAATCCCCTTGACTCTAATTTATTCTTAAAATCTAAAACTAAAAACTATTTGGAACTTTGTAAAAAAAACCAAAGGCCTGGTTTTAATCTGCAGAGGATAAACAATAGAGAGTGGTGGTTTACCAGAGAATAAACCACCGAGTGACATCAGGATCTGCATGACCCGATTCTGCAGATACTTACTTGGTGCTTATGGGTTCCCTTCCACCCGACATAGTGAGTTGTTTTATTTTTCATTAAATCACTGCCTACAGACAATTTCTTTGGTTTACATTAGGCTGACGCTCCAGTGATGCATAATTGGAGATCTCGTTCAGATGAGACATTAAATCGAGATCCCATCTGACTGTTCGGGTGGGGGGTTAAAGATTGCCATGGCATTATCTGAAAAAGAGCAAGGGACTTATTACTGGTATTCTGGCCATTGCTTCTTCCTCAATGAATTACCACTGAAAAATAGGTTAACTAATCACTCATCTTACAGCTTTTCTGAGAGGCTAGCAGGAATCACTCCACTCCAAAAGTAATTCACTATGTGAGGGACTTTGAGACATTGCAGTGTGGTAAGGTGCTTTATAAATGCAAGTATTGTTTATTTAGATTACATTTGAAAGTAGATAGGGAAATAAAAATATTGACAAATTCTTTGCTTGCAAGCGGACATGCCTGGCAACAAGCAGTCAGAACGTAAGGTTCTGGCTGCTTAAATAATGACTTGATCAACTATAGAGAGGTCAAATCTCCTGGCTCAGTAGTATTAACAACATAATATATATAGGAATATATCGCTACTGGGACATTTTTTTATATGAAAATCAAGCACCATCTTTACTGACCCTCCTTAGTAGTTGGGACTTGGCATGTTGAATTAAACAGACAGGTAATAAATGGCACATGGATTTTAATGGCGGTAACTATATGGTGATGTCTATATTTGTATTATGCCGTTAATATTACTGGGCCAGTTTGGAATGGTTTTTAATTGCAAAATAGAAGCAGACTTGACCTATCTATAATTGTTATTTTAGCACAAGAAAAAATGAGTACATGATGAAGGGACATCCAGTTAGGAAAGATGGAAACGTACAGGGATTTGGCTGCATTTATTAACCAATAACTAAGTTTCCAGTCATTTTGAAGCTGTTATCAACTAACAAAGTGATTCAAGTGCTAAGACCTATCTCAAGGTCATTTGATAAGTCAAAACAAGTTATTCCGACCTTGTATAGGTCACTGGTGGAGCCACATTTTGAATATTGTGTGCAATTTTGTACACCCTGCCTTCAAAAGAACATTGATTCATTGGAAAGGGTTCAGGGAGCAGTGATAAGGATGATTCCAGATTTAGGGCTCTGCATTATCAGACTTTCGCAGAGCTGAACATGTTTTCTGTAGAGAAAATAAAATTGTGTGGGGAGATGATCTGGATCTTTAAAATGCTGCGAGGCATCAGTGATGTAGATATAAGTAGACTATTTGACTTACACTGTGAGCGCAGTGCTAGAAGGACCTCGGTTCCAAATTAAGAAGCCTCAAGCAAGATGATAGATTGGAAAGAATTATTTTTCCCACAGAATAGTGAACACCCATGAAAAGCAGTTAATGCTGTGTCGATTAACTCCTTCAATAAGGAACTGGATAAGTATGTAGTTGGGAATGGGACTGGGGATTATAAAAATAGACATTAGACTGAGATGATGAATTCTCCAGTGATTGTACTGATGGGATGGGATAGGGGGTGGGTGGACAGGGGGGCAAAGATAAATACTGCCTATACGGGGGACATAATGGGTCCCGATATTTACGGAGAGGTGGGGAGAGTCTGGGGGGAGGACGGTAACGTGGGGGAAAACAAGGCCGGGGAATCGGAGGTCCTACCGAGTTTAATGGCAGGACCTCATTAGAACTTTTTACTTCCGTTTCCCAACCGGCAGCCGGCCAAATTAACAGGCTGCCGGGCAGGACAACCAGCGGCCCTCGGGGGCAGTCCCTGGCAATCGGATTGCGGGCCAGGCCACCGATCGCGGCAGGGGCTAGAGAGAGGCCACGATCGGCAGAAGGGAGGCCGAAGGCTTCTGTGAGGGGCCGGGGTGGGGGGGGGTGGGGGAGCACTCCTGCTCTTCCTGTCCCACAAGGAGTGCTATAAAAAGCACTTACCTTCTGGAGCTGGCAGCTCCAGCCTCCATTTCACTGTCAGGTTTCCCAAGCCCTGGGTAACCCGGCCAGCAGCAGTTAAATTTAAATCAAGCTCCCAATTCTACTGTGGAAGCCTAATTTAAATATGTTAATGAAGCGCCCGAGCTCTCCAAGACCTAAAAACAGCAACAGATGCGTACACGGCGGGTTGGGGACATGCTCTCCTTTTTTTGGATTTAAGCCCCCCTCCCCCAACCTCCTCCCATCCATCGTGGGGGGGGTGGTGGAGGGGGGAGTTATTATTGAGGCTAAGAATATTTTGGAGTCTTGCTTGGTTACTTGAGGGATTATCTATGCAGAATCTTCCCTCAGGAAAGTAAATGATTATGGTAGAGTCCACAGTATGATAAATTGCACATAGTCTGCAGATAGAGTTGGCTTGATGGGCTAATTGTCCTTTTCCTATACCATGGTTCCCTGCATCATTTAGTCTTCTAATTTCTGCTTTCATTGAAGAAAGTAGATGATACAGTGCATGGACTGGGCACCCCCCTGATTGGATGAGTGCTGACCCTGCTGTGACTTCCAGGGTCAGGCTTGTTTTAATAAAGGTGCAAGGCCCCGCCCACAGGGCCTGAGGCAACGGTGCCAGCTGCTGTAAGGAAACCTGCTATTAACATGCATCTTAAGGCTGGCACAGCAAGTGACAGAACCTGTCAGCTGCAGCTTCAAGTCTGCACATGGGGCTTTCTATCCCTTATATTTTTGTCTGTCACTTCATAATCCCCTGTCCCTTCAGTCTCAGCAATGGCTGTTAATGCCTTCTGAGCCTTCCTAAAGGCTTTCCGAATTCCCCATTGTAACAGTGGGAAATTAGCCCTAAAGTCTTTAAATGGTTAACAACTTGTAATAATTCCACCTGAGTGATTATGTGCTGATAATACTCAAATTTCCTGGGTCAGCTTATTACATCTTTATTCACAGATCCAGGTGCTGACTGGGTCGAGTGTAGGAAGCACACTAGACTAGAGGTAGGAGAGGAAATCTGCGTCAATGAAACCCTGGTCCAATTACCCCGCCCCCTCCCATCCCAGCTTTAATCCTGCTTCACCTGAAGACTACACTTGGTGCAACACAATAGGAGATTGACAGATATATATATATATACATGGAAAGGACAAGAAATATGTAAGCCTTTCCCACCTGACTGGGCTGCATATAGACTGAAGCTGCTTGCTCAAACCTGATGGGTCAGATTTTGCTGTGAATGGCAAATGAACAGCTGACTTGCACTTTCCCACAGACTTTCTATGGAGTTTTGCACGGCGAGTTGCTGTCAGCCAAACATCCAAACAGCATCGCTCCCTCCACAGGGCATCTTGGACCTGTGCGAACACGGCAAGCAACTGTGTATCCCCCTAATCAATCAGATTGAAGAATTGTTAATTAAGGGTCTGAACCAAGTTAAAATAATGAATCCAATGTCAATAGGTACAGAAAGCGAAATAAAGAGAGGATAAGAAAGTTTGGATTAAGAGAGAGAGAAAAAAGAGACAGAAAGAAAAAGTAAAAAAAAATATTTAATTTTTAAAAAAATCTTCAACAATAATTAAAAGCTGAAGGAATGAGACTCCACACTTGTAAAAGTTAATTTTCAGTGCCAGAGAGGTTGCTTTGCAGTAATTAAGACTTACCACACCATTAAAAGGGTACTTAGACTGGAATTGACAAGCCCTAACTTTTTGTGACGAGCTTAGTCCATATCTACGAGATAAGTACAGGAACTTCATGCTGTTCAATACATTTGAATGGGGAGCCAGACGGCGAGATGCCGTTTTTGCACAGTTTATGGAGGAATGGCGCATCTCGGACAGCAACTTCCAAATTTTCGCGTTTACCTGCGTATCTCCAGTTGCCAGAAGTTGATGTCCGATTTGCGCATAAATAACGGTGAGCGCTGTTAGCCTCACCATTATTTTCACAGCAAAGTCCAGCCCATTGCCTTAATATCCATTCAGAACCTCCTAATGCTTTTCACTTCTTTTAATGGGACAGCAATGAGTGTTGGGAGTCAAGAAGGAGCCACCAAATCATCCTCGTTGGAAATGGCAGAAACAGATTTATATCTACTTATCATTTTTTTTTAAATCCAGCAAATGATATTTGCAGATGTTACTTTTTCAATGAATACTCAAAAATAGGGCCTTTGTAAGCCTCTCTATTTAATAGCGCCGATTTTAACTAGCAGCAGAGAGTGGGTGGGTGATGGGTGAATTTGTCCCATTAAAGCTCATCTGCCTCCTACATTAAATTTCTCATCATGGCATCTTTTTGTACTTTTTAGTACCCCAACCAATTATTTATGCTTGGTAGATTCTTCCAAACAGTGATCGCTTTTTGCATAATGAGGTTTTTCCTGTCACCTGTTTTGAATTTACTCCTCACTTGTCTCCAGTTATGTCCTCTGGTCCAACTTTCTTGATGTAATTTTAAGGCAAACTCAAGGGGATGTCCTGTGCTACATTGTACAACAAGGCGACACTTTATGATACTGTCAGGTTCCTATTGCTATGTAATTGGTCCTAAAAATAGAACACAACATCTGTGTGACTTTCCAAGCCCATGCAAGGCTGCGATGGGGGATTTTGTGACCTTTACGTCTGGGTTCACGCATGGAGCATGGCTGCTTAGGTGAAATACCAGAGGGCAGCCAGTCCTTGCGGAATTGTACCTCAACATAGCTGTCGGACAGGAAGGGAGAATCTTTCTTTTTGGCAAAAAAAGACAGGGACAAATCCGAAATTGTTAATTTTTAAATTCATTTTTCAGTTTTGTAAAATCAGTTCAAAATCATCCCATTGAAATAAATGGAAACATCAAGTCGATAGTGAAAATTTGTTGGTTTTTTTTCCATACCTTTGACTAAAACCTGTAATTACAGCTTCAAATGACCATTTGTAGTGACTGCACTGATTGCGATCTTTTCATATGACTCAAGCGGTGTTTCATGGATAATTTTCTATCCAGAAATTCAATAAAGCTTTTAACGATTGCTACAATATAAATTAACTATATTTTTCTGCTCGTTCAAATGAAAATGCAGCTTGCCACTTATTTACTATTCACTGCTACATTTGCACGCTTGTGATATACAAAAATATAAAACAAATTTATTAGGGGGATTTATTAAAGGGATACCACCTTCATGAAAAATTGTTCAGCAAAGCTTTTTACGTGTTAACAAAACGCACAAGATGACAGAAGTTGTTTTAAAATGCATCAACATGTTGCATGGTTCTGCCCTCTTCCTGAACAAAAAAGGTTTGTCAAATGCTTTTTTTCATGAAAACGATACCACTTTAAAAATAGACAACAATGACCTACTTATTGCAAAAACCCATGTAATATGAACATGGGTGATTAGTTTGCTTATTGCACCCGCAAATTTGTAGAGAATATAGAATGACGCAACACTGGGCTGAAACATTAGGAAAAGGTTTCAAAATGATGTTCTGACACCAAATGATTGTCCCATGATCAGCTCTCTCTATCCAGCTAAATAACGCTTAGCTTTGGATCAAAATTGTCTCAATGTTTTTGTAACCTCCCTCCATATCGAACACTTGGATCTTAGGCTGCAATATATCGCGAATCATAAATGAAATATATGGCAGATTAGAGTGGTCCGGTTTCCATTTGAGTTGATTACAACTGTGTCCTTCAGCACTGGGATAGTTAAACCCAATTATCACTGATAGATGGCCACTGAATACTGTGGGATGTTTAGCAAAACAGCAGGTTGCCAAAGGCAAAACCATATCAGTTTCATGAATCAACCACAGGAAGATCACACTGCTTCTATTATTTATTAAAAGGGTCAAAAGCCGTGTCTCATTCCATTTTAAAAAATGAGAATTTAAACAACTATTTCCTTTCAATTTGCATAATCGCCTCAATATTCCGACACATATTCTGGCCTAATTACACTAACAGCCCCTTAATGGGAATACCTTATTGGAGCAACATCCTCCTCTTCTTGGGACAATTAAAAGTATGTGCAATAACCCCAAACAGCAAGATTATGTTCTAGTTTATTTCCCAAGTACTGAAGGCATTAACCAATCATGAAACAGCAGGTTTGCATTAGGTGAGAAGATGATGGAAGTTTGGCTCATTTAGGCTCTTAGGACTGATTGCGTTTTATGAAGTCATGAAAAAATGTATTGCAATACTTGAAACCATACTTGAAAAAACTTTATCTGTTTAGAAAAAACCTAATTAGCTTCCACCAGAAAAGGCCACCATGCAAACCATATAACTTAGTTGCATGATGCTTAATTATATGAGAATGTAAAGTATAGATTTGTCTTTAATTGTTTATGGAGACCTGGCCCTCTACATTGGATCGAGGCAAAGATTACTCTCGCTTGCTATCGGTGGTGAAATGAGTCAGTGAGAGACTGGCCTGAAAGAACCGAGGTGAGTCTGTTTTACATTTCTGTGTTTAAGTATACTGGATTTATAGAACACATTCCATTAAATTAAGTTTCTCCTCACAGGTAGTCTCACAGGATGTCAGGACACTAACAGGGAGCACTTTGAAAATACTAGTCGCCTTCAATTGAACAATCACTGCTATCTAACTGTTGGAGAATTTTCCCTCTAGGGGCTGATTCAGCCCTCTGGTGTGAACATTGACTTGAGTAACTTCAGCAGCTAGTTCTTTTCCTAATCTTCCTTCTGGATACTCTTATTTGCATTCCATAGCATCTCCTTTCATTTTTGAGATGATCTTTGTATATTGTCCATCACTTTTCACTTGTCTCAGCTTTTGAAAAATCTGTTTACAGGCATTTCACTCCATTATAAAAGGACTCAAGGTAGTTGTAATCTCGGGAACAAATTTTCTCAGACCCATGCCACTGACGGGGTCTCGTACGCAGCCGACATAGATCAGTACATCATGGACACCTCTTCCCAGTTTTCTGTCCATTGATTCAAGCGAATGGCACAGATTCTGAGAAAATCTCTCCTCCTCCCCCCCTTCAATCAGTGCAATAATGGGGATTTCCTCCCGCTCCACACCAGTTCTCATGGAGTTTCTCTATCTGAAGCCTTTCTTTTCTCTTTTAGGTATTTTGTGTATCTCCAAAATTTTCTGTTTTGATTTGAGATTTCCAGTGTTCCCAGTTTTTCTTTTATCTCTACTAATTCCTGCTCATCTTTTGGATGTTGTTCTGCTGTTATACAACAACAACTTGAATTTATATGGCGCCTTTAACTATACAACAAAACTGGCCTCCATCATCTCTGTACTGTGTTGAACTGGCACAACCAGGAAAGAAAGAAGGCATTTGCATTTATATAGTGCCTTTCATGTCCTCCGATCATCCTAATGCACTTCACAGTCAATTAATTACTTTTGATGTGCAGCCAATGTTGTTATGTAAGAAAACATGGTAGCCAATTTATGCACAGCAAGATTCCACAAACATAATGAAGTAAACGACCAGTGAATCTGTTTCGATGGTGTTGGTTGAGGGATTAAAGTTGTTCAGGACACCAAGAGAAAGAACTTGCATTTATATAGCACTTTTCACATCTGCAGGATGTCCCAAAGTGTTTTACAGCCATTGAATTATTTTTGAAATGTTGTTGCTGTTGTTATGTAGGCAGACACGCAGCCAGTTTGTACATAGCAACTTCCCACAAACAGCAATAAGATGCATGACCAGTTAATCAGTTTTTGGTGGTGTTGGCTAAGGGATAAATGTTTCTTCAAATAGCACCGGGGGATCTTTTACATTCACCTGGGCAGGCAGACATGGCCTCAGTTAACATCGCATCTGAAAGACGGCACCTCCAACAATGGAGCACTCCATCAGAACTGCATTAAATTATATGCTTAAGTCCCTGGAGTTTTGTAACCACATAACCCACTAATTGTACAACAATCTCCATTCCAATGCGACACAATTAAGTAGGAAATCCTATACTTTGTTAACAACAGCTATGCTATGGCTCTCTTAATGGAACCAATATGGCTGGAAAGTTGGGAATAGCACTAAGTGGACTTGCTTTATTTACAAATGAGATAAAAGGAGCAAAAATGAGATATTTCATACAACCACCCTACCCATTGTTGCTAAAAGTTGGCTGTAATATATTAAAACCACACAAAAATGTCATGATATTGTATTGCCTTTAGAGGAAGTTCTGATTAGTAAAATGTAAGGTAATTTCCACAACTGAAGTGACCCTTTCCCACAACCTCCATTGTGCAAGCTGCCAATGGATTAATAACACGTTACTTGAGAACTAATGTTCAAGGAGGTGTACTTGCCTTAAGGTTTGATAATAGTTTTTGTTGTCATAGAATCATTGAAGACAATACATTATCACTCATGTAATCTGACATAAAGCATCACTCTTGTGAATAAAATACAAAGCGCTTTTGAGTCGTGGTCTGGCATTTTGTACTCGTCAGGAGTTTACACGGTTCCTGGAGAATGGGATTGAGAAAAGTTATGTTTCATTATATGCTTAATTCATTTAGATTTGTTCTTTTGTTTAGGATAAGACAGTGTACTTTCAGGATAAGCATGATGTCTCCGCTCAGTGCCTCCCTGAATAGCCATGCTAAATGTCACTCACTGATATTCAACACAGATTAGATTTAACGTTGATATTCAGTCACAGGAGCTCATCTGAATCCAGCAAAACTCTTCCTGGAAAGGTAGAGTTTATAGCGTCACATCCTATCCCTGTGAACATGTATGCAGATTTCTAATGTCATATAATATCTAGTAATAAATAGTGACCAGGGCTAATTTCTCTCCTTTGAAAATATTTCCACACTCCTGTTTTTAGAAATAATTTCATGAGGTGTGATATGGTTTTAAAAACGTTCAGTCTGTCTGATGCTGAGTACCAACTATAAGCCAGATATCTGATTCCTCAGCTCCTCACCATTGGAAGCTCTGTCCTTTAATAGATATAAATATCTGCACATGCAATGCAGACCTCGGTTATCATTGCCTCACAGAATACATGGCTGGTCATAACACATTCTACTTTTAATATTTGTCAGCTCCCTAGTGGCTCACTGAGTCAATCCATTACCTGATTTTGCACTGAGTCATAAGAGGTCAGGTAGGTCCCTAATTTGATCCCTGGCCTCTCCTTAGGGAGCCGACCACTGCAAGCTACAGATAGAGACACCAGAGTTGGCCACAGTGTCTCTGGGATGAGGATTTATCAGCCAGGGTTTCTGGAGTTGATCAAAACTCAGTGAACAACTGGAAAGAACATGTGTGTGTGTGTGTGTGGATATCAGGTAAGGAGGACTGGACTGGGCTTAGCTATAATGACCTCCACAGCCAAATAGCCTACCAAGACTCATACATGAAAAACGGCTGTTTGGATGAGGTGCCAGAAAGCTGCAGACAACAATGGAACTGTATCCCAGCAAGAAACGCCAACTTTAGAATTAGATCAGAGAAAGTGCGACAAAGAGAAACACTCGTAGTAGGATTTTGGCTCGAAATTTCATTTAAGCATTTTAAGAATTAAATTTCAAGATTTTTTATGATGTTAGATGTGGTGATGCAGCTGTAGACAGCAGCTTCCTTTTGGTTGTTGTTCGGCTGTTCTTTATATAAAAAATACATGCTCAGGATGATTGGCTCACACACCAGAAGAAAAAGGAGGAAAAGAGCTGTGGGAGGAGAGATGCAGCACTGTTCCACATTACTTCCAATGTTCTTTGTAATCAGCTCTGACAAGACTTTCACTCTACTCAGTACTTTGGCTGCTCTACAGATGCAATTTTGTCAAACTTGGGTCTGTATTCACGTACAACAGAAACCTACCTTGTCATATTGTATCAACTACTTGCTAAAAATGAACAAACATGGCCTCCCTCTGAATTCAGGAGGTGGAAGTGTTTGTGTACTGGGGAGGAGGTGTCAGAATGACTTTAACCAAAGTCAATATCATCAGGGCAATTTTGGGAATAGATTTATGATTTAAAACAGTGAAGTAGACGCCAAACCTGTTCAGATGTATGGAGCTGTTACTTCTAAGGCTGAGGTTACATCAAAATTGTTTTTAGATGTGCTGCACCAAATAGGCTCCTGGAATTGCTAATAAACTACCTTAACTAAAGTACCGGAGTCTGGTCGAGTCTTTATAGACGATGACAGTGTCTGTTCCTTTCTGCTCACAGTCACTATCCCTACACAGCTCTCTACTGTCCTTGTTCCAGCTCCTGCCCCAGTGTTGCAATGTGTCTGGAAGGAGCACAGAAACATTAGTACAAGTGTTTCAATCTGAAACCAACTAATACAAATTATACAACAAATTATTCCCAGATAGAATTAATAAGTCTGTTACCAATGGTTTCCGTTTGTTTATTTGCGTCTATGTGAATTTAAGGGAATTAGCCTCTTGATGTGGGTTTGTGTGACCTAAAAATGTCAATAAGCAAACTGAAAACAAAATTGGAGTTAAGAAAATTACAGGGTATTAAAGTAGATGCAAAGTCTTGAACATGCCTTACAGCTGAAAGCAACAATTTGAGATAATTAACTATTTTTAAATACTCTCTGCGTGGATGCACACTGTTGTGTAAAGTTACAGTGTAATTATAGACATGACAGACTGCTATCCAACACATAGCAGTTTTTAAAGAAAGACTGCAACACAATGGGAGAAAGTTGTTATTCCAAAGTTAAAAAACAGATTTACAAAGAATCATAGAAGGAGGCCATTCGGCCCATTGTGCCTGTGCCGGCTCTTTGAAAGAGCTATCCAATTAGTCCCACTCCCCTGCTCTTTCCCCATAGCTCTGCAAATTTTGCCTTTTTAAGCATATATCCAACTCCCTTTTGAAAGTTACTATTGAATCTGCTTCCACCATCCTTTCAGGCAGTGCATTCCAGACCATAACAACTCACTGCGTTAAAAAAATTCTCCTCATCTCCACTCTGGTTCCTTTGTCAATTATTTTAAATCTGTGTCCACTGGTTACCGACCTTCCTGCCATTGGAAATAGTTTCTCCCTATCCACTCCATCAAAACCCTTCACAGTCCCCTCAAATAATGAAGCAGTCCGAGCCCACATGCAGCAAGACCTGGACAACATCCAGGCTTGGGCTGATAAGTGGCAAGTAACATTCATGCCAGACAAGTGCCAGACAATGACCATCTCCAACAAGAAAGAGTCTAACCACCTCCCCTTGACATTCAACGGCATTACCATCGCCGACTCCCCCACTATCAACATCCTGGGGGTCACCATTGACCAGAAACTAAACTGGACCAGCCACATAAATACTGTAGCTACAAGAGCAGGTCAGAGGCTGGGTATTCTGTGGCGAGTGACTCACCTCCTGATTCCCCAGAGCCTTTCCACCATCTACAAGGCACAAGTCAGGAGTGTGATGGAATACTCTCCACTTGCCTGGATGAGTGCAGCTCCAACAACATTCAAGAAGCTCGACACCATCCAGGACAAAGCAGCCTGCTTGATTGGCACCCCATCCACCACCCTAAACATTCACTCCCTTCACCACCGACGCACTGTGGCTGCAGTGTGTACCATCCACAGGATGCACTGCAGCAACTCGTCAAGGCTTCTTCGACAGCACCTCCCAAATCCACGACCTACACCACCTAGAAGGACAAGAGCAGCAGGCACATGGGAGCACCACGACCTGCACGTTCCCCTCCAAGTCACACACCATCCCGACTTGGAAATATATCACCGTTCCTTCATCGTCACTGGGTCAAAATCCTGGAACTCCCTTCCTAACAGCATTGTGGATGAACCTTCACCACACGGACTGCAGCGGTTCAAGAAGGCGGCTCACCACCACCTTCTCAAGGGCAATTAGGGATGGGCAATAAATGCCGGCCTCGCCAGCGACGCCCACATCCCATAAACGAATAATAAAAAAAGTCAACTTGGGGGTAAACTGAATAAAACCCTTAAAAGTATCAGCTAGAAAAATACTGAATGTATAATTAGACTAAAATACATTCGATTACAAAATATACTTTTTGTAAATATTTCAGAAGTTGATGAAGGGCCAAGGGCGTGGTGCAGGATGTCACTAAGATTCAAAAGAATAAGAGAGAAGGTGGCGTAAATCAAGTAGTGGTAGTTAGGCGATGCTAACCTTAAGTTTTAAAAGCTGTATATTTTAGTAATAAGGAAAAGCTAAGGGAAAGTCTCCATGGAGGCTTTGGAAGCTCTGAGTTTTGATTTCAACACAGTTAGAAGGCACAGTACGTTTGGAACTTAGGAAGAACTCCTTTAAAGGGGAACTGACTATAATTGTATGGATAACATAAGAGGAGAGGAAAGGCAGCAATAAAGAGAGAAAATGAGATAGGAGGCTGGTGGTGAAAGGGATCACCTATCAGACAACAAGCTTTCTTCTTTTTCCTGTATTTTGTCCAGGAATCAGAGGAGCATTAGGAGGGTCTCGAAAGACAGAGGAGTAATATTCAAACATGATTCCTGGGGAATGAAGGTTTCATTCTCTTTACAGCAGTTTCCTATGCAGTGGATCATCTGAATATGTGTGAATGTGTATAAAATACCCAGAGCATACAGAACTATACAGGACACTTGCATTTGTGTTTACAACAACATATCCAGGCCTTTCTGAGCTAAAATATGCCTCCTCCATGTGAAACATCCATTGAGAAGTAATGCAGCTACGGTTTCACACCCAGAAATTGGGCAAACCTTTTAAACGATATTTTCCTTATTATCTTGTGAAGAAATAGGTTAAAATAAACTAACACTTCATGAGCAAAAATAAAAGTAAACTGTATAATTTATCTGGCATTGTAACTCAAGTCATTCTTACACACAGACTTGATAAACACTGCATGATTGATTTTGCCAGTTAATCTGTTTTGCCTCTATTTAAAACACTTCTAGTGATTCATATAGTACATGTAAACTCCATGCTACTCCCTCCATTCACATCATAGCGGGGAGTTTGCCAGAGGGCAACGGGAATGGAATGTTACAGATGCCATGAATAGACTGAAACACCTGACACTCTTAACATTCCTTTGACCCTCACTGGCTGTTCTAGTGTAAACAGTGCATCAAAATGGTCCAAAAGTATTATAAAGCCCTTTGGAATTGTACTCTAGTCCTCGAGTGTGCACTGTTTTCTGTGCCTTGCCCACTACCATTACAGGCTGAGTAAGTCAGATTCATACTAATGGAAGGAGAATTTACCCATACTGCTTGCTGAGAATGAAATTATTCTACGATAGAAGCCAATCATTACAGGAAAGAAAGGAAAAAATAACTTGCATTTATATAGAACCTTTCACAACCTCAGGACATCCCAAAGCGCTTTACTTCCTATGCAGTACTTTTGAAGTGTGGTCACTGTTGTAATGTAATGAAACTCAGCAGCCAATTTGTGCACAGCAAAGTCCCACAAACGGTAATGAGATAAATGATCAAATATCTGTCTCAGTGCTGTTGGTTGGGGGATAAATGTTGGCTGGGAGAACTTCCCTGTTCTTCTTCGAATAGTACCATGGGAACTTTGACATCCACTTGAGAGGGCAGGACCTTGGTTTAACTTCTTATCTGAAAGATGGCCCCTCAAATAAATTACAACTTCAAACAGGAAAATAGTAGGTGATGTATTATATATAAGTTTAATTATTTTTTGTAAAAGAATTTGTGCACTGGTTCACACTTTAGTAGTGTTGTATATTCTCAACATGGGATGTACAGGAGGGCACAATGACAGCTTCAGAATCAGAGTGGCTAAGGGAGGACTTGGCTGCTGGATATGGTTGTACAGGGATCATGCAGCCTCTGCAAGGATGTTGTTGTATTGGGTCATGTTCCAGCTCAGCTGGGAGCAATTGGTGGTGTGCTCTCGATGTGTCTGGCATCAATTCTCCCCCATTCCCCTTCCTCGGCAAAGATGTATTGTGAAGTTTGAGAGAGGTGATTGTTTTATGGGCCTCCAGGTTAAGGATCCAGATTATTTGGTACCTTCCCAGTTGTAGGTAAAGGTGCAAAATAATGTGCTCTGACTGACATGGATGCTTAATCCACAAATGTGAAGTGGAAGGGTACAATTTGTGCCAAAGTGATGGAATGCATCTTCTTGTATCTAGCAGTGAGAGCTGTGCATCTCCATCTTGTACCCCTGGAGACAAGCCTAACAGACAAGAGAGTGGGTCAGATGGGATGTCAACGCTGGTCATGGCTTTTGTGGCATCCTGAATCACTGCCCTGAATGGATGGTTTCAGAGGCACTTCAATCTGACCACATCCTCGTAGGCATTTGTGTGACAGGGAAGGGTGGCATTTACGAAGCTTCTGTGGAGTGCGGTAAGTTTGAGTTGACCATCATGCATTTTACTGTAGTTGGTGATTGTGAAGATTTGTTCCCAAATTTTCTTCCATTCTTCTTCTATTATTTATCAGCCGAAACCACTCTATAAATTAAAGAGATTATAATGCAGGGAGTACGGGTAAACTATTCCACCATTAGCATGAAATCATCAATGAGAAATGATGCAATGCCTCAACCAATTCCACTCTTACTCCGGGTTCGAATGTGTGTCACTGTAAACAGTGTATCAACGATAATAATGAATTGAAACATTTCAGTGGCTCAAATCCTTCAGCCTGCCTCACTGTGTCAGGAAACATATGAACATGAGGCACAGTTTTGCCAAAGTGAAATAATTTGAAAATTACCCTTCAGGAAGACAACTTGGTCTCCTCACCATGGTACAGAATACAAGTAAGGCCTGATTTACTGTCCTTTGGAAATGTGTTTTAACAGTGCCAGTATTGATTATACAAAGATAAAATATATTTCCAGACTCAACTCTGAACCACGCAGGTATTTTTGTTAATTTTACTTCTACGGTTCTTTTATGAGGGATACTTTGAGCTATTGTTCTTGTGAACTAAAGTCTAAAAAGTGGCCTAGTAGTAACACATTAAATCAGAAAATATATTTTTCAAGTGAATATTATTTTTTGTGCTTATAAAGATAGTGATCCCAGTGCAGTTATTGTACCCAGAAAATATTGCACAAAGGTGGTGTTTCTATCTTGCTCCTCCATCTCCCGCCCACCCCCTGCCATCCCCACAACCACATACACACAGAAATAGTTATTCTGGCATCTTCAATCACTATGAGAATCTTGCTCCTTCTTGTGAAAAGATGCAGTCTTAGTCTACAATAGCAGCTGGGCAAAATGCTGGATAGTAATTGCAACATCCCTCGGACGATCCGAGCCGACAGATATAATGTTGCCTGGAATTTCCTCGGGCCTTCTCCGGCTCTGCCGCCACAACTTTGTCAGAAGTTCGGAAGAAACCGCGCTCCTGTGCAATCGGCCGAGGTTACAGCGTCAGTACGGGAGAAGCCGAGGGGAAATTCTTGGTGATTGGTCTAAGTCATTCACCGGGACTATGGAGTCAGCAGTAGATTGTGTGACAGGGAGAGGGTTGCAATGGATTTCATGAGGGAACTGATTGAGCCTCATGTTGAAAGAATGGTCCAATTATACAGGATAGTGTCTTTATAGTGAAGCTGCTGTTCATATATGTTGATATAGAATCATAGAATCATAGACGTTTACAACATGGAAACAGGCCCTTCAGCCCAACATGTCCATGTCGCCCAGTTTATACCACTAAGCTAGTCCCAATTGCCTGCACTTGGCCCATATCCCTCTATACCCATCTTACCCATGTAACTGTCCAAATGCTTTTTAAAAGACAAAATTGTACCCGCCTCTACTACTGCCTCTGGCAGCTCGTTCCAGACACCCACCACCCTTTGAGTGAAAAAATTGCCCCTCTGGACCCTTTTGTATCTCTCCCCTCTCACCTTAAATCTATGCCCCCTCGTTATAGACTCCCCTACCTTTGGGAAAAAATTTTGACTATCTACCTTATCTATGCCCCTCATTATTTTATAGACTTCTATATGATCACCCCTTAACCTCCTACTCTCCAGGGAAAAAAGTCTCAGTCTATTCAACCTCTCCCTATAAGTCAAACCATCAAGTCCCGGTAGCATCCTAGTAAATCTTTTCTGCACTCTTTCTAGTTTAATAATATCCTTTCTATAATAGGGTGACCAGAACTGTACACAGTATTCCAAGTGTGGCCTTACTAATGTCTTGTACAACTTCAACAAGACATCCCAACTCCTGGACCTGGAGAGGTTAGACCTGTCACTGGAGGCTAGGACTTTTCTCAATAAGCTTCCGATATATGTTGTATATATTATTGATGTGGAGATGCTGGTGATGGACTGGGGTTGACAAATGTAAACAATCTTACAACACCAAGTTATAGTCCAACAATTTTATTTGAAAATCACAAGCTTTCAGAGGCTTCCTCCTTTGTCAGGTGAATGTCAGGAAATCCTTGAATGTTTCGCATTTATATTCAGAGAACAATACCTGGTGATTACAGATAATCTTTCCAACTGCCCGTTGTCAAGGCAATCAAGGTGTTCAGACAGAGAGGTGTTACCTACAGGACCACCGTAGGTATATATTATTGGCAGGAGTTTTTCACTATAACAACAACTTGCATTTATATAGTGCCTTTAACGTAGTAAAACGTCCCAAGGCGCTTTACAGGAGTAACTATCAAACAAAATTTGACACCGAGCCACATAAGGAGATATTGGGACAGGTGACCGAAAGCTCGGTCAAAGAGGTAGGTTTTAAGGTATGTCTTAAAGGAGGAGAGAGACGTAGAGAGGCGGAGAGGTTTAGGGAGAGAATTCCAGAGCTTAGGGCCTAGGCAGCTGAAGGCACGGCCGCCAATGGTGCAGCGATTAAAATCGGAGATGCGCAAAGAATTGGAGGAGTGCAGAGATCTCGGAGGAGGTTACAGAGATAGAGAGAGGTGAGGCCACGGAGGGATTTGAAAACAAGGATGAGAATTTTAAAATCGAGGCATTCCCGGACCAGAAGCCAATGTAGGTCAGTGAGGACAGTAGCGATGGGTGAACGGGACTTGATGTGAGTTAGGATACGGGCAGCAGAGTTTTGGATGAGCTTAAGTTTATGAAGGGTGGAAGATGGGAGGCCGGCCAGGAGAGCATCATAGAATCATAGAATGTTACCGCAGAGGAGGAGGCCATAAGGCGCATCACACCTGTGACGGCTCTTTTAAAGCACCTGTTCTCCATACCCTTTTAAATTTTTCTTTTACAAATATTTATCCACTACCCTTTTGAAAGCTATTGAAGAGATTTTTTTTAAGAGAAAGACACATATAAAATACGAAGAAATGTGACCACTGTTTTAGTTCACAATTCCTTTATAGGGAAATATAAAATGAAAAGAATCGTGACAAAAACATCTTGTTGAAGCATGTTCCCATAATGCCAAGTACTGCTGTCCAACCGATTCAGTCATGCTCACTTGATGCAACAACAAACTCATGTTTAGCAATTGCCTGTTTATTAAACATTGCAAACTAACGAGTACAATTAAATCTTAATCTAGCAAACATCAATGCCTGACAAATAAACAGCAGAACGCCGGAATGTTCCAGGGCTTCAGACATGGCTGTTCAAATATCAACTGCGTGTCTCTTTTTTGAGACCTAACCCAATCCTTTTTTTAATCTTATAGTAATTAAAACAGAAGAATTTAATAAGTCGGAGGAGGCAGCAGGGGTAAGGAATTCACATTACAATGGACCTTGGATTAAGAGTTTAATCACCCAGACTATGGTTTGTCTGAAAATATAAAAAGAAAGGAAGACTCGCATTTTTATTGCACCTTTTTACGACCTTGGGACGTTCCAAAGCACTTTACAGCCAATGAAGTTCTTTTTGAAGTATAGTCACTGTTGTAATGTAGGGAAAGGTAGCAGTCAATTTGAGCACAGCAAGGTGTCACAAACAGCAATGTGATGATGACCAGATAATCTGTTTTTTAGTGATGTTGGTTGAGGGATAAATGTTGACCAGGACACCGGGGAGAACTCCCCTGCTCTTCTTCGAATAGTGCTGTGGGATCTTTTACCTCCACCTGAGAGGGCAGACGGGGCCTCGGTTTAACATGTAATCCAGGAAACGGCACTTCCGATAGTGCAGGACTCCTTCAGTACTACACTGTAGTGTCAGCCTAGATTTTGTGCTCAAATCTCTGGAGTGGGACTTGAACGCACAACCTACTGACTCAGAGGCGAAAGTGTTACTGACACCATGAGGTGTAAAGTGCTGGATGAAACTGCATTATAGAACTGGCTGTCTACCACCTTTAGACTGGCACACAACTGGATGCCTATATATCATTGCAAGGAGCTGTCCTCGACTGAGTGTTGCAGACTGGCACATTCCAAGGTCCAGGACTACGTGCTGAGGGACGCACTGCAGATGGGTGCAGCCGCCGCAAAGGCTCTGTGGGGAAAGGCAACCGTTTAGAGCCTTCCCGCCATTGTATACCGAGGGGCTGAAATCAGGGAAAAACCCCCTCGGGCAGAATGTAAAATTCTAATTGATGTAATGTAACTGTAATGAATCTGTAATGAACCTGTAAAGAATCTGTAACGTACCTGTTATTATCAATAATGTGTATTGAGTGTAATGCAATGAGGCACCCCAGAGTGTCATGAACTGTAATTATGTAATCACCCCAGAGTGTCATGAACTGTAATTATGTAATCTGCATCTCCACATCATGTAATTATGTCCAATGTGTTCATTGAACTGTACTTGATGTAACCTGCAAATTGTATAATCTGTATTGTGTATGTTTGGAATGTGATATGACAACTGTATTGTATGTACTGCTGCAAATTTTATGAATAGAGTATATTTTTTGAAAAAAAAATCATTGTACCATCAGGGAATCAGGCAGCTACCCATCACTAGGCTGTCAGGGGCCAACACATACCCAATACTAGAAACCCAAGCAACTGAATGCACATCCAGCACCATGGAACCATTAAACTATTAAGAAGAATGGGCTCAAAGTTACGGGAATGACATGAAAATCATTATATTAGATTTTAAATATATTAAATTTACTTGAAGAACCGCTGCAATGTGAAATATAATAACTGGAGTTTTAATTAAGAGTATTATGAAGACACAATATGAATGGGGTGTACATGGGATAAAAACATTTTAAATCCTTTTAACAAAAAGTACAGCAGTGCAGGATCAAAGACTACATACCATGCACACCAGTGATGGTTTACTAGTTAGAACCTCTCCACTTTTTCCAATACCTGTCTCATGGTTCACCAACATTGGCTCTGACATCACCAATCTTTTTTTAAAAGGAACAGGTGCATCTAATTTAAATGCACTAAACTTATTCACTGTCTGAATTTTAGCCCATTTAGGACGACTTTGGATTGAGAGGCCTGCTCCTTTAAATTGGACATTCTCTGCTGACTTCCTTTGCTTTCCGTCTTTTTCAATCAACAGTGCACCAACGCACTGTGACACTCCTAAAAAAGACACTTCTTTCAAGAAAAACACCTTTGCAAATTATTTCAGCTTTTCAAAGATGGCAACAAAAAAAATCTTAAAAGTGGTGTTATTCCTTTTGCAATCATCAATTGGACAACTGTGCCCTGAGGCTGAAGTGGGAATGGAGTGAACTTACAGTGCAGCCCACAGGTATCCGCTAGACATCCAAGCAGTGTTTTCCTGAAGATGGCCTCGTTACAGCCAAGTGGTCTGAGGACATGATGTCTGCAACTGATTTAGCCGAGGATATTTAAAAGGCCTGCTATAATGTTAGAAATAATGTTCCATGTGTTTTATTGGCCAGAAAATCAGATGCCTGGACTTCTCTTCAAGCCAAAGCAAATACCAGCTGAGGCAGGCCTTGTGATAGGGCCAATTCCACTGTGTTATTTCGAAAAGCAAAAGGTGAAGGGATGAGGCCTATAGTCCAGGACACCACCAAGGTTATCAGTAGTAAAAGAAGTGAAGTAACAATTAGAGGATGTCAATCTTGGCTTTTAAAAGCTTAAAGATTGTTGAAGGAAGGAAAAATGGAGGAAAGAGTTTTTTTTTTAATTATTCATTCTTGGGATCTGGTTGTCACTAGCAAGGCCAGCATTTATTGCCCATTCCCAGTTGCCCTTCAGGAGGTGGTGATGGATCTTCTTCTGAACCGCTGCATTCCGTGTGGTGAAGGTACTCCCACAATGCCTTTAGGTAGGGAGTTCCAGGATTTTGACCCAGTGACGATGAAGGAACAACGATATATTTCCAAGTCGGGATGGTGTGTGACTTGGAGGTGATGGTGTTCCCATACGCCTGCTGCCCTTGTTCTTCTGGAAGTCGCGGGTTTAGGAGGTGCTGTCAAAGAAGCCTTGGTGAGTTGCTGCAGTGCATCCTGTGGATAGTACACACTGCAGCCATGATGTTGGATACCTCGCTAGATACGGGAACAAACAGGGAATGAGCAAAAACTGGGCATGTCGCATTCTCAAGCTATTCCTGCAAACATTGCGAACATGTCAACTGGTCATCCTCTTGCTCAAGGTATGTTACAGGAAGGAACACAAAGAGGTGGGAGCAAAATATTAAGAAAATGAGGTGGGAGGGAGGAGTAAAAATAGTCATCTTTCCCAGAACAAACTGAAGTAGTTAACTGGAGTTGAAGTTTTGAGTGATTATGACATTGACAGATAGGGGCTGATTGGAAAACCAATCCATTTGACTGAATTAGTTTGATGACCTGATTTCATTAATATGATCTAAGGAAAACAACGAGGACAAAAACATTACAGAAATCCAAATAGGACAATACACATTTCATTTCTCCTAGATTTCTATGATGTCTGTACCTAGGTTTATATAAAGCCTAAAAGATGGGCATTTGTGACTACTGGATGCTAAACTTATTTTTAACCTCATGGTCTGTAATAAAAAGATTCTTATGACTACATCCATTGCTAAAATATAGTCCATGGCCTTTCAAACTCATCACCAGGATAAGGCAATCATTATTAGCCTTTCCTCACAGTGCACAATGGATTGTGTGCCATTCATCAGGAGACTAGAGTTTATAACATTATCGAAAAAAATGGAGAAACATGCAATAAATTGTTTTTAAAGTAAAATCAATACATAGCTGAGTAGTAACCAAATGAAAGCATCTGACTCGCCTCCTGATTTCTGGATATCATCATGATATGAAATATTACTGAATGACTTAGCTGTATTTGATCATTCCTGATATATTCTGCTGTCCTAGAAACAAAACTCGTAATAAAACCAAGAGGGATAACCACTAACATAAGAACATAAGAAATAGGAGCAGGAGTAGGCCATATGGCCCCTCGAGCCTGCTCCACCATTCAATAAGATCATGGCTAATCTTCTACCTCAACTCCACTTTCCTGCCCTATTCCTATATCCCTTGATTCCCTTAGTGCCCAAAAATCTATGGTTATCAGTCTTGAATATACTCAACGACTGAGCATCCACAGCCCTCTGGGGTAGAGAATTCCAAAGAGTCACATCTCGGTCCTAAACGGCCGACCTCTTATCTTGTGGCTATGACCCCTAGTTCTAGACGCTCCAGATAGGGGAAACAGCCTCTCAGCATCTATCAGAATAGAATTAAAGTTTTTGCTTTTAACCATTGAACAGATATAACTACACTTTACTGGTAAAAGGAGAGAATCTGCAAAATTCTGTTACAGTTTCTATGTAGAACTATAAATTGCTTTTTATCCTCATTTCATTCATAAAATGATGACTTACAAAAACATCCGTTCTCACTATGGGCAGGGCTATGGGGAAAGCAGGGGACTGGGACTAATTGGATAGCTCTTAGAGTGATGGGCACGATGGGCCAAATGGTCGCCTGCTGTGCTGTATGATTCTATGATTGAGTCTGGCCTGTTTCCTATGCTATTCTGAACAAACTATGGTAGCCACAAATTGCAGCTTATCTCACTTCTAATTAGCTGATAGATGGGATGGAATGGTGCTCACTTTTACAGTAAATACAGTTTGGAAACTTATGGCTGGAGCTCGAGCAATCAGACCGTGTATACAGACAAAGCACGTACAGTTTGCGATCTGCCTGCACTTTGGCAACTGTGCTCGGTCATCATGAGATTCTACAGGCCTTCCCACAGACTGGCACTAACCAAATTTGTTTGTTCCTTGGGGTTTAATTTCCTCTGGCATGCTGTTTTTTTTAAGATTTATGCAGTTATGGTAAAGTCCTGTCTGTGCTATTTTAACACACGTGTTAACATCTTTAAAATAAACTGCTTAACAATTGCATTAAAATAATGCAAATGTCAATTTAATGCAAATGTGTTAACCAGTACACTAAAAGTAGCAGACGGAGAAATTAAACCCCCCTGTTGATGTAAGACTCAGGCATTTGATCATTTGTTTGCTACTTTGAAGGACACTTAAAATTTCATATTTCTGCTCTGTATATTACGTTTGATTTTAAACTTATTCTTCGTGGGATGCGAATACTGAAAACTTAGGTCAGTAATTTATTCAAGCATCTCACTTAAACACAGGTAGGTCATGGATTCTCTTAACGCAAAGTGATACTTAGTAATTAAAGCTGCCTTACTGAACAGAATGAATCTATTCAACCCCTCAAGGGGATTACTTTCTCCCCTCCCCTCGTGAAGGTGTCGACTCTTTGCTGGTACATTGTGCCACAGGTACCTGGTGCGCTCTGTTAACTTGTCCTCATGGCCACTATTCGTATGTGAGCCTCGGCAGTGACTGTCAACAGTGGCAACATCACAGTGGTGCACACTCCTGTTCTCATCTGATGTCCACACACACATGCGCACCCAGGTGTCACAGGATAGTGATCAACAGCTGAAGCCATAGTTGATTTTCCCCTCTTTAATCCAAGGATACTGAGGTTAATCGTAGCTGTCCCTCAATTGAGATGAATGATCTCACCACGCACCAGCCACATAAATGCCATGGCTACTAGAGCAGGTCAGAAGCTGGGTATTCTGCGGCCAGTGGCTCACCTCCCCAAAGCATCTCCATCACCTACAAGGCACTAGTCAGGAGTGTGATGGACTACTCTCCACTTATCTGGATGGATGCTGCAGCAACAATACTCAAGAAGCTCAACACCATCCAGGGCAAAGCAGTCCATCCCACCTTAAACATCCACTCCCTCCACTGTCACTGCAGTGTGTACTAACCACAGGATGCACTGCAGCAACTCGCCAAGGTTTCTTTGACAGCGCCTCCCAAACCCAAGACTTCCACCACCTCGAAGAACAAGGGTAGCAGGTGCATGGGAACAACATCACCTCCAAGTTCCTCTCCAAATCACATACCATCCCAGCTTGGAAATATATCGCCGTTCCTTCATCGTCACTGGGTCAAAATCCTGGGACTCCCTACCTAACAGCGCTGTGGGAGAACCTTCACCACATGGACGGCAGCGGTTCAAGAAGGCGGCTCACCACCACCTTTTTCTTTTTAACGTAACAGATTCCGATGCCATGAAAAAGGTATTTAAAGATATAGAAAATACAGTTCAGGCCTCAGTAAGGAGAAATGAAAAAAATTGCTAAATAACAATTACTATGAAACACTAGAAAAGTGACTTTGGATCCTGCTGTGCCTAAATTTTTGGGCATAAGTTTACACCTGTTCAGAACATGCATAAATGCAGAAAACTCGTATTCTCTGGTCTTTTGCATGGTGGGGCCAAGTTAATGAGCCAAGTGGGGTTTGAGCTAACATAAGCAATCGAAGAAATTCATGCGTAAGGATGTTTTGGCATAAAATCAGCGTAAATCAGTTACGTGCGAATTTCCTCGGGAAAGAATGAAACAGTACGATTCCACCAAGTTACGCCAAAACTTTCCAGAAAATTCCGGGCCATAATGCAAGACATAGCAAAATTCCCACATGCAAAATACCCAAGCATTATCCAATTTATGAATACAAGATTAACAGCCCTGCGTGGACAGCACTGATAGAGGTGCAGCAAGAGGAATTCCACTGCTCCAGTACATACTGGCAGCCAGGGAGCACAGTCTCCCATTCTCTGGAATTGTACCAAAATCTGCATTTAAAATGTAGAGGGCATGCTTTAACTGCCTCTATTCTGTCACAGTACGGTCAAATGTTTTATTATCTCAAACATTAATGAGCAATTCAAATTGAATGTCATTAGGACCAGTGGAAGGGAAAGCATATTTTGCCCATTGTCTATTATATATGTAATCGATCACTTACAGATATTTATCTCTAAACCATGGTTTGAGTCCAATCTAATCAGATTGGTAGTCACTACTGGCTGTTTTAAATGTACTCAGGCACTCTTAGTGCACAACACAAACTGCCCTAATTTGCCACTGGTTAGTACCGTTCCACCATTCTCACTCAAACAGGCCTCAAGACTCATGTTTGGGTTTTTTGTTGGCCTAACATGGGCAGCAAGAAGTCTGCATTTCATCTGATGCGTCCCATTGCTAATCTAGAGTTGCTGAGGCCATCACTGGGTGCAAAGCAGAAAGATTTTTGTTCTTCTGCACGGTACCTTGACAAACATGCATGCACAGGAAAAAAAGTTTGTCTGATTTTCCTAACACCTGCAAGGAGATCATCGCTGAGTATCTGATCTGTCCTTCAAGGGCAATTACATTCACTCAGCCAGCCTTTGCTCACATGCATTCCTGACTACTGCTGTTTATTGACTTGAAATTCCATTAATGTTAATTCACCCGCAGAAGATGGTTCTGTGGTGTTATGCTGACTGTGCCAGTACAATAAGGTTCTCACTTTCACTTTCTTATTAACTTGTAAAGTGTTAGATGGTTTTAGAAGGCTTTGTGGTCTGTCAAACAAAGTGTCAATCAGTCATCGGTGAAAAGCTTTGTATCTTCTTTCAAGGTTTAAAAGACAAAAACACTTAAAGGAAAATACGTTCTCTGTGGTACAAATATACACTTAGGGTTTTTAACATTCCAACACTTAACTGGATTGGTTTTCATTACTCACTCAATCAGCTATGGATGCACTCATTGATTGTAGTAATCCTGTGTGTAATGGTTTAGAGACCAATGCCTTAAAGATAGAAAAACATTCTCCTTGTCCTTCGGAATGTCCTTGCAATGTTAGAAAGGAAGAACTTGCATTTTATATAGTGCCTTTCACCACCTCAGAATGTTCCAAAGCGCTTTACAGCCATATAACTAATTTTGAAGTGCAGTGACTGTTGTAATGTAGGAAAAGCAGCAGCCAATTTGCGCACAGCAAGGTCCCACAAACAGCAATGAGATAATGGCCAGATTGTCTGTTTTTTAGTGATGTAGGTTGAGGAATAAATATTGGCTAGGACACTGGGGAGAACTTCTCTGCTCTCCTTCGAAACAATGCCGTGGGATCTTTTACATCCACCCGAGAGGACTGGTTTAACATTTCATCATGTTGGTCTTAAAGCAATGGGGGTTATATTGGTCGCAGTGTGAGATTAACCCGCGCCCGCTCGTTGAGATGCAGACAACACGTAACATTCGTGCTGCCTGGTGATTTACCTGATTGCTGGTCCAGCCAGCACTACCTGTGCTGCTGATGGCTGCTCACCAGCGGGGGGGGGGGGGGGGGGGGGGCCCAGATATCACGAGTGGCTGGCACCACTTAAAGCCAGCTTGCACCTGGTTAAGATTAAGACAGTGTGTTGGCTGGAGCATTGAGTTCCAAAATCACATCAGTCCCTTTAAATCAACGTTACACACTGATCTACCGCATTTTCTCCCTACTTTACATGGTGCAGACGTTCGTTATCTGCGTGTGCGCGAACGCCTTTACCAATATGGCGTCCGGCACACGTCATGCTAGAAGTGTGCATGCACATTCTGGCTGCCATTTTGGGTTTTTAGGAGTCCGCGTAGTGCCTACGCAATGCTGTCCAATTTAGACCCAATGGTCTTTACGATATTTTTATGTAATATTGGGAAATGTACTTGCCGAAGACTGGTTACCAGGATACTTGGCTTGTTGTCTAAGAAGTATTCCTTCTAATCTCCAGCATCTTCATTCCCAACATTCTCTCTCCAAACTGGACTTTCTTACTGCGTTGAGAACAAGACTCCATCACATAATTTTCTACTTTAAATTATTCTTTCCCAGGCACTCCTTCCTTATTCTTACAATTTACAGGCTATTAAAACACAAAGCTTGATATCACCCAGCCATCACTTCTTCACTTATCTTGCATTCTCTCCTAGTCATTTAAACCTAGATAATGTCCTGTGCTATGGGCCTTTTACCTAGGCTTCTCAACAAAAAAAAATGATCAGTTAGATCAAAGTGATTTTTTTTTTATTCGTTCATGGGATGTGGGCGTCGCTGGTGAAGCCAGCATTTATTGCCATCCCCAATTGCCCTTGAGAAGGTCGTGGTGAGCCGCCTTCTTGAACCGCTGCAGTCGGTGTGGTGAAGGTTCTCCCACTGTGCTGTTAGGAAGGATTTTGACCCAGCGACGATGAAGGAACGGCGATATATTTCCAAGTCGGGATGGTGTGTGACTTGGAGGGGAACGTGCAGGTGGTGTTGTTCGCATGTACCTGCTGCTTTTGTCCTTCTAGGTGGTAGAGGTTGTGGGTTTGGGAGGTGCTGTCGAAGAAGCCTTGACGAGTTGCTGCAGTGCATCCTATGGATGGTACACACTGCAGCCACAGTGCGCCAGTGGTGAAGGGAGTGAATGTTTAGGGTGGCGGATGGGGTGCCAATCAAGCGGGCTGCTATGTCCTGGATGGTATCGAGCTTCTTGAGTGTTGTTGGAGCTGCACTCATCCAATCCCATCAAACATGAGGGGAAAAAAATGTAACAGAAAATGCTGGAAATTCTCAGCAGGTTTATCAGCATCTGTGGAGAGAAGAGATGGGTTAATGTTTCAGGTGTAGACCCTTGGTCAGAACCATCTAACATTAGCCTCAAACTTAAACTGAATAACTAAAACTGTGGATAAAGTTAATAGCATGAATAAAAATCTTTCTCAGTTCCAAGATCTTTAGTTCATTTCCGTTTGGATTTCTTGAACCTAAACAGATCAAACGTTTCAACGTCACTTAGGTTTGACTTGTCAGCTGAGCACTGTCACCGTGCCTAGTAACAAATTAGGCAACAGAAAAATCCTAATATAATGCATTAGCGACCACTGCTTTTGTTTTTTCCTATATTTTCTGATGCTCCTTTTTAGGCATCAGCTTCCGTAAGTACTTCCCTCCCAGATTAAGCAGGAAAGATTAATTATTTGATCAATTCACGACCTCCGTGTTCAAGTCATTGACTGGTGGAAAGAAATGTTTTTGTGGGATGAAATAAACAGAATGTTAATTTCCTCCAAGCCTGGACTGTGCCATCATCAGCAGCACTGAGAACAGACCAAACTTAGCACAAGAAAAGTGTCTCAATTTCAGTGTACACATAAAACACAGGCTTACTGTGTATTGAATCATTCACTGCCAGCATTCTATCCATTCTTAATGATGAAACACAGTAAAGATTGAGCAGAGCTTGGTGATTTTTTTTTTCTTTGATCCACACCTCTTGGTTGCACTCTGCTGCTGGTGTGCATAGAAAAACCTGTTATATCCTGTTGAGCATTGATGACCTCTGACCTACTCTCCACCTCAACCTCAATTGCTATTTTTTATTCCTGAATGCAGGTCTTGAAGCAGGTGAGCACACAAAGGTCATTATTTCCCAACTTGCCACTAACATTTAATAGCTTATAGCCTCTGTGAAGGTCAACTAAGGCAATAAATATAACCAGTTACCTCATGATCTATAGCAATTCGCCTAAAAGCACCAAATGTCAATCGATGATTGCTGGCCAACTTGTTGATGTTCATGACAGCAATTAAAGCCGTTCGTTTTTCAACCATTTTAGACGGAGATCATTATTAAATCTGAGATAGACTCAATGCCCATTGTCAAGCTAATTATTGCAAATAAACCCATGATTATAATTCTTCTGTCTGGAAAAATTTTCGGATACATTCCCATTGAGAAAATTTTAATTTGACACAAACTATCAACCAAAAAAAAACTAGAAAAAATGTGAACATTTCAGATTTAATATTTATAGGAACATAGGAACATAGGAACAGGAGTAGGCCATTCAGCCCCTCGTGCCTGCTCCACCATTTGATCTGTGATCGAACTCCATATACCCGCCTTTGGCCCATATCCCTTAATACCTTTGGTTGCCAAAAAGCTATCTATATTTAGAAGCAGAAAACATTGATATGTGCTAATTGTGTTAATTGAGACCTAAACAGGACCTAAACAGGATGACATTCCTCCCATAATCCCATCAAAGAACGATGGCACCAATGGAGTAAAGCAAGGAAGGGGGCCTTCAGGCCACAATTTGAGATGGCTGAAGCTCTGGAGAAGCTCCGTTTGGGCCAAGCTGTGTATTTTTTCCTATGGTCCTCTTTCCTGCCCTGAAGGCACTGACGTGTTTGGGTAGAGATCCATGAGTGCCCTCAGTGAGCATTAAGTAGCCATTCTCCATGAGTGAACTAAAATCCTGAGTGTAGGTGTGCTATTTGACCGTGGTGGGCATTACAGGTCAGCACGATGCTGTTCTCACAAAATTCCTTTCCAACAACCAAGTGAAAGCAATCGCAAAATACCCCCTACCCTTCCCCCTCCACACACGTACATACATACACACACATCCACACCCCCCCCTTACCCACACATACACACACACCAGCCACAGCCACCCAATTACTAAGCTCAAATCCTGTCACCAAAGCCCCTCACACTGAAGAGAAACAATACACACACCACCTACAAATAGGCAAGACTGAGCTATTCTAAACAAATACTTACGGCCCGACCTGAACGGGGTGTGCAGGATGGTCTACAATCAGACCAACGTCCCACTCACTGGATCCATGTCCTCTTCGCACCACACACCAGGCGGGTTTTGGCCAGGCTGGCGAGGGCCTCATTAAAATGTAAAAGTCGCAGTCCAATGATGTTGTTCGGACCATGACTCGATTTTAACCCCGGGCCGTGTGTGTCGTGTATAAAGCCGACCGTGCCTGGGGAAGCTGCTGTGAAGTGGATCCAGCATCAGAGGACGCCCAGGTAAGTTAACTTAAACATTTTTAAAAGATTCATTTATGGGCCCAGAGGAGCAGTGGAGAAGCAATAGTGCCTACATTTCGGAGCCCCTCAAACTGACAAGACCAGAGTGGGGGAGCAATGGATGTATCCCACAGTACACCTGAGGAGGAGGCACATCACCATCCGTGGCAGGCAGATCGTGCAGTTCTGGGATCTGCAGATGCACAAGACAGATGTGCGCAACAAGGACCTGGAGAAGGCCAGAGAGGGGACCAATAGAGGGGCCGAGGTCGCAGGATGCACTACTCATGGGAGAGGGTCTACAGGCAGAGGCTGAGCTTTCTGACCTCTCTGAGGAACAGTGCCTACGAAGGCTCAGGTTGAGTCACCAGGTGGTCGCAGACATCTGCATGCTCCTTCATGAAGAGCTGCACCCGGCTGGGCCTGGTGGCCACGCATTGCCCGTTGCAGTTGAAGTCACCACTGCCCTCAATTGCTTCGCATCCGGATCCTTCTAGGGCGCCACCAGTGTCATCACCAGGATTTCTCAGTCGTCTGCACGTAAGTGTATACGACAGGTCACAGATGGATTGTTTGCCAAGACATTCGACTACGTCAACTTCCCCATCGACGACATCAGCCAGACTGAGAGAGCAGTGGGTTTCACCTCTCTGGTTGGCTTCCCACGGGTGCAGGGCACAATTGATTGCACACACGTAGCAATCCGAGGACCTCCATACGAGCCAGGACTGTTCATAAACCGAAAGGGACATCACTCCATCAATGCATAGCTGGTGTGCGACCACCGGAAGAGATTTTTGCAGGTATGTGCCAGGTTCCCTGGTAGCTGTCATGACTCATTCATTTTGCGTGAGTCTAGCATCCCGGACCTCATCCACACAGAAGACAGACATAAGGGCTGGCTCCTTGGAGACATGGGATACCCCCAGCAGACGTGGCTCACGACACCCGGGAGAAACTCCACCAACTGGGCACAGCAGCGGTACAACCAGAGCCAATGAGCAAGCCATCGGAATGTTGAAGATGCGCTTCAGGTGCCTGGATTGATCTGGGGGAGTCCTTCAGTATTCACCGGTGAGGGTGTGTAGAATAATTGCTGTGTGCTGTGTCCTGTACAACATCATTCAGCAGAGAGGGTTACAGGTGGAGGAGGTCAAATGACTCATGAAGCATCTTCATCTGGCACCAACATTGAAGAGGAGGACGAGGACGAAGAGGAGGAAAATAAATACCGGGAACCCATCGCCAGAGCAGCGGCACACATTGCTGCCTGTGATGCCAGGGATTCCCTCACCTCTAACAGGTTCTCATAATGAGATGTGCAAATTGAAGACTTTGAAATACTCAGGCCGTCTGGAACAATCACCACCTCTAACACCAGCCCACCCTGCCTCCATTTGCACAAAACAGTCCTTCAACCACGCATACACCCATTTAACATGCGCCCAATGGGTGGCATAATGTCTAGGCAGTCATGATGAAGCACATGAAAGGGCAAATTCATAAAAGGGACTCAATAATGGCCAAGACGTGGCAGTAGTGGTGATAATTATTAAATTTAATGTGCCATAACAAAAAAAAATTAACAACATGACAGCTCGTCAAACACCCCTGGAGAATTACAATTGCTTAGCCTTTCTATTTCTACTGCTTCAAAGTGGTGCATCCCCTATGGCTTCAGCAGAGGTAGTGGCAAGTTGCTCAGCTCCCTGCCCTGACTGTTGAGATGTTCTCGGCGTACGACCTCTGGGTTTTGGAGCCCGTGAGATCGCCGCCAAAGACTGCTCCACCTGCACATGTGCATGGGCAGACTCGGCCATCGGGAGAGGAGGCAGCATTGCAGGTACTGGTTGGGGGGGGGGGGTCAACGGGTGAGATTTGGGAGTGCTTTGAGTTGGGTCCCCACTTCCATGTCCCCTTTTGCCATCATCCCTCTCCTGGGCCAGGACCACATCATTCCTACCACTCTGCTGGACTGCAGATTGGAGCAGATCTGTGATGCGTTGTAAGGCCACGGTTCAAGTATCTGGCTGCCTGTTTAAGGCAACAGACATGGTGGCATCCAGAGTCCTCACGGCCATTGTCAGGACTCATGGACTCATTTGAGAGCCATGCTTGAAGCTCAATGCAAGTTGCCATTCTCTCCATTGCAGACATTCCCACACTTATTTGCGCCACCAATCCACCAGCGATGGAATTGGACTCCTCCATCCTCTCCGCTATTGTGGAGAGTGTGCAGGCACTTTTTCCACTTCCTTGCAAAGTCGCTACTGCACCTCTATCATTCTCCTTCTCAATGATGCAATGATGGGTTCAGCATCTGTGTCCAGCTGAGCAGAGCTTGGAGAGGAGTGCGCCCCTCGATGCGAACTCTCCACAGCTGCCCCTGCCACCAGTATCTGCTCGTGCTCACTTGTGAGTGGTGAATCACCAGGTGACAACTCAACTAACTGTCTAACATGACCCACTGAAGTGCCAGTATCTGCGCTGGTGCATGGCTGTATGACGGTGCACCCTCAGAGGAAATGAGCTCCTCTAAGGAATCGCTTTCTTCCATCTCGGCTCCTTCCTCTTGAACAACAGAAGCCGATACTAATTATTCATTGGAAAATTGACAATCTTTCCACTGACCATACTGAGGTCTGGAACAGTTCAATCATTGATAAAATCAATTCATCATGTGTGTGAAAGATGTTAAAGTTCTGTCACCAGCCATCTGTAGGCTGCCAGTCTCTCCACCTTCGGCAGATAGGCATGCAACGGTCCGACTGATGTCCATGGCCTCCTCCTCTGCATCTGTCAGCTGGGCTATTTGTGGTGGTCCACTTCCAGTTCTGCACCTCTCCCGTGCATTTTGATCTCTCGTCTCCTACAAGGGAAGAAAGAACAGACTTGTGAGTGACTGAAGGTGACGTATTCACCCCATGGACGCATTGCTTTGGGTGAAGCTGACAATGAAACAGATGGGTTTCCCACACGCAAATCGACCCACCCGCTGGGTTCCCGGCTCCAAGTTAAAATCGTGCCCCCTGGTGTCTGTTAATGAGGCCTCAGAGTTAAAATGGCCCGGGCTTCACACTGGTGATTCAGGCTGAGCCAGTTGCTCAACTCGCCAGCCTCACACTCGCCTCTCGCCCCAGTTTAAAACCGATGCTTTAAAGTATGACTACAATGTTTTGCCAATTATACATTAATGTTTCATTGGTCTGTGAAAGATTTCAATATAGTCTGATTTAAAAGTAAGTGTTAGTGGGCCGAATCAGATACCATTAATTACTGGCATTAAAAGATTTTATTAAATATGAAATGTGTTTAAAACCTTGTCAAGTGCTCTTCCACACAGATTAAAGTCATTCATAACTTCATAATTTTAATTAAACTTCAGATATTCCTGGTTTGTAAAATGGTTACACACAGCAATGGATTTCCCCCAAAGCCTTTTGTCTTAGGGAAGCCAAAATCCAAAAGGGACAACCTTTGGTGGTAGATGTGCATGTTGGCCTGTGTTCAAGAGCTGAATGGTGTTCCTATGGTGCTTTTCAATGTCTCAACTGGTAGATGCACCAACTAAGTGTGGTACTGAGCTTTATACTAAGAAGGTCCCAGGTTAGATCCAGGTCTGTGCTGAGTTAGCTGATTCTAACCAGGGCAGTAGGGGGTGCTACAATTGGATTCAATGGGGGTGATTTTAAACCCCAAGAACGGGTGGGCTGGGGGCAGGTGGGAGATGAAAATAGTTGTTTTTTGGGTGGCGACCGCAACCTGGTTTTATTTCTGGGCTTAACGTCAGTGCGGAAATGTACAGGCTTCCCACTGGGAATGCCAAGTCCAAACATTTTGCAGTTGCGTCTCAAAAAACCAACTATTTTCAACTCCCACCCGATCTTGGGGTTTAAAATCACCCCCAATGTACCTGGGCTAGAAAGGTGAAAATGTCGTTCCTATTCTTGATTACTATCCAGTGATCTCTGCTGGGAAGTCCATGGCCTAGAAATTTGGTTGTTTCTCGGGCGCTAAATGGCCTCCTTAATCTCCAGTATGGTGGACAGGAAGTGCACGCTCATTACAAGCTAGAAGTGCACCACCTGCCATATTAGGAAAGGCCACAAACTCAACATGCAGTGCCCATGCCTGAAATAGGCATTACTCTCTTTGCACATGCAAATAAGGGGCCTAATGCCTGTTTGAGGCCCCCACTGCAAGATTGATTTGCCATGAGGCAGCCTGTGCCTCCCCACCGACCCTCCCCCCCTTCCCAATCGCCCTCCCTTTCTGGTCAACCCCCTTTCATCATTTAACTGAGGGCCGCTACTGGCGTTGCAACCCAATCGTCAATCTCGCCATTCAGCCGCAGGATCGTTCCCGCGTGCCCAAAAATGGGCGTGCCCGAATTTCTAGGTTCAAGTGTGTGGAGGTTGGGGAGGACAGAATTGGGTTTGAAAGTGATGTCCATCATCAAATAGCCTGCTGACGCTCGCTGTCCAAGCTCACACATAGAAAACAGCCACTTGGGTGGGATACCAGAAGGCAGGCAGCTCCCACACCCCAGCATGGGTCAAAGCCTAAAGAAAACGAGGAAAGAAAATTGGCGAGAAACCTGAGCTGAGTGTATCAGAAGGAGACAGTACTAAACACATGAGGATAGAACTTCCAATCAGGGAATTCACTCACAAACACTACAGTCCTGTATGCAATTGTTTTTACACAGACATGCAAGAGTGGAGTATAACTGTGTTCAGCATTTGTACATGAACTTTGCAAAGCAGAAGTTCTCCTGTATTGGGTCAGAGCTCAGCTTTCAAATCAAATGCTTGGCTGTGGTCTGAAATGGAGGACAACCTAAATGAAGAACGTCTCTGAAAAGTTATTAGAGGAAGGCAGTGATATAGAAGCTCCCTATGATTAATAATCAAATGTAAATGCTAGATGTTTTACAGAATCTATGTCCTAATTATGAGAGCCTCACATACTCAGTACATATTGACTTTCCCTTTTTCTTAGTTGGCATTGACTTTTCTGGGTTTTGATTCCAGTGAAACCAAAATACTAAACTAATCCTCAGCCAGTCAGTCAGCCATCACTCCCTCATTGGAAAAGGTTACAGTTTTAATGACTGGAAACTGTTGAGAGCTAATGTTTTCTATGCAGGTACCTGTATGCATTTGGATGTTAAAATACCTCGAGAAGTAAACCACACAGTCCATGCATGTTATTGAATTCAAGGTTAGTTGGATTGCAAGCTCATTTAAACTCTCTGATGAAGATTGGACTATGATAGGGACAGCAATCGGTAATACACTTATTTTGGGTTTGTACTCATAGGGGGTGATTTGCAACTTATCGCTGAGGAAAAATCAGGCTTGCAGGTCAGGCACCCGTTATAGAAACCACTCAATTTTCCTTGATATTGATTTCAATGGAAAAGAAAATCAGACAGTTTCTATAATGGGCGTCTGACTCGCAAAGCTGGTTTTACGCTTCACTGGTAAGTTATGATGAATCTATTATTGACTACGTCACAGCATTTAAAAATGCTGAACGCTTTCTGATACATTTTGGGAGGAAGCATAAGGAGAGTAAAACTTTAAAAGGAGTATAAGAGCAGGGTGATTTAGAGGTTCAGATACACAAATTTTTACAAATGGGAAGATAAGTTGATAAAGATGTGTAGAAAAACATATGGGATGCCTGATTTTATAAATATCCGAGTACAAAAGGAAAACAAGCAATGCTAAACCTACACAAATCATTGGTTAGCTCACAGTGAGAATATTGTGGCCTTGCTTTAGAATGTATATCAAGGCCATGGACATGGTACGGATGAGATTTACTAAGATGACCCCAGAGATGAGAAGCTTTAGTTATGAGGAGAAAATGGGGCTCTTTTCATTATAACAAAGAATGTTAAGAGGAGATCAATTAGAAATGTTCAAAATCATGAGAGGTTTTGATAAAGTAAATCAGGGAAAACTCCTGGGTCAAAATCATGGAACTCCCTTCCTAACAGCACTGTGGGAGAACCTTCACCACACGGACTGCAGCGGTTCAAAAAGGCAGCTCACCACCACCTTCTCAAGGGCAATTAGGGATGGGAATAAATGCCGGCCTCGCCAGCGACGCCCACATCCCATGAACGAATAAAAAAAAACTATATCTACTGGTTAGTGAGTGAGTAACTAGAGAACATAAATTTCTAGTCATTAACAAAAGATAAAAGGGAGAGGTTAGGTGAAGATGTTCTTTTTTAAGCAGAGAGTTTTAGAACTTGGAGTGCCCTACCAAAAACAGTGATGGAAGCAGAATCCATAAAAGGGACTTGGATAAATATTTGAAAAAGAAAAATTTGAAAGGATTTGGGAAAGAGAGGGGTGGGGAATAAGTGGCTATCTCTTTCAGAAAGCTGACACAGAGCAATGGGCTAAATGGTCTCCTTTTGTGGTATAAAATTCTGATTCCACGGAGAAAGTTAAAATGGAGTGGGAAACTTACCCGCTGGCCTCCCGTCCCGATCCTGACGACTGAAATTTTAAATTGCAGGCGCCAAGGACACCTGCCCAAAGCTGGCAGGGTCCTTGTTTAAATATGCAGATCGGGTTCGGCTTCCTCGCCAGGGCAAACCTGCCGGGAACTGGAGCCAGGGTCAAAAGATATCCACCAAGGTAGGTTTTTAAAAAAAAATTAGTTTCCTTGTAATCCAGGAGAAGCAGGAGTGCTCCTCTGGAACCATACAAGGAAACCTTGGGCTTCCCCTGCCATTAACACCCGATCTACATGGCATGTTTAATGTCAGAGCAAAACCTAAACTGCTTCCCACCAACACTGAACTTATAATCTAAATGCACCCACCTTTCTACCTCTCTCTCCTCCTTTAAGACAATCCTTAAAACCAACCTCTTTGACCAAGCTTTTGGTCACCTGTCCTAATATCTCTTTATATGGCTTGGTGTCAAATTTCATTTGATAACACTCCTGTGAAGTGCCATGGGACGTTTTACTACATTGAAGGCACTATATAAATGCAAGTTGTTGTTAGTTATACCGTAGGGTACTGGCTTGAGACCAGAGTTATGCTGTCAGCTGTGCATTGTTCTAAGGCGAAGGAAACCAAGGACTCTTTGCTAAAATTATAAAGATTAAAAATCAATTTTCAGAAGTTCTGCCTGGAAACTTTATAAATGTCACTTTGCAACAGTTGCAGTTACACAGAAGATGATTCTTCCTTAAATTTGATACAGGCAACTTCACATAAGAATTACAGTGCATAATTTAGCAGCAATGCAAAACCAAAACCACTTTGCATTAAATACCACCTGCTTGTTATAATTGGCCTGTTATGTTCACTCCTAGTTTTAATCATTCTGAATCAACAACAAATTTAGATTAAAGAATGTGAATTAAGTTTTAAATCTGATATTTTTAAACTATACCTAGAGCAACATATACATTCACATTAGTAGATAGTCTGTTAAAATAGTATGATCTGATATGGTGCTGAGAGAGCCCCAACAGAGCCTTCTTTTCTAAGAATGTAATTACTTTTCTAAGGCAGTATTGTGTGTGTGTTTAACTGAATCGTGTACACTAATCTATTAATGGCTATAATGTAGGAATACAAGTCTGTTCTGGAACAAAGGATCTCAAGCTAGTAAAGTAATAAACTACCACCCCTGGTTGTCACCTCATGTTTTAATTAGCTCTCTATCCCCTATTCCAGCCCAGTCTTTTCATTCAGATACTACATCCAAAATAAATGTGGATTAAGCAAGTTTTTTTGGCCCTATGAATTTCTGAGCCCATGTGGATTCAAAATGTCTTACCTAATTTTTTTTTTGGCATGTGACGAGATCAGCAATCGACACCCAGCTGTAATTTGAATTGGTTTCTTGGACAACCTGCACTAGGCTACAGAGATAAAGGGCTGAATGCATCAGGAAATGTAAAGAGATAGGATCAGGAAGAAGTGGCCAAACAAACAGTAATAATTAAACTAAATTGTACTCTCTAACCTATTGCCTCTATGTCCAATAAGGCAACATGGTTAGAATGTTCCCTCCTTTTAGGAGAGGGTAGTGTCCAATTTAGATCGGAGTCTTTTGACCCAAAACTATGCCTTTGTGGGGTAGATGGGAGGAAGTGTGTCAGTATTGCTCTTTTGCACCAGGAATTATATAAAATTGTAAAACAAAAGTACAAAGCAATTTATTTTCTCAATGTTTATCATTCAAAGAATAGAAAAAGTTAGAAAGACTTTTTTCATACAAAGGGTTATTAGAACATGGAATACTTTAAAACAGCTATTGGGGCAGAAGCTACAACAACATTTAAAACGGAACTGGATAAATATCTGAAAAGGAAGAATATACAAGGATACAGGGAAAGGGCAAGGAAATGGGTTACAATAAATAGTTCAGTTGAAGAGATAGCCTTCCATTCTAAGAATTAAAATACCTTTCTAAGGCAGTATTTTGTGTGTTCTTAACTGAATCATTACACCCATTAGTAGATTAGTGTACATGTAGGAATACAAGTCTGTTCTGGAACAAAGGAGCCCAAGCTAGTAAAGCAATAAACCACCACCCCAGGTTGTCACCTCATGTATTAATTAGCTCTCTATCCCCCATTCCAGCCTTTAAGTCTTTGCAGTCAGATACTACATCCAAAATAAATGTAGATTAAGCAAGTGTATTTGATCTGTATGAATTCCAGAGCTGATATGGATTCAAAATGTCTTACCTGATTTTTTAAATTTTGTATATGAGGAAAAGAAAGAAAGACTTGCATTTATATAGCATCTTTCACAACCTCAGGGAGTCCCAAAGTGCTTTACTGTCAATGAAATACTTTTGAAGTGAAGTCACTGTTGTAATGAAGGAGATCAGCAATCTATGTCAGCTGTAATTTGGTATGATGCTGCACAGTTATGATGGGCCAAATGGCCTCCTGCACTGTAATTTTGATGATTTTATTAAGAGAATTATATAAATACTGAGCTAAAAAGAAATGGAAATCAAATTTCTCTTTGCTCGTTTGTACTGTCCAATAAATTGGAAAAGTACACAGTCTCACTCAATACTACAAGAATAACCCTCTCATTCTTTCAATTCTCAATAGATTGCACTGACTCTGCACGCTAAGCAGTCAAATCACCTTGAGACAGATGGCAACCTTCCTCAATAAAACAATGAAGAATGGGTGCTGGGTGGGGAACACATGATCCTTTCATCTTTGGGATCTGTCTGAAATCAACCTAGATTGATAGGATCAAAGTCTCCTTTCTATACTGGCTGTAAGAGTTCTATGGGAGGTATGTTTGGCCAGTCTCGACTTTCATTTCAGTTCCTAGTGAGCTAAGGTCCACAACACAAGACTGCTCACAATCTGACACTGTGATCTCGCTGAGAGAGCCCATCAAGACTAGTGTGGGAGATTTATTTTAAATTCACAATGATATAATTGAGGGTGCTGTTCTGAGATTTGATGTTAAGGCACATCATTAGTACAGAGCAGGAGAAGCTTTACTTTGCATTTGACCCTTGCTCTACCTGACCTGGGAGTACTTGATGTTGACACTGAGTGCCAAAAGTGAAATGAACTGTTCCATTCCCAAGCACTCGCTTCCCTCACACTAACAAACAGAAACATTCACCAAAAAACGGGTATAGATTTAGAAAATAGAAAACACTGGTATTATGCAGGTCAGAGTGATAGCCAATTGCATCTGATTATGACACTAGTTAAGTTTGTATCAGCTACTGGAGCCTAGGATGAATTAATACAATCTCTCATATAGTTTTTCTGGGTCCAATTTTCCAGTTAGGCATTATAGATGTTGCTTTTTTTTTAAAAGGGGACAATAATTTCCCTACTATTCATACTACCACTGCCAACCAACCATTAAAATTCTGTATCAAGCTGAAAGCTCCTCTGTAGAATGCGAGCAGTGAAACTTACCCACTGTCCCTCCTCCCATTTTTGCTCCTCTGTTCCTTGAAGTTCAAACTGAAACTTAACCTACGATCCGTTGAGCCAGGACTGAGCGTGGACTGGACGACGGGAAGCCCCCTGAACTTTACTCAATGGCACCCAGCAAAAAAAAAATCAAGTCTTTTTGGGCTGTCATCAACCACCTGGGTCTGTTTACTGAGACATCTGAGCTAACTCCAGGTTATAGCTATTGTGTCATCTTTGTATATTAGATAGAAAAGGCAGTTCAAAAAACTCTGAGAAAAATTAGATCAGATGCACCAAATCGGAATTTTTTTGTCATATAGACGCTTTTGAAAAACATAACAGCCCTTCAAATCAATTATTCAGACTATAGCTTGCTCTTACTTACGCTAGTTTTTTTTCTTAGAAAAACGACTCACATTTATAGAGTATGTGTGGTATTTAAAGGAGGGGTATCTTGGAATACCACTGTTCAATCTGCGGACGTTTATTCCGAGCAAAGGTCTCATCAGCCATCAAAGAACTCACTGCAAAAAACGAGATGATATTCTGGTTGTCTTCTTCAAACGAACAATCTAGGAATACCTTATGTGACCACACTTCCTGCTGTTATTGTATGACGATGATGAGCATGTTATTTACATCTTTATTAAATATGAAGTCAAAGCCCGTACTCTTTGATTTAGAGGCTTACAAATGACAAGAAACTATAACGTTTATGGAAAAATTTCCAAGCATTTCAGAAACATCACAATATTCTAGAATCTCCGTATTATGCAATTTTCAATATTTTACAATTTCGGAGAAGTAGAACTTTTGCACTGATATTGGTTGTATTTATTTTTTCAGAAAGGTGTAGGCAACTTATGCAAAAAGAAAAAATTCTAGTCATAAGAAAATGGGAATATCACTGGCAGCCAATTTGGATTTTATATTCTCTCTTCCTTTTTTTCAAAGGAACAATGCTTTAATGGTAGACCTGTCATGTCTGATAATGGATCAACTGAAAAGTTTCAGAATTATTGCAATCACAAGAAAAAATCAATGTGTTGCTGGTAGCTATCACAGAATTCATCAGTCAGCTTTTAAAAGAAACAGGCCTTTGATGGGACCAAGTCATATCTAAGGTTTGATGACACTTCCATTTAACAATTTCAAAGGTCTCATTGGTTACAGAATTGAAATTCCAGGTTTAATGCAAGGTTCACTGGGCATGGAGTGGTACTGAGTCCTACAGTCCAGGAAATTTCCTGGTCTGTGCTGATTTAGTTAATCTCAGCCAAAATAGCCGTCAGGATATCCAACTACCCTCAGTTCCTTCAAACTAGGGAGAAAAAAAAATCAGCCAGATTTCGCACTCCTGATTGCAGTCCAGTGACTTCTCACTGGAGCGTGCTTGAGTGTGGGGGTTGGGTGAGGTTTAGCTGTGATGCCCCTAAAAGCTGAATTGCCTGCTGAAATTCACGTATGAAGAGGATGCACTTGACTGAAGTGAAAAGGGACTGTAGGAGTTAGTGGAACCCTATTGCAGCATGCATCATCACCTTCAGAAGTGGAGCAGAGAAAAGGGAAGAAAATTGGAGATCTACTATTTTGACCCAGCTGCCATTCAGAGAACTGCAGCTGCACATTCCCATTAATTACTTTCAATTTGACTCCACTGCAACGACTCGTACATTATACATAGTT